>NC_137334.1:8210325-8810325 GCF_965287045.1 Carcharhinus amblyrhynchos | reverse complement strand
TTGCATTCAGCCTTGTGCTGTTTCCCGGTGTGAGGCTGATTATGCCATAGAAAATGGCCTGAGAAAGTCAAAAACAGATGGATGCCGGTTCTGAATCATGTTTAAGCCCTCCTGCTGAAATTTCCCAGCCTGCAGTGTTACCCAAGCAATGCAGCGAGCTGGAAAAATCACATCCCTTGTCCTTTTATGCTTTCTGATTATTGGTGGGCTCCTCTTAGTTGACTGACATGCAAATTTGTTCAATGGACATGCGTGATCCAAATTTGATATATAAGGCTGCGTGCAGTCAGAATAGTACCAATTCAGCTGCTTCTAGCGTAGCAGGATCACATGCTCAAGAATCATTTCCAAGGTACCATGCCATGAGCTGTGTTGAAAGTGTCTGATGGTACAGCGTGCATCCCAGCAGCTTCACAGATCTGTCTTCAGCAATGCTACAGAAATGAATTTCACAGCTGTAGAATTCAAGAAATTCAGATGCAGAGATCCATAAGTGCAAGTGGTGGAAGAAGTAATGCAAAAAGTAAATGGGATCCTTGGCTTATGTATGTGCTACTGAATGCTAAACTAAATGATAAATCTGAAAGAGACTGATGAGGTTGCAGCAAGCATGAAGCTTTGTGTACTCCTCTATACATAGGATATTGGTACAAGGTGAAAGGTACAGCATGGATTCACTAAGATAATACCTGGGATGAAAGATACAGTTATAGGAAGAAAGGAACTTAGCTCCCTGACCTCATCCTGCCATTCAATGAGAACATGGCTGATCAGTGATCTAAACTCAATATACTTGTTTTTGTCCCATATCTTTCAATACCTCTGTATAACAAAAATCAATCAATCTAAACTCTAAAATTAACAATCGATCTAGCATCAATTGTTATTTGCAGATGAGTTCCTAACTTAAATCACTTTTTATTATGAAAACTTGAAAACCTGGATTGTATTCAACAAGGGGAAGAAAACTAAGGGGGCAATTTTAAAGAAATGTTAATAATTGTACAACATTAAAGAAAATAGGGGAGAGTAATAATTGGCATTACAGTAGATGAACTATATAATTGCAAAAATTATCTTACTTCAATAGTATTTCTAGCCCTCTGATCTGTATGCCACTGAGAGTTCAACAGGAAAGCCATCACCTCCAAGTGCCTCATCAAATCACATCACCCTGATTTAGACATTTGTTGCCATTATTTCCTTATCATAAGATCAATATTCTGGAATTTCCACCAGCAGCAAGACCAGGAGAAATACTATTTTTCAAGAAGACCCAGGGCTACTAGAGATGAATGGTAAATATGATCTTGCCAGCACTGCCCACATCCTAAGATGTTTTTTAAACTGAAAGAGAAAAAAAACATACTTTGGTGTTAAAGATAAAAGACACCTGAAGGATCAACACTGATCTACTTTAAAGGGATGTAAACAGCATGGTTCTGTATTGTAAATAATTTAGTACACAATTCCATTAGTGTTGAAATGACACAAAAATGACAACCACAGAGCCCCTAATGACTATTTAATCAGTGTTAAAAGAGCAGTGTTTAACTGCTGTCCTGTTTTGATGTGAATTATGTTACACTCTAATTTATAAAGCTATGTCATTTCCCTATAAAACAGTATTTTTTCCTAGAATAGTTCACTCTCTTCATGCTAGATAACCTTGATTTAATATCATAACCCTGTAACACGTGTCCTCTTTTCATATGATGTGATTGCAAACAGTAACTCAGTGCTGATGGAAAGATTTAGACAGTGACACAAAGTACTAACTGCAGTAATAAAATTCAGGCAGGAGGATGCCAAGGTGGTCAGATCTAAATCCTGGAAAATACAAACATAAGCAATAGCAGCAGATAAACCATATGACCCCTGGAACCTGCTCCACCATTCAACATGATCACGGTCCCCTGCCCCAACTTCACTTTCCCGTCTGCTTCCCAGATCCCTTGATTCCATGAGAAAGTCTATCTATAATGCAGGAAACAGAACATGCATGACACAAAGATACCAGCTCAGTGAGTCTTTACCACACTGGCACCAAATTTATAAATACATTCGTGAAAAAGCTTACCGTAAAGTAATAAGCTACTCATAGTGGATGATTGTCACCCAACACTCCAAAACACAGAAAAATCATTGAGTTCACAGTGTTGCAGACTCGTTGGTTAAAAAAGTAGAGCAGGAATGCCTTGTGAAGGGTAGTGGTCCCAAATATCTCCTATATATCTCCTATCCCTACTTTTCATAAAGTGGATTTGGGCTTAAAAATAAACTTGAAATGCAAACAAAGTTGAGAGGTGGCACTTCTGTTGTTCACAAATATGTGAGCCAGATTGGCACAAATGGCACCTCCAGTATTTTGACATTTCTCATACTTGGAGTGCAGTGAGAGTTGAATTCTGTGCTGCCTACACCACCCTCCTTCGTATTGAGCAGCTGATTCCCTTGCCAATTCTCCAGGTACCAACATAGGTCTCTCTCTGCCTCTTGCTCCTTTTGCTCAAATTTCAGCCTGCCACTCGTGGCCTTTTACTGTGCCCCTGCGAACTTTCCAAGGATACTACTCCCTCTCCCAAAAACATCCATGGGGATTGAACAATTCCCTAGCTGGTGCTCTTCCCCTCACCATTGCTACTTGCCAGCAGAGATCTGGCCAACAGCTGCCATGACAGCCATGGGACCCAGTTCAACGAGGGGAAGCAGTGCAACTGCCCTGTTACATATTTATCCTACCTTGAGCATAGTTAATGATGGGACATCCACAAACCTGTGAGATAGGGTTAAAGTTCGATCCAAAGATTCACAACGTTCTGAGTGAAGACATTTCTCCTCAATTCAATCCCAAATATTGACCCTTTATCCTGAGACTGTGCATGTCACCCACCACCCACCCCGCAAAGTTTTATACTCTGCAGTCAAGGGAAACAATCTGTCAAAACCCTTAAGAATCTTATGTCTACTGAGATCACCTCTCATGCAGTCAGCTTCAGAGAGAGGGCGTGAACCTGATTACATATTTTTTAATAAATTAAAATACAATTAAAGGGCTTGACACTAGCATCAGCCCATGATGTACCTTAATGAACCCACCACCCCACTCCCCTCCCATGTTGGTGGCATGATTTCATGCCGGCACTAATCACTGCTGATTTTCAAAAAGGATGATTACCACACAGGGCGCAGATGGGGTTGAAGGAAGTGCCCGGGCATTACCCCCTGGTAGTGCGGGATAAACAAAATAACTATTAAAAGAGAAAAAATAATAGTGAAACTAATGGGGCTGTAACCAATAATTTCCCAGGACTTGATGGTTGTATCCTAGGATATTAAAGGAATTAAAGGAAGTAGCTAGAGAGATACCAGATGCACTGGTAATAATCTTCCAAGATCCTTAAATTCTGGAAAACTCCAAGAGGACTGCAAAACTTATTCAAAAAGGGACGGAAGCCAAAACCAGGTAACTATAGGCCAGTTAGCTTAACATCTGTCATTGGATAATGTTAGCGTCCATTATAAAGTATGTAATAGTAGAGCATTTAGAAATATACAACATAACCAAGCAGAGTCACATGGCTTCGTGAAGGGGAAATCACACCTGACAAATTTATTAGAATTCTTTGAGGAGGGAAAAAGCAGGATAAATAAAGTGGAACTAGCAGTTGTAAAATGCTTGGAATTCCAAAAGTGTTCAATAAGGCACTGCACAAATGACAACTTGATAAGGTAAGAGCCCATGTTGTTGAGAGTAGTGTATTAACATGGATAGAGGGTTTGCATTTTAGGATGGCAATCTGTAACTATTGGATGCCACAGGGTTCAGTGCTGGAGCTACAATTATTTACAAAATATATTAACGATTTGGACAAGGGAAGTCTGGGTCAAAATAGTAGAATTCTCTCCCTAATAGTGCTGTGGGTGTACCTATACCTCAAGGACTGTAGCAGTTCAAGAAAGCAGCTCACCACCACCTTCTGAAGTGCAATTAGAGATGGGCAATAAATGCTGGCCTAGCTAGAAATTTATCCCATAAAATGAATTAAAAAGAAGTGAGTGCATTATTGCCAAATTTGCGGATGACACAAAAATATGTGGAAATGCAAGTGGTGAAATTGACATCTAGAAAGTGATACGAGTGAGCAAAAATTTGGCAGATGGAATATAGCGTAGGAAAGTATGAAGTTATGTATTTTGGAAGAATAAAGGATCTGAAAATTACTTAATTAAAAAAAACTGCAAAATGCTGGAGTACAAGAGGGATTTGAGGGTCCTCGTGCATTAATTGCAAAAAGCTAGCATGCAACTCAGTGGGTAATAAGGAAGGAAAATGGAACGTTGGCCTTTATTTCAAAGAGAATGGAGGATAAAATAGAGAAGTCTCACTAAAACTATACACTAGTTAGATCACACCTGGAACAGTTTTGGCCCCTTAACGAGGGAAACATATACTGACGTTCTCAGCAGTCCAGAGAAGGTTCATTAGTTTGATCCTGCGTATGGTGGAGGTGGAATTTTCTTAAGACAATAGGTTGAGTACGTTGAGCCTATATTCATCAGAGTTTAGAAGAATGACAGGCGACCTTATTGTGACATGCAAGATTCTCACGGGGTTTGACAAGTATCGAATGGTTATTTCCCCTTGTGGGAGAGTCTAGGACCACAGGGCATCATTTAAGACAGAGGTGAGGAAAAATTTTTTACTTAGAGGGTAGTGAAACTGTGGAATTCGTTACCACAGAAATCTGTAGAGGCTGGGTTGATAAGTATGTTCCTGGCTAAGATGGATTTTTAATCTGTCTCAATCAATGGTTATGGAGATAAGGCAGGAAAATGGAGTTGAGGGTTATCAGATCAAATTAGTCACAATCTCATTGAATGGTGGTGCAGACTCAATGGACTGAAAGGCCTATTTCTGCTCCAATGTCTTATGGTTTTATGAGTCTGTCCCATTCATCCCAATTGGAATTATGCAACAGAATCACAATGGCATAGTGGTATTGTTGCTGGACTAGTAATCTAGGGTGATGCTCAGGGGACCCAGGTTCAAATCCCTCCATAGCAGATGGTGAAATCTGAATTCAATAAAAATCTGGAATTGAAAGTCTACTGATGACCATGAAGCCATTGTCAATTGTTGTAAAAACCCATCTGTCATCCTTACCTGGTCTGGCCTCCATGGTGATCTAGGTCCACAGCAATGTGGTTATTTATGAAATCCCATGAAGGATGAGCAATGAATTCTGTTCCATGAAGGAATTAAAAAAAAAAAGCCTCAGCAATCATGTAATTTTCTCAGAGAAGCAAATAAATGATGCAGAACATCTGAATTACAGGAAGATCTGGGAGCAGTTAGCCATTTTGACAGAGGGTCATATTTGATGTGATCCAGCCAGATCTGGCAACCTATTCATAGAATCACAGAATTGTAGAATCCTACAGTGCAAAAGCTTTAATATTGATAAACTGGTTGTGTGCCATAAATGTTAGAATCTAACTTGGACCCAGAGACGTGAATCACTGACAGGCAGCCACAATGGGAAAGAATATGTTTTTAATGAGGTCAAGTGTATCAAAGGTGGGGCTGAGAATGATTAATTAGATATATAGCTGCAAAATATTGTTGAAGACCAAAAGCTATTCAGCTGGAATTATGAAAATACCACTGTAAATGACTTGGGGCAGGGGATGCAGAAGCGAACACTTTAGATTAGGGAAGGGGTGTCAAGGAGAGGGATACAAAGAAATATTCAGAGATGAACACTATGAGAATAGAATATGACCATGAATATGGGTTGGAGTGTTTATAAGGGGGTGGGGTGGGGGAGGGGAGGGGAATGTTAAAGGGAGCCTGGAGGCCATTGAACTCAGATGAGAGAAAGCATGATGAGTTGAGATAGAAAGGTTGAAAAATCACTTGGTGCATACTTTGAAGAGGAAAGCACCAGAAATAGGAAGTGAGAAAGTGAGAATAGAAATTGTGGTATGTATTGATGCCAGCAATATAGGTAGAAAAAGGGATGAAATCCTGCAAACAGAATTAGGGAGCAAGGAAGTAGATTATAAACAGCACCCAGAAGGTAGCAATCTGGATTACGAGCTGGTGAGTTTAGAAATAGAAAGTTAGTCCAGGTGAATGTGTGGCTGGAGAGATGGTGCAGGGGGAAGGGCCTTAAATATTAGGGACATTGGGATTGTTTTTGGGAACTTTTACAAAATGAATGGGTTGTATCTGAACCGAAAGGATGCAGAGAGGATTCACAAGATTGACTCCCAGATAAGATCAAAGAGTTGCATCCTCATATATTGGAGAAGAATAGACTCAGGAGCGATTTGAACAAGATTTATAAAATAATGAAGGGACTTAACAGTGTTTATGTGAACAAGTTATTTCAACTGTTAGGGGGGCCCAAGGAATCATGCTTATAAATCACGTAAGGGCAGAACTAGGTTGTATAGGCAGTTCATTTCACAGAAAATAGTAAGCCTATGAAACACTGGAGCTGTTTCTATTTTCCTTTGTAATATTAGTGTCCCTTTAAGAGATTTTTTTTAAATCATGATTTCTGCAGCTCACAGCTAGTGGTTTCTTAGCTCACCGTTTCAATGATGTGATTGTTGTCGGTTTGGCTACCAAATGCTCTTTTATTGCTATCTCAAAGGGGTTGTTTGTTTTACTTAAAATCTGTTTGGCAGGTCAAGTGACAAGAAGGTTTTTTCACTTTCAGTTCTGAGCTGCAGGTTTGAGGTTTAGTTTAGAAGGGAGTGGACATCAGACTGAAAGCAGTGCCTCTTCTCTCTCTCCCTGGTTTTGGGACATTTATGGTTTAGCTGAAAGCCTTCCTGGAGTGGAAAATCTGTTGTTGGGGGTGAGACCTGGTGTTTTGGAAAGCTGTCTTGTCTTCAGACTATTCTGAGTCTGAAGGGCATTGGACTGCAGAATTCAACTAATTGCCTTGAACCCAGTATCAAGTGAGCATTAATCTTATGCTGTGTTAAACCTGTGAAAAGGGCTTTTTGTTGTCTATGGGTGTTGGTTTTAATTAGAACACATTAAAAATATTCATTAAGGGTTATACATTATAGTGGGTTGCTTTGTTTCTTGTTTGTAATTGATTAAAGTTTTTGCTAATCTTCTTAATATACATGTTGACTATATTCTTAAATAAACTTTATTTGATAAAAGTTCTCCAGTGGGTCACTTGAATCATACCTGAAGTGAAACACCACATGATTATCCTAGCCAATTTCAAGATGCAAAACATATAGTTCGGGTGGGCTTCATAAAACACTTTGGAGTTTCTAACCTGAACCATAATACCTTGAGTAAGAGGTAGATGACTTTACTATATATTGGGGTATAAGTTTTCCCCTGGACTATGTTTAAAGAACTTTTGATACTTCTTTTAAAGAAGATTTGGACAGACTTGGAATAAAATCCTGGCTTTCTTGGTAAAACCCAACTGTCAGCTTGACTGACATCAGGATGCAAATTGTCCAATACTCTGAGAGAGTGAAACATAACTAGATAAAAATAAGTAATTGTAAAATTTTACCTGGAGTAACTGATAAGAAGAAACAACAACTTGGGGTGGCATGGTAGCACAATGGTTGGCACAGCTGCCTCACAGCGCCAGAGACCCAGGTTCAATTTCCAGCTTGGGTCACTGTCTGTGTGGAGTCTGCACGGTCTCCCTGTGTTTGTGTGGGTCTCCTCCGGGTTTCTGGTTTCCTCCCAAAGTCCAAAAATGTGCTGGTAGGTGGATTGGCTATGCTAAATTCTCCCTCTGAACAGGTGCTGGAGTGTGGCAACTAGGGGATTTTCACAGTAACTTCATTGCAATGTTAACGTAAGCCTTTTTGTGACTAATAAATAAACTTTTTTAAAAATATGACCAGTTGCAGAAATTAGGAAGCAACGTCTGTAAACTGATCATTGGTTCTCAGCTGTTTGGTAATTAAACAGCAGATTCTGGAGATGGAATCATGTAAAAGAAATCATTCTAAAAGGGTGTTCATGAAAATCATAAACACCATTAGAAGCAGACATCCTTATTTTCAAAATCTGATCAATTCTTTGGTTTGAGCAATTGTCCTCGCTAGAATCAAGATTGTATGAGAAGTTGCGACTTTTTTTCTCATACAAACCATTGACAGGTTTGCTCACCACTGCTCACTTTAGGTTCTGCCAAGAATACATGGATCCAGACCTCATAGCCTTGCTTGAAACAAGGACAAAAGAGTGACCACCTGGGCACCAAGTTACCATTTGTCTGAGAGTGGCATCAAGAAACCTTTGTAAAATTAAAACCAGTGGGAATCAGGGATAAAACTCTCCACTACCTGGCATCATACCTAATGCAAAGAAAGATGATTTGCCAAAACTGTCAGCACCAGACCATTTCTACAGGTGTTCCCAAACACCTCCACCTGCTTAATTTATTATTTATCCTCTAATGAAAAATAAGAAATGAGAATTTGTGCTGATGATTGCACAGTGTTCAGTTCCATTTGCAATTTCTTATACAATGAAGCAGTTATGCCCACAACAAAATCAGACTCTGGCTGATAAATGGCAAGTAACATTAATGCCATGCAGATGCGAAGCAATGCTCCTCCCCAAGATGACATTTTCACTAATTGGCCCCAATATTTATCAGTTTTTCTTGGTTCTCCTAGAACACTACATAGCTCAGGTGGATGGGATTTGTCTGTGATGCAGTCATAACTGTATTGAACAGGCTGGATTGACTAGTGAATTTTTTTCTTTCTGCCATTTCTGTGTGGTTACTTCTGTGTTGTAAATTTACATGTGCAAGGATATGTTATAGAGAATATGGTAGTTCGCCACAATGACAAAGATCTTTGCAGAAGAGTATTGGAGATTCAGGGAGGGGAAGTGCAACTTCAAAAGCCCAGTGACTCTGTCAGTAGTTGTTCTTGTGATCAGGTAGCTTTGGTTGTATCACCTATAGACCTGAGGATCCCACAGAGGGTTGGGTAGCCTTATCTTCAAGATATATCCTTTGTCCCCTAGGATCCATTCATGCACTTTCATGGCTAGAGTGAAGATCTGAAATAGCATGGACTGCCCGAAAATGAAGGAGTCATGCTACCAGGAAAATGGACACATGAAGGGGAATTTCATGGTCACAGACTTGTTGAGAGAGGGAAAGCCCTTTTTCTCGATGAATCTGATTGGATGGTTAATGGGGTACCTCATTGACCACATGGAAGTAACTGATAATGTTTGCACCCAGGGAATCTAGTGATGGTGTTGAAATGTACTGCCCTCTGTGCCTCTGTGCTTGTATTGCCAGCTGCAGCCTTCCTTTTGAATCAGTAGCTGCCTTCTTGTTTTTGGCAATTATGCACCATGCTCTTCTGACCCTGTGATGCCAGGAAGGTTACTGAGAACTGGGTGCATACTTGTCCTTCCACCTGCGTAATGCCAAGGGTATTTCCTTTCTAAATGCCAAGTTCCCCCTTGCCCTGTTAACCTTTTAACAGGTGGGGATAATTCCCTGGGGAAGCCATGACTGGCTCCCCATTGTGTACCCATCTCCCTTCAGCAGATCCGCAATGGACAACATGTAAAACCCTTGTATTCTCTTCAAAATTTCAGTTTCCATCTCTAACAAACTAGCTACTTAAATACTTCAATTGGTCTCATTTGGAACAGGATTGCTGTCCTGCTCCCCTAATGCCATGGTGAACATTGCCAGCACCAGGAACAACGTTTCGAAACTAACATGCTGGCCAGTGCTGGTATAACCTGGCTCTCCCCGCACTTCAGTTCCCTATATTGGAAGGGGTGCACAAATTCAATTCTTTCTTTTCAACAGAACATTCTCCTACAGATCTACATATTGCGCATTTTAATACATTTCTTTTTGTTCATTCCCATTTTGCTTTCTGACGTGAATAGAAATCTTTCAGTCATTATTTGCTGGAGATTTATGATGATTGAATAGAATGACAGCAAAAAAACCCATTTTGAACACCTACCTGTGCTTTACAATTCAGCTAGGCAATTGTTCCACATACAACAGTAATAATACTGAATTGATTACGCTTTGTCAAGTGTCTGCATTACTGATTTTAAAAGATTTTTTCAAAGTTTTATGAGTGTAACATATACAAAAGAAGCAAGTGATCATTATAGGTTTTATTGAGTTATTGTGTTACTTAATAGATCAACTGTCATTCATTTGGCAAAACCTACACCAGACAAGAGAAATTTGGTATACTGAATGCACAAGGATGAACCTCATTGCTTTAGCTATGAGCATTTTGTCTAATGGCTGATTTACAGTTAGTGGAGCCCTGTGCTCAGCTTCTTTCCCCCCAGCCACCATCCTCCCAGCCCATCATCCCCACTGGTAGGCTGAAATCAAGAAAACATACAAATTGATCAGTACTTCTTCATTTGTAAAAAAAAAGCCTGTTAAAAAGCTTACCTCTTCACTGAATGCAAGATGGTAAATATTATAAATCCAGTACAGATAAGCAACAACGCATTGCAAAGACCCCAAGTTGAGAAACATCGTCTACTGTTTCACGCTGCTGGGAACAGAGGCTTACATTCCACCATTGGGTGGCCAGGAGAATTCATAGTAATAAAGGCAGCTTGTTTTAAAGAGACACCACTCCCACTGCTCACTTACCCAGAATGACTTGCATGCCAAACTGTATAAGCAGTAAGTAATAGACAGACCTAAGCAATTCCACAACCAACAGATCAGATCTAAGTTCTGCAGTCCTGCCACATCTAGTCATGAATGGTGGTGGACAATTAAACGCACTGAAGGAGGAGGTTCCACAAATGTTACCATTCTCAAGAATAGGGACCCCAGCACATCAGTGCAAAAGACAAGGCTGAAGCACTCACAACGATCTTCAGCCTAAATTGTCAAGTGGATAATCTACCTCAGCCTCCTCTGGAAGTCCCCAGCATCACGGATGTCAGTCTTCTGGTGATACCAAGAAACGGTTGAAAGCACTGGTTACATCAAAGGCAATGGACCCTGACAATACTTTGTCAATAGTCCTGAAGAATTGTGCTCCTGAACTTGCCACATCACTAGCCAAGCTGTTCTAGTACATCTAAAACACTGCGTGTATCCGGCAATGTGGAAAATTGCCCAGATACAATCTGTACACAAGGAACAGAATGAATCCAACCTGGCCAATTACCACCCCATCAGTCTAGTCTCGATCATCGGCAAAGTGATGGAAGGGGTCATCAACAGTGCTATCACGTAGCACTTAGTCAGCAACAACCTGCTCATGGACACTCAGTTTGCGTTCCACTAGGGTCACTCAGCTCCTGACCACATTACAGCCTTGATTCAAACATGGACGAAAGAGCTGAAGGCTAAATGTGAGGTGAGAGTGACTACCCTTGACATCAAGGCAGCATTTAACCAAGTATGGCACGAAGGAGCCATAGCAAAACTAGAGTCAGTGGGAATTAGGGGGGAAACACTCCACTGGGTAGCGTCATACCTGGCACAGAACAAGATGGTTATGGTGGTTGGAGGTCAATCATTTCAACTCCAGGATATCACTGCAAGAGTTCCTCAGGATAGTGTTCCAGGCCCAACCATCTTCAGCTACATTATCAATGACCCTCCCTCCACCATAAGGTCAGAAGTGGGGGTGTTCGCCGATGAGTGCATAATGTTCAGCACCATTCGTGATTCCTCAGCAACTAAAATAGTTCATGTCCAAATGCAGCCTGGACACTATTCAGGCTTGAACAAGTAGCAAGTAACATTCGCACCACACAAATGCAAAGCAATAACAATCTCCAACAAGAGGGGATCTTACCATCACCCTTTGTTGTTCAACAACATTACCATTGCTGAATCCCCCACAATTAACATCCTTGGGATTACCATTGACCAGAAACACATTGGGACTAGCCATAGAAATACTATGTCTAGTAGAACAGGCCAACGGCTAGAAATCTCACAGCAAGTAACTCACCTCCTGGACCTCCAAAGCCCGTCCACTATATATAAGGCGCAGGTCAGAAATGTAATGCAATGGTCTCCGATTCCTTGAATAGTGCAGTCTCAACAATATTCAAGAAGCTCGACACCATCCAGGACAAAGCTGCTTGTTTGATTGCCACACCTTCCACAAACATTCAACCATTCAACCCCCCCACCACTGACGAACAGTAACATCTACAAGATGCACTGCAGGAACTCAACAAGTTTCCTTATGCGGCACCTTCCAAACCCAGAACCACTACCATCTAGAAGGACAAGAATTGCAGATACTTGAGAATATCACTACCTGGAGGTTCACCATCCTGACTTGGAAATATATTGTTGTTCCTCCACTGTCACTAGGTGAAAATCCTGACACTCACTCCTTAAATCATGTCCTGACTGAGGGTGACATGAATATGGAAAAGGTTGTAAGTGAAGCACAGAATAAAATGAAATTAAGATATAAGCACTGGGTGTACTTACAGCTCAAAGACTGCAGCGGTTCAAAATGTCAGCTCACCACCACTTCCTCAAGGGAAACTACAAATGGGCACTAAGTACTAGCCTAGCCAGCTATGCTTACATTCCGTAAACAAATTTTAAAGATGTGAAACTGCTGAATTAATATTGAGTACAAAAAATACATGTTACAGACACAGTAATTAATTTCTGTAGTGCTTTAATGTTGTGCATTGCATGAGTTGCCTGGCTAAGACTATTGAATCCAGATACGCCTGTCCACCAATATCTGCAGAGAAAGGATGGGTAATATTCAGGGATAGATCATGAACCTGTAGGCAAAATATAAAACAGGATCCTTAATAGGACAGTGGTGGCTCCCATAATGTATGGAGGATGGCAGTCTCCTCCCCAAGCAATAGTTGCTCACACTCGGCCCCACACCTGCTAGCCTGCTCCATAGTTGGAGCGGGGCTTTAGTCAAGGAGCAGTTATTGGCTGATAGGTGGTTAGGGGATGGGGGGGATCCCATCTGAGCACAATGGAGCAACCCAGCGCTTATATCTTAATTTCATTTTATTCTGTGCTTCACTTACAACCCTTTCCATATTCATGTCACCCTCAGGTTTTGTGTTTGGTTTATTAAAATTTATTTCAAGTGTAATGACTGTTTTCAATTTTGGGGCCCTCCCTGTTAGTTGGGGCTCTGTGCTGTGGCACGGTGTGTATTATTGTTAATCCACCCATGATTTTGTATGTCTATGTAGCTCTCAGTTACTATCTGTGTTGCAGTGAGGCAGGTGAGAGACAATGGAAATGTGACATTTCTGAGCTACTGAAACAATGGCAAGACTTTGGAATCTTCACTCTGCAAAGGCAAGTGCACTGCTCACATCTGCCCTCTATTGCTTAAATGAATATCACAGATAACTATCAGCAAATACATTCTTCCCTACCAGTTTAGGAGACTTTTCCATGTTCCAACTTACAACCAATTAGACTGGGATCAAAATTTCACACAGAATGGCAGTGTTGTCTTAGCACTATATCTGAACTTTTGGGCACACCTCACTTGAGGTAGTCAAAGTTTCCACCAGAAACAGACAAGAACCTCATTAATTACATTGTAATTATATTGTAGATGTAATTCATTTAGATTTTCAAAAGGCCTTTGATAAGATACCCCATAATAGATTAATGAATAAGGATTGGGAATGTGGAATCAGAGGACAAGTAGCAGACTGGATTGCCAGGTGTCTTCAAGATAGGAAACAGAGATTGAGAGTAAATGGTAGTTGTGCAGGTGGAAGAAGGTTTGGGGTTTTACAAGTATCACTGTGAAGGCAGTACTAACTATTTGGACTTCAGAATCAAAAACAACATATTTACATTTGTGGGTGACACCAAATTGGGAGGGATGCAATAATGAGGGGAACTGAGGAGAGCTGCAACAAATTATAGGACATTAATAAATTTGCAGAATGGGGAAATAATTGACAAAATAAGTTCAACACAGATGAATGTGATGTGGGACATTTTAGTAATAAAAATAAGACGGTCACTTATTACTTGGAAGATGTCAGTCTCAGTGGGGTAGAGGGGCAAAGGGACCTTGAAGCACAAATACACTAATCACTAAAAATTATGCCACAAATGAGCAAGGCCATAAAAATATCAAACCAAGCACCAGACTTTCTAGAGAGACAGAATTGAAAAGGGGGGTTGGATTAACTCATTTGGCTAAGTGGCTGCCATGTGGATCAAATTAATGCCAACTGCATGGGATTTGATTGCTTGTTCTGGTTGAGGTAGACTCAGGATTGGTTCCTCAGCTCACCTGTGGTAAAAAAAATCACAGTTCGTAGTCATGGTTCAGCAAATAATCACCAACGGCCTGCCTTCAGACATAACACTCAGGAAGAAGAAGCACTAAAAAACCAAGAAAGTAATGCTAAACCTGTATTGAACCTTGGTTTAGACTGCACCCAAGTGTACTGCATAATCAGTGTGGCATGGTGGCACAGTGGTTAGCACTGCTGTCTCACAGTGTCAGGGACCTAGGTTCAATTCCTGGCTTGGGTCATTGTCTGTGTGGAGTTTGCACATTCTCCCTGCACCTGCATAACATTTCCTGTACCTTGTGCAGAAGAAATTAAGTGTAAGCTAACCAACACTGTAATTCAAAAATATTGTCAATGAGGCCATTTTGTTGCATTGTCTGTATAGTAGTCTTGTTTTAGACAAAACTCTACTATGAATCTCACCACTCTTGCCAAAGGATAATTCATTTATGTTTTGGGAACATCCCTGCACCTGCATGGGTTTCCTCCCACTGTCTGAAAGACGTGCTGGTTAGGTGCATTGACACGAACAGGCACAGGATTGTGGCGATTAGGGGATATTCACAGTAACTTCATTGCAGTGTTAATGTAAATCTTACTTGTGACTAATAAATAAGTAAGCTTAAACTTATAGACTGAACTTCTTGTCTTATATTACGAAAAGGATAGAGAGACATTGAGGGTGCAGAGAAGATTTACAAGGATGATTCTAGAAAGATATCGATAGGAAAGGTTGGGTTTCTTTTCTCTTGAAAAAGGAAGGCTGAGGGTAACTAATAGAGGTCTTTAAAATTATGAAAGATTTTAATAGAGTGGATCCAGAGAGAATGTTTCCTCTTGTGGAAATAGCATGACTTGAGGCCATCAACATGACATAGTCACCAAAGGAACTCAATAGGGAATGGGGAACTTGTTAATAGAGTGAGTGGTTAAAATGAGTAGCATAAACATGTTTAAGTGAAAATCTAGTCAAGTGTTTGAGGGAGAAGGGAATAGCTGGTGACGATGATAGATATAGATGAGAAAACATGAGAGTGAAGCATAAACTCTGGTCACGATTGGTTGGGACAACAGGCTTGTTTCTGTGTTGTATATTCTATGTAATAGGTAGGATCAAAACATCATTTTGTTCCTACTCCCATCACAAACCATTGGCAATTTAAGATAGAAGGCAACAATTTTCAACAATATTTGAAACATTGCTCAGTGGCTCTCTAGTAAAACTGTGGAAAGTAATTAAGGAAATGATTGGGTTCTTGCTAGCTGATTGGAGAGCTGCAGAGTGCTCTTTTAAGGAAGGTCCATTGCATTAAGGGTGACTCAGGCATTTAAATAGATGTTGGTGGGCCTTCCTCAGGATCAAGGACCTTGGGGGTGGAGGTCCTACTACTGAGAGCTCCTGACCAATCAGAGGCCAGTTCAGGGTGTCAATTAGCAGCAGGATGGGAAGGCTGTCCATGGGCCTTTCCATCATAGGCTGAGGCTAGAATTTCCCAAAACATGGCAAATTGGCAAGTTCTGATTGAAACACAGTCCACGTTTTCTCATCAGATCTTCTGACACTCAGTCAAAAAGTTAGGGATGTGGTTTATACCATCACTCTGGCAGGGTGAGCCCTGATAGAACCAGCAAGTCCAGCTCCACAGGACTCGGGGTGCCATTTTTAAAGGGACATCAGAAACCCCCCAACAAACATTGGGACCCCTGAGTACAAGGGGAAAACCTCCAACCTCATAGAAAGAAGGGCAATCCCCTCACCACTCAAAGATCAGGGCAGACTCCCACACCATGCAAGCATCATGATGATCCAATTCCCAAACTGATATAAAGTTTATATAAAAGAATCCATGACACTATTTGAAGAAGAGCAGGGATCTTACCTGCAGCGCCTTAGTCTACATTTATCCCTTGTGTAATTTCACTAAAACTGATTATCTGGTCATTACTGCATTGTTTGTAGGAGTATGTTGTGTACAAATTGGATGCAACATTCCCTACTATACAAGAGGCTACAGTTCAAAAATATTTAATTGGCTGTAAAGAACTTTTGGCGATATCCTAAAGTTGTGAGAAGTGCTATTGAAATACAAGACCTTTCTTCATAAAGTTATAGGAGATATTCTGCTTGCATTGGATTTTGGTGTATGTTCCTAAGGTGATTTCAAAATGCCTGAAGATTCTGTAGAACATTCTGAAATCTTAAAAATCTTCTGGAATTGCATTCAATTTTTCATGGGAATGACACTCTTGCAAAAGGAAGAGCAAGAGCAGCATTAGGTAGATGAAGGGCAAATACTGTTCCAGCTGAAGACATTCTAAATAAGAGGTGTGTTTGCAGGACTCTTTATATTCCTGAAGAAGTTTATACACTCAGGAGAGCATAGCTACAGTTCTCAAAGGAACAGGTCATAAAAATGTTTCACTTATCTAGGGAGGGGGCAGCAGAGTTCTATCTTTTTTTGCAACTAACACTTGTAGTTCAGAGCCTGAAAGAGTTATTTTGGTGAAACAATGAAATTATAGAAAATAGGAGCAGGAATAGGTCATTCAGCCCTGGGGCATTCACTCTGATCATGGCTGATCATCCAACTTATAGACAGATCCCTCCTCCCCCATATTACCTCCATAACAGATGCCAATTGATTACTGGCTAATAAGACATATCAGAGTAGGGAAAATTACCCGGATGCTTTGTATCAGGGGGCAGTCACACCACTTAGGAGAGGGTCTTCTGATTTGGTTAATTGTCAAGGGCAGGAGGGTGCGGCTGTGAGTGAGGCAGGTAAGGGACCCAGAAGGCAGCAGTGCAGAGGACTCAGTCTTTGCAATTGTCCAATAGATTTGAGATTCTCTCAGCTTATTTGGATGAGAGTGGGGGTTGCAGGATAGATGACATGGCACATGGTCTGGAAGCTATTCAAATGGGGGAGCAGAAAGGGATGTAGCAGGAGCAGGGGATAGTTTAGTGAGGGGGATTGACACTGTTCTCTGTAGCGGGAGTGGGACATCTGCTCTAGGCTGGAGAGGAACACAGTGGGAGAGGGAGGATCCAGTTATCATGGTCCATGTAGGTACCAATGACACAATGACATGAATACAACTCTGAAAGAAGTTCTATATACTGAGTGTGAGGAGCTAGGCACTAAATTAAAAAGAAGCTCAAAGTCAAGAACCTCTGAATGATTAACTGAGCCATGTGCAAATTGACATAGGGTACATGAAATTAGAAAGATGAATGTGTGGCTCAAAGGCTGGTGTGGGACAAGTGGGTTCTAGTTCATGGAATACCAGTACTGGGGAAAGTGAAGGCTGTAATGTTATGATGGTCTTGAACCATACCAGGGCCAATGTTCTAGCAAGCCAACATAAATAGGGAAGCAGAGAGGCTTTAAACTAAATAGTGGGAGGAAGATATCAAATCTAGAAATATATGATAGATCAAAAAGTAGAGAAAAGACAAGAGAGAAAGGTTTTAATGTCAGAAATGATAAACAAACTGTGACAGGAAGGTTCCGAAGGCACAGGGGGTACAAATCTAAGGGTAAATTAGCAAACAAGGCTTGAGGTTACAAAATTAATAAAAGGACAAAGTTGTATCCAAACATCCAAATGCACTTCCAAATTCTGTATCCAAATGCACTTGTCATTCAAAAGAAAACAGATGAACTGAGATGGCAAATGGAAATGAATAAGTGCAATCTGAAAACCATTACAAAGACATGGTTGCAGAATGACATAGATTGAGACTGAATATTGAAGGGTACATGACATTTTGGAAGCACAGCAAGGTCAGAAAAGATGGTTCTGTTAACTAGTGATATCTTAAATCAACAGATAATTTTAATTTAATATTTTAAATCTCTAAAAATCTTATTGAAATTTGTGGCTTCTGATTTAGGTAAGCATATCTTTTGAGATAAAATGCAAAACAAAAAGAGTCATGATAGCTTGCCAAGTTTCCCTTTGCGATCTGATTTGTATGGCACTTTCCACCTGCCAGATCACAACACTGGTGGTTTTGTGGGAGGAAAATCATGCTTAACTAATTTATCGAAGCGCTTTGAAGAAGCAACATATGCTGTGGATAAAGGGGAACCAGTGGATGTACTGTATTTGGATTTCCAGAAGTTACTTAATAAGGCGCCAAATAAACATTTGTGAAATGTATGGGGGTATCATATTGGCATGGATAGGAGATTGGCTACTTAATAGAAAACAGATGGTAGGTATAAACAGGTAATTATCTGGTTGGCAGAAAAAGTTTACTAAATTAATACCTGGATTAGGCAGTTTATCTTGTGAGGAAAGGCTTGTCTTTATCTTCTGGAGTTTAGAAGAGTAAGAGGCTCTTTATCGAGACATATAAGGTCTTAAGGGCTCCTGACAAGGTGGATGTGGAGACAATGTTTCCTCTTGTGAGAAAATCTAGAACTTGGGGCCACTGTTCAAAAAAAAAGGGGTTGTCTATTTAGGACAAAGGTAAGGAGAAGTTTTTTTCCTCAAAGGATAGTGAATCTTGATTTGATTTATTATTGTGAGATTTATTGGTATACAGTGAAAAGTATTGTTTTTTGTGCACACTTCAGACAAAGCATCCCATACATAGGGAAGGAATGTAGTGTTACAGTCATAGCAACAATGTAGAGAAGGATCAACTTAATGTGAGGTAAGTCCATTCAAAAGTCTGATGTCAGCAGGTAAGAAGCTGTTCTTCAGTCGGTTGGGATGTGATCTCAGAATTTTATATCTTTTTCCTGACAGAAGAAAGTGGAAGAATGCATGTCCGGAGTGAGTAGGGGGTCCTTGATTATGCTGGCTCTTTTTCTGAGGCAGCAGGAAGTGCAGACAGAGTCAATGGATGGGAGATTGGCTTGAATGATGGTCTGGGTTTCATTCACAACTCTTTGTAGTTTCTTGCGATCTTGGACAGAGCAGGAGCCATACCAAGCTGTGATACAACCAGAAAAAATGCTTTTTATGGTGCATCTGTGGAAGTTGCTGAGAGTTGTAGTGAATATGCCAAATTCCTTGGTCCCCTGAAAAGATATAAGCGTTGGTGGGCTTTCTTAACTTTCGTAACTATAGCGTCTGCATGGAGGGACCAGGTCAGGCTTTGGTGATCTAGATACCTAAAAACTTGAAGCTGTCGACCATTTCTACTTAGTCCTCATTGATGTAGATAGGGGCGTGCCCTCCACTATGCCTCCTGAAGTCAATGACTGGGTCCTTCATTTTGTTGACATTGAGGGAGAGATTATTGTTATTGCACCAGATTCTCAATCTCTTTCTTATACTATATCTCGTCATTGTTTGAGATCTGATCCACTACAGTGGTGTCATTAGTAAACTTGAAAATCGAGTTGGAGGGGAATTTGGCCATACAGTCAAAGGTGTATAAGGAAAATGGTAAGGGGTTGAGGACACAACCTTGTGGAGTACTGGTGTTGAGGATAATTGTGGAGGAGGTGTAGTTGCCTATCCTTACACTCTGCAGTCTGTGGGTTAGGAAATTGAGGATCCAGTTGCAGAGGGAGGAGCCGAGCCCCAGGTCGTGAAGTTTGGAGATGAGTCTCATAGAAATAATGGTACTGAAGGCTGAGCTATAGTCAATGAATAGGAGTCTGACATCGGTGTCTTTGTTATCTAGGTGTTCCAGGGTTGAGTTAGGGCCAGAGAGATGCTGCCTTCTATGGATCTGTTGTGGCGATAGGCGAACTGTAGTAGATCCAGCCACTCTGAAAGGCAGGAATTGATTTGTGCCGTGACTAACCTTCAAAGCATTTCATAATGATGGATGTCAGAGCCACTGGACCATACTCATTAAGGCAAACTATCTGGCTTTTCTTTGGTACCAGGGTAATGTTGTCTTCTTGGAGCAGATAGGGACCTCAGATTGGTGTAAAGAGAGATTGATGATGTCTGCAAAAACCCCTGCCGGCTGGTCTGAGCAGGACCTGAATGCTCATCCAGGTACTCCATCTGGGCCAGTTGCCCTCCATGGGTTGACTTCTGAGAAGGCTCTGAAGTTGGCAATGGTGACCTTGGGAACAGATTTGTCCAAGGCTACTGGGATGGAGGGCGTGGTCTCGCTGACCTCTTGCCAAAACGGGCTTTAAGTATGTTGAACTCATCGGGGAGGGGTGCATTGGAGCTGGCGATTTTATCTGCCTTCATCTTGTAGCCTGATATGTCTTGCAGACCTTGTCATAGTTGACAGGAGTTCGTGTGGCTGGGATTCTAGCTTGGTCGTACTGTCTTTTGGCATCTTTGATGGATCTCCGTAGATCATGTGTGGCTTTCCTATATAGATTAAGGTCACCTGACTTGAACATCTCAGACGTGGACTTCAGCAGGCAGTGGATAGCCCTGTTCATCCATGGTTTAAACACAGTAAGAAGTCTCACAACACCAAGTTAAAGTCCACCAGGTTTATTTGGTAGCAAATGCCACTAGCTTTCAGAGTGCTGCTCCTTCATCAGATGAGTGGGAGATCTGTTCACAAGCAGGGCATATAAAGATACAAACTCAATTTACAGAATAATGATTGGAATGCGAATCTTTACAGCTAATCAAGTCTTCAAGGTACAGACAATGTAAGTAGAGGGAGCATTAAGCACAGGTTAAAGAGATATGTATTGTCTCCAGACAGTACAGTTAGTGAGATTTTGCAAGTCCAGCAAGTTGTGCGGGTTACAGATGGTGTGACGCAAACCCAAGATTCCAGTTGAGGACGACTTGCCTAGACTTGCAAAATCTCACTAACTGTCCTTTCTGGAGACAATACACATCTCTTTAACCTGTGCTTAAAGTTCTCTCCACTCACATTGCCTGTACCTTTAGCTGTAAAGACTCACATTCCAATCATTATTCTGTAAATTGAGTTGTGTCTTCATATGCCCTGTTTGTGAACAGATCTCCTACTCACCTGACGAAGGAGCAGCACTCCGAAAGTAGTGGCGTTTGCTACCAAATAAACCTGTTGGACTTTAACCTGGTGTCGTGAGGCTTCTTACTGTGTTTATTCCAGTCCAACACCGGCATCTCCACATCATGACATCCATGATTTCTGATTGGGAAACACGTGGATTTGCTTCTACATACTTACTAATGAAGTCAATTACTGTAGTGGCAGACCTGTTCAGGCTGACTGCAGAGTTTTCAAATACTGACCAACCTACTGACTCAGAGCAGTCTTTGGCCCTCTCTTCCTCAAAGGGAGGTATAAGCAGAGTATTTGAATATTTTTAAGGCACAGGTAGATAGATTCTTGAAAAGCAAGGGGATGAAAGTTATTAGGGACCAGTGAGCTTGCAGAAAAATTATGAGAGGGATTTATCCAGAGTGAGATTCAGCCAGAGTAGTGGTAATCTTTTTTGACTAAGCAATTAAACAAAATCAAATTAACTGAGGGGCAAATTAAAAAGGACAGTCCCCAAAAGGAAGGGAACTGCCTGAAAAAAAGCAAAGTAGACAGGAAGCTTAAAACATTAAATCAAAATGTGATTAAAGGGATCAGTAACACAACCCCGTCCCTGCAGTGCCCAACAACAATGCCCTCGGACACTGCGGTAGAGCAGCAGACAGTCAGATGACGCTCCCCACCCTTCTTTGCCCACTGCTTGGACTTGTTTATGGCGAGTGTGGCCAGGCCCAGGAGTTGGTTCACGAGGAGGCCTTCCACCATCCCCACCCATCACTCCACACTGAGTGTTCGTAAATCAGGAGCGTGGAGCTGAAGTGCAAACAGAACATCAATAAGAGATTTTTAAGATAACTAAAAAAGGAATGCTGCCAATAACACTCAACATAGACATGGCTCACGGACTCCGCAAGATTGCAAAAAGCGGGTGAGGGTGAGGCTAAGAGGAATTTGGAGTTGAGTGGTTATTGAATTGAATTGGCAAGTCTTTTTTGTAGATTCAGTAATCTAGTTTAAAGGTTAATGAGGAACTGACCCAATTAGCTGAGCAGCAGTTAACTGTCAATCACCTGAAGCCCAATTGGGGCCTCAATAGGTGTGGATACTTTGGAATTTTAACTGGTGTGTGAGCCATCGAAGCAGGAGGAACTCCTCATGAACCTGCTCCTGGGTCTGGCAAGGCATGCCATCTACAGGTCCAAGCAGCGGGCAACCAAGGGGATTGTCCAACCTGACTGTCTGCCCCTCTACCGTGGCAATATTTGTGGCAGAGTGTTCCTGGAGAGGGTGCATGTGGAATCTGAGAGCACTGTCAATGCCTTCCATGCCTGCTGGGCACTGAGGGACTGGGGTTCATTACTGACCCCTTTAATCACATTTTAATCTGATGTTTTAAGTTTCCTTTCTGCTTTGTATTTTGTTTTGGGTGGTTCCTCTCCTTTTGGGAGCTGCCCCTTTTAAGTTGTCCCTGAGTTAATTTGAGTTGGGTTTATTTGATTGGACAATAAAAGGTGTGTGAGTCATCTCAGCTGTGCTTTTACTGGTGAGTTTGTGCTGTGGGAGAGATTGGGAATTTGGTGCAGAGGGAAAATTTTCTGCTTTTTCTCTTTGCTTTCTAGTCTTTAAATCCTATAAGTGGTCTTGTCCTGCTGCAGTAGTAGAGGACACAAGGGAAAGATGTGATTGGCAAGGACTTGATCATTACTGGTCAACTCTTCCTTATCTGAATGGATTTTGATTTTTGCTAGTGAGATACTAGCTCAAAATATAAATCAGCAACAAAGTTAAAAAACAAAGTAAATAAGGTAGAGACGCAGGGCTAGGTGATGTGTTGTTACTGCATGATGTGGGAGCTGGTGGACCCTATTGTGATTGCTAGTGACTACATCAGCAGCAAGTGTTGGTTGTGACAGGAATTCTGGTTCGGAGTTGATGAACTGGAGTCTGAGCTTCAATAAATGCATGGAAAATTATGAAGGGTAGGAGAGGTTATTGAAGTTTCCAGAATAAATACTAGGACAGAGAGTTTGGAAAGGGTTAGGAATCTAACTTTAGGCACAGCAGACAGGTGAACTATGAGAAGGGGAATGGCCAATGCAGGACTGAGAGTGTTGTATTGGAATGTATGCAATTTACAAAATGAGGTAAATGTACTTGTGGTGCAGATTGAAATTGGTGGGTATAATGTTGTGGGCCTCAGAGACCTGACTGCAAGGGAAGCTAAATATGCAAGCATACACATTTTACCAAAGACAGGTGGGTGAGGTGAGATGTCTTCTTAATAAGAAGTGAAATTGAATCGATAGCAAGAAGTGATCAGAGGGTCAAAAGATGTAGAGTCTGTGTGGATAGAGTTAAAGAACCTGACTGGTCTCTAAGTAGGAGTCAGGATATGGGATAAATGCACCAGAATATAGAAAGGGTGTGGGTAAAACAAAAAGGCAATATTACAGTGATCATGGGGGACTTCAATATGCAGATTGACTGGGAAATTCCGATTGTTCATGGATCCAAAAAAAAAGATAACAAGCAGGTTAGACAAAAGAGAGCTAGTGGGTATTATGGTGATAGAGGCAAAGTGCTAGCATGGATAGAAGATTGGCTGACTGGCAGAAGGCAGAGAACAGAGATGAAAGAATCCTTTTCAGGATAGCAGCTAGTGACTAGTGGAGCTCTGCAGGGGTCAGTGTTGGGGCCATAGTCTATGATCTAGATGGGGGCTTTGTGACTAAAGTTACAGATGATACAATGATAGGTGGACAAGTAGTATTGAGGAGGCAGGGACGCTGCAGAAGAACTTGGACAAGTTAGGAGGGTGGGCCCAGGAGTAGCAGTTGGAATACAATGTGGAAAAGTGTAAGGTTATGTTCTTTGGGAGGAAGAATAGAGGCACAGACTATTTTCTAAACAGGGAGAGAATTCAGAAATTAGAAGCATGATTTGGGAATTGGGAGTCCCCGTTCAGGATTCTCAAGATTAATTTGCACGTTGAGTTGGTAGTTAGAAAGATAAGTGCAATGTCAGCATTCATTTCAAGTAGACTAGAATACAAAAGCAGGGATGTACTGCTGAGGTTTTATAAGGCTCTCTGAGATAACATTTAGAATGTTGTGGGCAATTTTGTGCCCTGTTTCTAAGGATGTTTCAGGGATTGAGAGCAAACAATTTGTATTGCGTGAGGTTGAGAGGAGGATTAATTTTTCTATCCATAGAAGAGAAAAGAATTCCGTCTCTTTCTCTTGAAACAGCAGGTTACGCTTTGCCTAGTCTCATCTCTTCCTCCCACTTCTACAGCAGATTGTGGTGAAATCCTAGCAAACTGCTGAATATGTCCTAGTTTAACTTGAGTTTGTTTATTTGGTTTGACCTTAAGAGGACCAAACTTTTCTTCTGATGACTCCTATAGAGAAAAACAGCACCTAATCTGTTTACATGAAGACCTGAGGGAATTTCTAGAACAAATGTTGATAGAACATTGGCAAAATCCTCATTAAGTGTCCAGGGTATGGTTCAATAACATCTCCTCAATGAGCTGAATATCTAAGTCATCAAGCAATAATTCCACTACCTGGACATGTCTGGTGGTTTTCTACAAAGCAGCCCATAAATATTTTCCTACGTAACCATAGTTTGTTCTATACTTAATTTTTTTTTCAGCAGTAAAGACAACATAGGAGTCACATTTTGAGAAGGACACGATGAGAGTAACAAAGCTTGAGGGCTCCAGTTATCTGGAATTAAAGCTCTTTGGCAGTAACTCACTGAAGAGCACTTTAGTTGAATTATTTGCAGTCTGGACCAACCAACTTCCTGCCATTATATTGGGCATCAATTTGAGTAGTGGCAAATATCTGACCTATATCTGCTTCTATTTTCTATCTATTATGAAACTTGGCAATATGTTCCATTCAATTGCATGACTGCCCCAGCTACTGGGGCTGCTTAACACTATCTGAACAGCAGGACAAAACTATAAAATGTGTGGTGATCCAGTTGAATCTCTTATTTGTTGGTCTTCTAAGTTAATTTAATGATAAAGCCCAAAGGCTGCCTGACCCCAGTATGAGCATTCTTCACAATTTCTATATTGCTTGCTGAAATGGTTCGCTTGCAGCATCCATTGAAGTGAAAAATGTTTTCTTGTTGTCATTCATCTTTGAGGATGTAACTATTAGAGTTGACCAGGGAGAGCCAGTGGATGTGGTTTATTTAGACTTTCAGAAAACTTTTGACAAGGTCTCTCATAGCAGATTACTACGTAAAATTAAAGTGCATGGGATTGCTGGTAGTGTCTTGAGACGGATAGTAAGCTGGTTAGCAGAGAGGAAGAAAAGAGTTGGAATAAGTAGGTCTTTTTCCAACTGGTAGGCAGTGAATAGTGGGGTACCATAGAGATTTATGCTAGGACCCCAACTGTTCACATTATCGCCAGAATTCTACTGCCCCATCTGCCATGCAATTGGAGTGGGCAAAGGCCGGACACTAGGGATGTCTGTTGACCTTGGGTGAGAACTTCCGATCTCACTCAAGCAAGGCCTTAAAATCGTGCTCAATGATTTGGATGAGGGAACTAAATGTATTGCCTCCAAATTTGCAGATGGTACAAAGTTGGGCAGGAGGGTGAGCCGTGAGGAGGATGCAGAAATGCTTTAGCATGATTTGGCATATGCATAGCAGATTCAGTATAATGTGGATAAATGTGAGGTTAGCCACTTCAGTAGCAAAAATAGGACTGTCATATGAGGAGAGATTAATTTGGATAAAGGTTATATACATTGGAGTTTAGTAGAATGAGAGGGGATCTCATAGAAACTTATAAAATTCTAACGGGATTAGAAAGGGTAGATTCAGAAAGAATGTTCCTGATGGTGGGGAGGGGGAGTCCAGAACTTGGGGTTGTATTTTGAGGAAAACAGGTAAACCTTTTAGAACTGAGGTGAAATTTCTTCATCCAGAGGGTGGTGAATTTGTGAAATTCACTATTACCGAAAGGAGTTGAGGCCAAAATGCTGTGATTTCAGGAAGGAATTAGATCTAGCCCTTGGGGTGAAAGAGATCAAGGGATGGGGGGGTTGGCAGGATCAGCCTATTGAATTTGATAATGACTGGCCTATATCTGCTTCTATTTTCTATCTATTATGAGATTTGGCAATATGTTCCATTCAATTGCATGACTGCCCCAGCTACTGCTTAGCACTCTAACTGAACAGCAGGAGAAAACTATAAAATGTGTGGTGATCCAGTTGAATCTCTTATTTGTTGGTCTTCTAAGTTAATTCAATGACAAAGCCCAGAGGCTGCCTGACCCCAGTATGAGCATTCTTCACGATTTCTATTATTGCCCACTGAAATGGTTCATTTGCAGCATCCACTGAAGTGAAAAATGTTTTCTCATTGACTGCAATGCTCCAGAATGCAGTGGACTCTGCCAGCTCCAAGTCCACATGCATTAGCAACTGCTGAATGCATGGAAATTCTCGAAGATTGAGCCACTGAAGTTTGTTCTGTTCAGCAGAACTAAGATGCAAGTTGACACTGTGTGAACTACAGATAGTGTTGAAAAGTACACTAAGACTAGATGAAGTAGTGTGGAAGGAGATTTATCAGTATCATTCAGTTGGATCATATAGCTTGTTTCTGTGTAATTCCACATAGGAGGAAGAGGAGACATAGGAATAGATTTTTATCTTCACCAATTTGATACTAATCTGGTGGGATTACTCATTTGCTTTTTGGAATAAAATCAAACAGATTCTTTAGTGATTCTAGGCACTGAAGATGAAATCTATTGCATATATCATAGAAACCCTACAGCGCAGATGTAAGCCATTTGGTCCATCGAGTCTGCACTGACAACAATCTCACCCAGGCCATATCCCCCATGACTCCACATATTTACCCTGCTAATCCCTCTAACCTATATAGCCTGGGACACTTGGTGACAATTTAGAATGGCCAGTGTACCTAACTCATATATTGAGCTACTTTGGACTGTGGGAGGGAACTGGAGCAACCAGAGAGAACCCACACAGACATGGTGAGAATGCGCAAACTCCACACAGTGATCCAAGGCCGGAATTGAAAAGGTCCCTGGAGCTGTGAGGCAGCTGTGCTAATGTCTGTGCCACCATGTGCGTATATATTGAAAAGAGCATGAAGTAACTTTTAGAATTGAGATCAAACATTCTTGATATGGAGTGAATGTGACGTGCAATCGACTGTTTGGTGCATTTAAGAACCATTTAGATACAATAGGAGACTGCAGGGTGATTCCGGATAGATGAATTTATAGAAACTGGTACTTTGTATACAAACATCTATAATAAATGTTATTTTATCAAACACAAAGGATGGAATTCTCCCAAATTCTAATGGCTGAATTTGTGTAAAACCTGGAGTAAATCCTGCTGCTTTTTTCAGTGGAACTTTCAAAATGAATCTCCCATACTATGCCTCACAGAGTGCTCCCATGCAGAAAAGCTGGGGACAGGGCCTATTCCTGCTGGAGAGGTTGGCAGCATAGCCCTGAGTGGGACACTGCGCATATGCCAATCTGTCATCATGGAGATCAGTGCATGTGCAGTAGCCCCGCACTACTGGTCTCCTGTTCGCTGGCAGTCCTGTGATCCTCAGCAATGCTGGCCATGTGACCTCCACCCCCCACAATCCAGCCCCGATCGGGGGTTGTCAAGGCTGGCCAGACATCTCCAAGCCAGCCTCGACAACCCTCCCTGTGATCGCTATCCACTCACCCTCTGCCACCGATCCTGGCTGCAGAGTGGCAGTGGGATCCCTCGCCACCGCTCCCCCCCTCCCCCCCACCCCCCAATCAATCGTCCACAGAAGTCCTTCATCCCCCTTTCTCCCCGGATATAGCCCCTTGCACAGAGTTCACTACATCAGCACCGAGGCAAAGTAGCTTTTGACTCCCTCTCTATTGAAACTAAGCAGCCTCTGCATTATCCTCCCTGAAATTGACTAAACGCACGTGTGACTGACCCAAACTGCCTGCAGATAAACTCCTTAATAAGGGAGATCTCCGTATAAGCACAGGCAGTCATGCCAGGAGGGTGACACCTCAGAGAAGTTCTCCAAGGTTTAATGATGCAGAGCCAGGCGAGCTGCTGAGGAATGGCGAAGTGCAACCTACTACCCAGAAGGGCAGCGACCCAGGGATTGGGCAGTCATTGGCCTAAGACTGTGGCTGCAGCCATCAGTGCCCAGGCACAGGCACAAGGAGCTGCTGACCAATGTCAGAAAAAGATGAATGACCTCCTTCGAACAGGAAGAGTGTATGTCCAGCCATTCTGACATCGATCCCATGTGTCGTGCCTGTAATGTCAAGTCACCCCCTGACATTCTGGGAGACCATGCAGATGCTACGACAACGGATGACTGAACATCGCTCGACAATCACCAGGCAAGACTGTTCCCTTCCTGTTGGTGAACACTTCAGTGGTCATGGGCATTCAGCCTCTGACCTTCGAGTAAGCATTCTCCAAGGCGGCCTTCACGACACACGACAGTGCAGAGTCACTGAGCAGAGACTGATAGCCAAGTTCCGCACACGAGGACGGTCTCAACAGGGATCTTGGGTTCATGTTGCACTATCTGTAACCCCTGTGACTTGCCTGGGTTTGCAAAACCTCACTTACCGTATTGTCTGGAGACAATACACATCTCTTTAACCTGTGATCAGTGCTCCTTCCACTCACATTGTCGGCCACTTTAAGACTGGAATAGCAGGTTAGGTATAAAGATTTGCATTCTAATCAGTAATCTGTAAACTGTGCTTTATATGCTCTGTCTGAGGCCAGAACTCTCCATTCACCTGACGAAGAGTTTAACCTCGAAAGCTTGTGAGTTTACTATCAAATAAATCGGTTGAATTTAAACCTGGTGTTGTCAGACTTCTTTCTGCGGCCTACCAGCACCTGACCACCCACCACATTATCCCAACCCCTGTGGCACTCCAACCCTAAACAACCACAGCGCAGGCAGGAAAAACATTATCTGATTGTCCCCACCTCTACATCCCGTGCCCATCCATCCATCAGACTTTCAATCTCCCTATGTCCTCACAGGATAAGACTGCCCATAATCAATAGGAATGGGAGAAAACATGCAGTGGGGTACCTGAGCTTTCCTCCTTATGACATTCAAATAATGAGCCATGGAGCTGGCAGGGGAAGGAGTGGAAAGAATGGTGATGGATGGTCAGGCCAGTGTTCAGCATGGAAGTCAGCATCAGCTCAACCCTACTCCCAATTACTTATTTCAAGTAAGTGGCATGCTGCCCACTCACTTGTTTTTCCCTTGCACTGAGCCTTGTGCAATTTATTACAAGAAATGACCCCGATGCCCCAGTCTGGGTCAGTTGACCATGATAGAGACACAGCAAGGCATAGCTGAGGGTGTCACTGGCACTCAGGAGGTATATTAGGCCATGGCCACAGATGTCAGAGGCATTCTGAAGACACAATTATGTGGGGCTAAGAAATTTTAAGGTCAGCTGTAGGCGACAAGGTGACACAGTGGTTAGCACTGCTGCCTCACAGCTCCAGGGACTTGAGGTTGATTCCTGGCTTGGGTGACTGTGCAAACTCCGCACAGACATTCTCCCCGTATTTGCATGGGTTTCCGCCGGGTATTCCAGTTTTCTCCCACAGTCTAAAGATGTGCGGGTTAGGTGGATTGACCACACTAAGTTGTCCCTTAGTGTCTAGAGGGATTAGTGGAGTAAATATGTGGGGTTACGGGGATATAAGCTTGATGGGATTGATGTCGGTGCAGACTCAATGGAGCGAATGGCCTCCTGCACTGTAGCAAATAAAACTTTTTTTGTTAAAAACTGGCAATGGCTGGGCTCTTGCAGGCATTCTGGAGGCACAGCAGGCCCTGACTGTTGGCCTTGACAATTTAGCCTGGGTCCATGGGACTAATGCTGAGGGGCTCCAAGTCTTCGCCCAGTCTCTGATGGTCCATCGCTGAAGGATCGTACACCATGGGGCAGATGCATCTGGGCCTTGTGGACTGGCAGGTGATGCCAAGGCTTCTGGAGCTCAGTCCAGCTGCCCTGCTATCTGATGGAACATCCTTGGGGCCAATAGGCACACCGAGTGAGGAAGAAGGGCTAGATTCCATGCTGGAGCCTTCCAGCCAAGAGGTACTACACTTTCCAAGCCTTCCGATTTTCCCCGCAGCACCTCACACATAGTGGGAAGAATAGGGTAGAATGGCTACATCAGTGTCATCCATAAGTCAGCAGGGGCCCTCCAGGTCTTGGCCCCTCTGAGGGTGCTCGCCAAGGGCATTGCAGGCCATGAGGTGCGGATCACAGCTGCGTGCCTCCCCCTCCAATATGCAACTTAGATACAACAATAAGCAACATAGGGTTAAGAAGTATAGGGTCAACAAATGGACACAGGTGACTGGCAGCACTATTTAAGATTTAGTTAATTAGAACATAAGAAATAGGAGCAGGAGTAGGCCATCTGGCCCTTCGAGCCTGCCCCGCCATTCAATAAGATCATGGCTGATCTGTCGTGGCTCAGTTCCACTTTCCCGCCCTCTCCCCATAACCCTTAATCCCCTCTCTTATCAAAAACCCATCAACCCGCTTCTTGAAAATATTTAGCGAGGCAGCCTCCACCACTTCAACGGGTAGAGAATTCTAGAGATTTACCACCCTTTGAGTGAAGAAGTTCCTCCTCAACTCCGTTCTAAAACGCCCCCCCTTTATCTTGAGGCTGTGCCCCCTAGTCCTACTGTCTTTTTTCAGTGGGAAGAGTCTCTCCACCTCTATCCTATCCATCCCATTCATCATCTTATACGTCTCAATGAGATCTCCCCTCATTCTTCTAAACTCTAATGAGTACAAGCCTAGTTTATTCAGCCTCTCCTCATAGTTCAACCCCCTCAACTCCGGTATCAGCCTAGTAAACCTCCTCTGCACTCCCTCCAAGGCCAAAATATCTTTGCGCAGGTGCGGCGCCCAAAACTGCACACAGTACTCCAGCTGCGGCCTCACCAATGCCCTATACAGCTGCAGCAAGACCTCCCTACTTTTATATTCAATCCCCTTCGCTATGAAGGCCAGCATCCCATTCACCTTCCTGACCACCTGCTGCACCTACAAGCTGGGTTTTTGCGACTCATGCACAAGGACCCCGAGGTCCCTCTGCACCGTCGCCTGCTGCAGTTTTTCGCCCCGTAAGTAATAGTCCTTCCTACCATTCTTCCTACCAAAGTGGACCACCTCACACTTGCCAACATTAAATTCCATTTGCCATTTCCTGGCCCATTCGCCCAGCCTATCTAGATCCTTCTGCAGACTCTCCACACCCTCCGCACAATTTGCCGTTCCCCCAATCTTGGTGTCATCCGCAAATTTCGACACCCTACACTCGGTTCCCTCCTCCAGATCATCTATATAAATGGTAAAAAGCTGAGGCCCCAGCACCGACCCCTGGGGCACTCCACTAGTCACCATCCGCCAATCCGAATAGCACCGAATTACCACATTGAAAATTAATTATTAAATGTTATTGCATTCCACAGTTGTGATTAATATGTTTCTGATTCTCCTCCACAGTGAAGAGTGCACACGTAGAGGCACATAGAGTAGTATCATGCTGTCCAATACAGGCCCTTGGCCAAAGCTGGACAAATAGTCTGCTGGCAACCCCCGCACCTACTGGACCCTGTATCAAACATTGCCCGCATGCTCTTGCCCACAACTCTTACTCATACATGGGCCCAGGCATCAGTGTGCAGTCAGAGAACAGGTAGGAAGAAGTCAGGTAGGTAAGTAGCATCAGGGCAGCATCATAATGTGCCTCACAGCAAGTCATCATCACCCTCCAGCCTGGACCAAAAGCTCACTAGCACGGCCAACACTGGCCCCTTACCCTGATATAATGCCATTCACACCCATGTTAGCAATGGCAGCAAAGCTTACAGGTTGGGCTTTCTGCTGGACCTGGCCCATATCAAAGTGGGTGTAATTGCCAGCCCAGACATACAGGGCATCTGGCAGACCTGGCAGATGCACTTAGAATCATAGAAGAATCACTGAATCTCAACAGTGTAGAAGAAGGCAATTCGGTCTATCAAGTCTGCATCGACAACAATCCCATCCAAGCCCTATTTCTGTAACCCCATATATTCAGGTGACGCATGGCACTGTGGATGGTGTTGGGTTGCCAGTGTCCACAGTGCCAACTGTGGGGAGGGGGGGGGGGGCGGGGGGGCGGGGGGAGGGAGAGGTACTGGAGGGGGAAAAGTGCCATGCCCAACTTGCTAATTGTATGGAAACAAACTCAGACACATTTAAGTTAGTGTTGCATTGTACTGGAAAAAATGGCCTGGAAGGATTGTGAAAGGCCCAACGCCAAGCATGTTTTGCATTTTTGCGCTTCAGTGCATATTTCCCACCCCACTATGCTACTCAACAAGCACAGGAGGGGCAGGGGGAGGGGGTGGGGGAAGGAAGAGTTGAAATCCAGCGTAATAGGTCGCGAAGGAAACTGAAGAGGAAAAAATGACAAACAGATAGACAATACGAGAATGCCTCACTAATCTAACTGAATTTTTTGCTGAAGGAACAGAGGAGATTGGAGCAAATGCAAATAATGTTGTTTGTATGGATTTTAAGAAAAACTTTGAATAGATTGGTGGACAAAATTGTGTCTAAGAGAATACATAGGATGGTCAGTGTCAGCTTGGATGAAAAACTGGATGGTAGCCAGTGATGTTCCCCAAGAGTCAGTGCTATGATCAGTTTTCTTTTGGTATTTTTAAATGACTTGAACATTGGAATATAGAATAAAGTTTCAAAGTTTGTTGAAAGGCTTCAAACTTTAAGGAGTGGCTGGAAGGCGAAGATGATACCAATTGACTGTAACAGGGCATCAATAGTCTATCAGAAAGGGCAGACAAAGGGCAGATCAAAGTTAATACAGAGAAGCTTGAGCTGATGCACCTTGACAGTAGGAAGAGGGAGAGGAAATATCAATTAAATAGGATCATTCTAAAAAGTGTGCAGGAATAGAGGGACCAGACAGGTTATGTGCATAGAACTTTGAAGCTGTCAAGACATACTGAGAGAGTAGTGAACAAAGCACATTGGTTTGTGAGCTTCATAAATAAAGACATGGGACTACATTTCCACCACAATAGGCTATTTGTCATGGCAAGAATAGAATAAATGGCTAAAAATTGTACATCCTACTCTGAACATGCAATTGCCATTTTTGAGATGGTGGGATTGTGCATGGAATATGTTTCACTCATGCTTGGTTTTATGGAAACAGCTGGCCATTTAAACCATCAATGCCTCCATTGAAGTGGGATTTTGGCAGGGCAATGAAACTTAAATTGTGCAGATTAGATCAGGTATGAACAGGTCTGAATATTGTAAATTTGTTTTGATAGCCAGGGTATCATTTGGAGAAGTAAGATATCCCTTTCAATCTGGTCCTGGAACAGCCTTGGGGGAAGTCAGGTGCCCTTTGTTGGAGGTCAGGTGTTCTTTGGGATACATAAGATGCCAGCTGGAATTGTTAAAAGTAGACATGTGTAAAAATGCACACACTCATTAATGTCAGGCACGTAGGAAGTGTCAACACATCTGCCAAGATCAACTGTCAAAATTGTCAGAAACAACTGTCAAAGGAAACTATTAAGGCATTTAAAAGTCTGATCCATTTAATCTTAAAAAAAATTGCTTACTATTTCATTCTGTCAGCTGACAACCTAAAGGTTTTCAAGGAACATAAAGGGAGATGGTGGGTAGTGATAATGTCATTGAACTCTAATCCAAAGGCCCAAACTAATGTTCTGGGAACGGGGGTTCAAATCATAGCAGTTGGTGGAATTTAAATTCGATTAATAATCTGGAATATGAAAGTTAGTTTCAGTATTGGTTATCATGAAGCTATTCTAATTATTATAAAAACTTTTTTGGTTCTCTAAAGCCCTTAAGGGAAGGAAATCTGCAATCCTTATCTGGTCTGACCTACATATAACTCCAGATCCACAGTAATGCCGTTGACAGTTAACTGCCCACTGAAATAGTGTGGCAGGCAAAACAATTCAAGGGGAATTAGGGATGGACAACAAATCCTTGTCAGCAACACTAAGATCTCATGAAAGAATAAATAAAAACACAGCTCCTCAGTGTCAGAATGGGGGACACGCCAAAGATGGCTGGGGAACCCCTCTTGGAAATTCATAGGTAAGCATTTTCATGACAATTACCTTGAAGTGCAAACCCAACTTCTCCAACCTGACTCCCGCATCCTACAGGCCTAGCTCCCCAAACTGACTCAACACTCCTATTCCCAACCAATACCCTCTCCATGTCTAACACCCACCCACTCCCACACCCCCAAATGACTAATGCCCCAATTTCCCCAATGGCTAAGCCTCCCCTTCCCCAACCTCCAATCTACCCTATCTCCATATCCTATCCACTTACCTTCGTGAGCTCCATGGTCTGTCAATTAAACTTACTTGATTTATGGCAGCTATTGCCAAAAAAGGGTGTGTCCTTCTTTAATGTCCCTCTCCTACAATTGGGCACCATGGGCCCTATTTTACCATTTGGAAAACGGGTGCAAAAATGTGGTTAAAAAGTCAGGTGTGAGGCCATTAATGCGATCTGTGTCTGCGCCCGTGCGGATTGCCACTTTACTGAGACCCAGGAATGGCCGCGATCCAATTTGCGCCCGAAATGCATTTAAATTGAATTAATAAACTGCCCACCCAACTTTATCAACATTTCCCCCTTCATCACCACGTTCACCGATCTGGAATCGCTCCAAAATGAACATGCTGAATAAAAGTCTGAATCAGGCGCTTCTGCTCCTGAAGAGGCGAGTTCAGAGCTTCCAAGGCTCTCTGACTCAGATTGGTGGGGGGTGGGGGGAGGACGCAGGTCAAATCATTTTCTGGCTTGGGGGCAGGGAGGGAAGTGAGGCCAGATCATTGTGGGGTGGGGTGGGGTGGGGGGTGGGTCCGATCATTGTCTAGCGGGGTGGAGAGGGCCGATTGTTGTCTGGTGGGGTTGGGGGTCGGGGAGGGCCGATCATTGTCTGGTTGGGGTAGGGGGATGGGGAGGGAGGCAAGTCAGATGCCCCTCTGGGCGGGGGGGGTTGCGAGTGAGCACAGTAAGAAGTCTCACAACACCAGGTTAAAGTCCAACAGGTTTATCTGGTAGCAAACGGCACTAGCTGCTCCTCAGTCAGGTGAGTGGGAAGTTCTGATCACAGACAGGGCATATAAAGGCACACTCTCAGTTTACAGAATACTGATGGACAGCTACAGCAAGGGGTTAGATATAGAGTAGAGCTCCCTCTACACTCTTCCCCCATCAAACATCTCCAGGACAGGTACAACACGGGGTTAGATACAAAGTAAAACTCCCTCTACACTGCCCCCATCAAACACTCCCTGGGGTAGTGAGGCCAGATCATTCTCGGGAGGAGACCCTGGGGGGAGGGTGGAAATGAGGCCAAATCATTCTTTGGGGGCGGCAGTGGAGAGAGGAGGGGGCAGCGGTGGAGAGAGGACAAGGACGAGGACAAGATGTATCTCTGGTGGGGATGGGATGAGGCTCGATTGCTCACTGGTACGGGGGTGGTGGGGGGAGCAGATGGATCTCTAGCAGCGGAGGGGGATGTTCTGCGGGTGATCTGTGGGGAAGGTGCAGGGGTCACGATAGGTCTGGGTAGTGGGGGGGAGGGGTGGATAAGAGGGATAGAGGGGCGACACAGTGGCTAGCACTGCTGCCTCACAGTGTCAGGGACCAGCGTTTGATTGCTGGCTTAGGTCACTGTCTGTGCGGAGTTTGCATGTTCTCCCATGTCCACATGGGTTTCCTCCGGGTGTCCCAGTTTCCTCCACAGTTGGAAAGATATGCTGCTTAGGTGCATAGGCTATGCTGAATTTTCCTTCAGTGTATCCAAACAGGCACCAGAGTGTGGCAACCAGGGGATTTTCACAGTAACTTCATTCGAGTGTTAATGTAAGCCTACTTGTGACAAATAAATAAATAAAGTATTTGCCTAGTTTCTGAATGGAACTATTGCCATTTTAATTGCTACTTTAATGCTTGAACTGCATAGTTTCAACACTGCAGGAATTTTGTCACATTCATGAAGTACGAGTCAGAGAGAGTGAAAAGCAACATGTTCTTATATTGAGATTTGAACAAACAGCTGATCTCCAAGGAGAAAACTAAAATACAAATACACCTCATAAACTAAGAAGCTCTAATGTCAGAGGCTCAGTCAGTGTAAGAAGGATACAAGTTTGATCTCCTACTCTACTCGGTTTCAGATGTGATCCATGCTGGACAGGGAAGTGATATGCATCAAGGATACTTATCAGGTCAAAATGCATAGTTATATCATGCTTATCCTTGAATAAAATAATCAGGCATAATAGAAGAATAATCATCCTTCTGGCTCTACAAAGACTCAGTTCCTGTTCATCATCAATGGCAGACTTTTAAATAAATGAAACAAAACTTGTGAGTATTCACAGTAGAGAAAGAGCACAGAATGCCAGCAATTCAAGGGCACATAAAAATAAGTCAAGGAGAGGAACATTGGTTTTCTATTATGCAAAAAAACAGCAATGGAGAAATAATAGGACTTATGATAGATGCATCTCTATTTGGGTTTCTACCCTTGGTCTTAAGTTATTATAACAGATAGGTGAGGAAATTGTGTCAATCATGACGTTTGAAAGTTCTCTAGATTCAGGAATTGTGCGTTTGAATTGGAAACTTATAAATTAAGTCCTTAACCCTTAACACAATCTTGGTTTGCAAAGGCAAACTTGACTTGTATTTAGAAGGTGAGGGGTGAGCAAATTGAGACAAGTAAAATGAAAAAAGGATTCAACAGGGTAGAAAGAGAACGGGAAACTACTTTGTCCACTGTAAAAATCTTAAACAAGGGTGCTTAATCTTAAAATTATAGCTAAACATACAGGAGTGGCATCAAAAAGTACGGGGCAATTCTTCCAGCCCACTGCGTTACTTAAGAGACATCAGTGGAGGTGGCCTGTAGCGGGACTCGTGATTGGCATCTGATCAATCACAAGGCCATATTTTTGACATGATCAGCCTTGCACCTGAACTCAGCACAAGGCTGATTACACTGTGAAAATGCACATTTCCATATAATTAGTGAGCCCAGGCCAGTATTCCCCGGGCTCCCTGGTGTCTCACACACACCAGGAGAGGTTCCCACAAGCAGCAATTAAAGTTGGTCCCCATCAACAAGAAGCAGGGATGAGTGGGAGGGAAGAGTGACAGATGTATTTGTCACCTGCAGGGTGACAGGGACTGGGAGCTGAATGTACAGGGCTATCAAGTGTTTAGGAAGGATAGACAGGAGGGAAAAGGGGGGGGCATAGCTCTACTGATTAAGGATAGCATCACGGTGGTAGCAAGGGATGATATTGGAGCCAAGGAGCAGAGGGTGGAATCGTTGTGGGTGGAGATTAGGAACAGCAAAGGGAGGAAGACGCTGGTGGGTGTCGTCTATAGGCCCCCGAATAATGATCTGGAGATGGGGCGGGCTGTTAACGCGCAAATAAGTGCGGCATGCAGGAATGGGACGGCCGTAGTTATGGGGGATTTCAATCTGCATATTGATTGGTCGACCCATGTTGGACGTGGGGGGCTCGAGGAAGAGTTCTTGGAATGCTGCCGGGATAGTTTCCTCGAACAGTGTGTGTTGGAGCCGACGAGGGAGCGAGCTATCTTGGATCTGGTGCTATGTAATGAAGCGGGTAGAATTAGGGACCTTGTGGTGAAGGATCCTCTTGGGGAGAGTGATCATTGTATGGTGGAGTTTCTGGTGCAGATGGAAGAGGAGAAAGTGGGTTCCCGGACACGCGTCCTTTGTTTGAATAGAGGGAAATACGGTAGGATGAGAGAAGAATTGGCGAATGTGGACTGGGAGAGTGCGTTGGAGGGAGGGTCTGTTGAGGAGCAGTGGAGGATCTTTAAGGAGATCTTTCTTGGTGCTCAACGGAAATTTATTCCGATGGTCAAAAAGGATAGTAGGAGGAGAGGTAATAAGCCGTGGATAACAAAGGAGGTGAAGGAAAGTGTTAAACTAAAAGCGGAGGAATTTAGAGTAGCTAAGAGTAGTGGGCGAGAAGAGGATTGGGAGAGGTTTAAATGTCAACAAAGATTGACAAAGAAGTTGATAAGGAAGGGTAGGAGAAACTATGAAGCTGGGCTAGCGCTTAATATAAAAAAGGATAGCAAGAGTTTTTATAAATATATAAAAAGGAAGAGGCTGGCTAGGGTGAATGTTGGTCCTTTAGAGGATGAGAAAGGGGACCTAGTGGTAGGGGATGGGGATATGGCTAAGGTATTGAATAACTTTTTTGTTTCTGTCTTCACAGAGGAGGACGTGAATAATTTGCCGGGTGTTAGCGATGGAAAGGTGGTAGGACTGGAGGGTCTTAATGACATTACTGTTACTAGAAAGGCGGTGCTCGACAGACTGGAGGGGCTGATTGTGGACAAGTCCCCAGGACCGGATGGAATGCATCCGAGGGTTCTGAAAGAAATGGCGGAGGTGATAGTGGATGCCTTGGTGGTTATTTTCCAAACGTCGCTGGATTCCGGGGAAGTGCCGGATGATTGGAAAACGGCTAATGTTACGCCGTTGTTTAAGAAGGGTGCCAGGCAAAAGGCGGGGAATTATAGGCCGGTTAGTTTAACATCTGTGGTAGGTAAAATGTTAGAATCTGTCATTAAGGAGGAAATTGCAAGGCATCTTGAAGGGAATTGCTTGATAGAGCAGACGCAGCATGGTTTCATTAAAGGGAAGTCGTGTCTGACAAATTTACTGGAGTTCTATGAGGATGTGTCTAGGGCGGTGGATAGAGGAGAGCCGGTGGATGTGGTCTTTCTAGATTTTCAGAAGGCGTTTGACAAAGTGCCTCACAAGAGGTTATTGCAGAAGGTCGAGGGGCATGGAGTTGGGGGTAGGGTGTTAGCGTGGATAGAGGATTGGTTGTCAAATAGGAGGCAGAGAGTGGGGGTCAATGGGTGCTATTCGGATTGGCGGATGGTGACTAGTGGAGTGCCCCAGGGGTCGGTGCTGGGGCCTCAGCTTTTTACCATTTATATAGATGATCTGGAGGAGGGAACCGAGTGTAGAGTGTCGAAATTTGCTGATGACACCAAGATTGGGGGAACGGCAAATTGTGCGGAGGGTGTGGAGAGTCTGCAGAAGGATCTAGATAGGCTGGGCGAATGGGCCAGGAAATGGCAAATGGAATTTAATCTTGGCAAGTGTGAGGTGGTCCACTTTGGTAGGAAAAATGGTAGGAAGGACTATTACTTACGGGGCGAAAAACTGCAGCAGGCGACGGTGCAGAGGGACCTCGGGGTCCTTGTGCATGAGTCGCAAAAACCCAGCTTGCAGGTGCAGCAGGTGGTCAGGAAGGCGAATGGGATGCTGGCCTTCATAGCGAGGGGGATTGAATATAAAAGTAGGGAGGTCTTGCTGCAGCTGTATAGGGCATTGGTGAGGCCGCAACTGGAGTACTGTGTGCAGTTTTGGGCGCCGCACCTGCGCAAAGATATTTTGGCCTTGGAGGGAGTGCAGAGGAGGTTTACTAGGCTGATACCGGAGTTGAGGGGGTTGAGCTATGAGGAGAGGCTGAATAAACTGGGCTTGTACTCGTTAGAGTTTAGAAGAATGAGAGGAGATCTCATTGAGACGTATAAGATGATGAATGGGATGGATAGGATAGAGGTGGAAAGACTCTTCCCGCTCAAAAAAGACAATAGGACTAGGGGGCACAGCCTCAAGATAAAAGGGGGGCGGTTTAGAACGGAGTTGAGGAGGAACTTCTTCACTCAAAGGGTGGTGAATCTCTGGAATTCTCTGCCCGTTGAAGTGGTGGAGGCTGCCTCGCTAAATATTTTTAAGATGCGGGTTGATGGGTTTTTGATAGGAGAGGGGATTAAGGGTTATGGGGAGAGGGCGGGAAAGTGGAACTGAGCAGCGACAGATCAGCCATGATCTTATTGAATGGCGGGGCAGGCTCGAAGGGCTGGATGGCCTACTCCTGCTCCTATTTCTTATGTTCTTAAGAGGGCAATCGTGGCTGCACATGGAGCGGGGAGGAGATTGTGGCTACACATGAAGGGGGGAAGCTGCATATTGGGGGAATGGGATCAGGACTGCAGGGGGGTGGACTGAGCTGACCACAGGGAGCTGGTGATTGGGGCTGACCTGTGGGGGTCTTCCATTTTCTGCGCAGTGGGCACTTCGGGTTTTTTTTTTGGGAGAACAACCCCCTACATCTTCACATATAGGTCGTCAAAATCTGGAACTCTCTCTCCCAAAAACATGTGGCTGCTGGGTTAATTAAAATTTGAAGGTTGAGTTTAATACATTTTCATTGGACATTGTTATCAAGGAGTACAGATGAAAGGCGGGTAAATAAAGTTGAGATATCGATCAGCCATAAACTGGATGAATGATGGAGCAGGCTTGAGCTGTTGATTAGCTGACTCCTGGTTCCCATGTTTCTCAGATAATAAAAATAATATTCTTCAAAAGAAAGACTACAAGGAGGAAGTATTACTATAGCGGAGTTTCAACACTTACAGTAATAATAAGTCCATGAACTCATAGAGTTGAATTCGGTCCTTCTCAGTGTATGTACTTTTCCAATGCTTGATTCTGTGCATAAGTTTCTCTGGAGCAACCACTCTGGAACACATCTGAAATGGGAAAGTTGGTGATTTGTAACTTTCACAGTGCGCATCAAAAGACCTGAGACCTGCTAATGTTTATTATTCCAGTTACAATCTAAAGTTTTATATCTCTTACTCATTTAGGATTATTATTGAGACTGGTCTTTACCACTGACAAAATGGCTTTCAGAAAAATCTGAAGATGGGTGCTGTATTCCTTGACCTCACAGATGCCTATGATACTGTTTGACACACTGACGTCTGCCTGAAGCTGCCAGAGCAACCACACCACCCTCCCCTCCCCTCCACCCCAAAAGCATTGGAACACCATTGAACAATTAAAGGCATCTTGGGCAGACAAAAAGTTCATGGAAAAGCCAAGCCGGTGGATTCCCCCGAGGCTCAATACTGGCTCTAACTTTGTTTAACTTGTGCACAAATGATTTTCCAAAAGCAACTTCCTAAAAATTCATATATACCAACAACATCTGCATAGCAACTCAAATCCCCGACTGCGACACCTTGACCTAAACCCTAAAAGAGCACTTGTCAAAACTTAAACAATACTGCAACGCATGGCGACTCAAGTCAGTATCCGGCTTCACAATGCAAAAGCCAATAAACAGCTCAACATCCAAATGAATGGGTAAAAGTTAAAGCACCACCCGACTCCAACATACCTCAGAGTGACCTTAGATAGAACGCTGATCTTCCAGGAACTCCTAAAAACAACTGCAGCCAAGGTCAAGTCCAAAAACAACTTGATTGCCAAACTAGCTGGCTCAACATGGGGTGCTGCTACCACTGTCCCCTGAAACTCAGCACTCGCATTCTCATACTCAGTAGCAAAATACTGCATCCCTGCTTGGTCAATATCATCACATGCACACACACACTGCTCCATTACTCCTCCACAAATCAGTTGGCTTGCAACAAGAAAAGTTTGCAATGCCCCACATCTGTCATTTCATTCTGATTTATTCAGTCCAAAGGTATGACTCTCATCAAGGAGGCCGATCTGGAAAAATTCTCCCACGTAGGACTTAAATGCAAATTCCACCTGGACAAATGAATGGGAATCATTGGACATGACAAACAAGTACCTGGTCTCAAAACCAACTCAACAGCTGCCACATTTCAACTTTCCAAGGAAAGAATAGCTCACCCTCAGAAGGTTCAGGACCAGGCACAGCCTTGACTTGACCAACCTCCACAATGAGGCATTAGTGCTAGTCCCCTACGTGCCTGTGAGAGAGAGCAAACTATGCACCATATCACAGAAGAGTGTCCAAGTTACAGATTCAGCGGAGGCCTATATGCATTCAACAAAGCAGGATCAGAAGGAACTGCTCGGCTTAGGGACTTTGCATTCATTAAATAAATTATTGTGAAATATTTCAATATTCTGTTCATAATTCCCAGATCCTGCACATTTTTATCTCCACTCTAGCTACACAAATTAATTCTGTGGTTAAAATTGTCATTAACCATTCTACCTGCTATTCTAATTCATGATGATTATGAATCAACCAACATCTGGGCATTTGGCCTGATTTTGAAGAAATATCAATAAAAAATATATCTCCAACTATATAATCCATCACATTTCTACCTTTCTTCTGCTCTGAAGATGAGTAATACGGACTCAACATATTAACTCTTTCTTTTCCAGAGATTCTGCCAGCCCCGCTGAGTTTATGCAGCATTTTTATTTAAAGTCAAATACGGTGTATAATATCTGAAGACCAAGAGTCACTTTGCTGATTGTTTTAAGGAACAATGGATGAAGACACTGCGCTTCTCCAAGCAGGTTGTCACAAACCTTTGTAGCCTCAAGAAACAACAAAACCAAACTGTAGCATAGCAAGGCCTGGATTAGTTACCCAGTGGATACAAATGCAAAATGCACCACAGTAGCAAGGGAGCCTAAATTCAGGGTTGGTGGGAGTGGGAGTTGGTGGGCTGTAATGTCTTGCATCAAATAGTTCACAATACCCTATTCATCAATGTCAATCAGTACATCACTTCCCCATTAAGTTTAACAAAGATTTTGCAGCAATGGCTGGCTTTGCTCACACCTAGGAAAAGGAAATCCACCAAGCTGCCAACAAACCAGCCAGCAGCTCGCATAATTTGGGAGGGCAATGATTCAACTACATAACTTAATTTTCAAGTACAAAATCAGGATGGGAAGCTTCCCAAGCAGCTTTCACCATGTTTTATGCTGTGACACTCAACCATTCCCCACAGTATTTGGCCCTTCCAGGAATGGCACAGGATTTTGCCGGCAGAACAGCAACACCTGCATGTTGATGCTTTGTGTCACCATTCCCCGAACCCCCTGCACCTGAACTGCACTGCTAAAATCAGAACCATGTCTTACAGGACTACTAGATAGCCCTAGGGTTACGCTAAAGGAGAGTATTAAATTAAAAACCGATGTGTACAGAGTGGCCAAAAATAGTGGGGAATTAGAAGATTGGGAAAACTTTAAAAAAAACAAAGAACGACTAAGAAAGCGATAAAGAAAGGAAAGATAGATTATGAAACTAAACTAGCTCAAAGTATAAAAAATGATAGTAAAAGATTTTACAAATATATAAAAAGGAAGAGAGTGGCTAGAGTGAATGTTGGACCCTTGGAGGACGAGACGGGGGATTTAATAGTGGGAAACGAGGAAATGGCTGAGACTTTAAATAAGTTTTTTGTGTTGGTCTTCACAGTGGAGGACACAAATAGCTTACCGAATATTAACAATCGAGGGTTAGTAGGAGGTGAGGTCCTTAATACAATTATTGTTACTAAAGAGGTAATGCTTGGTAGACTAATGAGACTGAAGGTAGATAAGTCCCTGGGCGCCGATGGGATGCATCCCAGGGTACTGAAAGAAATGGCAGAAATAATAGCAGATGCATTAGTAGTTATTTATCAATATTCGCTGGACTCTGGGGAAGTGCCGGCTGATTTGAAAACAGCTACTGTTGTGCCGCTGTTTAAAAAAAGGAAGTAGACAAAAGGCGGGTGACTACAGGCCGGTTAGCTTAATGTCCGTAGTTGGGAAAATGCTGGAATCCATCATTAAAGAAGAAACAGCAGGACACCTGGAAAAGAATGGTTCAATCAAGCAGACGTAGCACGGATTCATGAAGGGAAAGTAGTGTTTGACGAATTTACTGGATTTTTATGAAGATGTAACAAGTGCGGTTGACAGAGGGGAACCGGTGAACGTGGTGTTTTTAGATTTCCAGAAGGCGTTCGATAAGGTGCCTCACAAAATGTTACTGCAGAAGATTAGGGTACACGGAGTTGGGGGTAAAATGTTAGCATGGATTGAGGATTGGCTATCTAACAGGAAGCAGAGAGTTGGAAAAAATGGGTACTTTTCTGGTTGGCAGTTGGTGACTAGTGGCATGCCGCAGGGATCAGTGCTAGGGCCTCAACTGTTTACCATATACATAAACAATCTGGAGGAGGGGACTGAGTGTAGGGTAACAAAGTTTGCTGATGACACGAAGATGAGTGGGAAATCGAATTGCATGGAGGAAGTGGAAAGTCTACAGAGAGATTTGGATAGGCTGAGTGAGTGGGCGAGGATCTGGCAGATGGAGTATAACATTGGCAAATGTGAGGTTATCCACTTTAGAAGAAATGGTAAAATGGAATATTATTTAAATGGTGAAAAATTACAACCAGCTACTGTGCAGAGGGACCTTGTGCATGAATCGCAAAAACTCAGTCTGCAGGTGCAGCAGGTGATCAAGAAGGCGAATGGAATGTTGGCCTTTATCGCGAGGGGGATAGAATATAAAAGCAGGGAGGTCTTGCTGCAACTGTAAAGGCACTGGTGAGGCTGCAACTGGAGTACAATGTTAAATTTTGGTCCCCTTATTTGCGGAAGGATATATTGGCCCTGGAGGGAGTACAGAGAAGGTTAACCAGGTTGATACCGGAGATGAGGGGGTTAGCTTATGAGGAGAGATTGAGTAGATTGGGCCTGTACTCATTGGAGTTTCGAAGGCTGAGGGGGGATCTTATAGAGACATATAAGATAATGAAGGGGCTAAATAGGGTAGCGGTAGGGAGATTCTTTCCACTAAGAAAGGAAACCAGAACTAAAGCGGCGGGGGGTGGGGGTGGGGGGGGGGCGGAAATCAGTTTAGAACAGAGTTGAGGAGGAACGTGTTCTCTCAGAGGGCGGTAAATCTCTGGAATTGTCTTCCCATTGAAGTGGTGGAGGCTACCTCGTTGAATATGTTTAAGTCACGGGTAGATGGATTTCTGATTGATAAGGGAATTAAGGGTTATGGGGAACAGGTGGGTGGGTGGAACTGATCCACTTCAGATCAGCCATGATCTTATTGAATGGCAGGGCAGGCTCGAGGGGCTAGATGGCCTACTCCTGCTTCTATTTCTTATGTTCTTATGTTCTAAGAGCTCCTGACAATATGCCCCACAGTCCATTATTGTGTGCTACATCCTGTGGAACATGGCGCTCTAGAGGGCTGCATTGGAGAGAGTATAGCAATTAGAGCAATCCCCATCAGATGAGGAAGACCAGCACAAAAAGGTGAGGAAGAACAAGAGTAAGCATGGCCACCTCCGTGCCTTTCTGCCAGAGATGCAAGAGATGAGTTAATTGCACAGCAACTTCAGAAACTTGCTTTTCCTGCTGCATTGCAAAAGCACACACAAGCTGTTTGCATTAACAGTCCTTGTTACATCCTTCACCAATCCCTTAATCCTGTATTAAAGAAAATTGAAATCATTCAACCAAATTCTATATCAAATGACATTCTGACAAAGCAGACTCTGAAGATGCCATAAAACCACTCTGCAGACCAAAATACGTAATGAGATACAGGCGAATAATTTAATGGCAAACACAATAATTACTTTGTATTCAGACCACAACCACTGTTAACCCATGCTGTATTTCTTAAAAGATTACTGGCCTATAAATTCAGCCATGCAACTAGTCTACAAAGTCCCAAAATCACAGGCTAAAAATAATTACACAATTCTGGCTGAAGGTATAGCACCCATCATATTGGTAGTGGAAGTCACACTTGTGGCAGGAGTACATGTTGGCAATGACAAATGTGAAAAATTATTTTTGTAATTTGTGGTATTGCATTTTTTGTACATTTTCAAATGACACTGCGCTTCATTTGCATAGCACAACATAGCATGGACCAATGGGAAGACCCCCTCACAAGTGCCATTTAAAGTGAACATGCAATTATGACAGGTTAGTTGCTGGTCTTTCCGACTTCTGTTCAATATTTAGGTGTCTTTTTTGTGCTGCTTTTGCAATTTTGTGCTTTGCCTCCCAAATAATCTTGCTGTAAATCATGGGTGGTCTCACAGGAATTGCATTTGCAAATAGAGGAGGATAGGCAAGGAGGAAAGCATGGGGAGCTGTCAGAAGAAGAGACAGGTGTAGGGCATTGCACAGGAAGCATTTGCACATAGGACTTTCAGAGAATATTTCTATTACCACAATTTTATTAGAAACATGGGGGCAATTTAATTTCTCCAAAATAGAGCTTAGGTCAAGTGGGAAGTAAAAATGCTAAAAATTTCAAACACAAAATGCCTTATGCCAGCCCACTTCTGGTTTGAGCTATACTGCCATAGTGAACATTATTGAACGAACAATCAGCGTACTCAAAACAACTCTTGCACCACCGGGCTTGTACCAGACAAACTTCGCAACATATCTCCTCTCAAAAAATGTCCATATTTGTGGTCATCTGCTGAATGTGCCACAACCTTTTCATCATTAAGGAATAGTCTTTACTAGTATCTGAGCAGAAACAACTGCAGGAGAAGCAAATCAAGGAAAAGGGAGTGAAAACAGAGGAGAAACAGCACCAGATCATCCACATGTCTGTGATTTAAAGGGTTCTTCACCTCAATTAACCATCATATTTCCCATTCCCAACTCACAACAGTCCCTATTATCCTTGCCAACTTGCTTATAACTACTATCATTTTCTTCCCTCTAGTCTTATGGATCTTGCCCTTGCTTCACTTCAAAGACCAATACGAAATTGAAAGCAAAAGTTTATTAAATAATTAGGGAGCAAAAATTGGATTTGCAGTGAACTGGAACTGTCATCATAGAAGCTAGATCACCTCCGAGTGGTCATATAGCGCCTTCAGCATTTTTGGTGCAGGTTGCACAATGTTCCATGCTAGGTGAGGCATTGTCACAGGCAGCACCATGTCTCCCAATTCACGCTATTACAAAAAGCAGGGCAAATCCAACTACCACCCTATCATCTACTTTCGATCATCAGTAAAACGATGGAAGGGGTCATCAACAGGGCTTAGCAATAACCTACTCATAGAGTCATAGAATCATAGAAGTTTACAGCATGGAAACAGGCCCCTTGGCCCAAATTGTCCATGCCGCCTTTTTTCTTAAACTCCGAAACTAGTCCCAATTGCGGGCATTTGGCCCATATCCCTCCATACCCATCATGTCCATGTAATTGTCGAAATGCTTCTTAAAAGACAAAATTGTACCCGCCTCTACACTACTCCGGCAGCTTGTTTCAGACACTCACCACCCTCCGTGTGAAAAAATTGCCACCTGGACACTTTGGTATCTCGCCCCTCTCACCTTAAATCTATGACCTCTAGTTTTAGACTCCCTTACCTTTGGGAAAAAAATATTAACTATCTAGCTGATCTATGCCCTCATAATTTTATAGACCTCTATAAGATCGCCCTTCAGCCTTCCACACTCCAGAGAAAAAAGTACCAGTCTATCCAGCCTCTCTTTATAACTCAAACAATCAAGTCCCAGTAGCATCCTAATAAATCTTTTCTGCACTCTTCCTAGTTTAATAATATCCTTTTTAAATAGGGTGACCAGAGCTGTACATAGTGCCACAGTACTCACTGACACTTAGGACAGAAATCTCCCAAGCCTTTGCTGGCAGGTTCAACGGTCAAGGGGTAGAAGTCGGCAGAAGTCAGTTTTATGTTGGCGTGAGTTTGTCATAGGATCTTCCGCTGGGGCTAACGTGATTTGTATACCACTGATGGGATGCAAATGAAGGCCCGATCCCCATGTCCAATTCTCCTCGATGCTGGCGGGAAAACAAGCTGGTGCAAAACATTTCTGGAACAACACAGTGTGCAAATGTTAGGGCTCACCTGAGCAATGCCTGGGGCTGTCTCTGGAGTTCAGGACGTGGGCCACCAGCAATCTGGGACCATGGAGCACTTCAGCCGTGTGTAGGTGGTAGCATCAACTGGTGGTTCGTCCAGATTCTGCATCCTGAAGGAAGTCCATTTTCCAGCCTCAGAATGTTCCTATGTATCTGTCTGCTTTCTCAGGATGTCTATTTTCATTTTCTGGAGGTTCATCTTCTTTCTTCAATAATGATTCAGTGATGTTAGGTGCATTTTCAATATGTCACCCCAATATGATGATGGATTAAGTACCATCAGTTCTGCCCTGCTACAGAATATAGTGCAAAAATGCCAGTTGCGTAATTAAATAGGTTGGCTGGAAGACTTGCTGCCAGCCTCCGCAGCAGGAACACTTTGTGTTCTAGTCCCACCAAAGAACTTAGTCCCAGGATGGGAGAATTCTGCCCTCAGTTTGTTTTCCACAAGGGCCATTCAGCTTCTGACCTCATTACAGTCTCAGGTCAAATATAGAAAAAAGAACTGAATGCAAGTGGTGAGCTGAGAATGACTGCCCTTGACATCAAGGCAGCATTGGAGTAAGTGTAGCATCAAGTGGCCCTAGCAAAATTGGAGTTAATGGGAATTGGTGGGAGGAACTCACTGCTAATGGAGTCATACCTTGCACAAATTAAGATGATTGTGGTTGTTGAAGGTCAGTTATCAGTTATCTAAAATCCAGAACATTACTGCAGGAGCTCCTCAAAGTAGTGTATGAGGTCCAACAATCATCATCAGTTGCTTCATCGATGACCTTCCTTCCATCATAAGGTCAGAAGTGGGGGTTTTGGCTGATGATTGCATAACTTTCAGTTCACAACTCCTCAAATACTAAAACAGTCCAGTGCAAATGCAGTAAGACTGCATTTTGGTTGACAAGTGACAAGTAACATTCGAACTACACAAGTACCAGGCAGTAACCATCTTTAACAAGAAGGAATCTTACCATCATCCCTTGATTTTTAATGGTGTTACCATCACTGAATCCCCCAACATCAATATTTTGGGGTTACCAGAAACTGAATTGAACTAGGTTAGAGGCTAGGAATCCTGCAGCATATAACTCCCATTCTGACTCTCCAGAGCCTGTCCACAAACTTCAAGACACTAGTCAGGAGTATAATGGAATGCTCTACACATGCCTGTAAGAGTGCAGCTCCAACAATACTCAAGGAGCTCAACACCATCCAGGACAAAGCAGCCTGCTTGATTGACATCCCATTCACAAACATTCATTCCCTCAACCACTGATGCACGGTAGCAGCAGTGTGTACAAAATGCACTGCAGGAATGCATCAAGGTTTATAGATAGCACCTTCCAAACACAGGACCGCTATCACAGAAGCGCAGAATTATTATGCAGAAGAAAGCCATTCAGCCCATCATATTTGCACTGGCTCTTCAAATAAGCAATATGATTTAATGTCATTCTCCTGCCATTTCCCCATACTCCTGCATATTGTTTCTATTAAAGAAATAATCAAATGTCCACTTGGATGTCTTGATTGAACCTACATTTATCACATTTCCAAGCAATGCATTCCAGGCCCAAACCACTCGTTGTGCAAAAATGTTTTTTTTAAATCACATCACATTTACTTCTTTTGCAAGTCACTTTAATCTATGCTCTATTATTCTTGATCCTTTCACAGAAAGAAACAGTTTCAACCAATCGCCTCTTGGCCTTCTTCTCTCCAAGGAGAACAGTCCCAACCTGTCCAATCTATCTTTACAACTAAGGTTTCTCATCCCTGGACCATTCCTGTAAACCTCTTCTGCACTTTCACCGGTGTGTACACATCCTTCCTATAATGTGGCATGCAGAACTGTACACAATACTACAACTGAGGTGTAACTATTTTCTTGTATAAGTTCAGCATAATCTTCTTGCTCTCGCATTCTATTCCCCTATTAATAGTCAAGAAATCTATTTGCTTTATTAACTGCTCTCTCAACCTGTCCTGCCAGCTTCAATGATGTATGCACATACACAAAGGTACCTCTGTTCCTGCACTCCCTTTAAGAATTTTTCCTTTTATTTTACAACGTCTCTCCATAGTCTTTCAATGAAAAAGCATCAATTCATATTTCTCCACATTGAATTCATCTACCACTTATCTGCCCATTCCTCCAATTTGTCCATTCCTTTAGAAGTTCTACCTGCCCTTCTCACAATTTACAATACTTCCAAGTTACTTATCATCCACAAACTTGTTGTCTTAATTTCTATCTCTTGTTTCAGCTAGGGAACTCTGAATTTGTTTCCCTACCTTTTACTTTTGAGGGAATATATCTTGATTCTGTGTTTGTCTTTAGCATTGCAATGCTCTCCTTAACTAATATTGTCATAGTTCCTCCTTTCCCATCTTTTCTGAACACCTTGTACCCAGAATATTTAACACCCAGTTCTTCCCCTCCTTGACCCAGGTCTGTATGACTGCCACAATATCAGATTTCCACATTGCAATCTGTGTCTGTAAGTCCCCAGTCTTATTTACTATACACTGTGCATTCACATACGTGCACAATAACCCTGATTTAGATGTCATTACTTGCTAGTTTACCCCGACTTCATCTATTAACTTACTATTCTCTATCTGACTGTTATCTGTTCCTCCCAGTATTTTGTACATCCTGGCATTCCTCTCTAATATTTTCTCTTGGTTGCCACTCCCCTGCTGGGTTATTTTAAAACCCTCCCAACAGCACTAGCAAAACACTCCACAAGAAATTCAGTCCGAGCTCTATACAGGTGCAACCCATCTGGCTTGTACAAATGCCATCTACCCCAGAACCAGCTTCAGTGTTCCAGGAATCTCAAGCCCTCCCTCCTGCACTATCTTTCTAGCGAGACATTTGTCTGCCTTATTCTATACTCACTTGCACGTGGCACTGGGGGTAATCCAGAGATTACTACATTTGAGGTCCTGCTTGCTAATTTTCTGCCTAGCTCCCTAAATGTTGACTGCAGGATCACATCACCTATTTGGGGAGAATGGGAATCAAAGGTTAGGGGAGAAAGTAGTGTCAGGCTATTGAGTTGGGCAGTCAGCCATGATTGTAATGAATGACAGAGCAGGCTCAAAGGGCCAAATGGCCTCCTCCTGCTCCTATCTTCTATGTTTCTATCCTGCCTAAGTCAGAGATACCACAACCTCTGATTGTTTACCACAGAACATTCTGCAGCTGCTCTGTGATGTCCTTGACTCTGGCAACATGCCAGCCTGGAGTCACATATACAGTAACAGAAATGCCTATCTGTTCCCCTAACAAACAAACTATTGTTTTTCCTTGCTTCTTCCTCCCCTCCTATTATCATCTATGTAATGTCTATCTGTTTAAGACAATACAGCAGAAGTGAGTCACCTGACTTGTGGAACAATTGGAATCTGAGAGTGGGTGATCACCCAGAAGATAAAGTCCTCTCTCAAGCTGAATTATATAGATGCCATTTAAGCATGTAAAGACTGGAACTCTGTTCCAGGGCAGCTCAGAATTGTAAACGTTCAGTATCAAATTTCTCATCAATAAATAACCTTTGTTCAAACAAAGTCTTGAAATCTCTTGATAACAGGAAACAGCTGAAAGAAATCAGATTGAAGACAAGATAGGCTGTGCCATTCAATTGATTCTATCTGTTTAATCGAAGTTTGGAAAAGAGGCATACCATTTGGGGAGCTGTTATGGGTGAGTAGACTTAGAGGGAGATATCCAAGTAGTGCCAGATCAAGAGGGGCAGGTGAAATAACAAACCCAGTGTGGCTGACAAGTCAAAGAGGTTTGAAAAAATACAAGAAAATCTAAAATGAAAACAAATCAGCCTTCAGGAGCAAGGAAAGTGAAACTTGAGTAAAAAGAAAAACATGACAGGAGTTTTGAAATAAAGTGAAGCTATACCCAGCTAGAAGAAAGCTGAGTTTTAGGTTTAAAAAGGAGAAATTTAGAAAGAAGTTCATTTTTAAAAGATATTGGCTGCAGTAAACAAATTCAGAAATTAAGAAAAAAGAGAAAAAGTCTCAGGGATCTGCAAAGCTTGTCCCAAAAGCATGAGAAAGTGAAACGTTGAGATTTTCCTGATGGATGAGGCAATTACGACCTCACTTAGGGAGCTCAAACTCCAAGTGGCTAACCTCATGGGCCTTGTTAAGGTCATTACAGAGTATCTCCAAGGAATAGAGAGAAATACTGAGGGAGAGAGATCTTGGGGAAGGAATTCCAGAGCTTAGGGTCTGGTGAACTCTAAGCAAAATTAAGGATAAACACAAGGTCAGAATTGAAAAGTTTCAGCAATTCCAGACAATTGTAAGGACAGAGGAGGTTAAAGAGATAGACAGGGGTAAGGCCACAAAGAATTATGACAAGGATGAAAATTTTAAGATTGAGATGCTTCTGCATTGTGAACTAACATAGGTCAACGAGCTGAGAAGCAATGGGTGCACTTTCAGATATGGGTGGCAGAGTTTTGGACAAGTCCAGGTTTATGGAGGACATAAGGTGGTAGGTTGGACAGGAAATCATTGGAATAGTTGAGTCTGTAGGTAACAAAAGCATGGATGAGGGTTTGAGCAGCAACAAAAGCTGACATCCTCTCACAAGACTTAGAAGCATAGAAAATAGATGCAGGAGTAGGCCATTTGGCCTTTTGAACATGCAGCACCATTCAATATGATCATGGTTGATCATGCACTTTCAGTATCCCACTCCCACTGTCTCTCCATACCTCTTGATCCCTTTAGCCACAAGTGCCATGTCCAGCTCCCTCTTGAACATATTTAATTAACTGGCGCCAACAGCTTTCTGTAGTAGAGAATTCCACAGGTTCACAACTCTGAGTGAATAAGTTCTTCCTCATCTCAGCCCTGAATGGCTTACTCCTTATTCTTAGACTACGACCCCTAGTTCTGGACTTCCCCAACATTGGGAACATTCTTCCCGCATCTAGCCTGTCCAATCCCATCATGTTTGCATATGTTCCTATGAAATCCCCTCTCATTCTTCTGAATTCCAATGAGTACAAGCCCACTAAATCCAATCTCTCTTCATACGTCAGTGCTGCCTTTCATGAAATCAGTCTGGTGAGCCTTTGTTGGATTCCCCTACTACAAAAATGTCCTTCCTCAGAGCGGGAAACCAAAACTGCACACAATACTCAAGGTATGACCTCACCAAGGCTCTGCATAACTGCAGCAAGACGTCCTTACTCCTATACTCAAATCCTCTTGCTATGAAGGCCAGCATGCCATTAGCTTTCTTCATCACTTGCTGTTACCTGCATGCCAACCTTCAGCGACTGTCCCACCATGACACCCAGGTCACGTTGTACTTTCCCTTTTCCTAAACTGCCACCATTCAGCTAATAATCTTCCTTCTTGTGTTTGTCATCAAAGTGGATAACCTCACATTCATCCACATTATATTGCATTTGCCAAGTATTTGCCCACTCAGCCAGCCTGTCCAAATCACCTTGTGACCTCTTAACATCCTCCTCCCTTCAGGGTTCATTAGGAACAACAGGTATTTGTTGATAAAGAGAAACTACGTACAGGTGTTTGCAGCCCTAGACTGCCTCGGAGCAGCAGCCCCCAACTGCTCCAGCTCTTACATCTTACTACATGGCTTCCAGGTGTATTCTACCTGAGAGAGGACTCCGCCTTCTGGGGGGATCACCTGCTCTTGGTCCCATTGATTCCTCTTCTACTGTGCTGTTAAAAGAGACACATATGACAGTCACTGCATGCCTTCCCCTTTAACTATTTTATACAATCTTCAAAATTAAACTATTCAAACCCAAATTCTAAATAAACATTATGGCCAGGTTTCTCCCAGCCTGCTGCTCTTCTCGAGCAGTGCAGTAGGTCTGGAGACAACAGCAGGGAGTCTTTTGCGAGATTGCAAGTCTCTGAGGTGCTTTTTTTTGGATAATCAGCTCCGTGCCGAGAATCAGTGCAGAGCTCATTATCTTTTGGAAACTAATTCTTCCATATGATTAGCAGGCCCAGGATGGTAATCTCTGCACCTGTTAGTGTCTACCCACCTCCTTCCCTCCACTCCCCCTTCCCCGGCCAGGACTGGTTCCCACCAATGGGGTTTACAACTGCTCCCCACTAATGAGGAACAGTACACACTATCCAAGTATCAGAAATAAAGTTCCTTCTCTTTCTAGCATTTTTGTTCAATATATTTTGCATCAACCATTTTATTATATTGATTCTTATGCCTTTCTATTTGTGTGACCATTTCAGTGATCTTGTTCTGGCATGTAATATCAATTTTCTTTTCTGCCTGAATTACTGTTTTGTCTGTTCCTCTGCAGCACAGTTCCACAGCTGGGTGGCTTCATTGTCCAATCTCTTCCTTTGGTCTTCTGCATCAACTAATCTTCTGCTTGAACATGAATAGTTCTTAATTCCATGCATCCATTTCCTCTTCTGCCTCTAGCTTTTTTTTTTGCACACAGTCTCCACCAGTTGCAGCTTGGTCTGAATTTGTTCCAACTCCATTTCCTGCAGTTGGTTTTTCAAATAATTGTTTAATAACTGATGATCATGAAACAATTGTTAATTGTCAGAAAAACCCATCTGGTTCACTAATGTCCATTAGGGAAGGAAATCTGCCATCTCTACCTGGTCTGGCCTACATGTGACTTCAGAGCCACAGCCCAATGTGGTTGATTGTCAACTGCATTTGGGCATCTAGGGATGGGCAATAAATGCTGGACAGCCAGCAAGGCCCATGCCCCACGAATGAATTTTTAAAAATTTCCTTTATCTTGATATCCTTCTGAAGTGACAATTTTAAGTGGCCCTTCTTTGTTAAAAGAGTTCTTTGCAGTGAACACCTGTTCTGAATTTGCTCCAGCTCAGCTTTATTTCCCAACTGTTGCCATCCCAATCTCACAATTGGGAGTTGATTGTCTACATCTGATGATGAAGCTATTTTTCTTGATGTTTATTCTCCTTCTCAGCATGTGCAAGTTTTAGTCTTAGTCTATTTCTCTCATGTAAACATTGCTCCATCAGCATTCCAACCTTGACTTCCAGCTCTTCGTGAGAATTCCCAATCCACTGACACGTTCCACCAACTTAACAACTAGTTACTGAACACAGAGTTCTTCTGCGATCACTATAGTTTTACTTCTGCCATAATAACTCTCTCTTGTTAGAAAGAATCACAATCATTATTTAGTCCATCGCTCTGCTTTTTGCATCAAAAATGAAAAGGATAGTTTGGATGTAGGAATTAGTAATTGCAATACTACCTTAAATATAGGAAGTAGAATCTGTCTAATATCCCCAGAAAATAACCACACCTGTGATATTCCATATTATTTTCGAGGGGAACACACATACTCAACACTTAGTGGAACATATCGGATTTGTCGAAACAAAGTCTATCCATGGTTACCCACAGGTTGGAAAGGAGTATGTTATCTGAGGTACGTGATCCCATATATTTATCACACTAAGCAATTGCCAAGAAAGATTACAAGAGAACGACGAGCTTTAGTGGGATTGGATCATTTTTGCTGAATAATGATACCACAGTATTCACATGTAAGACTGTCAATGGAGATAGAGAATATATGACGTTTTAGAAGTGATTGTTAATAATAGTGCTACAGCTTTATCACAAATCAATGATGAAATGGTGGTAATGCATACAAAATTGAATGGTTTTGGACTATGTTATGGCAGCAAGAGGAGGAACATGTGCTTTAATTGGACCAAAGTGCTGTACCTACTTACCAGATACTTGAGAGAATATAACTAACTTGGTCATACACATTTGGAAGCAAGTGAAGAAATTGGAAAAACCAGAGCCATTTTCTCTGGAAAGGTGGACAACTGGCTGGATTGGATTAATGGGAGTGAGTATGCTACAAGGAGTTACATATTCAGTTTATTCATTTCTGAGTTTCTTCTGAGGTAAATCCAACATTTTCTTCTAACAGCATTTGATCCCTTCTCGTGCTTTGCGTGTTTTCAGACAACTGCCATATTCCTTTTGTTGTGGTTGCCTTGAAATCTATTTCTACATTCAAAATTTCTTCCTTCTTGTTATATTTCAGACAATCCTTTTGTATTGTTCCAATAGTTGTGTTCCTTTTTTGGGGTTTGTCTATTGCTATGTCCTTCTCAGCACCCTCCAACACTGGATAGTTCCTGCCTCTTTGCAGAATGCCAATTTCTCTAGCTTGTTTGTATTTTCCACATGACTGGTCATTTGATCATTCAATTGGATCTCAAAAAATTCCCAATCATAGCGCTGGTAAATGATAGCTCTGCTCTAATTTCTGTTTCCACATTGCAGTGATCCTTGTATGAGAGATACAAGATGTTGTATATGAGTGCCATAGATCAAATCTTGGAATAATTTCACAGAGTCCAGCAGTTCTCTCACCCATCACAAAACTGAGAGCCTCCATTATGTGAAATTTCATTGGCTCTGTCTGAGTGCAAGTTTTGCTTGTGCTTTTTTTGTCAATCCTTTTTATCCTTTATTCACATCTTCAGCTCTAAGTTCAGTTCCCTCACTGCTTGCTGGTGAATGTTGTACTGTTTCTTACGGGCCTTAACAGATTTCCTAGCTATTTCCACCATTTTCAAAGTGCTTGTTTTTTTTCTCTCTTAGTTTTAATGTAGCAGGGTTGCTTCTCATTTCGATTAGGGTCACAAACTTTTTACTCATTTCCTATTTGCTGTAGCTCTCAGTTAATTTTATCCAACTCTTTTCTCTTTACTTTTAATTCTTTTTCCACTCTGACTTGTCTTATTTGCTGATTGATTACAGCTTATAGTCCATTGCTAAAACTTTCAAGAAACTTTCATTACAATACAAAAGGTTGGGATGCAACTAATTTGTGTTGCCTTCAGCTCTTTTCTTAGTCCTTTAAGGTCTTTCAGTGCCCTCTTTCAGGGTTCTTTCAACACTGCCTTCCTTCTGATGTCTTTCAGTGCTCTCTTGAGTCTTTTAGTACTCTGCTTTTGGATCTGTCAGTGCTTTGCTTCTGGATCTATCAGTGCCCTCCTTCTGGGTCTTCCAATGCTCCCCTTCCAGGATTTTTCAATGCCTCACCCTGTCTGGGGGTTTTCAAGTGCTTCCACCCTCTCTGACAACTCTCTCTGGGTCTACTTGCCCAAAACACATACTCGGGTGAGTATCACAATGTAGCTATCTGGTCGCCAACATGTTTTGTAGCAGCACTTCAGGCATCGTCACGATACTTTAGGATTCATTAGGAATAAAAAGGTGTTTATTGATAAAGAGAAACTATGTACAGGAATTTGTAGCCTTAGGCTGCCTTCGCACAACAGCCCCGGCTGCACCAGTCCTTACATGCTTACCACATGGCTTCCAGATGTATTCTACCCTAGGAAGGACTCCACCCTCTTGGAAGGTCACTGGCTCTGGGTCCCCATTGGTCCTCCAAACCAGGTGACCCTCTTGTACAATGCTGTCTTAAAGAAACAGACACAACAATCACTACAAAGAGTTGTTAGAACGAGGAAATCCTGGATCCTGGCCTCAGCATTCATTAAGATCGTGAACAAAGAGTTGAAATGTTAATTAATAGGTTTCTTCCCATTATAGAGGAGGGGATTTTCAAGTTCTTCCTGCCAGTGGGATCTTCTGGTCCTACTTGTGGGTTCCTGCGTGGCGAGCCATGCACAATGTTATAGACTTCGGCAGAATTGGAAGGTTTCAACGTAGCTGATGGTGAATCACCTCCACCACGGGAAGCAGGGCTGGACAACTCTGGCCTGAATGGCATTTCATAATTGCATTTTCATCCCGTGTGATGTTACATGATGTAATTCTGTACTTGTCAGCAATTAACAAAATGTGAACAGAAAACAGGATTTCATATCAGAAATGAACAAAGTTTTCTGAAGAAATAAAACAAAAAATACACACAGCAAGCCAGAAGCCCACACTAACTTGCCTATTCGGTACATTTAGTTTTATTGCTACAACGCAGTTGCTATTTAGTCTGTCCTTTTCAAAAATCAATATTAATTGTAGAGATATTTAGCTTGTTATACTTTTGCTGACATAGAATACTACAACTCATTACAGACATGTCAGCATTATTGGTGAAATCTGTTACCAATATTTCCACTCTGTTACAGGAAAAGTTGCAACTGTGTAGACATCCTAGGGCAGACTTTGGGCGGTATTTTACCATTTTTCATCTAAGTGTTAGGCGGACTTAAAATTGGGAGAGTTTCAGATCTGTCTTTTGGGCCTGTATTAGGCCCCCCCATACACATTCTGCCAACAAAATTTTCGGCGAGTCCAACTCTTCCTGCAGAAGCCTGTGGATGGGAATTAACATGCCCAAAACCCTGCGGCTCCAATTGGAGCCTCCAACTGTGCATATGCAAAAAGAAAAAATTATGCTGCTCCTCTGTAACAGCCCTCCCAGGCTGGATAATGCCTCCCCTGCCCCCACAGACAGGATTTGTGCCCCCCCCCAACCTTACTGACCCCCTTATCCCTCCAATCCCTGCCAGTCAGACAAATCACAGCCCACCCTCTCCCCCACCATTTGCAGGCAGAGCGGCAGCGGCACCCCCTCCCCTCCACCAATTGCGGGCAGAATGGCAGTGGCAAGGCGGAGCACCCTCTTCTCCCCAGCAGGATGCAGATTCAGGGGAGAGGACAGCTAAGCAGTCTGGGATGCAGTGGCTGCCTCTCTCAGTGCCACGTTACTGGCCCCTGGAACAGGGAAGCAATGCCGCAAAAAATCATTGATCTCAGCCAGGCAGCAAGGGTAAGTGTTTAACCCCATCTTGCACCTTCCCCCAAATCACCCTCAGATCCCCCCTACCCCCAGCACCGTCCATGCTTCCAGCCCCTGACCCCCATACACCTCCTTCCTCCATCCCCCAAGAATATCACAGCGTTTGCCCTCTGAGGGCCACCCCCAATACTCTGCAGGAGCCATGCCATCATTTCTTTCGCGGCTCCTTCTGTCCCCACAGGGGAAGAATGCCCATAACTGCTGGGAGAGGGTGAAGACAGTGGGGTGGTGAGCCTGACCTCTGTGTCTTCACCCACTTTGAGGAGCGGGTGCTGGAGCTGTTCAGAGAAAAGGACATCCGAGCTGTCAGTAACAGCGTGGTCAGGTTGGAATCAAGAAGTGATTCCCTGCCCTGTCAATGATCCACTCAAATTGAAGCAATTACGAGGGGACAAGGGTTTAAGATGCAAGAGGCAAGGTTTAAAGGAGATGTATGAGGCATGGTTATTTACAGAGTGTGGCAGGTGCCTGGAACTCGCTGCTGGGGAAGGCTGTGGAAGTAGATACGACTTTTAAAGGACGTCTTGGCAGATACATGAATGAGATGGGAATAGAGGCAGATGTTCCCTGGAAGGATAGGGTGTTGCAATTCAAATGGGCAGCATGGTCACTGCAGACTTGGAGGAAGAAGGGTGTATTCCTGTGATGTAATCTTCTTTGTGCTTTGTTCTATGTTCAATGGAGAAATGTCAAGCAACATTCTGGCATCCCAGATTCCTCTCCCTCCCTTACACTTAACATTGTGTCCTGTGTTGCAGGAAGAGATCCAGATGCGCCTGGGCTATCTGGACTCAAGATCCTTATTGCAGTCCCCGCCCATCCTGAGACTGACAACTCAGAAGACTCAAAGCGTCAGCTTTCACCTTGCAACTCACCATCCCAGATACTCTGGTATCGGTGGGTCTGGTTAATGGTGAGACTTCTGGGTCACTCTCTGCCACATGCAACACATCTAATAATGTACAACAGATGAAGGAGGGAACATCCGAGGCCTTTGGCACCCGGAGGCCTGCCGGTGGCAAGGACTCAGTTGGCCCCCGGCTACATGTTGGTTTTCTGATGTCAGTTCAGTCTCAGCTGGTGGAGATGCAGCAACAGAAACTGGGAATGCAGGAGGGGCTGACAGCCACACTGGACCAACTGCAAGGCTGTTGGAAGGAGTTCCAAAGCTTTCAGGCAGACCAGCTATTGCTTGTCTTGCATGGTTCCCAGGCCAACGCTGCAAGGGTGGTGTCTATAGTGGAAAGCCTGGTAAAAAGTCTGACAACACCAGGTTTTAGTCCAACCGATTTATTTGATAATAGACTCACAAGCTTTCGGGTTAGTCCCTTCGTCAGGTGAATGGAGAGCCAGAACTCTCCATTCACCTGACAAAGGGACTAACCCGAAAGCTTGTGAGTCTATTATCAAATAAATCGGTTGGACTAAAACCTGGTGTTGTCAGACTTTTTACTGTGTTTACGCCAGTCCAACGCCGGCATACCCACATCGTGGAAAGCCTGGGCCAGAGAATCCGTACCATGAGTGGCAGGCTCCAAGCGATGGCCGTGTCACAGCAGGCCACAGCAGAATCCCAGAGGGCTACAGCTGAGTCACAGCAGGCCACAGCTGAGGGACTCAACAGGCTTTTCAAGGTTCTGCAGCCCATTCTGGAGGCTTGAGAGCTTGCATGAGACCCAGTGGAGCAGCACTGAGACACAGTAGGCTCAGGCAGCAACTTTGAGAATGTGATCCAGTCACAAAGGGTCACAGCTGAGAACGTGGCCCAGTCTCAGAGGGCACTTGCTGCGGCCATTAACAGGTGGCCCCTGATCAGGTGACCATCACAGAAGGCTCGGCCATCGCAGGAAGAACACAAGTGGTCCTCCAGGACTGGCAGGGCCAGGTTATGCCGGAGCTTCTGGAGCTCACTGCAGAAGCACTGTTGTCCCATGGAGTGAGCCAGGAGGCCCACAGGAACCACAAGAGAGGAGAAAGAGCTCAAGCCAGGGCATTCCAGCCAGGAGACTGTGGCTGTGGCTACACCTTCTGACTCCCCACTTCCTGACACTAGGGCATCTCAGGGGCAGTGGGATAAAGAGGGTGTCACGGATACATCCCAGACACTTGGAAGCCAGTCATGCCTTCAAGGAGATGACTGCCAAGTGCATAACAGATCACATGGTCGGCAGCTGGCCCCCTTGACCTCCGAAATACAATCTTGGGAGACACTGAGACATAATGGTAAAGTTAAGAAACTGAGACATAATCGTAAAGTTAAGAAACTGTAGTTGCACTAAGATGGCACAGGTGATGGGCTACACTAACTAGTTAGATTTTTAAGCACCTTAACATTTTCCGTTCACACGTTTTTAGAATCATAGAATCCCTACAGTACAGAAGGAGGCCATTTGGCCCATCGAGCCTGTACTGACCATAATCCCACCCAGGCCCTATCCCCGTAACTTTGCACATTTACCTGACTAATCCCCCAACACTAGGGTCAATTTAGCATGGCCAATCCACCTGACTCACACGTCTTTCGACTGTAGGAGGAAACCGGAGCACCCGGAGGGAACCCATGCAGACATGGGGAGAACATGCAAACTCCACACAGACAGTGGCCTGAGGCCGGACTCAAACCCATGTCCTTGGCTCTGGGATGCAGCAGTGCTAACCACCATGCCACCTTGCCACTCTATAAGTTTTATGTTAGAACTTATTATTTAGACACTTTTATTGTAAGCAATATATGTTTTTTCACCACCCATTTGTGACTAATTTGTCTCAGATTTGCCTCGAATAGGGATGCTGTTATCCTGATGGTCGCCAGATGGTACTTCATGTTGATATCAGTTTGGTGGGGGGGGGGGCGGTGGTGGTTCTCAATGCTGCGTCACTGAGAAAATGAAGCCACTGGTTCCCCAGAACCCATGAGCGATTCACCCCTCTCCTCCACCCCACAAGTCATGGGGCCCTGTACGGGAGTTCACTGATCCCTTGCCCACTACACAGACGTGGACCCAGGTGCCAGCGTGCATGCAGAGTCAGACTAGTTTGCATGAGGGCATCATCTTAATGGTGCTTAGCAAGTCGTCATCACTCTCTTCCTTGCCAAGGTAACTCGCTAACACAGCATACTTAGGCTCACCACTCGGATGTTACAATGTTGCAGGAGATAGTAGGACTTTAGGTAGGGAGGGAAATGGAACCCACGTGCACAAACATAGGCTCCTAGTAGGCGAATGGCCTGGTAATCAGGCCCTCTCGCACCATCATTACATGCCTGATTTTTGCTGCCAGCCCTCGGTGGTGTTGCTCAGCATGGTCCTTCTCTACTTCCTCCTCCTGCTAGATAGCTGCCTCCCAGTGACATGTGGCTAGTCAGCCTCCACATCCTCCTCCTTCTCCAAAAGGTCTCATCTCTGCTATGCCAGGTTGTGTAGAGTACAGCACATCACCACAATGCAGGAAGAAATCAGGGGCTATATTGTAGGTGCAGCCAGAGTGGTCCAGACACCTGAACCACATTTTAAGGAACCCTATTCACCTCTCTACTGTAGAGCAGGTGGCAGTGTGAGCCTCATTATACCATATCTCCGCCTCGGTCTCAGACCTTTGCGCAGGCATCATCAGCCAAGTCTGTAGCAGATACCCCATGTCACTTACGAGCCATCCCTGCAGCCTTGGCTCCTCCTCAAAGGCCTCCAATATATCTAAGCTCCTCAGAATAAAACTGTCATGCCCGCTGCCAGGGTGTCTGACACAGACTTGCATGATGTCCATCTTGTAGTCAAAAACCAGTTGCACATTTAGGGAGTGGAACCCCTTTCTATTGGTGAATCTTCATGGATTCCTGACTGGGGCCTTGAGGGCAATGTGGCTGCAGTCTATAACCCCCTGCACATTAGGCATCCATGCAATGGTTGTGAATCCTGCAGCCCGGGCGACCTGCTGGGCCTTGTCCAGATGAAATTTGATATACTGGCCAACCCGGGCATACAGGGCACCCATGACCTCCTTAACACAGGTATGGACTGCTAACTGTGAAATGCCACAGGTATCTTCGCTGGGGGTCTGGAAGGAGCCAGTGACATAAACATACAGAGCGGCCGTCAATTTAACAGTCATTGAGAGTGGGTGCCCCCATCCCCCAGAAACACAGCTCCCATTCGCCAGCATCACAGCCCCCCCATCCCCCAGCAACACAGCACCCCTATCCCCCGGAAACACACCCCACATTCTCCAAGCAACACATACCTCATCCCCCAGCAACACAGCCCCCCATCTTCCATCAACACAGCACCCCCATACCCAGCAATATAAACCCCCCACCCCCAGAAACACAACATACCCCCATCCCATGGAAACACAGCCACCCATCCCCCAGCAACACATCCCCTTCCCATCCCCCAGCAACACAGACCCCCCCATCCCTTGGAAACACACCCCCCATTCCCCAGCAGCACAGCCCCCCATCCCCCAGAAACACACACCCCCCCATTCCTCAGCAACCCAGCCCCCAATCTCCAGCAACACAGCCCCTCCATCCCCTAGCAACATAACACACCCAACCCCCAGAAACACCCCCCCATCCCCCAACAACACAGTCCCCTCCCAATCCCTGAGCAACAAAGCACCCCCCCATCCCCTAACAACCCCTCCATACCCAAGCAGCACAGCACCTTCCCACCCCCCAGCAACACAAGGCCTGCCCCCATCCCCCAGCAACACAGCTCATAACCCCCCAGCAACACACCCGCCCCTTCCCCAGCTATACAGACCTCCCCCATTCCCCAGCAACACAGCTCTCCCATCCTTCAGCAACACAGTCCCCCATTCTTCAGCCACACAGCACCCCCATCCCCCAGCAACACAGCTCCCCCATTCCCCAGCAACACATAAGAACATAAGAAATAGGAGCAGGGGTAGGCCATCTAGCCCTTCGAGCCTGCCCCGCCATTCAATAAGATCATGGCGATCTGTCGTGGCTCAGTTCCACTTTCCCGCCCTCTCTCCATAACCCTTAATCCCCTCTCTTATCAAAAACCCATCAACCTGCGTCGTAAAAATATTTAGCGAGGCAGCCTCCACCACTTCAACGGGCAGAGAATTCCAGAGATTCACCACCCTTTGAGTGAAGAAGTTCCTCCTCAACTCCGTTCTAAACCGCCCCCCCTTTATCTTGAGGCTGTGCCCCCTAGTCCTACTGTCTTTTTTGAGCGGGAAGAGTCTCTCCACCTCTATCCTATCCATCCCATTCATCATCTTATACGTCTCAATGAGATCTCCCCTCATTCTTCTAAACTCTAACGAGTACAAGCCTAGTTTATTCAGCCTCTCCTCATAGCTCAACCCCCTCAACTCCGGTATCAGCCTAGTAAACCTCCTCTGCACTCCCTCCAAGGCCAAAATATCTTTGCGCAGGTGCGGCGCCCAAAACTGCACACAGTACTCCAGCTGCGGCCTCACAATGCCCTATACAGCCGCAGCAAGACCTCCCTACTTTTATATTCAATCCCCCTCGCTATGAAGGCCAGCATCCCATTCGCCTTCCTGACCACCTGCTGCACCTGCAAGCTGGGTTTTTGCGACTCATGCACAAGGACCCCGAGGTCCCTCTGCACCGTCGCCTGCTGCAGTTTTTCGCCACGTAAGTAATAGTCCTTCCTACCATTATTCCTACCAAAGTGGACCACCTCACACTTGCCAACATTAAATTCCATTTGCCATTTCCTGGCCCATTCGCCCAGCCTATCTAGATCCTTCTGCAGACTCTCCACACCCTCCGCACAATTTGCCGTTCCACCAATCTTGGTGTCATCAGCAAATTTCGACACCCTACACTCGGTTCCCTCCTCCAGATCATCTATATAAATGGTAAAAAGCTGAGGCCCCAGCACCGACCCCTGGGGCACTCCACTAGTCACCATCCGCCAATCCGAATAGCACCCATTGACCCCCACTCTCTGCCTCCTATTTGACAACCAATCCTCTAGCCACGCTAACACCCTACCCCCAACTCCATGTCCCTCGACCTTCTGCAATAACCTCTTGTGAGGTACTTTGTCAAACGCCTTCTGAAAATCCAGAAAGACCACATCCACCGGCTCTCCTCTATCCACCGCCCTAGACACATCCTCATAGAACTCCAGTAAATTTGTCAGACACGACTTCCCTTTAATGAAACCATGCTGCGTCTGCTGTATCAAGCAATTCCCTTCAAGATGCCTCGCAATTTCCTCCTTAATGACGGATTCTAACATTTTACCTACCACAGACGTTAAACTAACCGGCCTATAATTCCCCGCCTTTTGCCTGGCACCCTTCTTAAACAACGGCGTAACATTAGCACACACAGCACACACAGCACACACCCCCATCCCCCCCCAGCAACACAGCACCCCCATCCCCCAGCAACACAGCTCCCCCATTCCCCAGCAACACAGCACACACCCCCATCACCCCCCCAGCAACACAGCTCCCCCATTCCCCAGCAACACAGCCACACACCCCCATCCCCCCCCCAGCAACACAGCCCCCCATTCCCCAGCAGCATAGACTCTCATCACCCAGCAACACAGCCCCCCATCCCTTGTCAACAAAGCCCCCCCCATTCCCCAGCAACACACACCGCCCCCCATCCCCAGCAACACAACCCCCATTCCCCAGCAACATAGCTCCACCATTCCCTGGAAGCACACCCCCTCATTCCCCAGCAACACAGCAGCCCCCCATCCTCCAGAAACACAGCTCTCCCATTCCCCAGCAACACACCCATCCCCCCACAACATAGTACCCCCATCCCCAAGCAACACAGTGCCCCCCATCCCCCAGCAACACAGCCCCACCATCACCCAGCAACACAACCCTCCTTCCCCCAGCAACACAGACCCCCTGTCCCCCAGCAACACAGCCATTCCATCCCCCAGCAACACAACCTCCCCATCCCCCAGCAACAAAGCCCCCATTCCCCAGCAACAAAGCCCCCCCAATCCCCCTGCAACACAGATCCTCCTATTCCCTGGCAAAACAGACCCCCATCTCCCATCAACACAGCCTCCGCATTGCCCTGCAACACAGCCCATCATTCTCCAGCAACATAGACCCCATCCCCCTTCAACACAGCCCCCATCCCCCATCAACACAGCTTCCCCATCCCCCATCAACACAGCCTCTGCATCCCCCTGCAACACAGCCCACCATTCTCCTGCAACACAGCTCCCCCACACCCCAGCAACACAGCACCACCCCATTCCCCAACAACACATCATCCCCATCCCCCAGCAACACAGACCCCCCCCACCCCCAATCCCCTGGTAACACAGCCACCCCATCCCCCAGCAGCACAGCCACTCCATCTCTCGGCAACAGTCTCCCCATCCACCAGCAACACAGACCTACTCAACACCTCAGCAACACACCCCCTCATCACCCAACAATACAGCCCAACCACCCCCCCCATCCCCTCGCAACACAGGCTCCTATCCCCCAGCAACACAGCAGCCCTCATCCTCCAGCAACACAGAGAACCCCAACCCCCAGCAACACCCCCTCCATGCCCCAGCAAGACAGACCCCCCACCATGCCCCAGCAAGACAGACACCCCACCATCCCCCAGCAACACAGCCTCCCGTCCCCTGGACAACACAGCCCCCCATTCCCCAGCAACACAGCCCCCCCATTCCCCAGCAACACAGGGCCCTCCCCCCCAATCCCCCAGCAACACAGCCTCCCTATCTCCCAGCAACATAGCCCCCCATTCCCAGTAACATCCCTCCCACCCCCAGCAACACAGCACCCCCATCCACCAGCAACACAGCCCCCCATTCCCCAGCAACACGCCTCCCTTCCCCAGCAACACAGCCCCCCACCTATTCCCCAGCAATTCAGCAACCCCCCCATCCTCCAGCAACACAGCCCTCCATTCTCCAGCAACACAGGCCCCAATCCCCCAGCAATACAGCACCACCCACCCCCTGGCAACACAGCCCCCATCCCCCAAGCAACACAGCCCCCCATTCCCCAGCAACACACTCCCCTATCCCCCAACAACACAGCACCCATCCTCGAGCAACACAGCAGCCCCTCCATCCCCCAGCAATACAGCTGCCCCATCACCCGGCGACACAACCCTCCATTCCCCAGCAACATTGACCCCCTGTCCCCCAACAACACAGCACCTCCCCACTCCCTGGCAACAAAGCCATTCCATCCCCCACCAACACAGCCATGCCATCCCCCAGCAACACAAACCCCCATCCTCCGGCAACAAAGCCCCCCATTCCACAACAACACAGCCCCCATCCCCTGGCAACACTTTACCCCCATCCCCCAACAACACAGCACCTCCCTATTCCCTGGCAACAAAGCCCACCATTCCCAGCATCAGACCCTGCTCCATCCCCGCAACATGAAATGGAATTTTGTCCTTCTTTGCTAGAGGGATGGAGTTTAAAAAGAGGGAGGTTATGTTGCAGCTGTAAAAAGTGCTGGTGAGGCCACATCTGGAGTACTGTGTACAGTTTTGTCTCCTTATTTGTAAAAGAATATACTGGCACTGGAGGAGTGCAGAGGAGATTCACTGGGTTGATTCCTGAGTCGAGAGGGTTGGCTTATGAGAAGAGATTGAGTAGACTGGGACTATATTCATTGGAATTTTGAAGAATGAGGAGGGATCTAATAGAAACATATGAAGGGAATAGAGGTTGTTTCCACTGACAGGTGAAATTCAAACTAGGGGGCATAGCCTCAAAATAAGAGGGAGCAGATTTAAGACTGAGTTGAGGAGGAACTTCTTCACCCAAAGGGTTGTGAACCTATGGAATTCCTTGCTCAGTGAAGCAGTTGAGGCTACCTCATTGAATGTTTTTGAGGCAATGATAGATAAATTTTCAATTTTAAAGGAATTAAAGGTGAGTGGGTAAGTAAGTGGAGCTGAGTCCACAAAGATCTGCCATGGTCTTATTGAAAGGTGGAGCAGGCTCGAAGGGCCAGGTGGCCTACTCCTGCTCCAAGTTCTTACGTTCTTGTGTTCATATTACAAGGGAACACAGGTTCAAGCTGAGAGGGAGAAAGTTTAAGGGGACGTTCAGGGAAAGTTTGTCATGTAGAGTGGTGGGTGCCTGGAATGCACTGCCAGAGGAAGTGATGGAAGCAGGCACATTAGCAACATTTAAGAGGCATCTGGACGGGTACATGAACAGGGAGGGAATAGAGTGATATGGACTGAGTAAGGGCAGAAAGTTTTTTCTATTTAGTTAGGACATCATGATTGACATGGGCTTAGAGGGCTAAAGGCCTGTTCCTATGCTGTAATTCTCTTTGTTCTTTGTTCAATCATTGTACTTGTGCTCGCTCTTTGAAACAGCTACCTAATTAGTCTTGTCATGATCAGAAGACATGAAGGAATATATATATTATCAGCATCACCCTGGCTATGTAATAAAATTATTTTGTTTTAAATCAACAAACGGCTAGACTGATATAATAACTGCCAATGACCACATGATGGTAGTTCTGGAAGTTTCGAGGCAGTTTCAAAAAGGATAAATGCTAACTCCTCAAACTCCTGGCATGTAACAGGCCTTGCATTGCATAACATTCCAGCCAAGCCAACACAAAGGATAGTGGATGAGACATCTGTACCAGCCAACTATAAACAAAGGCAGAGCTATTTGTAACCATCAAGGAGCAGGCCATATTGGACCAGGTACTGTGCAATGAAAAAGGACTAGTTGGCAATCTAATTGTGAGAGAACACTTGCGGACGAGCGACTATAATATGTTAGAATTTTTTATCAAGGTGGATAGTGACATAGTTGGGACCAGGGTCCTGAATCACAATAAAGGTAACTATGATGGTATGAGGCATGAAGTGGCCATGATGGACTGGGAAACATTTCTGAAAGGAAAGAAAGTGGACAGGTAGTGGACAGTGGCAGGCATTTAAAGATAAACTCCAGAAGTTGTTTATTTCTGATTGGCGCAAAAGTGGTAAGTGAATTGTGGCCAAACCATGGTTTACAAGGGAAATTAGAGACTGTATTAATTTCAAGGAAAAAGCATACAAATTGGCAAGAAAAAGCAACAGGCCTGAGGATTGGGAGCAATTTAAAATTCAACAAAGGAGGACTAAATGATTGATTAAGAAGGGAAAAATAGAGTATTAAAGTAAGCTAGTGGAGAACATAAAAACTGACTGTAAAAGTTTCCATAGATATGTAAAGAGAAAAAGATTGACAAAAATGAATGTAGGCCCCTTATAGTCAGAAATGGGAGAATACATAATGGGGAAGGAAGAAATAGCCAAGGAATTAAATTCATACTTTGTTTCATTCTCCACAAAGGAAGACATGAATAATATGCCAGTGTTATCAGACAACAAATTTTCTGAAATTGGGTATACAATATGGAAGCAGACTAAAGCTGTACTCAGAACCCCTCCACTAAACATCACAAGGGAACAGATCCAGACAAACTGGCAAAAGACATGTTTTTAAAATGCAAACAAGGGCTAACACACAAAGGGAACCGGACAGGATGGCACCTACAGAAACTAAATTAAAAGTACACCCCCATCTAATCAAATCAGCACCACTGGCCTAACCAAGTAAACCTCTATGGAGACACCTAAGGATTAACATAACTAAGGAAGCCTTCCTGGCCTCAAAAACTTCCTGAGATCAGCCAAACACCCATTGTTCAAGAAACCTCGGAGATTCTAGACCATTGATAAACCCATCAGACAGAAACCATTACCATACTTAAAACATCGATACGATACTTGAAAACATCGAAACAGAACGGTCAGAGTCAAATACTGTAAACAAAACATTAACATTTGAATCATACAATGTGTCAAAGTTCGAGTATAACTGTAGCCCATCGCGGCGGGCCTTCAGAGTGCTTTTGGGATGGTTCTGTTTGTGTGTCCTGACTGCACCTCCGTCGCGTTAAAATAAAGCTGTACCGCTGTTGAACCTGATTCTGAGTCTGTAGTGGTCGTGTTCGCCCACTCGCGCTAACACCAGAAGTGCCTAAAGCCACATATTTTAATGAAGAGTTAAGGAAATCAGCATTAGTAGAGAAATGATTTTGAGAAAATTGATGGGATTGAAGGTAGATAAGTCTCCAGGTCCTGATAATCTTCATCCTAAGGTGTCTAAGGAAGTGGCCTTGGAAATACTAGATCCATTGGTGGTTATTTTCCAAAATTCTTTGGACTCTGGAATAGTCCCGACAGATTGGACAGTAGCTATTATAAGCCCACTATTCAAAAAATGAGATAGCGAGGAGACAGGGAACTATAGACCTGTGAGCCTAATGTCAGGACTGGAAAAGTTATTAGAGTCCATTATCAGGGATTTCATAACTCGGCATTTAGAAGGCTGTGGTATAATCAGACAAAGTCAGCATGGATTTACGAAAGGGAGATGATGCTTGACAATCTATTGGAATTTTTTGAGGATGTAACTAATAGAGTTGACCGAGGAGAACAAGTGGGTGTAGTTTATTTAGACTTTCAGAAAGCTTTCAACAAGGTCTTACATAACAAAATATTATGTAAAGTTAAAGTACATGGGAATGCAGGTAATGTCTTGAGTTGGATAGCAAGCTGGTTAGCAGATAGGAAACAAAGAGGTGGCATAAATGGATATTGTTCTGATTGGTAGTCAGTGACTAGTGGGGTTCCATCGGGATCTGTGCTAGGACCCCAACTGTTCACATTATATATTAATGATTTGGAAGAGGGAACTGAATGTATTATCTCCAAATTTGCAGATGATACAAGTTGGGTGGGAGATGGAGCTGAGGAGAATGTAGAGATGCTTCAGCGTGATTTGGACAGGCTGAATATGTGCGCATCTGTTATATGTCACACAGGTTCCCAGTGGTGGAGGAGTCCAGAACTAGAGGTCATAGTTTGAAGATAAGGGATAGATCTTTTAGGACTGAGGTGAGGAAGAATTTTTTCATCCAGAGGGTGGCAAATGTATGGAATTCACTACCACAGAATGTAGTTGAGGCCAAAACGTTGTCTGATTTCAAGAAGAAAGTAGATATATCTCTTGGGGCTAAAGAGATCAAGAGACATGGGAGGAAGGAGGATCAGAATGTTGAACTTGATGATCAGCTATGATCAAGATGAATGGCTGACTAGGCTCAAAAGATCGAATGGCTTACTCCTGCTTCTGGTTTTTATGTTCCTATATAACTCTTCATCTCCAACATGACAGGAATCAAGCCTCGGTCCCCAAAACTTTAGCTGAGTTTCTGGATTAATAGTCTAGCAATAATACCACGAGGCCATTGCCTCCCCTCCAGTCCACACTGGAGTGCAGCCAGCAGAGCTGTTGATGGGCTGGCATCTTAGGACAAATTAAGCCTGATGTTTCCAAATTTGCCAGGGAGGGTAGAGGCCAATCACTGCAGTCAGAAAAAACATCATGATTCAGGCAAATCAACAAGGTTGTTTTCAGTAGGGAACCATAAGACCATTAGACATAGGAGCAGAATTAAGCCACTTGGCCCATCGAGTCTGCTCCGCCATTCAATCACAGCTGATAGTTTTCTCATCCCCATTCTTCTGCCTTATCCCCATCACAACTGATCCCCTTATTAATCAAGAACCTATCCATTGTCTTAAAGACATTCAATGACCTGGCCTCCACAGCCTTCTGCAGCAGAGTTCCACAGATTCACCACTCTCTGGCTGAAGAAATTCCTCCTCATCTCTGTTTTAAAGGATCGTCCCTTTAGCCTGAGGTTGTGCTCTCTGGTTCTAGTTTTTCCTACTGCTGGAAACATCGTCTCCACGTCCACTCTATCCAAGCCTCGCAGTATCCTCTAAGTTTCAATAAGATCCCCCCTCATCCTTCTAAACTCCAATGAGTACAGGCCCAGAATCCTCAACCATTCCTCATACAACAAGCTCTTCATTCCAGGGCTCATTCTTGTGAACTTCCTTTGGACTCATTCCAAGGCCAGCACATCCTTCCGAAGATACAGGGCCCAAAACTGCTCACAATATTCCAAATGAGATCTGACCAGAACCTTATACAGCCTCAGAAATACATCCCTGCTCTTGTATATTAGCCCTCTCGACATGAATGCTAACATTGCATTTGCTTTCCTAACTGCCAACTGAACCTGCACATTAACCTTAAGAGAATTTTGAACAAGGACTCCCAAGTCCCTTTGTGCTTCCGATTTCCTAAGCATTTCCCCATTTGGGAAATAGTCTATGCCTCCATTCCTCCTTCCAAAGTGCATAACCTCACACTTTTCCACATTGTATTCCATCTGCTACTTCTTTGCCACTCTCCTAAGCTGTCCAAGTCCTTCTGCAGCCCCCCTGCTTCCTCAATACGACCTGTTCCTCCACATATTAGTAACACTGCCTTCAGTTCCTTCTTCCAAATCGTTAACGTATGTTGTGAAAAATTGTGGTCGCAGCACTGACCCCTGAGGTTCACCACTGCCACTGGCTGCCATTCTGAAAAAGATCCCTTTATCCCCACTCTCTGCCTTCTGCCAGTCAGTCAATCCTCTATCCATGCCAGGATCTTACCCTTAACACCATGGTCACTGAACTTATTTAAGTGTCCGATGCAGCACCTTGTCAAAGGCCTTCTGAAAATCTAAGTAAGTCATGTCCACTGGTTCTCCTTTACTCTAACTTCCTTGTTACCTTCTCAAAGAACTCTAATAGATTTGTCGGACATGACCTTCCCTTCATGAAACCATGCTGATTCAGTCCTATTTTATCATGCACTTCCAAGAACTCGCACAATCTCATCTTTAATAATGGATACTAAAATCTTGCCAATGATGCCTTGTATTCAGAAATTTTGGAAGTAGCTTGCATTGGGCCCCAGTACCAAAAAGAGGACCTTTGTCTCATAAGTGTATGTGCAAGAAAGAATCATCCATAAGTATGTGGACTACTTACGAGGGTGAGAGTTGTCCCAATGGACATATTTCCACTTGAAACCATGTTGCCAGCAGGAAATATTGTTGACTATCCAAGAAGTGAAGTACCAAATCAGCCTGTGATAGCTGAGTTACCAGTATCTGAGAAGACTGGTTTCTGCAGCAATTACTCCAGTGGAAGTACACCCAACAGAGGAGTTATGCCACTCCACTAGAAATCAGAAGCCACCTGAAAGCCTCAATCTATGATGGACTGAATGCATGTGTTTAATGTTTTAATTTTTGGGGACTGAGTAACTTAATTATTAGCATTCTATAGAAGAACTTACAGGGGGAGGGATGTGGTGTTGTCCCCTTTAAGGGGCTATTTGCCAAGAGGGTCATGTGACCAGGGGCTAGCAAACATGCCAGCAAACAGGGGTTTCTGTTTAACAGGAATTATTGCATCAATCTATTTATTGTGGCTTATCTCAAGCTTGCTATGGGATTATCAGTAGAGAATTGGATCACTCTAAAACTGAAGGGTTGTGGAATATATGGCACCATTCAAAGGAGAAATAAAAATTCAGAAACACTTTTCTGTTTACAGACAGATGATGAGAGGAGAAATCAGGACTGTTTAAATTAATCACCCTCTTGTCCATAACAATCTCAGTGGCCTACCTTTTCTCTTTAGTCCTGTATTTTTTTCCCTTCTCATGTATATATTCCTTTTTGAAAGGTATTGTTGAATCTGCTTCCACCATCTTTTTGTACAGTGCTTTCTGGATCATAACTTTCAACAATTTTCCACATAAAAATATCTAATTTTTCTCCTCACTCTTAGTGACAATTTTATGGTCACTGACTCCACAACTAGATCAAAATACCCTTCAAAATTTTAAAACCTCAATTAAAGTTTCTTTGCTTCAGTGGAAACAGGTCAGTTGTTGAATCAGTTTCTCCCCTACACACAGCTATTGACCTTTAAGTAGTTGCATACCCTTAAATGTTCCTTGTGAGCTCTGCCATGTAGCAGAAAATTATGTGAGACTAGAGCCCATAACCTCTTGGCTCCCAGCACAGGATTTGGGGAGTACCACAATTCCCCAGTCTACCCAGTAATGGACTAGACTCCTTCCTGGACCCAACATCCTTCCCCTTGGAGTGGGACCACCCCTCCCCCCACCTCAGACTCAGTCTCCCCTCCAACCCCTGGAGACAGACTTCTTCCCCCACCAGACCCTGTGACTCATATCTTCTCCGCCCCCCCCAAACCTATCAACACCACACCCCCTTCCCTTGACATCCTCCTTCGGACATGCCTCCCTGACACCTTGCCATTGGACATCTCTTCCCCCCTCCCCCAGGATATCCCTTCTATAACACCCCCACCTCCAACATCCTGATGCAGAAGTATGGCAGCTGACCCCATCATAGTTGGCAAGGTCATGGGGGAAGAATTGAATTGGAAGAAAAAATAATATATGGTATTTAGTAGATAAAATCTTAGCCTTCAGATCTGAGGTACTGACTTATAAGCTATTGCATTTCTTTTTTCTTTCAAAATACTGATGCATAGAAGTTTCAACATTAATGAAACAATTAATGATCTGCTGCTCTATACATCAGGTCCTTTGAAATCAGTAACATTGAAGTAGCAAACAAATGACACTGACACGTTAGGTGCATATTCTTCAGGAGAACGCCTGTGTCCAGTGGGACAGTACACGCTTGTAGAATTAAACATCATGCCAGAGGCTGTCAGCAGATCAGAGAGAAAGGCATTCCTTAAGTTTTATTATCATTCAACACTTAAGGAAGATCAACATTTGCAATAAAATACAAATGGTACCTTATAACTATTTTCGTAAAAAAGCATTGCACAGCTTCAGTTATTGGGAACACATATCCTGAATTCAGATATCCTGAAGTATCCTCTTGCCAACCCCTAACGTTTTCCAGTAATGCACATCATAACTCATTGGATGCATACATCATCAGTTCAGATAGTGGCACCCAGAGGATTTTCACGGATGCTTTGTTGTCCCACAACTGGAAACGCCTCATCCAGTTTAGCTTTAAAGCTAAAAATGACAGCTTATCAATCAGTCTGAGGAAGATTGATGATTTTGTTCCAGCTGGCACCTTATCACATTATACACAATACTACCCTGGCTTACCAAAGAGAGAAGGCTGTCCAGCAATTTATCTATCTGGGGCAGCACCCTCTACTAAACACACATCACTGGATAAAGTGACATTCACCAGTTTAGGAAAGCCTGCTCAACTGTTGGTATCTGATAACATAGGTTGAGGATGAATATAAAATGAAGATTAAGACCAAGCTCAATGTGTTTCAGGCAGCTGTCACACTATCATATCTCCAGTCGCAGGACTTACACAGTCTACAAATGTAATATCAAAGGCCTTAAAAATCCATATCTCTGTGACCTGAATCAAGTCAAAATTGTCAAAACAAAAACCATGCCTGCTGGTAATTTATCAAGGTCATACAGATCAAGACTCAGTTAAGATGACAGATAACAATGACTTCACGATATCTGATGAGAAACCATCCAAGGTTATATCACTCTCAGTTGAAGAATGGTAATAATTACTATGAAAGAGAGGAAAACATTCAATGTATGAATGTGAATAAATTGTATTGAAGTGGAATTGAAAAAATAGTGAGGTCAATATGATGCCTCTTGGTGAGATGACAGGACAAAAAAGAAGGGGAGTGGACTCAGCTCCACTTATACTCACAGTCACCATAACTCTTGATTCCTTTAATGTTCAAAAATCTATCTATCTTTACCGAAAAGTATGCCTGTGTTTTGCTAACTGGGGATTTAAGTCTATAACAGGAATATTGCTTGAATTAGAACTCATAGAGATAGTCTAGCAATTAAGAGTTATATCTTGTCATGTTTAAACATTGTTCAATTATTAAAGATTAAGCTAATTCATTCATTATATTTAAACTGAGTTAATAAATAACATTTGTTTTGATAAAAGTTCCCTCATATGTCAGTAGAATCACACCTGGGATGAAGCATCTTATCCTCACACCAATGCTAAAATAGAAAATTGCTGGAATCTAGTTTTTCTTCATAACATACGTTGGGGTTTCTGATCTGGTACCCTAACAGACCATTGCAGGTATGATAAGTCAAATCGACTCCTTCTGCAGTCACAATTCTGTGAAACATATGAGAACCTTAGTTTGCTAATAGATTATTGGTTAACTTTGACTCTCCCAAACTCACCATTGACCTTTCTTCAATCAGACTTGATCTTCCTTCTACAAAAGCAAGGAAGTCATGCTAAACTTTCATAAAGACATTGTTTAGATCTCAGCTGAAATGTTATGTTCAATTCTGGACACCACAATTTAAAAGGGATGTTCTTATTTGGAGAGAATGCAGAAGAGATTTACTAAAATGATACCTGGGGCGCAGGTATTCAGTTATGTTGAAAGCCTGGATAAGCTGGGGGTTGGTCTCATTAGAGCTGAGAAGGTTAAGGGCAGATTTGATAGAGATGTTCAGAAACATGATTGATTTAACTGTCATAAATAAAAAGGAACCATTCTCAGTTTTAGAAAGATCAGTCAACGTAGGTATTTAAGGATATTACAGTGATTGGCAAATGTCCAGAGGTGACATAAGGAAATGTTTTCTTACGCAGTGAGTTGTTGTGATCTGGAAATACATTACCAGGGTGCTGGAAGCAGACTCAATAAGAATTGGATAAATACTGGAAGGAAATATATTTACAGTACTGATTGACCAGAAACCTAACTGGATCAGCCTCATACCAAAGCCACAAGAGCAGGTCAGAGGATGGGAATTCTCTGGAGAGTAACTCACCTCCTAACTCCCTAAAGACCATCCACCATCGACAAAACACAAGTCAGGAGTGTGATAAAATACTCTCCACTTACCTGGTTGAGTGCAGTTCTAACAACACTCAAAAGGCTTGACACCACCCAGACAAAACAGCCTGCTTGATTGGCCCCATCCACAAATATTCACTTCCTCTACCATCAACATACAGTAGCAGTAGTGCATATCTTCTACAGGATGTGCTGCAGGAACTTATCAAGAATTAGACAGCACCTTCCAAGCCCACAATCACCACCACCTAGAAAGACAAAGACAACAAATACATGGGAACACCACCATCTACAAGTTCCCCTCCATTTCTTCACTATTCCTCAGAACTCCCTTTCTAACAGCGTTTGTTACATGGACTGCAACCATTCAAAAAGGCAGTACACCAAGCATCTGATTAGGTTATTAAATTATGAGTTCTGATAAACTATAATGGCCAATGGGAAATTGTCAGGAACATCTGGCACTACTAAGTTCATTATCGATAACGCAGTATCAGTACTTTAAGATGGACGAGAATAAATAAGGAATGAATGCTGAGTGAATTTCAGGTAAGTAAAGTTGTTCAATTGTCAGAGCATGTTAATATATTTGATGTCTTAGGAAAATAGTTCAGGAACTTAAGACAGTACCCACCTCTCTTTCTCTCCATTTTTGGACATTGATAATGGTTTTGCTTTACCTCATCTTGTGCCCATGAAACAACACTAGGAAACACCACTTAAAATGTGATTGTCCCAACAGGATTATGCTGCATGGTGAAAGTTAATGATATAGCTAACCCAATTATTCAAATAATGGTTTCTGCTTGTTTGAAATAGTTTTGCATTTCCTAAGGGTGAAAGTTCTCCAAATTTAAAACATTTCTACATATTTAGTAATATGGTATACTTGTGGTGCTGTAACATAAGGTAGCAAAATGTTAGAAATTGAGAAAACTGTTGTGGCTTCACTAATATTATTTGAAAATTAGTCCTCTATTTCAAATTAAAGATGAATGGTCTTAATTTATTTAGGTTTAAATCTATTTGGCAGATTTGATTTGTATTTGATTCGACAAATCATACATAACTTAAGGGTATTAGAATTTTTGTCTAAATTTATTTTCATTAAATTGTTGGTAGCAAGTTTTCTAAATTCTTAGGAAGTATTGAGCTACTGTTAAATGCAGAAGAGAAATATATTGTAATGAGCTACTATGTCCTGTTTTAGGTCTACATGATTTGAAATTTAAATCAATTGCTCTCTTTAAATTTACTTAAAATCTACCTGACTCTGGAAGTCTTGTGTTTGATGTTAGTTTCATCACTCTCTCCACAGTCAGTGCTGCAGAGGGCACCCTCCTCAATCTCACCAACTGAAGGGCACCCTCCTCAATCTCACCAATTGGAGGGCACCCTCCTCAAGCTCACCAACTGGAGATATTGGGCCATTGACCAAGCAAAGTTAGAACATCAGCTCATGCTTTGGTTCCCCTGAGAAAGTGCCACCAATTGGACAGTTGGCACCTCTCCTCCCTTTCAGTGTGCAATATCACCTCCCTAAGTCCCAGAGAAGGAGCACCAGAGGGAAGTCAAGGTGGCTCATCACCTTTTGCCTAGCCAACACTTTAAAAAGCCCATGACCAGAATAACAGAATGCAGCTCCAAGCAAATATTCAACAGCCACTGAGTGTTCCGTTGAACATGGCTCTCTGTGGCATTCAGTAACCTCTCCGTGGTAGAAGCCTGCACTAAGATGCCAGAGGTATGATAGAATTCATGGTTTGGAGGGCTCCCCCACTGTTCACTTGTTGAGGCTGCATACATCTCTGCCTGATGTTCCCTGTTTGTCTCTGCATCACCAGCAGATTCTTGCTTCCACTCCCAGAGGACCATCAACATTGGGCTTAGAACATAACATAAGAACATAAGAAATAGGAGCAGGAGTACGTCATCTAGTCCTTCGAGCCTGACCCGCCATTCAATAAGATCTGTCGTGGCTCAGTTCCACATTCCCACCCTCTCCCCATAACCCTTAATCCCCTCACTTACCAAAAACCCATCAACCCGCATCTTAAAAATATTTAGCGAGGCAGCCTCCACCACCTCAACGGGCAGAGAATTCCAGAGATTCACCACCCTTTGAGTGAAGAAGTTCCTCCTCAACTCCGTTCTAAACCGCCCCCCCTTTATCTTGAGGCAGTGCCCCCTAGTCCTACTGTCCTTTCTGAGCGGGAAGAGTCTCTCCACCTCTATCCTATCCATCCCATTCATCATCTTATACGTCTCAATGAGATCTCCCCTCATTCTTCTAAACTCTAACGAGTACAAGCCTAGTTTATTCAGCCTCTCCTCATAGCTCAACCCCCTCAACTCCGGTATCAACCTAGTAAACCTCCTCTGCACTCCCTCCAAAGCCAAAATATCCTTGCGTAAGTACGGCAACCAAAACTGCACACAGTACTCCAGCTGCGGCCTCACCAATGCCCTATACAGCTGCAGCAAGACCTCCCTACTTTTATATTCAATCCCCCTCACTATGAAGGCCAGCATTCCATTCGCCTTCCTGACCACCTGCTGCACCTGCAGGCTGGGTTTTTGCGACTCATGCACAAGGACCCCGAGGTCCCTCTGCACCATCGCCTGCTGCAGTTTTTCGCCACGTAAGTAATAGTCCTTCCTACCATTATTCCTACCAAAGTGGACCACCTCGCACTTGCCAACATTAAATTCCATTTGCCATTTCCTGGCCCATTCGCCCAGCCTATCTAGATCCTTCTGCAGACTCTCCACACCCTCCGTGCAATTTGCCGTTCCACCAATCTTGGTGTCATCAGCAAATTTCGACACCCTACACCCGGTTCCCTCCTCCAGATCATCTATATAAATGGTAAATAGCTGAGGCCCCAGCACCGACCCCGGGGCACTCCACTAGTCACCAACCGCCAATCCGAACAGCACCCATTGACCCCCACTCTCTGCCTCCTATTTGACAACCAATCCTCTAGCCACGCTAACACCCTACCCCCAGCTCCATGCCCCCTTACCTTCTGCAATAACCTCTTGTGAGGTACCTTGTCAAATGCCTTCTGAAAATCAAGAAAGACCACATCCACCGGCTCTCCTCTATCCACTGCCCTAGACACATCCTCATAGAACTCCAATAAATTTACATAAGAACATAAGAACATAAGAAATAGGAGCAGGAGTAGGCCATCTGGCCCTTCGAGCCTGCCCCGCGATTCAATAAGATCATGGCTGATCTGTCGTGGCTCAGTTCCACTTTCCCGCCCTCTCCCCATAACCCTTAATCCCCTCTCTTATCAAAAACCCATCAACCCGCTTCTTAAAAATATTTAGCGAGGCAGCCTCCACCACTTCAACAGGCAGAGAATTCCAGATATTCACCACCCTTTGAGTGAAGAAGTTCCTCCTCAACTCCGTTCTAAACCGCTCCCCCTTTATCTTGAGGCTGTGCCCCCTAGTCCTACTGTCTTTTTTGAGCGGGAAGAGTCTCTCCACCTCTATCCTATCCATCCCATTCATCATCTTATACGTCTCAATGAGATCTCCCCTCATTCTTCTAAACTCTAACGAGTACAAGCCTAGTTTATTCAGCCTCTCCTCATAGCTCAACCCCCTCAACTCCGGTATCAGCCTAGTAAACCTCCTCTGCACTCCCTCCAAGGCCAAAATATCCTTGCACAGGTGCGGCGCCCAAAACTGCACACAGTACTCCAGCTGCGGCCTCACCAATGCCCTATACAGCTGCAGCAAGACCTCCCTACTTTTATATTCAATCCCCCTCGCTATGAAGGCCAGCATCCCATTCGCCTTCCTGACCACCTGCTGCACCTGCAGGCTGGGTTTTTGCGACTCATGCACAAGGACCCCGAGGTCCCTCTGCACCGTCGCCTGCTGCAGTTTTTCGCCACGTAAGTAATAGTCCTTCCTACCATTCTTCCTACCAAAGTGGACCACCTCACACTTGCCAACATTAAATTCCATTTGCCATTTCCTGGCCCATTCGCCCAGCCTATCTAGACACGACTTCCCCTTAACGAAACCGTGCTGTGTCTGCTCTATCAAGCAATTCCCCTCAAGATGCCTCGCTATTTCCTCCTTGATGACGGATTCTAACATTTTACCTACAGCAGACGTTAAACTAACCGGCCTATAATTCCCTGCCTTTTGCCTGGCACCCTTCTTAAACAACGGCGTAACATTAGCCGTTTTCCAATCTTCTGGCACTTCCCCGGAATCCAGCGACGTTTGGAAAATAACCACCAAGACATCCACTATCACCTCCGCCATTTCTTTCAGAACCCTCGGATGCATTCCATCCGGTCCTGAGGACTTGTTAGCATGTTCCTTTTTCAGGGACCTCAGTTGTCACAGCCTCAATCAGCTTCTAGCATGTCCATGATGTGACCCTAAGACTAATTATAAGTTCTGATAAACTATAATGAAGTTTCCACTGAGGTGACTGTCTCTGTACTGGTGGAAGGTTTGGGGAAATTATGTGCCAGTGTATCCTCTATGTGTGCCACGTCATCATCCTTAGAGATGGATTGTTGCATTGCCACTGACTGCAGCTGATGTCCCTCTTGAATAAGGGACCTGCAGTGAAGTACACAAAGATTTCATCACAAATGACTATCCTGCTTCCTAGCCAGGTTCAACATACATAGGGATGGGGGCCAAATTTGCCCCTACAAATCCCCAACAAGTCCACAAAAATTCAATCACAGCGGCGACCAATAAAAATAATTCTACAGCATACGTTGAAGGGACAGAATCTGTGAGGAGCTGCTGCATTGCTCACAGGTTCTCTCTCTCTCTCTTCCAATGTTATTTCACCTCTAGAGACAGAATCTGTGATTGAAGGAGCAGTGAGAGCTGAAGACCTCAAGCTAGGACAGACCAAAAGGAACACAATTGAGAAAGGCAATTGAAAATATAAGTGACCAGATTAGAAACAGGTCAATTCACCAGTAAAATAACTCCGTGAATGACTCCCTCCTATTGCAACCAGCACTTCCACAGATCCTGTGCGTCACTCAAAAAAAATTTTGAATTGTAAGATTTACATTTTGCTTATTCTTTGCAAGGGTAGGTGGAGGCAATGTTGTTCATGTGGCATACCTGGACTTCCAAAAGACATTTGATACAGTGCCACATAACAGACTTTTGAACAACATTATAGCGTATAGAATAAAAGGGACAGTACCAACTAAGTTATGGAATTGGCTGAGTAACAGGAAACAGAGTACTGGTTAAGAGATGTTTTTCAGCGTGGAGGAAGGTTTGAAGTGGAGTGCCCTTACGGTCAGTGTTGGGACCCTTTCTCTTCCTGGTATATTAATGACCTGGACCTTGGTGTACAATGCACAATTTCAAAGTTTGCAGTTGCTATGAAACTTGGAAGCATTGGAAACTATGAAGAGGTTGGCTTAGAACTTCAACGGTTGGTGGAATGGGCAGAGATGTGGCAGATGAAGTTTAATGTGGAGAAATGTGAAGTGATTCATTTTGGTAGAGAGATTATGGAAAGATGATATAAAATAAAGGGTACAATTCCAAAGGGGATACAGAAGCCAAGAGAAATGGGTGTATTTGTGCATAATTCATTGAAAGTAGTAGGACAGGTTGAGAGAGTGGTTAATAAAGAATATAGTATCCTAGAGTTTATTAATAGGACTATAGTATACAAGAGCAAAGAGGTTATCTTGAATATTTATATTTAATTATTTATTATATATAAAGCTATATCATATATAAATTAAATTCATATTCTCTGCCCGTTGAGGTGGTGGAGGCTGCCTTGCTAAATATTTTTGAGATGCGGGTTGATGGGTTTTTGATGAGCGAGGGGATTAAGGGTTATGGGGAGAGGGCGGGAATGTGGAACTGAGACACGACAGATCAGCCATGATCTTATTGAATGGCAGGGCAGGCTCGAAGGGCTGGATGGCCTACTCCTGCTCCTATTTCTTATGTTCTTATGTTCTTAGATGAGGAATTTCAATAATAAAGATAAACAAGAGATATTAGGATGGTTTTCCTTAGAGAAAAGAATGCTGGAAGGAGATTTGATAGAATTATTCAAAATCATGAAGGCTCTGGACGGAGTAAATAGAGAGAAATTGTTCCCGTTCATGAAAGGATTTAAAATAATCAGCAAAAGTGATATGAGAGAAAACATTTTCATACAGTGAGTGGTTACAGTCTGGAATGCACTGCCTAAGAGTATGGTGGAGGCTGGGTCAATTAAAGCACTCAAAAGGGAATTAAATTGTTATGATTAAAAGGAAGAATGCACAGGGTTATGGGAAAAATGGCGCTAAGTGAATTATCTTGGCATCTGCTTTCCCACCCTATTACAATGAAAAGCTTGAGGGTGGATGGGAAGGAAGTGGGCTTGCTCACATTTTACCTGCTCCCTTGTTAGAATAGCATGCCTGGTGGTGGGCTGTACAATCCATTCCAATGGCATCAACATTCCGTGCATGAGGGATGACAACAAATGTCAGAGGTTCTTAGGTTATTGCTCACCACATAACACTAATGAAGCATTGAAATCTCTGCAGTCAAAAGAGCATTCTACCTCACCATTACCAAAGATGCCCCTTTGACATCCGCAGATGGGGAAGTAATCACCAGACAGGACCAAGCAAATGGCCCCCTGGGTAAAGCATTCCTCCAGACCAAACTCATGTAAGATAGATATATCTCTAGCTTGATGAACTTCTGAAGCCACCTGTCATGTATGAACTTGATGCAGAACTCAAATCACTTGAGCACAAAAAAGCCAATGACATCCAAGGAGCATGGAAAGCACCTGAAAAGATTGAATATCAGCTGAGCTATTCAAATATGGAGAGCCTCACACATTGCCATACATCCATGATCTCCTCCTCTGCTGGAGAATAGGCTCTGCCCCTCAGAATATGTGTGACACAAACATTGTCACATTATACAAAAACAAATTACCAGGGCATCTCACTCCTCAGCATCACTGGAATGGCCTTTGTCAGACTTAAACTAATAAATCTCCACGAACTAGACAACAGAATATACCTAGAGGTACAATATAGTTCAGCAGGCAAATCCATGGTAGACATGATCTTCTCCCTACATCAGCTTGAAGAGAAGTACAGTGAGCAGCAAATGCAACCTTACCCTCCTTTTATGGGTCTCATAAAAGTATTTGACTTTATGAGCAAGATATAAAAGTGATCCTTCCCTGATAACATGCATGGAACTATTCAATGTGACAGCTCCACCTCTGACAGTTTTGAGATCGGGAATGTGGGGAAACAGGGCATCTTAGTCCCTACCCAGCTATATTTTTCTCTATCCTACTGACCTATGCTTTCCCTGATAACATGGAAGGAGCGTACCTCCACATGGTCAGATGGGAAAGTTAACAATCTATCAAAACTGAAAGCTAAGACAAAAATGGGCATGCCCTGATCAGAGAATTTCTGTTGGCCGACAATGCCGTACTAGCTCCTCAAAACAGAAGACCAACTCCAAGGACTCATGGATTGTTTGTCCCATGCCTGTGTTGTATTCTCCCTAATATTCAAAATCAGGAAAACAGTAGATATGGAACAGGGTGCTACGTCTCTGCTTATGTTCAGGCTGGAAGCAGTTAACAAATTTTGCTAAGGCTGATTGCGACAGATATATGGAAGTATGATGGAAAAAGTGTCAATCACTTAAGAAGCAGCTTGACTGCTTAGGTATGTGAAATGACTAAAATAACAACAAATTCAGCCACAAAGTACATGGATGAATATGAAAGATTATCTATGCAGACATATTTATGTACAACCTTTATGCATTTAATTGTATAAAAGTATAACACACTGGAGAACTACAGAAACTCTGAAGTAGCCTCGTTGATCCCACTGCAAGGGGATCAGAGGACGCAATTCAATTCAATTTCATAAGCATTGGGCATGTTGAGTTTGTATTAGTAGCCAGGATTTTCTGTTCCCACCTGTGGTGAGCTTAATGGCTAGTGGGAACAGAAAATATCACAGGAGCCAAAGTGTCAGTTTCCCATTGTCAGAAAAACAGATTGTGACCATCAGCTCCAATCTTCAATGGTGGGTTGCATTTTCCCACCGAGCCACATTGACAAGGCCATTTGAATCCATTTGCTGCAACCTTAAGCCAGAAGTGCCGAGTGGATGATCCATCTCAGCCTCCTCCAGAGGTTCCCAGCATCACAGATGCCAGTCAATTCAGCTTCAGTCAATTCAATTCACTCCAAGGTTATAAACAACCGAAAGCAATGCGTATTGCAAAGGCAATGGGCTTTGACAATATCCTGGCAATAGTACTGGAAAATTTGTGCTTCAGAACTTGCCATGCCCCTAGCGAAGCTGTCCCAGTCCAGCTACAACACTAGAATCTACCCAGTAAGGTGAAAAAGAGCCCAGGTATGTTTTGTACACAAGAACCAGGACAAATCCAACCCGGCCAATTACTGCCCCATTGGTCTACTCTCGATCATCAGCAAAGTGATGGACGGGGTCATCAACAGTGCCGTCAAATGGCACTTGCTTTCAATAACCAGCTCACATGCTTAGTTTGGGTTCTGCAAGATGTTAAGCAACAATTGTGATTCCTCAGATACTGAAACAGTCATACAAACATAGAAACATGTGAAACAGGAACAGAAATAAGCCATCTGGCCCCTCAAGCCTGCTCTGCCATTCAATAAAATCATAGCTGAGTTGTACTTTCCCTTACTACTCCGAATAAACTTTGATCCCTTGGCAACAAGAATCTATCTATCACTGCGTTAAAAAATATTCAGTGAGCCTACTTTCACCGGCTTCTGAGATAGAAGGGCAATTCTCCCAAAAATGCTGAGTTGATGAGAAAACTGGGCTAGATCATGACTGTTTTCTCAGTGCAACGTCAGACAGATCCAAATCTCCGTACTCTGTGCACTGCAGAGGTCCCAGTCGTGAATATCATTAAAAGCTCAGGGGCGGGGCCTATTTGTACCAAAGAACCTGAAATTAGCAGGAACCCGCACATGTGCACATCACTGGGAGATTTCTAAAAAGACCTCCCAGCATCCAGATCATTGCCATCCAACTCCCACAGACATCTCTGCCTCATCACTGGCCTCCACAACTCCGCCTCAGACATTGCTGGCCTCATCATTAGACCCCACAACCACCCACAGACATCGCAGACCTCATCGCTGGCTTCATCGCTGGCCCCCAAAACTCTCCCCATGGAAATCGCTGGCCTCCCTTCCCCATACAGACATCACTGCCCCCCCACCCCATACACACATTGCTGGCCGTCTTCCCCATACAGACATCACTGGCCCCCTCCCCCATACAGAAATTGCCAGCCACCTCCCCCATAGAGACATCGCTGGCCGCCGCCCCCATACAGAAATTGCTAGCCGCCTCCCTCATACAGACACCACTGGACCCCCCTTCCCCATATAGACATCTCTGTGCACCCTCTGCACCCAACTGTTTCCCCCCACACAGACATGGCTGCCCACTGATCCCATGCCCCCATGGTTCCGGATAATGTGGATACCCAATCCCTCCATCTCTTGAACATACTGTCATCTATGCTGCCCTGCAAAGAACTCATTGTGCTGACATGCGCAATCACAGCTTGCGATCATTTCCTCTCTTGAATGGGAGCATTGAGTATTGCATCCCCCTGGACACAGCAGCTTATCGATTAGAAGTCCTGAGTATTGCACTCCGCCCCACCCCCTGGACACAGCAGCCTATTGAATGGCAGCCAATCAGCACCCTGAGGGATGTATGACACTCAACTGAATGCAGCCTTCAAAATCTCTCAAGTATTTGTTGCCAACAGTATGTTCAAGAAACGGAGGGATTGGGTATCTGCTTTATCCAGAACCATGGGAGTATGGGGTGAGCAGGCAGCCAAGTGGCCCTTGACTGGCCACATTCACTGCACTTGCAGTCCCCTGATAAGCCAGAGCTGTATATAACTTGCAGGAATGGACACATAGCCAGTCGTGCCACAAAGATATCTGCGCGCAAACCTGCACCCAGATTTATAGAGGCTGACCAGGAGTACCCGCTAGATGCTGTGGAGGAGAGGTGTGAGTGGACCTTTTCCAGCCAGGATTCTCATCCAAGGAGTGCATCCGCCATGGCATTGTGGGAGGAGGTGGCAGAAGTGATGAATGCCAGGAATCTGGCTGTATTATAGACCGCCCGATAGCCCACGGGCAGTGGAAGAGGGTATATGTCAGGACATTTTGAATAAGTGTAGGAAGGACAGGGTTGTTGTAGTGGGAGATTTTAATCTCCCTGGGGTGGATTGGAAGGTGCCTAGAGCTGGGGGGTCTGATGGGGAGGAATTTGTAAGATGTGTATTGGAAGGATCCTTGCAACAGTATGTAGATAGCCCAACTAGAGAGGGGGCGATACTGGATTTAGTTCTGGGAAATGAGCCGGGTCAGGTGGTTGAGGTTCTGGTAGGCGAACATGTGGCTAATAGTGACCACAACTCTGTCTACTTTAGGGTACGAATGGAAAAAGACGAGAGCTATCCTAAGGGGAGGGTGCTAAATTGGGGGAAGGCTAGATACAGCCAGATTAGGCAGGAGCTTAGGGATACAGACTGGGATAGGCTGTTGGAAGGCAAGACCACGTTAGGCATGTGGGAGTCTTTCAAGGGAAAACTGCAAAGGGTGCAGGAAAGGCATGTGCCGGTTAGGAGAAAGGGTGGGAAAGGTAGGATTAGGGAACCGTGGATTACTAGAGATATAGAAGACCTGGTTAGGAAGAAACGAGAGGCATATGTCAGGTCTAAGCAGCTGGGATTGGAGAGACCGTTGGAGGAATACAGAGAGAGTAGGAGGGATCTCAAACGGGGAGTTAGGAGAGCAAAGAGGGGTCATGAGATGGCTTTGGCAGGTAGGGTTAAGGAGAATACAAAGGCATTTTACTCCTATCTTAAGAACAAAAGGGTGGCTAGGGGTAAAATTGGTCCTCTCAGGGACAGACGTGGGGAATTGTGCTTAGAGGCAGAGGGAATGGGGGAGATCCTGAATGAATACTTCGCGTCAGTATTCACGAAGGAGAGGGGCTTGATGTCTAGTACCCTCATTGAGGGAGCGGTAGACCAGTTGAAAGATCTATCGATTACAAGGGAAGAAGTGTTAGGGCTTTTAGATGGCATTAAAACCGATAAATCCCCGGGGCCTGATTGCATTTATCCTAGGCTGCTTAGAGAGGCAAGGGATGAGATTGCTGGGCCTCTGACGCGAATCTTTGTCTCTTCTTTGGACACAGGTGAGGTCCCAGAGGACTGGAGGATAGCAAACGTGGTACCGTTGTTTAAAAAGGGTAGGAGGGATAGCCCGGGTAACTATAGGCCGGTGAGCTTAACGTCAGTGGTAGGTATGTTGATGGAGAGGATTCTTAGGGATAGGATGTATGCGCACTTAGAGCGTTGCGATCTGATTAAGGATACGCAGCATGGCTTTGTCAAGGGGAAGTCTTGCCTTACGAATCTGGTAGAATTCTTTGAGGAGGTGACAAAAACGGTCGACGAAGGATGAGCCATTGATGTCGTTTATATGGATTTCAGTAAGGTGTTTGACAAAGTCCCTCGTGGTAGGTTGGTGCAGAAGATTAAAGCTCATGGGATATGTGGTCAGGTATCTAGATGGGTAGAGAATTGGCTTGCAAAGAGGAGTCAGAGAGTAGTAGTGGTAGTCTTTTTCTGGCTGGAGGTCTGTCACTAGTGGTGTGCTGCAGGGCTCAGTACTGGGACCTCTTCTCTTTGTAGTGTATATAAATGATTTGGAAGAGGGAGTAGGTGGTGTGATCAGCAAATTTGCTGATGACACCAAGATGGCTGGATTGGCAGGCAGTGAGGAGCAGTGTCTGGCAATACAGCGGGATATTGATAGGCTGGTTGATTGGGCAGATACGTGGCAAATGGAGTTTAATCCGGATAAATGTGAGGTGATGCATTTTGGCCGGAATAATGTTGGGGGGAGTTATATGGTAAAGGGTAAGCCCGTAAGGAGTATAGAATCGCAGCGAGACCTGGGGGTGCAAGTGCACAAGTCTTTGAAGGTGACAGTGCAAGTGGAGAGTGTGGTGAAGAAAGCCTATGGAATGTTAGCCTTTATAGGAAGGGGTATAGAATATAAGAGCTGGAGTCTAATGTTGCAGTTGTACAGAACGTTGGTTAGGTGCATTTGGAGTACTGCGTCCAGTTCTGGTCGCCTTACTACCGGAAGGATGTAGAAACTCTGGAGAGAGTGCAGAGGAGGTTTACCAGGATGTTGCCTGGTATGGAAGGACTGGGGTATGAGGAAAGATTGAAGAAATTGGGGCTCTTTTCCCTTGAAAGACATTGACTGAGGGGGGATCTAATAGAGGTATATAAGATTATGAAGGGTATAGATAGAGTAAACAGAGGTAAGCTATTTCCTATGATAGAGACACGTAGGACAAGGGGCCATGGACTTAAGGTGAGGGGGAGAGGTACAACACAGATACTAGAGGGAGGTTTTTCACACAGAGGGTAGTGGGGGTATGGAATGCTCTGCCAAGTAAGGTGGTGGAGGCAAACACGCTAGAGTCATTTAAGAGTAACTTAGACAGGCACATGACTGGGTTGGAGATGGGTGGATATAGGAGATTGTTTTAAATAAGGGTCATTAGCATTGGGGCGTCCCTGGTAATGTAAATGATGGTAATGGTATGATAATAATGTTTTCCTCTTTTCATTCACAGGTTTTAAGTCGGTCCACCTCGTGTCCAACGAGGGGTATACACGCGATGGGTCGTACTGGGGCTGCTCTTGGTTGTTCGAGATTGGCCTAGTGCTTCATGTCGTTAGTGTGTGCCTAAACTGGACAAGATACTGGGCAAGACGACAGCTCAGTGACTATCACTGATTGCTGTGCAGACACATGGATTTGGGCTGGTGTCTGTGGGAGTTTGCGCATTCTCCCCGTGCTTGCGTGGGTTTTCTCCGGGTGCTCCGGTTTCCTCCCACACCCCAAAGATGTGCTGTTAGGCTGATTGGCAGAAATAAATTGTCCCTAAATCAGTTTCCCTCAATCTGGATGGCCATAAAACATGAGACAGGGGTCATGGGTGGAGAGGGGCACTGGTGGTGTTGAGATGGCAGCACGGGCTCGTTGGGCCGAAGGGCCTGTTTCCTGGGCTGATTTTGTTCTTTGTTCTTAGTGTTGGAACAAAATGTGTGATCTTCTTTGAGCAGCAAGGCTGAGTGAGCATCCCACTTGCTACCCCGCACATGCTTGGCATGGATCTCAAATCTGCTTAGACACCAGAAGGACATGCACAAAGTTACTCTCCCTCCAGGAACAGAATCTAACCCCTTCCCCTCACCCCCTCAATGAGCACCCTTTAGTGGTGACCACTTTCCTTGAAACTGCCAGCACAACGCACGTGACACAGGCATGCATTGCGCACCATGCACTGCAATATATTAATGCTTGTTATCCACCTCACGTTCCCACAGAAAAAGAACATTCACAATGTACGTGAGACAACAGAGATTAGTGGTGGTGGGCCTGACTTGCAGCAGTTGACCAGCATGGAGGAGCATGCCATGGAGATGGGCCTTCCCGATTGGTCACCGACAGCCAGGTTGGTATCCAGCATGCAAGTGAGCAGAAGCGCACCCTCGACCTAGGTCCTCCTTGAAGTAAATGCAATGCTGCGGAGAACATTTTGCCTCCCTTCCCCTAATGTGTGTTCTTTATTGCAGTTCTCGACCCAGAGGAACCCAGCTCTTCAGATATTGCCTCTGCCCCTGCTGCGCTGGAACAAACTGTTCACGACTCCCTGGATGATACCTTGGAGGGAGGCACTGTGGAATCCTCCGAGGGCAGCACCACTGAAGCAGCACCAGCACGTACCACACAAACCACCAACACAGAGACAATCACCACGGTAGGTACCTTTAATGTTGGGGCTTCTGGTCACGAACTGGTGAGCACATCGTAGACACTGATGCACATCTGGTGGAGGTGGGCAAATCTGAGGGCTCGGGCATATGGAGGTCTGTCAGAGGCCAGGATTCAGCTTTCCCCAAGCCAGCTGCTGGACCTCTGGGTTTGTTCCTCCAAAGACTGGTGGAGATGCATCAGGAAACCCAGGGAGTTGTGGAAGAGCTGTCAGCAACCACAAGGCTGTTCAGGGGAGGCAAACAGAGTCCTGTTGCAAGAGGTGGTGCCAACACAGCATGCGAACCAGGCTAACATTGCAAGGGTACTGACCGCAGTTGGAAATCTGGCTCAGGGGTCTATCTTCATTGGTGACAGGATCTAGGCCATTCCAGAGACACTACAAGCCATGGGCGAGTGTGTTTCTGGCATCCAGGAGGCACAGCATTTGATGGTCATGGGTATCAGGGGCATGTGGGAAACATTGCTGGCCATGGCTGGGGCTGTAGTTGGCATTCTGGAGACACAGCCTCGACAACTTAGCCCAGAAACAGAGGGCCACTGCTGAGGGGCTCCAGAGTCTGGTTCACTCACAGAATGCTGTAGCGGAGGGACTCCAGTGCTTGGCCCAGTCTCAGAGGGCCAGGGCTGAGGGATCACAGATCAAGGGGCAAACGCATCTCAGCCTCCAGGACTGGGAGAGCCAGGTGACGCCGGAGATTCTGGAGCTCAGTTCATCCCATGGAGTGCCCCTGCAGGCTTTGGACACTCCAAGGGAAGAGGGAGGACTTGAGCTCACCCTGGAGATCCCAGACATCCCAAGACTGTCTGACTCCCTCCTTCCTCACACTGGGGTATCTCAGGGTTGGTGAGATGAACAGAATGGCACCGAAACAGTGCAATCCGCAAGTCAGCTGGGGCCCTCCAGGTCCCGGCCACCTAGGGGACGTCCACCAAGGGCATCACAGACAACAGAGTGTGCATCACAGTTAGAACCTCCATCTCCGATGTGCATCCTGGTATAGCACCTAGAAGAAACAGTACACCACACAAAGTAAGAAAGTTGTAGTTCATTAAGAGCACACAGATGAAGTTCGCCAGTAGTCAGGGTTTATTAATCAATAACGTTAAGAACACAATAAATTGTTAATTGCACCTCAAAGCTGTGACTTAATGTGTCTCTGATTCTTCCCCCCCAACCCCGCCACAGGGCTGAGTGGTCCCCATTCCCATGCATAGAGGTGCTGTCTGTTGTGCCATGCGAGACTCAGCCACAGGCTACTGTGTGCCTGCCCTACCTTCCTCAACATCCACCAGACCCTTGGTGCAAGTGCACCAGACCCTTCCCTGCCAATGGCCAAAAATCATGTCACTAGAGAGGCGGTGCTCGACAGACTGGAGGGGCTGATTGTGGACAAGTCCCCAGGACCGGATGGAATACATCCGAGGGTTCTGAAAGAAATGGCGGAGGTGATAGTGGATGCCTTGGTGGTTATTTTCCAGACGTCGCTGGATTCCGGGGAAGTGCCGGATGATTGGAAAACGGCTAATGTTACGTCGTTGTTTAAGAAGGGTGCCAGGCAAAAGGCGGGGAATTATAGGCCGGTTAGTTTAACGTCTGTGGTAGGTAAAATGTTAGAATCTGTCATTAAGGAGGAAATTGCGAGGCATCTTGATAGGAATTGCTTGATAGAGCAGACGCAGCACGGTTTCATTAAAGGGAAGTCGTGTCTGACAAATTTACTGGAGTTCTATGAGGATGTGTCTAGGGCAGTGGATAGAGGAGAGCCGGTGGGTGTGGTCTTTCTAGATTTTCAGAAGGCGTTTGACAAAGTACCTCACAAGAGGTTATTGCAGAAGGTCGCGGGACATGGAGTTGGGGGTAGGGTGTTAGCGTGGATAGAGGATTGGTTGTCAAATAGGAGGCAGAGAGTGGGGGTCAACGGGTGCTATTCGGATTCGTGGATGGTGACTAGTGGAGTGCCCCAGGGGTCGGTGCTGGGGCCTCAGCTTTTTACCATTTATATAGATGATCTGGAGGAGGGAACCGAGTGTAGGGTGTCGAAATTTGCTGATGACACCAAGATTGGTGGAACGGCAAATTGTGCAGAGGGTGTGGAGAGTCTGCAGAAGGATCTAGATAGGCTGGGCGAATGGGCCAGGAAATGGCAAATGGAATTTAATGTTGGCAAGTGTGAGGTGGTCCACTTTGGTAGGAAGAATGGTAGGAAGGACTATTACTTACGGGGTGAAAAACTGCAGCAGGCAACGGTGCAGAGGGACCTCGGAGTCCTTGTGCATGAGTCGCAAAAACCCAGCTTGCAGGTGCAGCAGGTGGTCAGGAAGGCAAATGGGATGCTGGCCTTCATAGCGAGGGGGATTGAATATAAAAGTAGGGAGGTCTTGCTGCAGCTGTATAGGGCATTGGTGAGGCCGCAGCTGGAGTACTGTGTGCAGTTTTGGGCGCCGCACCTGCGCAAAGATATTTTGGCCTTGGAGGGAGTGCAGAGGAGGTTTATTAGGCTGATACCGGAGTTGAGGGGGTTGAGCTATGAGGAGAGGCTGAATAAACTAGGCTTGTACTCGTTAGAGTTTAGAAGAATGAGGGGAGATCTCATTGAGACGTATAAGATGATGAATGGGATGGATAGGATAGAGGTGGAGAGACTCTTCCCGCTCAAAAAAGACAGTAGGACTAGGGGGCACAGCCTCAAGATAAAAGGGGGGCGGTTTAGAACGGAGTTGAGGAGGAACTTTTCACTCAAAGGATGGTGAATCTCTGGAATTCTCTGCCCGTTGAAGTGGTGGAGGCTGCCTCGCTAAATATTTTTAAGACGCGGGTTGATGGGTTTTTGATAAGAGAGGGGATTAAGGGTTATGGGAAGAAAGCGGGAAAGTGGAACTGAGCAGCGACAGATCAGCCATGATCTTATTGAATGGCGGGGCAGGCTCGAAGGGCTAGATGGCCTACTCCTGCTCCTATTTCTTATGTTCTTATGTTCAGACCTTACAGCTACATGGGCCTGGATGGCAGCGTGCATTCAGAGTACAGATAGACTTTTTTTTATTCACTCGTGGGACATGGGTGTCGCTGGCTGGCCAGCATTCATTGTCCATCCTTAGTTGCCCTTGAGAAGGTGGTGGTGAGCAGCCTTCTTGAATCACTGCAGTCCATGTTCTGTGAGTTGACCCACAATGCCATTAGAAAGGTAATTCCAGGATTGACCCAGTGACTGCTAAGGAACAGCGATGTATTTCCAAGTCAGAATGGTGAGTGGCTTGGAGGGGAACTTGGGTGGTGCTCCCATTTATCTGCTGCCTTGTTGCTCTAGATGGAAGTGATCATGGCTTTGGCAGATGCTGTCTAAGGATCTTTGGTGAATTGCTGCAGTGCATCTTGTACACACTGCTGCTACTGAGCATCAGTGGTGGAGGGATTAAATGTTTTGTCAATGTGGTGCCAATCAAGTGGGCTGCTTTGTCCTGGATATTGTCAAGTTCTTGAGTGTTGTTGGAGCTGCACCCATCCAGGCATGTGGGGAGTCTTCCATCACACTCCTGGCTTGTGCCTTGTAGATGGTGGATAGCCTTTGGAGAATCAGGAGGTGAGTTACTTGCTGCAGCATTCCTAGCCTCTGACCTGCTCTTGTAGCCACTGTGTTTATGTGGTGAGTCCAGTTGAGTTTCTGGTCAATGGTAACTCCAAGGATGTTGACAGTGGGGGAATTCAGTGATAGTTACACATTGAATGTTATGGGGCGGTAGTTAGCATATCTCTTATTGGTGATGGTCATTGCCTAGCATTTGTATGGCGCGAATGATATTTGCCACTTGTCAGTCCAAGCCTAGATATTGTCCAGGTCTTGTTGCATTTGGACATGGACTGCTTCAGTATCTGAGGAGTCATGAAGTGTGCTGAACATTGCGCAATCATTGGCGAACATCCCCACTTCTGACCTTATGATTGAGGGAAGGTCATTGATGAAGCAGCTGAAGATTGCTGGGCCATGGACTCCACTCTGAGAGACTCCTGCAGAGATGTCGTGGAGCTGAGATGACTAGCTCTCACAACAGTAACCATCTTCCTATGTAACAAGTATGACACCAACCAGCAGAGAATTTGCCCCCTGGTACCCATTGATTCCAGTTTTGCTCAGGCTCCTTGATGCCACACTCAGTCAAATGCGGCCTTGATGTCAAGGGCTGTCAGTCTCACCTCATCTCTGGAATTCAGCCCTTTCGTCCATGTTTGAATCAAGGCTGTAATGGGGTCAGGAGCTCAGTGACCTTGGCAAAACCCAAACTGGGTGTCACTGAGCAGATTATTGCTAAGCAGATACTGCTTGGTGGCATTGTTGATGATCCCTTCCATCACTTTATTGATGATCAAGAGTAAACTGATTGGGAGTTAATTGGCCAGGTTGGAATTATCCTGATTTTTATGTACAGGACATACCTGGGCAATTTTTCACATTGTTGGGAAGATGCCAGTGTTGTAGCTACACTGGAAGAGCTTGGCTAGGGGAGTGGCATGTTCTGGAATACAAGTTTTCAGGACTATTGCTGGAATGGTGTCAGGGCCCATTGCTTTTGCAGTATCCAGTGCCTCCAACCGTTTCTCGATATCACGTGAAGTGAATCGAATTGGCTGGAGACTGGCATCTGAGATGTTGGGGACCACTGGAGTGGATCATCCACTTGGCACTTCTGGCTGAAGATTTCTGTGAATACTTCAGCCTTATTTTTTGCACTGAGGTGCTGGGCTCCTCCATCATTGAAGATGGAGATATTTGTGGAGCCTCCTCCTCCAGTGAGTTATTTGACTGGATGTGGCAGGACTGCAGAGCTTTGATCTGATCCATTGGTTGTGGGATTACTTAGCTCTGTTTATGACTTGCAGTTTTTGTCATTTGGTGCGCAAGTAGTATTGTATGGTAGTTCCACCAGTTGACACCTCATTTTTAGATATGATTGGTACTGTTCCTGGCATGCCCTCTTGCACTCTCCATTGAACCAGGGTTGATCCCCTCATTTTATGGTAATGGTTGAGTGGAGGATATGTCAGGCCATGAGGTTGCAGATTGTGCTGGAGTACGGTTCTGCTGCTGTTAAAAGCCCACAACATCTCATGGATGTTCAGTCTTGAGTTGCTAAATTGGTTCTAAGTACGTCCCATTTAGCACGATGATCGTGCCATATCACACGATGGAGGTTATTCTCAATGTGAAGGCAGGACATCGTCTCTACAAGGACTGTGCAGTGGTCACCCTTACCAATACTGTCATGGACAGATGCATCTGCAGTTGGCAGATTGGTAAGGATGAGGTCAAGTATGTTATTTCCTCTTGTTGGTTCCTTCACCACCTGCTGCAGATCCAGTCTAGCAGTTATATCTTTTAGGACTCGACCAGCTTGATCAGTAGTGCAGTTGCTGACATTGAAATCCCCCACTCACAGTACATTTTGTGCTCTTACCATCTTCAGTGCTTCCTCCTAGTGTTCAACATGGAGGAGCACAGATTCATCAACTGAAACAGGACGGTACGTGGTAGCCAGTTTAACCTAAAGCCATGAGACTTCATGGGGCCTGGAGTCAATATAAAGAACTCCCAGGGCAACTCCTTCCCGACTGTATATCACTGTGCCACCACCTCTGCTGGGTCTGTCCTGCCAGTGGGTCAGGACATATCCAGGGATGGTAATGGTGGTGTCTGTAAGATATGATTCCGTGAGAATGACTATATCAGGTTGTTGCTTGACTAGTCTGTGAAACAGCTCTCCCAATTTTGGCACTAGCCCCCAGATGTTCATAAGGAAGACTTTGCTGATAGGGCTGTTTTGCCGATGTCTTTTTTGGTGCCCAGGTCAATGCCAGGTGTTCTGTCCAGTTTCATTTCTTTGTTGAGACTTTGTAACGATTGTTACAATTGAGTGGCTTGCTAGACCATTTCAGAGGGCAGTTAAGAGTCAACCATATTGCTACGGCTCTAGAGTCACATGTAATCCAGACCAGGTAAGAATGGCAGATTTCCTTCTCTAAAGGACATTAGTGAACCAGAAGGGTTTTTTCTGATAATCGACAATGGCTTTGTAGTTATCAGTAAACTTTTAATTCCAGATTTTTTCCTTATTGAATTCAAATTCCACCATCTGCGGGGTTCGAACCTGGGTCCCAAGAACATTACCTGAGTTAATCTGGGTTTCTTAACTAATAGTCGAGCAATAATACCACTAGGCCATTGCTTCCCCACTTGAGTGGTGCCAGGTGCAGGATCCCAATGTGCACAACAGCAAGCCGTCATCATCTTCCAGCCTTCAACCAAGGCTCACAACCATTGCCAGCGCAGGCACATTAAGAGGTTTGGATGTTTCTGGGGGATAGGGTGGTGGGATGACAGGGGCTGGGGAATCATGATGTGGTGGCTTGAGGGCCCGTCGGTTGGAGGGGGAATACCGGTTGCACTTACTCCTGGGGTGTGGTGGATGTGTGGTGGCTGCAGCCCGCTCACTAGCACCAGCTAGGTGAAGCGGGCTGCAATCAAGGCGTCCCTCGCTGCCCTTCCCTGCTGGACACCTGCCATTGCCACCCAGCCTCTTTCCTCTGGCTCTTCATATGGTGGATGTCCATTTCGCCCTCTCGCTGGTCCTCCTCTTCCTGCTCCAGCTGCTCTCCCCGCTGCTGGGCAATGTTGTGAAGTGTGCAGCAAATAATGATGACGCATGAAGCATGCACAGGATATGCTGGAGGGCCCCCCAGTTCAGTCCAAGTAGCGCAACCACATCTTAAGCAAGCCAATGCACGACTTAACGATGGACCGGGTGGCTGCATGGGCCTTGTTGTATTGGGTCTCTGCCTCAGTCTTGGGCTTCCGCACAGACATCAACAGCCATGACCTTACTGGGTAACCCTTGTCTCCCAGTAGCCAACCCGGGAGCCTGGGCTGGGCCAAAGAGCTCAGGGATGTCCAACTGCCAGAGCACAATGCTGTCATGGACATTCCCTGGATAGCGTGCATCAACCTGCATGATCTTCATTTGATGGTTGCAGAAAATTTGGACGTTCAGGAAGTGGAACCCTTTCCTATTCATAAGTTGCTGCAGTCCTGCATAGGGAGCCTGCAAGGCAATGTATGTCCCATCCACTGCTGCATGGGCAATGGGAATCTAGCGACGGAAGTGAAAGCGAGAGCCTGGATCTCCTGCTGCTCAAGGTATCTGTGAACTGCTGCACACATCTGTGCATGGAGGCCTGGGAAATCCCAATTAGGTTGCCACTGGGTGCCTGAAATGAGCCGCAGGCATAAATATTTAGGGCAGCCGTACCCTTCACATCAACAGGGAGCAGGTGGCAGCACCTCCCCCAAGATGCTAGGTGTGCGAGTTCCTCACAGAGGTGGTCTTGGAGACCCACAGCCAGCAATGGCATATTCCCTCCAACAGGGCCTCGAATGAATTGCCTGTACTTCCTGAGCATTGGCACCCTCCGTCTTGGGAGCCTGCTCACCCATCTCCAGGCCCTCAGCAGTAGCCCCCTGCCCTTATTCCTGAGGGATGGGCAGTGGGTCTTCTGCAGTGGTGTCTCCATGCCTGCCATATTGTGAGCCACCTCCTCCTCCTCTGCCCCAGCTGCCATCATAATAGCCAGCTTCAAATCGAGCAGACTGAGATCCATCTGCACAGTGGGGTTTAGAAAGAGCACAGAATGACAGATTATTATCATTAGCTGCATAGACCCAGCACCACACCAATCCCTCACTTGGGTCAGTACCCCCACTTGTGGGTGCTGGCAACACCACACAATCCATGTGCCATGCGTGGCTCAATTAGGGTTGTGTGAGATTCCCGTCATGACAAACGTTGGCACAGATTACACTTGTCAGTGGGCAATGCACACCCTTGAGCCATTCTATGTGTGCAACTACAACATTCATTACAGGCATGTGTTACTGGTCCATGTCACACGGTAGGGACAGATTGCAAATCAGCACCAGATGTGTGCCCAGTGACAGCAGATTCTATGTAATCCATGTCTGAACCTCTGCACTCCAGCATGGAGCAGCAGCTGCTCCATCTGGTTAGGTCTCAGTCAGTACATGATGCACTCCTCTCTATGCCAGAACATCAGCACTCAGTTAAGTCCCTGACCACACCCCGTGGCAAGACAATGTCACTGCAAAATGCCCTGGAGGGGAAGGATGAACAAGACTCCTTGATGGGCCTCCCACACTGAGCTAGAGCTTTGCACTGGAGGGGAGGGGTAAGCAGGACTCCTTGATGGGGCCTCCCACAGTGAGCGTTGTGAAAATAAAAGGCCCCCACTGTCTGTTTCACCCCCCACGCCCCCACCCCACACCCCAGATACCACTGGTCCATGGGCCAGCACCTGAGGACAGCAGGAAGATGCCCACCAGGCATCTCCAGGGCCTGCGTGCAACATCCCCCATGCTCTGCTATCAGCATTTACCTCTTCACACTAGTTCAAGGCTGCCACGCCAGGTTGAGACTTTCATATACGTCCTCTGATTTACACCAAAGTGACATCATGCCAAAGAGCTGGGAGATGCAAACGTGGGTGGAGATTGCCATGTCGATCCCGATAATGGCATGCTAAACTATGGTAAGTGATGTAAATCAGCGGCACGCCAGTTTTCTGCGTGGTCCCAGCAGTGCCATTTTTTCCGATTGGGAGATGCGTGTGGGTTGTGAATGCTCGCAGAGAACCCACAAAATGACCAACGTGCGCTTTTCCCGATCTGACCCACCAGAAAAATTGCAGGTCACGATGAGAGAATCACCCCCAGAGTTCCAAAGTCGCACAACTCTTAGAGAAAAAAGTCTACTCACTTCTGTCCAAAAGGATGCTAATAATTTTAAAATAGCACCCCCTGGTTTGGGACTCACCCATAAGATAAAACATCCTTTCTACATCCACTTTATCAATACCATTCAGGATATTATATACTTCATACAAGTCACACTTCATTCTTCTAAACTCCAGTGGGAACAAGCTCAGCCCTTCCAACCTATCTTCATAAGATAACCTGCTCATTTCAGGTATCAAGTAAACCAACTCCAACGCGTTAACATCCTTCCTTTAAGAAAGAGACCAAAATTTCACACTGTATTCATGATGAAAGCACATTACCACAGATGCTGGATTCTGAAGCAAAAACAGAAAATGTGAAAAATCACAGCAGGTCTGAGAGCATCTGTGGACAGAGAACAGAGTTAACATTTTGATTCTGGATGACTCTTTGTCAGAGCTGAAGACAATAGAAATAATGTTCTGGGGAGGGTGGGGTGGGAGAAACTGCGGGAGCTGGATAGAGAACCAGTGATTGGTAGAGATGGGAGAGATTGACAAATGTGTCATACTCAAAAAGACGTAAGGAATGTAAATTGTGGTGATCATGGCTAAGAATAATGCTCACATTAAGAGACCAGCATGTGTAAATGGCAGAACAAAGATGAGCAGTGTATCAAAGAACAACCTGAGACAGGTAATTGATGGCTTTAGTGGGGTGGAGGAAGGGGAGGCTATGGGGGGAAAACAAGATGGAAAGCGAGGTTTTAAAAAATGAAATCATGGAAGAAATGAAAATAATTTTTTAAATAAATAAAATAAATTGGTGAAAATGGAATGAAAGTGGAGGAGATAGTTCATGGTCTGAAGCTCTTGAACTCAGTGTTGTAATGTTGGCTGTAAAGTGCCTGGTCGGAAGATGAGGTATTGTTCCTCCAGGCTTTGCATCAGGCTTCACTAAAACATTGCAATATGTTAAGGATATACATGTGGAAAGAACAGGATGGTGTGTTGAAATGGCAAGTGACAGGAGCGTCTGGGTCCTGCTTGCAGATACACTGAAGGTGTTCTGCAAAGTGGTCCCCCAGTCTGCGCTGGGTCTCTCCGAAGTACAGTAGACCACACTGGGAGCAGTAAATGCAATAGACCAGATTAAGGGAGGTGCACATGAAGATCTGCTTCACCTGGAAAAACGGTTTAGGCCCTGGGATGGTGAGCAGGGAGGAAGTGAAAGGTTAGGTGTTGCACCTTCTGCAGTTGCATGGGAAGGTAGTGAGAATTGGTGTGTTAGATTGGAGGAGTGAACCAGGATTTCCAGGAGGGAATGGTCCCTGTCGAATGCTGACAGGAGGGATAAGGGGAAGATGTGTTTGGTGATGGCATCATGCTAGAGTTGGAGGAAATGGCAAAAGATAATCCTTTAAATATGGAGATTGGCGGAGTGAAAAGTGAGGACAAGAGGGATGATATCCTGGCTCTGGGAGAGAGGGGAAGGAGAATAGCGGCATGGGAGATGGATCAGATATGGTTGAGAACCCGGTCAACCACAGTGGGTGGGAAACCACGATTAAGGAAAAAGGAAGATGTATCAGCAGCATCATTTTGCATCATTAAAACAGATGTGATGGAGGTAAAGGAAATGAGAGATTGGGAACGGAGTCCTTTCAGGATGTGGGGTGCGATAGCTATAGTTGAGGTAGCTGTGGGAGTTGGTGGGTTTGTAATGGATACTAGTGGACAGTCTATCACCAGAATTGGTGACAGGGAGGTCAAGGAAGAGAAGGGAAGCGTCAGAGATGGACCACGTGAAGATGACATGGTGTTGGAAATTGGAAACAAAATTGATATCTTTTTCCAGTCCCAGAAGACAATGTGAAGTGGCACCAAAATCATTGATGTGCCTTTGAAACACCTGTGGGAGGGGCCCTGAGTAGGACTAGCAAAAAGGAACATTCCACATATCCCATAAAAAGACAGGCATAACTAGGACTCACGCGGGTAGCCATAGCCATATCGTTTATTTGGAGGAAGTGAGTCAAGTTACAGGAGAAATTGTTGAGTGAGAGAACAAGTTCAACCAAATGGAGGAGAGTGGTGATGGATGGGGATTGTTCAGGCCTCTGTCTGAGGTAGAGACAGAGAGTTCTCAGGCCATCCTTTTGGGGAATGGAGGTATTGAGAGACTAGACGTCCATAGTAAAAAGGAAGCAGTTTGGGCAAGGGAACTGAAATTGTTGATATGACATAAGGCATCAGAGGAATCTTGGATGTAGGGAGGGAGGGGCTGGACAAGAGGAGATTGGTTGGAATCATGATAGGAAGAAATTAGTTCAGTGGGGAAGGAACAGGTTGACATGAAGGGCTTACTGGGATTAGCCTGATTTTGGGAAGGAGGTAGAAGCGAACTATCCAGGGTTGGGAGGCTATGAGGTTGGAAGCTGTGGAGGTAATTTCTCCAGAGAAGATGAGGCCAATGACAGTCCGATCATAAAGAAGGAATGTAGGAGAAGGGACAACCAGCCATGGTTTCCTAAGGAAATAAAGAAGAGTATTAAATTAAAAGCTGATGCGTTCAGAGTGGCTAAAAGTAGTGGGCGATTAGAAGATTGGGAAAAATTTAAAAATCAACAAAGAATGACTAAGAAGGTGATAAAGAAAGGAAAGATAGACTATGAAGCTAAACTAGCACTAAATATCAAAAAGGACAGTGAGAGTTTTTACAAATATATAAAGAAGAGGAGGCTGGCTAGTGTGAATGTTGGACCCTTAGATGATGAGGGGGGGATTTGGCAGTGGGAGATGTGGAAATGGCTGAGGCTTTAAATAAGTTTTTTGCCTTGGTCTTCATGGAGGAGGACACGAATAGTTTGCCAGATCTTAAAGATAGATGGATGGTAGGAGTTGAGGGCCTGAATGCGATTACTGTCACTAGAGAGGTAGTGCTTGATAGATTAATGGGACTGAAGGTGGACAGGTCCCCAGGACCGGATGGAATGCATCCCAGGGTTCTGAAAGAAATGGCAGAGGTGATCGTGGATGCCTTAATAATTATTTACCAAAATTCGCTGGATTCCGGGGAAGTGCTGGAAGATTGGAAAACGGCTAATGTTATGCCGCTGTTTAAAAAAGATAGCAGACAAAAGGCAGGGAACTATAGGCCGGTTAGTTTAACATCTGTAGTTGGAAAAATGCTAGAATCCGTCATCAAAGAAGAAATAGCGAGGCACCTAGAAAAGAATGGTTTGATCGAGCAGACGCAGCACGGATTCGTTAAGGGGAAGTCGTGTTTAACGAATTCATTGGATTTCTATGAGGATGTGACTAGTGCAGTAGACAGAGGGGAACCAGTGGATGTGGTGTTTTTAGATTTCCAAAAGGCGTTTGATAAGGTGCCTCATAAAAGGTTGCAACAGAAGGTTAGGGTGCACAGAGTTGGGGGTAAGGTGTTAGCGTAGATAGAGGATTGGCTGTCTAATAGGAAGCAGAGAGTGGTATCAATGGGTGCTTTTCTGATTGGCGGTTGGTGACTAGTGGAGTGCCACAGGGGTCGGTGCTGGGGCCTCAACTATTTACCATTTATATAGACAATCTGGAGGAGGGGGCTGAGTGTAGGGTGACGAAATTTGCTGATGACACGAAGATGAGTGGAAAAGCAAATTTTGTGGAGGGTGTGGAAAGTCTGCAGAGGGATCTGGATAGGCTAAGCGAGTGGGCGAGGACCTGGCAGATGGGGTATAATGTTGGCAAGTGTGAGGTTATCCACTTTGGCAGAAATAATAGTAGGAGAGATTATTATTTAAAAGGCGAAAAGCTGCAGCATGCTACGGTGCAGAGGGACCTGGGGGTCCTTGTGCACAAGTCGCAAAAACCCAGTCTGCAGGTGCAGCAGGTGATCAAGAAGGTGAATGGAATGTTGGCCTTTATAGTGAGGGGGATAGAATATAAAAGTAGGGAGGTCTTGCTGCAACTGTACAGGGTACTGGTGAGGCTGCAGCTGGAGTACTGTGTGCAGTTTTGGTCGCCGCACTTGAGGAAGGATATATCAGCCTTGGAGGGAGTGCAGAGGAGGTTCACTAGACTGATACCGGAGATGAGGGGGATGGACTATGAAGAGAGACTAAATAGACTGGGTCTGTACTCATTAGAGTTTAGACGGATGAGGGGGGATCTTATAGAGACGTATAAGATAATGAAGGGGTGGATAGGGTAGAGGTAGAGAGATTCTTCCTGCTTAGAAAGGATTGCAGAACTAGAGCGCACAGCCTCAAGATAAGGGGGGGGGGCAGTTCAGATCGGAGTTGAGGAGGAACTTCTTCACACAAAGGGTGGTGAATTTCTGGAATTCTCTGCCCGTTAAAGTGGTGGAGGCTACCTCGCTAAATATATTTAAATCATGGGTAGATAGGTTTTTGATAGACAAGGGAATTAAGGATTATGGGGAGAGAGCGGGAAAGTGGAACTGATCCACTTCAGATCAGCCATGGTCTTATTGAATGGCGGGGCAGGCTCGAAGGGCTAGATGGCCTACTCCTGCTCCTATTTCTTATGTTCTTATGACAGTCCTGGAAACAATGGCTTGATGCTTGATGGTGGGGTCATGGCCCAAGGGGAGATAGGAGGAAGCATCCGAGAATTGGTGTTCAGCTTCTGCGAGGTAGACGTCAGTATGCTAGATAACAACTGCCCCGACCTTGTTGATGAGTTTGATGACAATGTCAAGGTTGGACTTGAGAGAACAAGTGCAGAAAGTTCAAAAGGCGACAGGTTGGAGTGGGTGAGAGAAGAAAATAAATAGACGGCCGATATCACATCAACTGTTCTCAATGAAAAGATGAAGAACAAGTAAGTGGCCAGAGGGATAGGTCCAGGCGGAGGGAGAATATTGGAGGCAGGTGAAAAGATCCATTGAATGGGGGGAAGAATCCAGCCCAAAGAAGAGGACACAAAGGCAGCAGAAGAAGACTTCAACATTGTGTCTAGCCCATAATTCAGTGAAGTGGGGGGGGTGCAAAGGTATGAAGCCAAGTCATTTGAGTATTTGAGATGCAGTCTCACCAATGCCCAGTATAACTGATGCATAGCACCCTTACTTTTATATTCAATTTTTCTCATATTGAACTATAGCCTTCCATTAGCTTTCTTGATTACATGCTGCATCTGTATAAGAGTGTTTTCTGACTCAAGAACAAGAACAGCTTATGCACTTCAATATTTTGCAGTCATTCTCAATTTAATAGTACTTTGCTTTTTTAGTCTTTCTGCCAAATTGAACAACTTCACACTTTCCCACATTATACTTCATCTGACAGATTTTTGCCTGTTTACTCAACCTATCTATATTCAACTGCAAACTCCATAGGACTTCTTTACAATATGTATGTCGTCTATGAAGTTAGCTACCATGCCTTCACTCCCCTCAACTAAATGATTGATATAAATTTTAAAATGTTAAAGCATCAGCACAGATACCACTGGGACTTCACAAATCATATCCTGCCAATCAGATAAAGACCCATTTGTACATATTCTCAGTTTTCACTAGCCAGTCAATCTTCAATCCAGGTTAATATGTTACACTCTACACCATGAGCTTTTATTTTTTGATGTGGCACTGAATCAAATTCTTTCTGGAAATCCAAGTACAGTACGTCTACAGGCTTCCCTCCATACACAGCACATATTACTCCTTCAAAGAACTCTGGTAAATTGGTTAAACATAATTTCCCTTTCATAAAACCATGATGGTTCTTCTCAATTGCCTTGTCAAAGTGCTCAGCTAAATCCTCTTTAATAATTAATTCTAACACCTCCTCCTGACAGGTGTGAAGTTAACTCATCTATAATTTCCTGTTCTCTGCCTCCCTCCCTTCTTGAGTACAGGGGTTATATTTGTTACTTTCAAGTCTAATGGAACATTTCCAGAATTTAATGAATCTTGGAAAATTAACACCAACACATCCATTTCTTCATTAGCCACCTCTTATAAAATCCTAGGATAAAATCCATCAAGACCCAGAAACTCTATCAGTTTGCTCAGTACTGCTTCCCTAGTGATTATAATTCCACCAAGTTCCTCTCTCCCCTCTACCTCCCAGTTTGCAGCCATTACTGAAATGTTTCTTGTATCCTCTATAGTGAATACAGAAACAAAATATCTGTTCATTTCATCCACCATTTCCTTATTATCTATTAACTCCCCATTCTCATTCTCCAGAGGACTAACACTTACTTTACTTACTCTTTTCTTGTTTAAGTACCTGTAGTCCATGTCCAAATGCAGAAAGACCTGGACAATGTCGAGCTTGGGTTGACAATCATGTCATATTCATGCCAATCAAGTGCCAGACAATGACCACCTCCAGCAAGAGAGAATTTAACCATCACCCTTGACATTGAATGGCATTACCATTGCTGAATCCCCTACTATCAATATCCTAGAGGTTACCATTGACCAGAAGCTTAACTGAATCAGTCATATAAATACTACGGCTACAAGAGCAAGTCAGGGGCTAGGAATCTGGCAGCGAGTAACTGCCAAATCCTCTTTACAATCTACAAGGCACAAGTCAGGAGTGTGAAGGAATAATTTCTCCTTGTAGCTCCAACAGCACTCAAGATGCTTGACACCATCCAGAACAAAGCAGCATGCTTAGTTGGCACCCCATCCACAAACATTCACTTCCTCCACAATAATGAACAGTTACAGCAGTGAATACCATCTACAAGATGCACTGCAGGAATTCAACAAAGCTCCTTAAATAGCACCTTTCAAACCCATGACAATGACCACCTAGAAGGCCAAGGGCTGCAGCTATCTGGGAACACCATCACGCAGAGGTTCCCCTCCAAGTTACTAAGCGTCTTGACTTTCAATTATATCACTATTCCTTTACTGTTGTTGGGTCAAAATTCTGGAACACCCTCCAGTGGGTGTACCCTCAACTCAGGAACTGCAGTGGTTCAAGAACGAAGTTCACCAACACCTTCTCAAGGGCAATTAGAGACAGGCAATAATCTCAAGGGCAATTAGAGACAGGCCAGCAAAGTCCACATTCCTTAAATGAATACAAAAATATCCATTAGAATATCATGAATGCTTATTACCAAGGCAGCTTGCTGGAATCACGCACAATGCTAGATCAAAAGGCCATGTTGGCATCATGACCAAATGTAAGCGATGAAGCTGGCGATCTGTGCTTCACTCATGACTTTGAAGTAAGTTCTCCTACCTTGCATTGTGCTGCACTTGCACAGTAAATTCTGTGCCAGGTTTCAGCACATCAACTTTAGAGGGCTAACTCAGGCAAGGCTCCATATCCCAGAGCAGTGGGATGGTGGGTTAAAGGTTTGATTGGGTGGGGGAGACAAGATAGAGGCTAAGGAAGGAGCTGGAGAGCACAGGCTTGATTGGGAGGGAGGTGGAGACAAGACAGAGGCAAGGAATGGGTGGGAGTGTCAATGCTTGCTGAGGAGGGTGGGGCCAGTGGAAGACTGGGGAATGTTGAACAAAATGTTGAACACAGACTCATGACTGGGGGCGGGCAGAGGGACACTGGGGCAAAGAAATCTCGTGGTCAGATGGCAAAAGTCAGGGAAGTATCAGCAGGGTGGCAAGACAGCCAACTAAAGAAACATTTAAGTAGTAATTTGAGTTTAAAAAAGCTGTCCTTGTCCCAGCCCAGGACATGGAGGGCAGGTCAATCCAATATCACTAATACCCAGTATGGTTAGCACTTCACATGTGGGGATTCTGGCATTGTACTCAGCCGCAATTGGCAGGATCAGTCAAGAGACGCATCTGCAACCTATAGATGGTGAGCATGTAGTGTAGAGGCAGGCACTCGATGGTCTAATGGAGATGTCCATATATGTCTCAGTAAAGTAGGCCTCAAGATGGGGAGGGACAAGGACCATGGAACATTCCCCTCAAACAACTCAAGGAGTAACACAGAGATATTAACGCTATAACAATGAGATCCTGAATTACTGGGGGAGGACTGAGTCTAACTGGGAGCAGGGAAACTTGTTATGCTCCTGCAGGACGATAGGAAGATTGTCATGTTCACACAGAAGGGTCAAAGCTATCTGGAAAAAATACCTGAGGCCCTCCACCTTGGGACCTGAAGTAAGATATTGGAAAATGAAACTCAAAACAATGATGCTAGGGAACACTGTTAGGACTTCTGAGAGGAGTGCCTCACAGCATTAGAGACAGTGATGGTGATTAACAGGGCACCTATTTAAAATCTACATTCCCAAATGAGGAGGAACGCACAGCTGACACATGAGGCAGGATTTTACAGCCTCGTTCCTCCCAAAATCATAAATTCCTGCCCGAGGTCAACAGAACTTACCATGCTCCACCCCTCGCCTGTTCCAACTTCTGTGGTGGGCAGGGCGGTAAAATTCTGACCATGTTAGGAGCATTGCTGTTACAACAGACATAATATTGAGCTGTCAGGTTACATTCAGGTGAAATTAATTTCAATTAGTTTCAATTATAGATCTTTGTGCAGTAACCCTTTCCTCTTTGTGATAATGACTCCAAAAACAAGTAGGCAAATGGACAAGCAGGAGAAGCATTTTTGGAAACATCATCTCAGAACCTCATAGCTGCCAGGTTCAGAGATGGGAACCTCATCAGGGTTACCAGGCTCCTCCAAAAAAATCTCACACTTTCACAAAACATTTGCTCCTTTGTGTATCACCAAGGATGTAGCTGCTCAGTTCATTGAATGAGTAATGTGTAAAATGGAATAAATGTAGGCCATCCAAGCACCCGGCCAAGATGATCTTATAGCAGTAGGTCTACTGAGATGAGGCAAAAGTTCAGGGTTGAAGGATACTTTATTTTTAATTTTAAAAAAATTTGAATGAGATAAAATCATTTTGATTTGATTTATTATTGTCACATTTTTTAACATATAGTGAAAAGTATTGTTTTTTGTGCGCTATACAGACAAAACATACCATTTATAGAGAAGGAAACGAGAGAGTGCAGAATGTAGTATTACAGTAATTGCTAAGCTGTAGAGAAAGATCAACTTAGTGCAAGGTAAGTTCATCCAAAACTCTGACAGCAGCAGGGAAGAAGCTGTTCTTAAGTCGGTTGATACGTGACCTCAGACTTTTGTATCTTTTTCCTGATGGAAGAAGGTGGAAGAAAGAATGTCCAGGGTGTATGGGGCCCTTAATTATGCTGGCTGCTTTGACAAGGCAATGGGAAATATAGACAGAGTCAATGGATGGGAGGCTGGTTTGTATGATAGATTGGGCACTATTCATGAGCTTTTGTAGTTCCTTGTGGTTTTGGCAGCGCAGGAGCCATATCAAGCTGTGATACAACCAGAAAGAATGCGTCCTATGGTTCAGCTGTAAAGGTTGGTGAGAGTCATAGCTGACACGCTAAATTTCCTTAGTCTTCTGAGAACGTAGAGACATTGATGGGCTTTTATAATTACAGTGTCAGTAAGGAGGGGACCAGGGCAGGTTGTTGGTGATCTGGATACCTAAAAACTTGAAGCTTTCAATCCTTTCTAGCTTTTTGGAAACATCATCTCAGAATCCCATAGCTGGACATAGGTGCTCATGGCCAAAAATGATCCCCACATGAGGGACAAAAAAGATCCAAGCTGAGAAGACAAAACTTTGCATCCCATCTTGGGCTTGATCTGATGATTCATCTTAGCCAAAAGGCTGAGATGGCTTTTAAAAATTGCATCAGGTAAAGCCTCAGTTTAACCTCATTGGCTACCCTGATCCTTTACCCCACCCTGGCAAAAGCAAACCATGATCATAGGGGTCAACACATCCCAGGTGCAACGGACTAGCTTCATCCTCTGCCTGATTATGGTTTCCCCCCGACACTGAGAGCATTCATAGGTGCGACAACCCCCACCTGCATGGAGAATCACTGATTGATCTCCCTGTAGGACTTGTTCAAAATGAACACCCTGGGGATTGGTAATTAACTCACCAGGTAGAGCTCATATATTGAGCCTTGTATAAAGCAGGTCCCTGAGTGTGTCCATTATTGAGACTTGTGTGTGTTCACCACAGGCCTATAGTTTTGCTTTACTTTATTTGGTGCAATAAAGCACTGTTCCTTTTTAGCTGACTCCTGGAGTTATAATAGCCATGGCCACAATTGCATAGCTAATAGGTGCCGATTCTGTAAGCATGACCTTAAAGCCATAGTCACTCACTACTCAGCAACATAAAAAGAATCTTGGAGATACCTGCTAACTGAGGCTTTTATTTCAATGATCCAATAGAGGGAGGACAATATGAAGAAATTGGATGCTGCATTTAATGTTGCCTGCGTCATCTCAAGGCAGACAGGAACATGCATGATCTCTGAGGATAGCATTTTAGATTACAAGCCATCAGACATGACAGAAAGTACATGGAACTAAAGGAGGTACGCTTATCTATGCACACCTACATCTCTATTTGTTCACTGCACCTTCACTTTCCCACAATGCAGACAAGTCAGGTGATTACAAGATTCTCCATCTTACAGAGTCAAGAATGAATATTATTTGACCCTTAATACTTGTTGACAAGATGTCTCGCACAAGCACTTTTTACATAGAGGTAATGATGTCGGAGAAGAACTAAGAAGGGACACACACTGTGATGAGGTGTATAATTCCTCAGAATATAATTCCCAGAGTGCTCAAGGAGATTATTCAACCCATCGTGTCTGCACCAAGTCTGTGAAAGAGCATCTGACTCAAGCTCTCTTCTCTACCCTAGCCCCATTACTTTGCACATCTATCATGACTTGTCCATCGAACATACACTTCTTAGGACTGTGGTAGAAACCAGAGCATGTGGAAGAAACCCACACAGACACCAAACGGACATGGGGAGAACATGCTAACTCCGCACAGACAGTCACCTGAGGCCAGAATCGAACCCAGGTCCCTGGCACTGTGAAGCAGCAGTGTTAACCACTGCACCACTATGCCACTCTCTCCCCACAGATGCTACCAGACCTGCTGAGTTTTTCCAGTATCTTTTCTTTTTACTTTATATTAGATTAGTGATAATTAGTGCGTAGCAGCGTAATACAAAGCATCACATTGCACTCACAATCTTGCTGTTTGAAGGAGCATAGGGTGCAGGGTGCTCACTTGGCTGTGTGCTGCCAGTCTAACCATCACCACAGGAATGGTTCTGGTCCTTCCCAATCAGCTGTGGAGCTCGGTCTTTATTTTGGGTGAGGGCCCTGATCTCTAGTATGCCCTTCTTGTCCAGGACCTCTATTTTTCATTATGGGTAAGATTGACCTACAGAAAGACAGATGGACAGTGTGTGAGCAGGAAGCGTGCCTAGAGTAAGAAAGCCTGCTTTGTGTGTGAGCTGAATTGAGTTTTGCACTGTATGAACTGCACAGGATGGGAGACCAGAGGAACATGTCAAGAATGTGTGTGGAAGAATGAGTGGTAATGCCCCTTGTGCTTGTGCGGACCTTGCCAAATGACAACTAACAAAATTAGGGACCTGCAGATGATCTATTCCCGCACTCCCCAACCTAATCCTATAGCAAATGGGAAGCCTTCAAAAGTGTTATACTTGCAGAGGCACTAAACACCATCATTTATCTCCTAACACAAACAATGGAGTTTTACCAGAGGCATATAAGCTGCTTGATAGCCTGTAACTGACTCACTCATGGGCAACATCACATGATGTAAGTTTCTGGCCTTTGGAAAGCTTTAACTTTATACTTTCAGACTCACAGCTCATCTGCTGTTTAAACGCCAGCTTGAAAATGTCAAAGCAGGATGAGGAGGCTCCAGGCTGATCAATAATCTGCATCGAGTCTAAGCCTTCCCAAACCCTGGAAAATCCCTGCCATCACCTGTTGAGCAGACCAAGCTCCAAATTCCAACCACATCTTGTTACATCACCAACAACTTTAAAGGAATTCTGCAAAATCCCACTTCTCCTTGCTGAACTGTAGTTGCTTCATGAAGAAACCATCACTGGACTCTGACTTTCTGGCGCCTTGCAATCATGTGAGCCGATACCCATATCTGTGGTGCTTTTTCTTTTAAGTTGTTCAAAGGCAGCAGTGGCACAATGGTTAGCACTGCAGCCTCACAACATCAGGGATCCTGGTTTGATTCCTTGGGTGACAGAGTGGAGTTTGCGCATTGTCCCCCTGTCTGCATGGGTTTCCTCCAAGTGCTCCAGTTTCCTCCCACAGTCCAAAAATGTGCAGGTTAGGTGGATTGTCCATGCTAAATTTCCCCTTAGTGTCCAAAGGTATGCTGGTTAGATGGATTAGCCATCATGTGAAGGATTACTGGGGATAGGATGGGGTTGGGTCAAGGTGAAATATTCTTTTGGAGAGTCGGTGCCGACTCGATGAACTGAATAGCTTCTTTCTGCCCTATAGGCAATCTATGAATTCTATTCTGTGATTATAAAAGCTCCTCTTCTCTAATCTCTCATTGTGTGCAGGTGTGAAGTTGCAACCATATCTGTGTTTGAATGTGTGATTAAACTTTACTTCTGGTTTACCTTAAAAGAGAGTTTGCTGTGAGTCATTTCAAAATTGACCTCGCAAACAGAAGATTTGGTAAACACACCTTGGCATATTTCAAAAAATTAAAAACACCTTTCCTTAGGGACAGCAATAAAATCGTGGAGTTCAGGTTTGTCTCCCTCCCCTGCCTATAAAAATAATGTGATGACCTTAGACCCTGAAGCAATATGGTAATAAAACTTCGTAATTTCTTTAAAATGTCTATGGAATCCAGCATTCATCTTAAGAATGAATAAAAGGGGCTTTTAAGGTTTTGCATCAATTGTAAAGGGATCAACTATAATTTTCTTAAGTAGTAAGAAATACTAATGTGCATGGTCTGGCCACCCTTAATCGAGTAACAATTCCAACCGGAAGAAAGTTAAAATGGAAGCTGTGTGATTAGACAGAAGGAAGACCTGTAGACAAGAGACAGCTGCAGCAGAGAGGAGGACAGAGAAGACACATTTACAAGGTGCTGCATGTATGTAAAAACAGTTAAATAGTACAAGAAGTTGAAGACAGGGTTAGAGCAGCAATTGTGAATTGTACAATTTTACTGACGTTTCTTCAACTTTGTTAGAGCCAACCTGATTTTTAAACATGGCTTATTAAAAAGAAAAGATGCATGAGCCTTCAGGGAATCTGTGCCATCAAGAGTGTTATGAGCCCAGCTAAGGAGGTTCTGCAGAACTGTTATGTTGGAATGATGACATTCTCCAGGGATCTCAGATAAAATACGATGACTAGTGAACGTGATTTAAGAGCTGAATTGATTTAATGGGAAAGTGAGATCCTATATATTATTCAAGTTGGGGAACTTTAGAATTGTACATGGTGCCACAAGTCTGTGGGGAATGATACAGGTGCTTATGGTGTGTAAGACAGACCTTTATTGTAACGACTATTTAAAATGGAATTTATCTTCATGTTTGAAGTGCAATTTTGTTGTTAAGTCATTTTTAATTTACGTTGTTTCTGACTTGTGTTAAAGTAAATCACAAAAAAGTGAAAGCTTATTGGTAATTTCTTAATTTGTGGTCATTTAATAAAATTGGTTGTTTTGGTTTATGAGGAACCCCAAAGAGATTGTAACAAAAGCATGTCATCATTTAGTCCCCTGGCTCATACGTAAGTGACTGAACATTGGGTATTGGCACTTCATATAACTGTACTCCAGCAAGAAATAGGCTGTTCTAACAGAATTAGATCATGACTAAACTGTATTTCAACTGCACCTACCCACCTTGCTTATATGTTCCTTAATGTTTATGCCTAACTAATCTATCAATTTCAGTTTTGGCATTATTATTTGATCCACAACCTTAACAGCTTTTTGGGAGAGTTCAGATTTCTTTTGTGTGACAATGCATTTTGGTATCATCATGAAATGTCTAGTTCTAATGTTAAGATATTACTGCCACTTAGAATCTGAAGACTGATTCTAGCCCCAGTGCTTGCCACTGGTACTGTTAGGACTACAGAGCTGTCAATCAATAAGGTTGGTCAGCAGCTCTCTGAGGTGGGACTTTGCACAGTGGTTAGCACTGCTACCTCAAAGCTTCAGGGACCCAGGGTCAATTCCCGGCTTGGGTCACTGATTGTGTGGAGTCTGCACATTCTCCCTCCGTCTGTGTGGGTTTCCTCTGGGTGATCCAGTTTTCTTCCACAGTCCAAAACAGCTCAAAGTTAACTGTCAATGTGCTGGTTAGGTACATTGGCTATGCTAAATTCTCCCTCAGTGTACCTGACAGGTGCCAGTGTGTGACGGCTAGGGGATTTTCACATTAACTTCATTGCAGTGTTAATGTAAGCCTACTTTTGACACATTAGAACTAGGCATTTCATGATGATGCCAAAATGCATTGCCACATAAAGGAACTCTCTCTCTCAAAAAGCTGTTAAGGTTGTGGGTCAAATAATAATGTCAAAACTGAAATTGAGAGATTTGTTAGGCATGGATATTACGGAACGTGTAAGCAAACTGGCTCGGTGGAGTTGAAATACAGTTTAGTCATGATCTAATTCTGTCGGAACAGGCTATTTCTTGCTGGAGTACAGTTCCATGAGGTGCCAATACCCCATGTTAAGTCACTTATGTGTGACCTGGAGACTAAATGGTGACATACTTTTGTTATAATCCCTTTGGGGCTCCTCATAAACCAAAATAATCAAACCAATAAATAAACTTAAATTTAAACTTATAAGAAATCCCATCTCTATCTAATTAATGCTCGTTGGAGTGTTAAGTGGCTGTAAAGCTGCTGTGATTAGCAGAAGTGTATTCTCTGCAGACTCTTAAGGTAATGGGGCAGGGAATTTCACCATTCACAAAATCCTGCCCATAAAGTTCAAATCCATTACAGGACTTGAGTAGAAAAATCAACACTGACCCTCCAGTACAGTACTGAAGGAACACTGCACTGTTATGAGGTAAAAAGTCTGACAACACCAGGTTTTAGTCCAACCTATTTATTTGATAATATACTCGCAAGCTTTCGGGGTTAGCCCCTTCGTCAGGTAAATGGAGAGTTCTGGCCTCAGACAGAGCATATAAAGCACAGACAGTTTTGAGATTACTGATTAGAATGCGAATCCTTACACCTAACCTGCTGTTCAAGACCTGAAGTGGCTGATAATGTGAGTGGAAGGAGCACTGATCACAGTTTAAAGAGATGTGTATTGTCTCCAGACAGTACAGTAAGTGAGGTTTTGCAAACCCAGGCAAGTCACGGGGGTTACAGATAGTGCGACATGAACCCAAGATCCCTGTTGAGACCGTCCTCATGTGTGCGGAACTTGGCTATCAGTCTCTGTTCAGCGACTCTGCGCTGTCGTGTGTCGTGAAGGCCGCCTTGGAGAATGCTTACCCGAAGGTCAGAGGCTGAATGCCTGTGACCATTGAAGTGTTCGCCAACAGGAAGGGAACAGTCTTGCCTGGTGACTGTCGAGCGATGTTCATTCATCCGTTGTCGTAGCGTCTGCATGGTCTCCCCAATGTACCATGCTTCGGGACATCCTTTCTTGCAACGTATCAGGTAGACAATGTTGGCCGAGTTGCAAGAGTATTTACCATGTACCTGGTGGACGGTATTCTCACGTGTGATGATGGTATCCATGTCGATGATCCGGCATGTCTTGCAGAGGTTGCTGTGGCAGGGTTGTGTGGTATTGTGGTCACTGTTCTCCTGAAGGCTGGGTAGTTTGCTGCGAACAATGGTCTGTTTGAGGTTGTGTAGTTGTTTGAAAGCAAGAAGTGGGGGTGTGGGGATAGCCCTGCATCGGCATCGGCAGTTCCGATGCGCCACAGCGAAAAACCGCACCGATCTCCTCAGAAGGCAAACACAGAACACAGTGGACAGAGTACCCTTCGTCATCCAGTACTTCCCCGGAGCGGAGAAACTACGACATCTTCTCCGGAGTCTTCAACATATCATTGATGAAGACGAACATCTCGCCAGGGCTATCCCCACACCCCCACTTCTTGCTTTCAGACAACCACACAACCTCAAACAGACCATTGTTCGCAGCAAACTACCCAGCCTTCAGGAGAACAGTGACCACAATACCACACAACCCTGCCACAGCAACCTCTGCAAGACATGCCGGATCATCGACATGGATACCATCATCACACGTGAGAATACCGTCCACCAGGTACATGGTAAATACTCTTGCAACTCGGCCAACATTGTCTACCTGATACGTTGCAAGAAAGGATGTCCCGAAGCATGGTACACTGGGGAGACCATGCAGACGCTACGACAACGGATGAATGAACATCGCTCGACAGTCACCAGGCAAGACTGTTCCCTTCCTGTTGGCGAACACTTCAATGGTCACAGGCATTCAGCCTCTGACCTTCGGGTAAGCATTCTCCAAGGCGGCCTTCACGACACACGACAGCGCAGAGTCGCTGAACAGAGACTGATAGCCAAGTTCCGCACACATGAGGACGGTCTCAACAGGGATCTTGGGTTCATGTCGCACTATCTGTAACCCCCGTGACTTGCCTGGGTTTGCAAAACCTCACTTACTGTACTGTCTGGAGACAATACACATCTCTTTAAACTGTGATCAGTGCTCCTTCCACTCACATTATCAGCCACTTCAGGTCTTGAACAGCAGGTTAGGTGTAAGGATTCGCATTCTAATCAGTAATCTCAAAACTGTCTGTGCTTTATATGCTCTGTCTGAGGCCAGAACTCTCCATTTACCTGACGAAGGGGCTAACCCCAAAAGCTTGCGAGTATATTATCAAATAAATAGGTTGGACTAAAACCTGGTGTTGTCAGACTTTTTACTGTGTTTACGCCAGTCCAACGCCGGCATACCCACATCATGACTGTTATGAGGTAACATCTTTCAAGCAAGACCGATGCCCCATCTGCTTTCTCAGGTGGATATCAGTCAGTGGCACATGAGCAGTGGAAGAAACCTCATGCTGAGTGAGACAGTGAGTATATTTGGGAATGTGGATCAAAGTGGGAATTCAACTGGTAAATCTTTTAAATAAATAGCCTAGTAAAACATATAGCTAACCTAGTGACAGTTATAAGAACATAATAAGAACATAAGAAATAGGAGCAGGAGTAGGCCATCTAGCCCTTCGAGCCTGCCCCGCCATTCAATAAGATCATGGCTGATCTGTCGTGGCTCAGTTCCACCTTCCCGCCCTCTCCCCATAACCCTTAATCCCCTCTCTTATCAAAAACCCATCAACCCGCATCTTAAAAATATTTAGCGAGGCAGCCTCCACCACTTCAACGGGCAGAGAATTCCAGAGATTCACCACCCTTTGAGTGAAGAAGTTCCTCCTCAACTCCGTTCTAAACCGCCCCCCCTTTATCTTGAGGCTGTGCCCCCTAGTCCTACTGTCTTTTCTGAGCGGGAAGAGTCTCTCCACCTCTATCCTATCCATCCCATTCATCATCTTATACATCTCAATGAGATCTCCCCTCATTCTTCTAAACTCTAACGAGTACAAGCCTAGTTTATTCAGCCTCTCCTCATAGCTCAACCCCCTCAACTCCGGTATCAGCCTAGTAAACCTCCTCTGCACTCCCTCCAAGGCCAAAATATCTTTGCGCAGATCTTTGCACACAGTACTCCAGCTGTGGCCTCACCAATGCCCTATACAGCTGCAGCAAGACCTCAGTTAACTGTCAAACAGCTAAAAGCCCTTTGCCTAAATCAGGCCTCAATAGGTGTTTATTACTGGAGCAGGAAGCTAAGCTAGAGAGTGATTCTTTTCAGCTCTTTATAAAAATAGGGATTTTTTCAAGCATGCAATTTGTAAGTGATGCATGTCCTAAGTGGGAATTCAGTGGCCCTCTGCACTGGAAGAGGTGCTCTTTTGAATTTTGCTTTCTAATATTTTCACCCTTCAGAAATTGGTCTTGTCTTGCTGCAGGAGTGGAGGCTAGTTACTTGATGAGTATTTCAGCTGCTGTGAGGCAGCAGTGGGGAAAAAGACAACCATGATGTCATAGAAAATGGCAAGTTGTTGGTCAGTAAGCGCTCAATGAAAGGGGCAGCATGTGAAAAGCTAGTGCCTGGAAAAAAGGAAAGTTAGGGCCTATATAATAGTCCAAAATAGAATAGAGTTAACATTATGAAAATAATATCAAGACATGGCAGGGCAACTCAGTCAACGGAGTGTGTGTCCGATAACATGTGTAAACTCATGGATGGGACTGGTTTCCTGAATGATCGTATGTGTAGGAAGTGCTGCGAGCTGCAGAGATGTGAGTTCCAGGTTTCAGAGCTCAAGCAGTGGCTAGAGTCACTTTGGTGCACCTGCAAGGCTTAGAGTTACATGGATAGAACATTCAGAGAGCTGCAGCGTAGCTTAAGGGCCTGGAGGAAGAGAGGGGATGGAGGGCTACCTGGCAGTTCAAGAGAAGTATGCAGACAATGCAGGAGTTACCTGGGTCCCACTCAGAAATTGGTTGTTAGTTTTGAAAACTGGTCACTCAGAGGAGCGCAGTAAGTCATTTTTGTGGCACCACAAGTGACTTGACTGCACAGGATGGAAGGAAGAAGAAGGGAAGAGCAAGTGAATGGGGATTCATTAGTCAGGGGAATAGACAGGTGAAACTGTGGCTGTAAACATGACTCCAGGATGGTATGTTGTCTCCCTGTGCTAAGATCGAGGGTGTCACAGAATGGTTGCAGGACGTTCTTCTGAAGGAAGGTGAACAACCAGAAGTCTTGGTACCAATGATTTGCATAAAAAGAGTTTGTGGTCCTGCAGTCAAAATTTAGGGAGCTAGGCAGAAAATTAGCAAGCAGAACCTCAAATGTAGGAATCTCTAGATTACTCCCAGTTCCATGTGCAAGTGAGTGTAGACATAGGGGGATAAAGCAGGTGGATGTGTAGCTGGAAAGATGGTCAAGGAGGGAAGACTTTAGATTCCTGGGACACTGGGACTGGCTCTTGGAGAGATGGCACCTGTACAAGTCTTATGAGTTGCACCTGAATAGAACTAGGACTGGATTCCTTGCAGTGCATTTTGCTAGTGTTTTTGGGAAGGCTTTAAACTAACTCAACAGGGATCTAGGAAATATTAGAGAGGAATACCAGAATATTGGAAGGAACAAAAAGCACCAGCATAGAGAATAATAAGTTAATAAATGATGTGTAAAGGAGAAAGTAACAATGTCTCTAATTCAGATTACTCTGCATGTATGTGAATGGGCAAAGTATAGTGAATGAGACTGGAAAGTTAAAGGTGTAGATTGCATTGTGGAAAATATGTTGTGGTAATAAGAGGCTTTGCTCAAGGAAGGATAAGACTGGATGTTAAATATTCCTGGATACATGTTCAGAAAAATATAAAAGGAAGGATAGGGGGAAGAGTGGCAGTACTCCTTAGGGGGAGAATTACAGAGCTGGGAAAACAGGATGTTCCACTCTGGACTGCCAACTAGTGAGAAGAATGGAGATGAACAAATCTGTGGGGAAATTAAAGACACAAACATTATAAAGCAACTTTAATGGGTGATTTTAATTACTTGAATGTAGACCGGGACACCAGTGGTGTAAAAGGTGGAAATGGGCAAAGATTCCTAGATTGTCTTCAGGAAGACTTCCAGTACACAACAAACAGTATGTATCCAGTCCAACAAGTATCAGCTCTTGTAAATGAGGTGGGCCAAGTAGATCAAGTGAGGCAACATTTAGGAGACAGTGATCATTGTAACCTAAGGTTTATGGTGATGATAGAAAATTAAAATAGGCAATCCAGATAACAATAATTAACAATTAACTGGGGAACAGCCGACTTCAGTGGTACAGCGGCACAGTGGTTAGCACTGCTGCTTCACAGCATCAGGGACCTAGTTCAATTCTGACCTTGGGTGACTATTTGCATGTTCTCCCTGTATCTGTGTGGGTTTTCTCAGGATGCTTCAGTTTCCATCCACAGTCCAAAGATGTGCAGGTTAGGTGGATTGACCATGCTAAATTGATCTTTAGTGTCAGGGGAATTAGCAAGGGTAAATAGGTGAGGATAGGGCCCGGGTGGGATTGTTGTCAGTGCATTCTGCAAGCTCAACGGGCTGAATGGCCTCCTTCTACACTGTAGAGATTCTATGATTCAGTGGGGCAAGAATGGAGTTGGGCTTGTTAGATTGGAATGAAAGGTTGATGGGAAAAATTAGAACTGAACAATGGGCTACCATGAAAACAGACAGGGTCTGGACACAGTTGAGGTATATTCCCTCAAAAGTGAATGGTTGAGAAAACAAATCAAGAATCTCCTGGGTGAGAAAGGAGATAGAAATTAAGATAAGGAGGAAAAAATGTGCGTAAGACATGTGTCAGGTACAAAATACAACTGAGAATCAAAAGGGCTATAGGAGGTTTGAGGTAGAGGGGAGAGTGAAAAAAACACATTAGGGAAGCGAGGAGGGATTTTGAGGAAAGACTGGCAGCCAACGTTGAAAGAAATCTCAAAAACTTCAGTAGGCATATACATAATAAAAGGAAGAGTAGGGCAGATTAGAGACATAAAAGAGAATTTACACAGGGAAGCAGGGTACATAGCTCAGCTATTAAATGAATGCCCTGCATTTGTCTTTATTGAGAGGGTAAATGCTACCCAGGAAATGATGACTGATGAGAAGATTCTGTCCCTAGAAGGGTTCAAAATTGAGATGGAGGAAATGTTGAATATACTGTTGATACTAAAAGTTGATAAGGCACCTGAATCGGATGAGATGCATCCAAGGATACTGAAGGAAGAGAGGATGGAAATTGTAGGGGTGTTGGCCATAATATTCCAGTCTTTCCTAGACTCGGAGGAAAAATGCAAATGTTACACCCTTACTCAAAAAGAGTGCATGGATAGCCCCAGCAATTGCAACCCAGTCAGTTTAACATCAGTGGTGGGCAGGTTTCAGTTGTGAGCAAACCTCTGGAAACAATTATTTGAGATAGCATTTGTCATCACAGGGGAAAATGTGGGTTGATTATGAACAGCCAATATGGATTTCAAAAGGGGAAATCACATTTAACTAACATGCTAAAGTTCTTTGAGGAGGTAACTGTTATGAAGCGGAGGTTGATCTCCTCTCTGAGAATGAACACCTAACCACTCAAAGAGGAGTACCTTGCCTCATAATCTGTTCAAAGTGTGTGAGAGGTTGTGTGAACTGCTCTTCAGCAACTTTTCATGGTTAAATCAAAATAACTATCTGAGATTCTTTCTGTAAAATCAACAAGTAACAATTTATTTATCTAACAGTGAACAGCTTAGCTATTAACAAATGATATAAAGCACTATTCTATTAGAATGCTGTTTAGATAAACTCAATTCCCACTTATGAACAAAAAAAATAGATTTTTTTTAGTCACTCTCCAAATCACAACAAGGCCTGTTGGCTTCCAGAATCATGTTTCTTCTGTCTGGACCTCTATCTTCTTTTCCTATCTTCACTATCAAGATAAGGCTTTCTTTTAAGACATAAATGCAGCAATGAGAACCAGCCAGTCTCTTTCTCTCTGAGAGCTGAACTAAGCTATAATTTGGCAGGTGGAAGGTAGTCTCCCATTTGTCTCACTGCCCCCTCTCGCACCTCCCCCCCTGCTCCCCCCTATTTCTTATACCCATGATAACATCTCAATATTTCCCACAATAGGATTGGTTCTCAGGTTTGAAATCTAATTTCAAATCTAATAGGTTGCTGATAGCTAAGTGCCTAATTTAAACTGATTGGGCAAAATTCAAAAACAACCTGTTGTCTTGGCAACCTGTTTGGTGCTTGATACAATTCCCACTTATGAACAAAAAACACAGTTCTCCCATTGTGATCTGCAACTTTTCTGGCAGCCAGGGTGGGAGATGTGTTTGTTGGCCATTTCACCGACAGATTTTACAACCTGTGCGTATCTCTCACCTGGAGAAAAATGGCACCGCTGGGAACCTGCTGAAAATCAGTGGGCTGCTGTTTAGCATGAGTTTACATACCTTTGCATGCCACTTGGCAATCTCCACCCACGTCTGCGCCTCCCACCTCTTTGGCATGATGTAATTTTGGCTTGAATCAGAATAGGTATTTAAAAGTTGCAACTTGGCATGGCAGCCTTGAACTGGCGTGAGGAGGTAAGTGTTGCTAGTGGAGTGCAGGGGATATTGCAGGCAGGCCCTGGAGATGCCTGGTAGCCTTCCTCCTGCTGCCTTCAGGTTTTGGCCCATTGACGAATGACATCTGTGGGGGGGCAGGGAGGCAGCAGTCCCATTTCCTCACAGCTCCCTGGGTGAGGTTCCATCAAGCACTGTTGAAGCGCACTATGAGGGGCTGTGTCAAGTGTTCCCACCCCCCCACCTCCCCCCACCCCTCCAAGCAGCGCTGAAGGCATTGTGAGAGACAGCATTGAGTGCTCCTACTTCCCCCTACCCCCCAAGCAGTGCTGAAGCACACTGTGAGAGGCAGTGACTACATTTCAAAATGTGCTTCATTGACTGTGAACTGCTTTGAGACTCTCGGCAGTCATGAAAAACATTATAAAAATGCGAGGCATACCATCAGGAAAGGGAATGAAGAGGAGAAAATTGACAAATAAACTAGCATACGGTCTGCATTTACAAAATTCTGAATTTGCATGATAAATATTCCTACCAGGGACAGATACATTACATGATTAATTTTCCACTGTTTAAATTTGAATAAAGAAACATTTAGATTTACTTGCACTTAAGTTATTTTATTGTCAGCTAAACAAGTCAGAAATCCTACATCATTTACCATTCAACTTCATCTTGTTCTTGTTTGCAAATATAATAGAGTGAATTTATTTTCAAGGGTCTTTTAACTAATTGAAAATGTTTGTACTCAATTCCATGTATAAACAATACCAATACTATTATATAACCAACAAAGAGCTACAAATCAATACAAAAAAATCTTGCCAAGCTACAGCCTTCATCCTACATGCTGCCACAACATAGCAAAACAATCTTGCATCTCATAATAAAGTAACTGCCTAGTGGATGTAGGTATTGGATATCAATTACCTGCTGCCAAGATCAGTTATGCTTCTCAAGTTAACTCAAGCACCACACCGAGAAAACAAGGAAAAGATGATGCTGGCAGTAAATCTAGGATCACTGTACATAGTCTGAATTTGGTAATACAGTGTGCATATGCAATGATAACCATATTAACAGAATTGCACAGAGCATACAGCGCAGAAATAACTCAACAGGTCCATGTCCACATACTCCAAATGAATCTCCTCCGACCCCTCGTCATAGACCCAGTTAGCATATTGGCTTTGCAATTAACCACCTTTTTCCTGAAATGCATCTATGCTATTCAATCCAATTACTTCTTGTAGGACTGAGTTCAACATTCCAACTATTCCCTGGATAAGGAACTTTCCATTGAATTTATTGGTGACTATCTTTTAATCGTAACGTCTTGAAGGCAAGATTTATAGTGGAGCCTCCCTGTGTAAATCCTTATTGGATTTATTGGTGACCATATTATTATCATAGTGTCATGAAAGTAAGAAAGATATATTTACTCTAGTTTAAGATTGCCCTGTGGAGGGGGGAATGATAATCATCGTGCACTCAACCCAGAGACATCCTGGTCCACGTGATTTGATTGCCGTGGGGACAGAGGCCCAAGTCAAAACCCATAGAAACTCATATGCCAGTTTTCACATCTTGACACAAAAGAAGGGCAGCTAGTCTTACTGGGTATAGTCTCTCAGGCTCAGAGGAAGACCAAAAATAGCTGCTGCTGTGTCATGCAGAAAGGAAGCTGTTTTTGTGTTAACTGCCAAACAGAATGCTGGTGTGAACAGATTCCCTGTTCGAAGGGACAGGACTTGAAAAGATTTAAAGATGCAGGAGTCATCAGAAGGTACCTTGCTGCTGAAGTCATATCAATGACACTCAAAAGATTGAATGAAGCATATTTCATAAGGAATATTAGGAGATTCACACTGGTATGGCAGGGAGAAGAGATGATGTGGAGATGCTGGCGTTGGACTGGGGTAAACACAGTAAGAAGTCCCACAACACCAGGTTAAAGTCCAACCAATTTATGTGATAGTAACTCAGGCTTTCGGGGTTTGCCCCTTCGTCAGGTGAATGGAGAGTTCTGGCTTCAGACAGAGCATATCACAGCACACACAGTTTACAGATTACTGATTAGAATGCGAGTCTTTACAACTAACCTGCTATTCCAGTCTTAAAGATGCAGACAATATGAGTGGAAAGAGCATTAGGCATAGGTTAAAGAGATGTGTATTGTCTCCAGACAGTACAGTAAGTGAGGTTTTGCAAACCCAGGCAAGTCATGGGGGTTTGTTCCGTGGGAGCATTGAAGAGAGGCTGCGATTTGAGAGTGGAGAGCTGTGGGTGAGTAAAAGCGACTTTTTCTTTTAGAAACTAACTTTATTTTTTAGTGGGTTTTTTTTTTATTGTTTTTTTTTAAGTTTGACCCCGGTTTGACCCCGGAAGTAGTTGCGAGGGCACTCGGGTCGCGTTTTTTTTTTACCCGACTATAAATTAGACCGGAGGGGTTTCCCGATACTCTACACGGGTAGAGTATCCCAGCCCTCCCCCCTCCCCTAACCTAAAAAAAAGGAGAGAGAGAGAGAGAGGGGCTCTGTCTGAGAGCTGGTAAGACTGCTTTTGTATTTGTGTGTGCTGTAAGTGCTTTGGCTCACAGGGCCAAAGAGATAAGGTAAGTTGTAAGTTTTTTTTTCCTTTTTTTTCCTTTGGGTTGCTATAAGGGGTAAATATGAGTGTGAGACCTGTATGTTGTTGCCAATGCAACATGTGGGAGGTCTTGGAGGCTCCTGGCCTGCCAGACATCCACACCTGTGCTCGGTGTGTGGAGTTGCAGGCCCTACGAAACCAGGTTAAGGAGCTGCAAATGCAGCTCGAGGACCTTCGGCTAGTTAGGGAGAGTGAGGACGTTATAGAAAGGAGCTACCAGCAGGTAGTCACACCAGGGCAACGGGATGAGGGCACTTGGGTTACCATTAGGAAGGGGAAAACACGGGTGATGGGGAGCACTCCGGTGGATGTCCCCCTTCAAAATAAGTACTCCGGCCTGAGTACTACTGGGGGGGACAGCTCATCTGAGGGAGGAAGCGATGGCCAGCTCTCTGGAGCTGAGCCAGTGAGCCAAAAAATCAAAAAGGGAAGCAGAAAGGTAGTATTAATAGGGGACTCCACAGTGAGGGGCGCAGACAGGCGTTTTTGTGGACGTAGAAGGGAGTCGCGGATGGTGGTTTGTCTCCCTGGGGCTGGGATCCAGGATGTCTCTGGGCGGGTCCCAGACATCCTGAAAGGGGAGGGTGAGGAACCGGAGGTAGTAGTACATATAGGTACTACTGATGTAGGTAAGAAGAGGGAGGCACTTGTGAAAAAGGACTATAGGGAACTGGGTAGGCAGCTGAGGAAGAGAAAAGCGAAGGTAGTAATCTCAGGATTGCTGCCTGTGCCAAGGGAGAATGAGGGAAGAAATGAAATGAGGTGGAGGGTGAATGCGTGGCTGAGGGACTGGTGTAGAGGGCAGGGATTTCGGTTCCTAGATCACTGGGACCTCTTTAGGGGTAGGTGGGACCTCTATAGTAGGGACGGGTGGCACTTAAATACCAGGGGGACTAGTATCTTGGCGGGAAGACTGGCTAAGGCTACCGGGGGGACTTTAAACTAGAAAGGGTGGGGGGAGGGAATTGTGTTGGGGAAACTGGGACGGAGGAGGTTCGCTCCCAGGTAGGGGAGGACCGCAGGCAGTATGCGAGGGAGGTTAGACAGGTGGTGGAGATGGGAAATGCCCAGACTGAGGGGCTGAAGTGTATATATTTTAATGCAAGGAGTATAGTGAATAAGGTAGATGAGCTTAGGGCGTGGATAGCTGTTTGGGATTGTGATGTGGTGGCCATTACGGAGACTTGGATGTCTCAGGGACAGGACTGGGTACTTCAGGTGCCAGGCTTCAGGTGCTTCAGGAAGGACAGGGAGGGTGGCAGAAGGGGTGGTGGCGTGGCACTGTTGATCAGGGATAGTGTCATGGCTACAGAGAAAGAGGATGTCGTGGAGGGATTGTCTACAGAATCTCTGTGGGTGGAAGTTAGGAACAGCAAAGGGTCAAAAACTTTGCTGGGTGTAATCTATAGGCCGCCCAATAGTGACAGGGAAGTTGAAGTGCAAATAGGGAAACAGATTCTGGAGAGATGTTTTAATAACAGAGTTGTCGTGATGGGAGACTTCAATTTCCCAAACATCGACTGGAATATCCCTAGGGTAAGGGGTATAGATGGGGAGGAGTTTGTTAGGTGTGTTCAGGAGGGTTTCCTGACGCAGTATGTGGACAAGCCTACGAGGGGAGAGGCTGTACTTGACCTGGTACTGGCGAATGAACCAGGGCAGGTGATGGATCTTTCGGTAGGAGAGCATCTTGGATATGGTGACCATAATTCTATCTCCTTCACAATTGCGTTGGAACGAGATAGGATCAGGCAGGCTAGGAAGGTGTTTGTCTGGGGTAAGGGGAGATACGAAGAAGTCAGGAAGTTACTTGGACAAATAAACTGGAAGGAGGCGTTCTTAGGGAAAAGTACCGAAGGAAGGTGGCAGATATTCAAGGAATGTGTGTCTGGAGCTCTGAATGACAACGTTCCGATGAGACGAGGGGGTTTTGGTGGGTCGAGGGAACCGTGGTGCACAAAGGATGTGTTGAACCTAGTCAGGAAGAAAAGGAAGGTGTTCAAGAGGTTCAGGGAATTAGGAGATGTTAAAGATCTTGAGGAGTATAAGGACTGTAGGAGGGAACTTAAAAGGGAAATTAGGAGAGCCAGAAGGGGTCATGAGAAGACCTTGGCGAGTAAGATTAAGGAGAATCCCAAGGCCTTCTATAAATATGTGAAAGGTAAAAGGATAAGAAGAGAAGGGATAGGACCGATAAAAGGTGAGGGGGGAAAGGTTTGTGTGGAACCAGAAGAAATGGCGGAGGTGCTTAACGAGTACTTCGCCTCAGTATTCACGGTGGAAGCCGATCTGGGAGATTTTGTTATGGATTTGCAGCAGATGGAAAGGATTGAGTACGTGAATATTAAGGAGGAGGATGTGTTGGAACTTTTGAATTCTATCAAGGTAGATAAGTCGCCGGGACCAGATGGGATGTACCCCAGGATACTGTGGGAGGCGAGGGAAGAGATTGCAGAGCCCCTGGCGATGATCTTTGCGTCGTCAATGGAGACGGGAGAGGTTCCAGAGGATTGGAGGATTGCGGATGTAGTTCCTATTTTTAAGAAAGGGAACAGAGATAGCCCGGGAAATTACCGACCGGTGAGTCTGACCTCAGTGGTTGGTAAGCTGATGGAGAGGCTTCTGAGGGACAAGATTTACGAACATTTGGAGAGGTTTGACATGATCAGGAATAGTCAGCATGGATTTGTCAAGGGCAGGTCGTGCCTTACAAGCCTAGTTGAGTTCTTCGATAATGTGACTGAACACATTGACGAAGGAAGTGCCGTGGACGTAGTGTACATGGACTTCAGCAAGGCGTTTGATAAGGTCCCCCATGCAAGACTTCTTGAGAAGGTGAGAGGGCATGGGATCCAAGGGCCTTTGGCCTTGTGGATCCAGAACTGGCTTGCCTGCAGAAGGCAGAGAGTGGTTGTGGATGGGGCTTTTTCTGAATGGAGGTCAGTCACCAGCGGAGTGCCTCAAGGATCTGTTCTGGGACCCTTGTTGTTTGTCATTTTCATAAATGACCTGGATGAGGAAGTGGAGGGATGGGTAAGTAAGTTCGCTGATGACACGAAGGTCGGTGGTGTTGTGGATGATCTGGAAGGATGGCAAAAGTTGCAGCAGGACATAGATAGGATGCAGGACTGGGCGGAGAAGTGGCAGATGGACTTCAACGCGGATAAATGTGTTGTCGTCCATTTTGGCAGAACCAACGGGATGAACGAGTACACTATTAAGGGCAGAAGTCTGAGTAGTGTTGAGGAGCAGAAGGATCTTGGGGTCCGGGTCCACAGGACTCTTAAATCGGCCTCGCAGGTGGAGGAGGTGGTCAGGAGGGCGTATGGTGTACTGGCCTTCATTAATCGAGGGATTGAGTTTAGGAGTCGGGAGGTAATGCTGGAACTTTATAAGACCCTTGTCAGGCCTCATTTGGAGTATTGTGCGCAGTTCTGGTCGCCTCACTATAGGAAAGATGTAGAAGCTATTGAAAGGGTGCAGAGGAGATTTACAAGGATGTTGCCTGGACTGGGAGGCATGCCTTATGAAGTTAGGTTGAGGGAGCTGGGACTCTTTTCCCTGGAGAGACGAAGGTTGAGAGGCGACCTGATAGAAGTTTACAAAATGTTGAGAGGAATAGATAGGGTGGACTCTCAGAGGCTATTTCCCCGGTTTGAAATGGTCGCTACGAGAGGACACAGATTTAAGGTGCGGGGAGGGAGGTTCAGAAGTGATGTTAGGGGTAAGTTTTTCACTCAGAGGGTGGTGAGTGAATGGAATCGGCTGCCGTCAGTGGTGGTGGAGGCGAACTCGCTGGGGTCTTTTAAAAGACTTCTGGATGAGTATATGGGGTTTAATGAGATTGAGGGTTATAGATAGGTCTGTAGGTTGGTAGGTGATGTGGTCGGCGCAACTTGTGGGCCGAAGGGCCTGTTTGTGCTGTAGTGTTCTATGTTCTATGTTCTATGTTCTATGTTACAGATAGTGTGACATGAACCCAAGATCCCGGTTGAGACCATCCTCATGTGTGTGGAACTTGGCTATCAGTCTCTGCTCAGTGATTCTGCGCTGTCGTGTGTCATGAAGGCTGCCTTGGAGAACGCTTACCCGAAGGTCAGAGGCCGAATGCCTGTTGAATAGCCAGGAGGAGTTTCAGTATATTAATTGCCTACTAAGTAATATTTATGTTGATCTTGTAAAATTCTTAAATATGAGATCTTGTTTGATTCTTTCCATTGACTGCTGGAAAATTTATATCTCTTTTCCGAGGTTATCAGTGTCTAAGGAGATCATAACAATGACCCTTATTGCTGGTCTCCCCACAAATGGAAGAAACTTCTCTAGTCCACCCTTTCAAATCATTTTATGATCCTGGAGATATCTATTGGCCATCCCTCAGTCGTCTCTTCACTGAGGCTTCCACTGAAATGTAAAGAAAGGAGTTTCAACAAAACCCTTACAGCAACAGTAAAACGAATTTGTAAAGGTCTGAAAGGTGGAAATCTGCTTACCAATACAAACGAGGGTAGGCAAGCCCCTAAAAGTGAGCTAACCTACTAGATAAACAGGAACCTGCTCAACCTCCCACACCTCCAGGCCAGAACCAAGATTATCCCAATCTCAGTCATCGAGCTGCAGTACACAGAGAAAGCTCACAGAGCTGAGCTACAAACTGTCATCGATGCATTCACTGAGCCATGTGAGAGAATGGGCCTCCAACTAAACATCCAGAAAACAAAGGTTCTTTACAAGCCTGCTCCTGTCACATAACTGCCCCCCAGACAATCAATATCCAAGTTAAGCCCTTATTATCCATGTTAAACCAGCATTTTCTGTTTTTGTTTCAGATTCTAGCATCTGCAGTCCTTTTATTTCCAGTATTGGGCACTGGTTACATTTGACCGGCTGTGATGGGCATGCCATATTGTCTGCGTGCTTGACACAAGACTCCCAAAACAAGATCTGCAATGGCAAATGATCACGAGGAGGACAGAGGAAACAGTGCAAAAACACACTGAAAGCCTCCCTAAATAAATGTAACATCCCCATCAATACATGGGGTTTGCTTGCCTTACAAAGCACAAACTGGAGAACAAGCAGCCGTGAAGGTTCCCATCACTTTGAGCATCACAGGGTGGAGCATGGGAAGCCAAGGTAAACAGTGGAAAGAGTACAGAATCCAGAGTGTTCCACTACCCTCATCTAACTTCACCTGCCAAACTTGTGGCAGCTCCAAGATATTGTATATCATCCAGTATATTGCAAGCAGATTCTGGTGAAGAATTTAACTACTGTTTGAAACATTAGATTACAGGAATTAGACTACTATTTGAAAAAGAAGCAGGGTTATGATGTGAAGGCAAGAGAATGGCACTAGGTGAATTGCTCAGTTAGGCAGCTGGTGCAGACACACTGGGCCGAATGGCCTCCCTCTGCACTGAATCGATTCTGTGATGCTGCCCCAGGTAAGGAATACATTCTGCCTACCATCATATTCATCAAGGTGTGTACAGGTTTACATAACCCACCTTGTCTCGGGAAGTCCATATTGATACAGAAACATCCTGCAGAATCGACAAAATTAGCTTTGATTTTTGCAAAATCCATCAATGCCTTTGTGACAAGAAACACATCATTCTGCAGATGAAATCCAGCAAACAGGGCTGCTATTCTTATGACCCTGCTATATGCCAATGAAATTTGGATAAAAAAGAATGCCATATGGAAAAACTTGAAATACTTGCACCAGGTAAGATTATTGAAGATTAGAAATCCAGGACAAAATCCCTCACATGAAAGTTCTTAAAAAGGATGCCAGTTATTGGTGCTCTCATCATGGAGGTATGGGTACAATGCTCTGGTTACATAGTGGAAATATCTGATGAACGAGTTCCAAAGAAGATTTTTGATGGCACACTGAAAACCAGCAAACAATCTCAGAGGGCAGCAAAAAATAAATTTAAAGAGTGCTTAAAAACATTCTAAAAATAGTGCTAGGAATTCAGTCACAAGCATCTGTTTCTCAAGCTATAAATGGCTCACTATGTCTAAAATATGCAAGAAGTGCAAGCTCGTTAGAAGCATGATGTGTATCATCCTCGATGTCCAGGCTAAAAGAAATCGGTATGCATATTTGTATATGCAAAAGGCCGAATGTCTGTTTCGGATCCCCATCATTACACAAGTTTGCTTTGAAGTTGCAATCATAAATGCCAAGGCTACATATGGCCTACAAAGTGATCCTTCAAGTAACTTCTGTCAGCTGAAACCTATTCCTCCTAATTCCACAATCAATGGTGATATTGGCCAGGATTCTCTGATGTCATACCGAGAACAGAGAATCTGGCACTATGCAAAAACTCCATTTGCTGTGTGGGACCAGAGAAGAATCCCAGCCTCCGGGAAGAGGCAGACAGTTCCAGCCATTTTGTCGCTTGCACTACTGTTGAGGCTATTCAGCTGCTGTCCAATTATTTTGCTTAGGCAGCACAATCATTTTGACGTTCCAGTAAACTTAAAGAAAATTTAAGTTATAGGTTAACCTAAACCTGGTCCTGAAGAAGAAGAGATTAATTTAAAGACACTTACAGTAAGATGTCAGGGAAGACTTTTTTTCCTTCACACAGATACCACCACACTCTGATGTAGCAATTAAGAGAATCTCACTTAGACTTTCTGTGCTCCAGTCCTGCAGAAAGCTCTGTTTTGTCCTTCTCCCAGCTGCAACAACATTTGAATACATTAACATATTATCAGATCCCGACATTTGATTCATAACTGCATCAGAAAATCCATCCCAGGCATGTCCCCATGATGCTACATGGAAGCATGGTGCTGCCCAGGCACAATCCCCTGACATTGCCCAGGCATTGCTTGAGTAGTGTGTGGAAAGTAACCACTCATTACTGAGTGGATGTCTCTTTGTTGATGCTGCCACAAGTATAATGTAGGCTTTTAGTTTAATTTAGATGTGGGCTTTGTCAACCAGTTCAGCATTTATTGCCCATTCCTGATTTATTGCCCCGCTGCAGTTCTTGTGGTGTAAGTAAGCAGCACTGTTCGAAAGAGAATTCCAGCATCTTGGATCAATGACAGGAATATAATTCCAAATAAGGATGGTATGTAACTTAGAGGAGATGTAGAATATGCCATATGCCTTCTTCCACTAAACTTCTATGTGGTGGAGATCACCATTTTGAAAGGAGCTTGCAACACTGGATTTCCTTTCCACTCAGTGATAATCTGATCAGAAGTTTTACTGTTCCAAAACTAAACCTGCGTATGAGCTGAAGTGGGAACGGCATATTTTCCACTATGAGGCAAACACCTAAAGCATACCTTCAGCATCCTTTTTTTTTTAATGACAGTTCTTGTAATCATAGTCAAATGGCTTTAATTTAATCTCTCCTGGGTGCATTGTCAAGGTGCCTAATAGGTGTCACCAGCATGATTTTCAGTGAGTAGCTCTTGCTTCCAAGGAGCTAGCTACCAGCTATGCTTCAAGATGCAAAACTTGATTGACTGACTCACAGAAAAATAGCATCCTGGCAGCTCTCGGGAATCTTGCACAAGTATGCACAGTGTTTTCTTTTGTAGTTGCACACAAGTTGCACATTAAAAGAGTGGAAGTTTCTGCAATCAATGAATACCCCAGGCTAGTCTGTTGATGCCATTATTGCTAAATGTGAGTATCAATGATCCCCTGACCTGAGCCAAAAAGCCAAGCCCTGGCCATTCTGACTGGCCTCATTGACTGTAAAGTACACATAACTCCAAACCCTGGCTTGCATAGCATTGGTCACCTGTGAAATGCATTGTGGACAGCCAATTATAAGATTCTTCAATTATCTCTTTTAAATCCCTGGGAAAAGCCAGAGGCAAAGAAATTAAGGATGACTTTGGTAGCTTCTGGCAATGTATACACATCAGGTCCACTATGTGGTCATTCTTTATCCGGGAGGCTATAAATGTCTATGATCACCTGAACCTCCTAGCAGCACTGATGCTTCAAATGTCCAGGAAGCTGATCTTCTGCCTAAACTCTTGTTGGGGGTATTGCATTCTATGAGTTGCATCTCTGTGCTGCACTTCCATGCCCATCCCTTCTCACCTGTGGAGCAGCAGGTCAGTGAAGGAAAGGCTGCCACTGTTCCTGCTGACACTGCTGCTTGTACCGTTGTGGCTGCTTCTCATCCTGGTCCTTACCTGAGGATCAAGGTAATGCTGCATAAGTAGCATCCAAGATGAACTAATGTTTGACAAATGGAAAGAGTAGATCAGACACACAAAACTCCAAAATAGCAACAGTAATCTCCAAAGTCTTGCAAAACACCTCATTAAGTCAATTTTAATGCATGCAAATGTATTTGAATGGCCATTGCGCCTATTTCAGGCGCGGTCCTGATTGTGGCCATTTTCTGGCCTTGGTAAAAGGGGAACCGGTGTGGAGGCAGGTGCAGATCACGCTACTCACCTCACACCTCACTTTACCAAGTTTTTGCACCCGAATCACATACTCATTGGGCCAAAACATGGATGCAACGCAATGGTAAAATCAGGCCCAATGAGTATGTGATTCAGGAAAATGTCAACATTATCAGATTTGATTGCTGTTCTGGTTAAGGTAGACTTGGGACCTTCCTCCTTACCCTGTCCCAGAGAGTGGAGGCAATGGCAAATAACCTCTGACAAGAACTGCTAAGAATATGGCATCAATGCCAATGAACAAAGAATCTACCTACCAGAACAGCACAAATGAATACATAATCTGTGGACATTATCAAACAAAATTTGACACTGAAACACATATGGAGATATGAGGACAGATGACCAAAAGTTTAGTCAAAGAAGCAATTCTAAGGAGCTTCAAATGGAGCAAAAAACAGCGGAGAAGCATTGAGGTTTAGGATAGGACTTCCATAACTTAGATCTTTAGCAGCTGAAGGCATAACTGCTAATGGTGGAACAAATAAAATTGGCAATGCTCAAGGGCTGGAATTGGAGAAGTAGATATCTTGAAGGGTTGTGGGTTTGCAGCAGATTAAAGAGATAGGAAGGGTCTAAACAATGGAAGATTTATGGACACTTCATCAGCCAATGAAAAATTTTTGAAATGTCACTGTCTCTCCAGAGGACAGGGACTGTCTTAAAACTCCTTCCAGTAACTGAACATGTAGCAGTTTTGGGCTTGGACCTGGCTCTCTTTGACACAAAAGATGCAAAATATGTTCGTCTGGGACAACTGTTCCCCTGAAGTAAGTGTAAACCTGGGCCGCTAAGTCCTCAGATGAACTTTCCCAAATACCTTCTAAATTTTGCTGCAGTCAGGTACAACTGGTAAGAGTCATAGATGAAGAGCTATAGCTGACAGAATGAAAGGTAATGTTTTAGATAGTGAAAGTTCTATAACCACAATGAACATGCTGCATTATGTAGAAACGTTTAAATCGCTGTTGCGCCCGTTTTGGACGCGAAGCAGATCGTGGCCATTCCCAGGCCTCGGTAAAGCGGACACGGGTGCGGATCACATTAATGGCCTCACACCCAACTTTACCAAGTTTTCGTACCTGTTTAGTAAAATTGGGCCCAGAGAGCAATGTTTCTAAGTTTGCTTATGATGTAAAGCTGGGTAGAATGCAAGCTGTGAGGAGGATACAAAGAGACTGCAAATAAATGTAGACAGACTAAAAGAATGGATAACATTGTTTCAGGCAGAGTATAATGAATAATGTGAGCTTGAAAGGTTGTTAATTTTTAGAATTATCTATCCCAGAAGGTTGTGGATATTTCATTGTTAAATATATTTAAAACTAAAACAAACAGATTTTTGGTCTCTCAAGGAATCAAAGGACATGGGAAACAGGCAGGAAAATGGAGCTGAAGCTGGAGATCAATCATGATCATACTGTATGGCAGAGCAGTCTCAACAAGCCATATGGTCTGTTCTTCTATTCCCTACACTCTCATGATCTTATTCCGAGCTGCTTCCTTACCCATTTGTGGAAAAGGTACTTTTGCTGAGAGGTTGCATTTTGGAAATTAGAGGTTACTTCCTACACTTTGGAGGTTTTCTCTACAAAATCTTCAAATGCTGTTTTAGATTGTACTTCAACACCAAGTTGACCCGCAAAAGGATCTGCAGCCTCTCAGACTTTTAGTTAGACAAGGGAGAGAGAGAATCAGAATAGAGGAGTCCAGCATAATGAACATTTGACAAAGGCAAATGAGGAATTATGGGAAATGGCAAAAACATTACCACCAAGAATGTTTGGTTCTTTAATAATTCTTTAAATAAGTTAGTAAATATATCATCTCATGATGTATTCTATATATAACTCCATGAACCTATTGTTGATTAATCCTAAATTGGGAGATCCTTATAATTTCCAGGAAAAAACAACGAAGCTGATGTTTATTAAAGATGGCTATCTTGAAGAAGTCAATCTTTGCTTTCCTTAAGCGAAAGATAGCTCAGTTCTTCAGACCCAAACAAGTGTCTATGAGATCTGGTTAACTTAAACTTGAGTGTGAGTAATATTCCTGACCTGGAATGGTCCCATAAGGAATAAGGTTATACACAACTTCATTATGACCTGAAGAGTAATAAAATATTTTTAGATGAGATATACTCCATTGAGAAACTAACCTTAAAACAATTAAGATGATAATTGTTAGAGGGAGGAAAATTAAAGTGGAAGGAATTTTGGATTGAGACAATATTGTTTTTGTTTTTGTGGCTGTTATGTGTCAGCCATAACATAGAGAACTCCCAGCATCTTTGAATCACTAAAGTCCACCTGAACCATCAAAATAAATCTCTAACAATGCAATACTTCTTCAGTATAAAGTGTCAGCCTACTTAAAGTGCTCAAGTCCTATTACAACATGGTTTTAAGGCATTTAAGCATCATTCAAGATGATTCTATTCATTCTAGACACAGGAATCTTTGGAACATAGCCCAGGTTTTCAACCACAAGCAATTTAAATTTAATATACGCTGTTAAATAAACCAGACTTCAATCTTTAATCATTACCTAGCTTGACTAATTAAACCCAATACTTGTTTTCCCTGAGGGTTGAAATATAGGTTTGATGGTGGCTCTGGTTACTCACATGGTGTATGAACTATGCAAATGAGTGAATTCCTGCTATACTGTCTGGACTTAACATCCCTTACCTAACCATGTTGGCTGTCACTAAATTGGTTGATACTGCTTTCAATGTACAGGTCAGCGGTCAGACATTCTTTCCCTTTTTTAGGTGGAATGTTTCTCTGACTGGCCTTAAGGTACAACTGAAACATGCTAGGCTATGACGAGGCATTTGGCTATCACTTACATTTTCCAACTGGCTGGATAAAATCACATGCATTCACACACAGGAAAGTTCTTTGGGCTAAATTTTATGGAGAAATAGAATTCCTGCCATGAGAGTCAAAAGTATGGAGTGACTGCTGGAGCCAGTGGCGGCCGGATCCAAGGATGAATGTTGTCAACGGCAGTCATTAAAATTACTAATACTGAATTAAATACTGCAGCCCAATTCCAAGAGCTATTAGCCCAGTTAGAGGACTAGTAATTCATCACTGCTTGCTGAGAGAGGGTACCCCAATACCCTTGAAAGAAGCACAGTCAGCACTTCTGCCAGGAGGGTCCCACTGTGGACCATTGACTGCTCATAAAGATTGGCACCCTCACCCACTTTAGAACCAACTTGGAGGCTGTCAGATTTCACCTAGTGTTCTCTCCATGTGGCCGCAGACTACTCTTTGACCAAAGCTAAATTCCCATGGAAGCAAGGAGTGGCCCTTAATTATCACAAGAATTACAAGAACTAGGAGCAGGAGTCGGCTCGAGTCTGCTCTGCTATTTAATCCGATCATGGCTGATCTAACCTCAGCCTCAACTCCACTTACCTGCCTGTTCACCACTGCCCTTCAAACTTTTATTAGTTAAAAATCGGTCCACTTCTTCCTTAAATTTACTTAAAGCCCCAGCATCCACCATGGTCTGGTAATGAATTCCACAGACTCATGACTCTTTGAGAGAAGTAATTTCTCCTCATCTCTGTTTTAAATTTGTTACCCCATATCCTAAAACTAGGACCTCTTGTTCTAGATTGCCCCACAAAGGGAGACATCTTCTTCACATCTACTTTGTCAATCTCTCACTTCTTCTAAACTCCTGGAAGTATAGGCCTAAACGGCCCAGTCTTTCTCCTTAAGTCAAATCCATCATCTCTGGAATCAATCTAGTGAACTCCAATGCAACTACATCTCTCCTCAAGTAAGGGACCAAAACTAAACACAATATTCTAAGTGCAGTTTCACATACGCTTTGTATTGTAGCAGCAACTCTTCACTACTTCTATATTTTATTCCTTTAGCTATAAATGCCAAGATTCCATTTGCTTCATTACCTACTATATCTGCATACAAGTTTTCTGCAATTCGTGCATGAGAACACCCAGGTCCCTCTGCACCAAAGCACTACAAAGTTTCTCCCCATTTACATAATAATTTGCCTTTGCATTTTTCCTACCAAAATGGCTAACCTCACACTTATCCACAATAAATTCCATCTGCCAAATTTTGCCCTTTCACTTAACGTATCCATATCCATTTGTAAATTTCTTATTTCATTATCACAACTTACTATCCCAATATTTTAATGTCATCTGTAAATTTGGCTATGGTATCTACTATCCGTGCATCTAAGTCATTAATATAGTTTGTAAATTGCTGGGGCCCAAGGACCGAACACTGTGGCACCCCACTAGTTACATCTTGCCAACACGAGAAAGATACATTTATCCCAATGTGCTTTCTGTTGGTTAACCAATCCTCTATCCGAGCTAATAAATTGTCCCAAATCTCATGTGAGCTAACCTCATGTAGCACCTTATCAAATGCCTTCTGGAAGTCCAGATATAATATATCAACAATCTCAATCGACACCTTGCGAATTATATCTTGAAGAACTCAAGCAAATTAGTCAAACATGATATACCTTTAATAAAACCATACTGACTATGATGGATTGCATTTTGACTTTCTAAATGTCCTGTTATTACCTCCTTAATAATAGATTCAATCAATTTCCCAACAACTAATGTTAAACTAATTGGCCAATAGTTTCCTACATTTTGCCTCCCACCCTTTTTGAATAAGGGCATTATTTGATCTTTTCCAATCCACCAGAACCATTCCTGTATTGAGGGGATTTTGGAATATTTTGTAACCAATGGATCCATTATCTCCAACACCATTTCCTTTAAGACAATAGGATGTAGATCATCAAATCCTGGGCACTTACTTCCCTTCAATCCCAACAGTTTGCTTACTACTTTTTGATATGATAATTCTAAGTTCCTCCCTTTCTATAAATTTGCATTTTCTGTTACTATTGAAATAATACTTATGAGCTCCACTGTGAAAACTGAAGCAAAATATTGATTTAATGTCTCATTCATTTCTGCATTCCTCATTATTAATTCCCCATTCTCATCTTCCAAGGGACCAACATTCACTTTAGCTACTCTCTTTCTCTTTGTATATTTATAGAAGCTTTTGCTGCCCATTTTTATATTTTGCACCAGTTTTCTTTCATAATTTACCTTTGCTCTTTTTATTACTTTTTAGAACCTTTGGTGATCTTTAAAAGCTTCCCAATCTTTCAGTGTGCCACTGGCCTTTGCCGTACTGTAAGCTTTCATTTTTGTCTTTATGTTATCCTTAACTTCCTTGCTTAGCCATGGAAATCCAACCCCCCCCCCCAACCCCACCACCCCCCCCCCCAACCCAAACCACCTTTCCTCCTCTCTGGAATATATTTTAGTTGGGAGGACTTGAATATCTCCTTAAATATCTGCCAATATTCATCAACTGTCCTACCTTGTAGTCTTCATGTCCAGTCCGCTAGGGCCAAATCTGTATTCATGCTCAAGTAATTCCTTTTGTTTAAATCAATCATGCTTGTGGGGGACTCCAGTTTCTCACTCTCAAACTGATTTTAACACTCTAGCATGTTGTGATCACTCTTTCCTAGAGGATCCTTAACAATGAGATCATTAATCGATCCCTCCTCATTACACAACACAAATCCAGAATAGCCTGCTCACTGGTTGGTTCCACAACATATTGCTCTCGGAAATAATCCCTAATACATTTGATTAACTCCCCGTTGAGGTTACCCGTGCCAATTTGTTTATTCCAGTCAATATGCCTGTTAAAATCACCCATGATTATTACCATACCTGTTTTAAGAAACCATCAGAATTTCTTAGTTTATACAGTGTGCCACTATGAAACTACTGTTTGGGGACCCAAAAATTATTCCCACCAGGAACTTCTTTTCCTTGCTATTTCTTATTTCTACCCAGAGTGATTCTATGGGTGGAATTTCCCTATCCTGCCCACCACGGGAATCATAGAGAGCAGGACATGGACCACATAAAGGTCCATTGACCATGGGCAGGAATTTCCAGCCATGGGGCGATTGCAGCCAGAAAATCTTTCCCTATGTCTCAGACTCCAGTACCGAGTTAAGTAGCTCAATTAGCCTGCCAGTGGGCAAACAATCTGCCAATTTACCTGCCACAGGCAAAATGGCATTGCAGGGAGAAGACCTAAGACACCACCCTCATCCCCTCTCCTCTTGCTCCAACTTACCCTGTACCCCTGTCTTCCTGTACCATTTCACCAGTTATCTCACATCCCAGTCCATCACTAATTAGTTGGTTATATTCCAGTCTCTTAGACAAAATCTCTTTTTGAAATATTCATAGTTGCCTCAATTCTAAATAACTCTGAGGAACATTTGATCCACCCAGTAAGTATTTCTCCCAATAACTTGACTCACATTTTTGAAAGGAAACCTGAATAGCCATGTGTCAAATGGGTTTAAACGTGAGGGTAAAAAGAGTCAGAAAAACTGAAAGGGAAAATTACAATTTTACATTATAATTCATTTAAATAAAACTGAATTCTCAGCCATTTCAAATGAAGTTTTCCTTGCAAATACTTTTATCTGTTCATGTAACAATGTCTGACAGATATATTCCTTTCATTATTTTTTCAAATCATGTTTCCTCAGTTTTTCTATGTATGCAACAAATATAAGTAAAGGTAGAGTCCCAGATGTCCACGGGTTTCTCTCCCTGTTGAGGGGGAGAGCTGACTGATGGTGATTTAACCTGAGGATCACCACACCTTAGGGAAGGGGCAATGTTGAGAAGGTGGTCCTTCATGAATAACCTCAGCTGATATGGGAATTAAACCTGTGCTGTTGCTCTGCATCACTAACTAGCCAACTGAGTTAAACCAATCCCACAAACAAATATAAGTACACCTTGTGATTAACAATTGAAGTATTGGGCATATTCTCCCAAAAGAAAATAAGTGTCATAACGGCAAGAATAATGGAGTGATCTGTGCCCCTCTATCACACCACAATGCTCCCACACAGTCACTCTTTTGGAGAGCTGGGTTGGTAGAGTCATCGAGTCGTAGAGGTTTACAGCATGGAAACAGGCCCTTTGGCCCAAATTGTCCATGCCACCTTTTTTTTAAACCCTAAGCTAATCCCAATTGCCCACATTTGGCCCATATCCCCCTATGCCCATTGTACCCATGTAACTATCTAAATGCTTTTTAAGAGATAAAATTGTACCCGCCTCTACTACAATTTCTGGCAGCTTGTTCCAGACACTCACCACCCTCTGTATGAAAAAAAATGCCCCTCTGGATACCTTTGTATCTCTCCCTCTCACCTTAAGCCCATGCCCTCTAGTTTTAGACTCCCCTAACTTTGGTAAAAGATATTGACTATCTAGCTCATCTAGGCCCCAAATGCTAGGGGAGACCAGTAGTGATTCCCACTGTTAGCGCACTCCACCAGAAGGCTAGAGAATTCTATGCGCTGGAAGTTGAATGGGCTATACATATTTAAATGCATGATTGTACCCAGAAACAATGCAAGCTCCTGTGCATTATTCATCCCATGTTTAGTCACTCCATGAATTTAAGATACAATGCAGCAGCTGAATCGTGTGAGGCAGCCACAATTTTCTTTAACTTTATTCAAAACTTGTATGCTTTTATTTGGGTTCCATGCATTCGTGGAATACATTGCAATCGTGCTTGGAGCAAGCACATGGTAAACATTTGACGGTCAAAAGAATTCATTTTACTTTGGCTTTGAAACTGAACTTCGTCGATATAAAGGAATGTATATCAGACATAGCCACATTAAATTCATAGAGATTATGGACCCTATTTTACAATTGCGTCGCGTCTGTTTTCAGGCACAAAACAATGGAAAATTCAGGTGAGAGGCCATTATCGCGATTGGACCCGCGCAGATTGCCACTTTACCAAAAACCGGGAGTGGCGGCAATCCACTTCACACCCAAAACGGGTGCAATGATGATTTAAATGCATTTGCATGCATTTAAATTGAATTAATGAACTGCCCGCCCAACTCTATCAGCATTTCCCCCTTTACCACCATGTTTGCCAATTCGGAACGGTGTCATAATGGACCTGCTAAATAAAAGTCTGAATCAGGTGTTCCAGCTGCTGAAGAGGGAGTTCAGTGTTCCCAACGGCTCTCTGACTCAGATCAGTGGTGAGGGTCTGATCATTCTCTGGTTGTGTGGGGAAGGGAGTGAGGCCAGATCATTCTCTGGGGAGGGGGGGGGGTTGTAGTGAGACTAAATCGTTATCTGGCGGGGTGAGTGAGGTCAGATCATTATCTGTTATCTGAGGTCATTATCTGAGGTCAGACCATTCCCTGGGGGTCGGGGGGAGTGAGGCTAGATCACTGTTTGGAGGGGGGGTGGGGAGTGAGGCCACACTATTCTCTGGGGGGGGGAGTGGGATTAGATCATTGTCGGGGGGGGGGGAGAGGCCCGATCGCTCACTGGTGAGGGGGGGGGGGGGGTTGCCAGATGTGGTGATCGGTCTGGATAAGGGGGATAGTGATGTGTGTGGGTAGTGAGGGGGTGAGATAAGGAGGATAGTGATGTGTGTGGGTAGTGAGGGGGTGAGATAAGGAGGGTAGTGATGTGTGTGGGTAGTGGGGGGGTTGGATAAGGGGGACAATGACGTGTGTGGGTAGTGGGGGGGTGGATAAGAGATTCAGTGACATATATGGGTGGTGGGGATGTGGATAAGGGGGACAGTGATGTGTATGGGTAGTGAGGGGGGTGGATAAGGGGTACAGTAATGTGTGTGGGTAGTAGGGGAATGGATAAGGGGGACAGAGATGTGTATGGGTAGTGGTGGGGTGGATAAGGGGGAACAGTGATGTGTATGGGTAGTGGGGGCTGGATAAGGGGAATAGTAATGTGTGTGGGTAGTGGAGGGGGTTGGATAAGGGGGACAGTGATGTATGTGGGTAGTGGGGGGAGGGGAGTTGGTAAGGGGGGCAGTGATGTGTGTGGGGGTCATCGCTCCCGCTTTTTGTTCCCGGGCCGCATTGTCCGCTTCCTGGGGGCCAGGAGCAATCTGATACAGGTGCACTTTTTCAAAATTTTTTTAACTGCGCATGCGCAATTCAGAGCTCCTATCACGTTGGCTGTGCTAAGCCCCGTCCACAGCACGAACGGGACTGGAGATGGCTGAGAGCATATGGGGGCGCCTGAAAGCAGATTTCCAGGTCGGATCTGCATTACACCCAGGTTCAGCATTTAGAATGAAAATGGTAAAATCAGGCCCTTTGTGTGAAAGCTGAAGCAAAATCCTAAGTGGAGAAGTCTGAAAGATTTCATGTTGCAGTTTTTATTGTTTCCTGGAACCGGTTACTTCAAATAATCAATGCTGTCAGCAAATCACTATTAAATGTTGACACAATTTTTTGTGTGCTGCACAATTGTGAGCCTCAGGTAGAAGATTTTTCATGGAAGTTCGAATTGACAATATCTCAGTGGAAGCAGAGGCACAAACATTAACAAAGAATACCAATCCCTCTAATGTTGAGAACTGTACAAGATAGAGGAAGTTATTTCTTGATGAAACCAAAATCAATGAAATCACTTTAAAAGGAAAAGGGAAAATCATTGTTGTTACTATCAATTTTATTTATGACACAATAATGGTGCAATTGCAGAGTAGAAGTGAGTCTCTGAAGAAAACTGTTGAATTAATTTCCATGCTTTTCGACAGAGGTTTGGATAAGAATGCTGAGAACTGCTGCAATAAGTAATTAACTGGAATCTACTGGGAGGACATAGATACAAATATTTTTGAAGATGAAGTGAATCAATTCATTCATTTCATTGATAATGATGAGCTCTGTGCTTTAAGATCACCAGCTGATATATACACACTTATATATGATGGTTTGCAAGCAAACTTTCCAAATGTGGAAATCATTCTGAAAATATTTTTAACAAGACCTGTCACAAATGTTTCCGGCAACATTCTTTGTATTGAAAAGTGTTAAAAATTAACTGCAAAGTATAATGAGTCAGGAACATTTGACAAGTTCAGCAATACTGATGTGTGAAAGTGCACCCTTACAAGATTTTACCTATGATGATGTTCATTGATAATTTTGTGCAGGAGAAAAATTATATCAATTGCCATGGATTACAAATAGATGAAGCAAGAAAATCTTAAATATATCTCTCTTCAATAGTCTGTTTAAATTCTGTTTTTCAATCAGGCCCATCATTTGCTTGTTTGATATAATGGCTGTCAAATGCAGACAATTTTAACTGGTCAGTAACTGCCATTCCCCCATAGCTCTCAATAATGGCCTTCAGAAAGTCTCTTTTGGACAAAGATGGACAGTTGCTTGCAAAGCCACTGATATTAGATTTGAACCCACTGGATTCCACTTGGGAGTATTTCCTCCTGCACTGGTTTTTTTCTGGTTCATTCTGTCCTGCACTGCAGCACAGTGTGTGCTTTGCTGCAGATAAATCATTGGCTGATTTCTCCATCTCATTGCTTATTGACCAGTTCCATGTCTGTCCACCTCAAGACACATAGGGGGTGATTCTCCTATTCCGACCCACCAAAAAATTGGCAAGCCAGGCCAGGAGAATCATGCATGTGCCGATTCATGGGATTTGCGCATGTGCTCCCGACGCAAGCACATCTCCCACTGCCAGATATCTAGCTGATCGGGATCACACAGGAAACCAGCGGGAACACCGGGCAAGTTATTTTAATCTCATTTTAATGTGATTTAAATGTAATTTTCAGGCCCAGGACTGAATTCTCCAGGCCTGATAGTATCTCCCACCCTGCTAGTACAAGTTCACTCCAGCAAGGTTTAGAGTAGCTCCCCACTTTCAGGAAACTAATTGGAGATGCTGCTAGAGTGAAAGGGGCCCCCCCAGGGAGTTGGGTGGCAGGGCAATGCTGCCTCCTGGGCATGGGCAGTGTCAACCCTTTTGCCCCTTTCCAGAAACCTTGCCCCTCAGGTAGTGCTGGGGGCACAGGCTGGCACTGCCAGGATACCCATGTCCAGGGGGCACCTTGGCACTGCCCATCAGGCACAAGGGAGTGCCAAAGGGGCAGGATTTACAGGGTGGGGCTTGGGAGGGTCGGGCCTAGGGGGCAGGGCCAGCTGTGGGAGGGCTCCTACGGGCAATCGGTGAGGGTGGGGAGTCCCACTATCAGGATCGGCCAGGGTTGAAAGGAGGCCAGCAATCGGGCTGGGCTGGAATGGGGTCTGCTGTGGAGTCAGCCTTCCATAGGGGATTTTGCCTCTTGTGGGCAGAGGGGTCTGCTGGGGTGGAGGGGGATCATCACTGTTGGGCGGGGGGGGGGACATGCTGGAGATCAGAGTGCTCCAGGATGGGAAGGGGATCAGGGCTGGCCCGGGAATGGTCTTGCGGGCCACAATTGGTCCATGGGAGTGGGTGAAATAGCAGCACTACTGGGGTCTTGGGCTGGCCAGTGATCGAGCTGACCAGCAAACAGGAGGCTGACAGTTTGGGGCCACTGTGCATGCGCAGAGGTCCGGAACTGTCAGACTCTGGTGTGAATAGGCCCTGCTCCCCCCAAGCTTTTACTTATATTCATGATTGTGACCTCTGCAGTGCACAGAGTGTGGGAGATTCTAATCAGAACTCCCACTGAAAAAAAATGATAGTGATTTACACCACTTTTCCCGCAAATTCAGCATTTTTTGGGAGAATTTTTTTGGGAGAATCACCCCCATTGATCGCAATATTGACCATCTCAACAGAAACGCTGACAACAGGTAGGCTTGGATCTCAATTCATTAATTATAGGCTTGTTTTCAGAACTTAAAAAGCACTAAGCATTTAAGCAGTGATTTGTCATTTGTGTATGTTTTTAATATTTTTGCACCTTGCATTGTGGATTTGATTTTAAATTTGTCAGTTACAGGATTGTTTCATCAGTTACAATGCACTGAAGCAGTGATTTGAGTACTTGTACTTTTTGGGTTCCTGTGGCTTGCATTGTTGCTTCGAACTCATCAATTGCAGACTTGTTTTCATAAGCTAACGTGTACTTCTGTGCATTTTTGTGGCTTGCATTGTGTGAGCTGAAGATGGGTGTGATCATGAAAACAATGATGTCATTTGGGGTGGGGCTTGACATAACTTAGGGCAGGACTTGACATCACTGATGAATGAGCTTGGCGTCACCAGAGTGGAGTGCTATGTCACCGGGAAGCGGGGAGAGCAGTGTGACATTCTGGGGAGAGCACAGAGGCAGAGCACAGGGCTCCAAAATAGTAAGTCTGCTTCTGCTGCCTCATTGCCAGCAAGATTGGAGAATTTGGCACTCAGCCAAACCTCCATTCACTACAGCAGCACTATGGCATCCAGCCATGGACTGAGGTCAGAGATTTTCGGTGACAGAGTTTTACAGGACAAAAAAATGCCCTTTGGCTATGGCATTGCAAGAGCTCATCTAAATGCTTCTTAAATGTTTTAAGGGTTCCTGCCTCTACCATTTGTTCAGGCAGTGGGTTCCAGATTCCCACCACTCTCTGGGTGAAAAATCTTTTCCTCAAATCCCCTCCAAATCTCCTGCACCTTACCTTAAATCTATACCCCCTGGTTACTGACACTCCCCCACACAGCCCACTAAAGATGATGAATGGGATGGATAGGATAGAGGTGGAGAGACTCTTCCCGCTCAGAAAGGATAGTAGGACTAGGGGGCACAGCCTCAAGATAAAGGGGGGGGCGGTTTAGAACGGAGTTGAGGAGGAACTTCTTCACTCAAAGGGTGGTGAATCTCTGGAATTCTCTGCCCGTTGAAGTGGTGGAGGCTACCTCGCTAAATATTTTTAAGACGTGGGTTGATGGGTTTTTGATAAAAGAGGGGATTAAGGGTTATGGGGAGAGGGCGGGAATGTGGAACTGAGCCACGACAGATCAGCCATGATCTTATTGAATGGCGGGGCAGGCTCGAAGGGCTAGATGGCCTACTCCTGCTCCTATTTCTTATGTTCTTAAAGGGAACACCTCCTTCCTGTCCACCCTCTTGATATCCCTCATAATTTTGTACACCTCAATGGGTCCCATTGCTTAGAAGAAACACATTTGCTCACCCAAGACAGTCGCAATGGTGTTGGACTGATCATATAACCAGAAGGTCTGGCACTCACTTATCAAAGCCAATCTTATGTAGAGAGCTTGAGACGGAGTGTGCTCTCATGGTGGTCAAAGGAAGCACTGATAACTTTGCTGTTTGGAGTTTTGATATAGACTTCTATTCCTGGGAGAAGCTCACTTAGGATCATTGCAACACAACCATATAAAAAATGGTGCAACCTCCTTCAAAGGCAAGTGCATATCATAGACAGAGAAAAAGCATAAAGAAAAAACATCTCAAGCTAGCAACTCATTCAAAACTCAATCATCTGAGGTATCCTATCCCATTTGCTGCAAAACTTTCTGGGTACAGATTAGCTTTAGCAGTCATCTATGTGCTCACTTCTCCCAACACACTCATTCACTCAGTAGCCCTTCTTCCCAAAATCCTGCTCACTCACGTTTCCATCCTCCTCACTTAGCTCGCCACCTATACCTTCCCCTCCCTTTTCAGTTCCCCAGTCATGTGCTCTATGTTCCCAGTCTATATCTCATTATGACCAAATATTAAAACCACACAATTTTAAGAACATATTGCAGGTAAAAAATAATGGGATTCTCACAGAAATATAGTCATGCATATTCAAACCACACACTATCTGCCATAAAGTTTGTGTTAAGTTGATCTTTCTCGACCCCCTAGCTATGACTGTAATACTGCATTCTGCACTGTCTCATCTCCTTCTCTATGAACGGTATCACGTGCAAGAAACAATACTTTTCACTGTATGTTAATGCATGTAACAATAATAAATCAAATCAAATCAAATCAAATAAAGGAAAATGAAATTAGGTGTCCACAAAATCCTAAAGGGAAGCAGAGATCCCTCCCTGTTATCTTACTGATGCTATCAGATAAATTCAGACTTAAGTGTTAGAGGTTATTGAAACATATGTCACTGTTCGTCAGATGTTGACATCATGACATGCACATTTTAAGGAAGGGTTCCTAGCCAACAATCTGAAGTCAGATCAATGGGCACAATACCTTTCTCTAATCCAGGGTAATCTATCCCCTACTAATGCCTTTTTGAGATCAATTAACAGTTCACAGGAAGGATCAAACCTGAGACCTGTTCTGTATGGCTTAAGCTACTCACTGTCTTAAACAATTAAAGCAGTGATGGTTCACCATCTGTGCACTTCAAAGTACAGCATTGTGGGTTTCATAATTGAAAAAAATTTAAACACAAAAATCATTTTGTTTTATTGCTTCAAAATTCAAAAATCAGAATAAATTGAATAGCATAAACATGTATGATTATATTGTGCAGCCAATTATAATTTCCACATGTTTTTCAAGGAATGGTGATGCTGAACATTTTTTTATTTTTCAATTTGTATCCTAATTTTCAATTAACTGTCTTGAGCCAAGAAGTGCTCGTGTGTTGAATCCATTTTGCCTCTACCATTCCTTCATTATTGGTTCATTAGTTTACATTTAGTCAGATTACACTGTGCAACTCAACTAGATTGTTTTGGGAGATGTTCTTCACCAAGCGCGTAAATGTGGTAACAGGCTGCTATAAATCATTTTATAGAGGACTGCCTTCTCAAAAAAAATGCATGTTTCTTAAGTGCTGAATAATCTTTTTATGGCCACAATATCGAATAGATTGCTCAGCTTAAGTTTAGTCTGAGTTAGTATAGATTAGTATTCTATTTGCCAATCTTTTAGGGCCAATTTTAACCCAAATCTCTACCTAGCAGAACAGTACGAATAGAGGGACAAAGTCATATCCTCTGTAGTTAATATCACCACAAGGACCTGGTGAATGCTTCAGGAAAGCTGTGGGGATGTGGAGGTCGATCCTTGACTCATCTCTGTAACCAGGATTTTGACACAGTGACACTGAAGGCACAACGATATTGTTTCAAGTCAGGATGGCATGTGACTTAGAGAGGTAGTGTCCATATTCGTCCACTGCCCTTGTTTTTTTGAGTGGCAGTGTTGCAGGTTTGGAAGGTGCTGTCAAAGAGTATTTATGAAGTTGCTGCAGTGCATACTGTAGATGGTACACACTGTTACTACTGTGTCAGTGGTGGAGGCAATGATTATTTAAGGTGGTGACTGGGATCCCAATCAAGCAAGCTGAGATGATGTCGTGCTCCTTGAAGTGGCATTCATCCAGGCAACTGGAGAGTATTCCAGCAACTCTGGCAAAGGGTCATCCAGACTCGAAACATTAGTTTTATTCTTTCTCCACAGATACTGTTAGACCCGCTGACCTGCTGAGATTTTCTAGCATTTTCTTTTTTTGTATTGCACAACAATCTTGATTTGTGCAATGCAGATGGTGCACAAGCTTTGGGCAGTCAGGGGATGACAGATCCTCTTCCACCAGCTTCCCAGCCTCTGATTTACTCTTGTAGCCACAGTATTTATATAGTTGGTCCAGTTATGCTTCTCATCAATGGTGACACTCAGGATGTTGATAGTGGGGGATTCAATGATAGTAATGCAGTCAAATGTCATCTTGTTGGAGATGGTCATTGTCTGGCACTTGTGTCCTGAATGTTGCTTGCCACTTATTAGCCCAAACTTAAATGTTATCCAGTGTTCCCTGAATGCAGTCACATACTTTGGTATCTGAGGAATTGCAAATAACACAGACTACTACGCAACCATCAGCAAACTTCCCCACATCTGGTCTTATTTTGGAGGGAACTTCATTGATGAAGTTGAAGATTGTTGCACTAAGGACACTACCCTGAGGAATTCCTGCATTGATATTCTGGGCCTCAGATGATCAGTCTCCAAAATCACAACCATGTTCCCTTTTGCCAAGTATGACACCAATCAGTGAAGAGTTATCCCCTTAATTCCCAATGACATTAATTTTGCTCAAGTGCTTTGATGTTACACTCAAGATCTCACCACACCCCTGGAATTCAGATCTTTCAACCATCCTGCACAGTAGAATGTAATTAGGTCTGAAGCTGAGCAGCCCTGGCAGAATCCAAACAGAACATCAATGAATAAGCTATTGTTGAATAAGTGCCACTTAATGGCATTGTTAATGACACCTTCCATCACTTTGATGATGATTGAAGGTAGGCTAATTGGACACTAATTGGTCAGATCAGATTTGCCCTTTTTTTTGTTTACAAGGCATGTCTGGGAATTTTGTTGTATCTGTACTTGAGCAGCTTAGACTGGGATGTGGCTAGCTCGAAAGCACAAGTCTTTGGTACTATGGCCAAGATGTTGTCGGGGTCCATATCGTTTCTGTAACTAGTACCTTCAGCCAAATCTTGATATCATATGAGAGTGGAGTGAATTGAATTGGCTGAAGGCTGGCATCAATGACGCTGCAGATTCAGGGGGAATGACAGGGATCCTTGGAAAGAGGCCACATCAGCCCAGAGATAAATGCTCCCTGTATCAATCCATTGCTTTTTACCAAATATTTATTTATATGATCTGTTTGTTTATTCCCAACTATGGCATTAAATCAACATCTGAGTCTGAGTATTTTAACATATCTTTAGAAAATGAACACATAAAAGTTCAAATCAGCTATTCTGAATTTGGAGAAGCCAAATAAGTGAGAGATGATGGCCGGAGTTCTCTGACCTTTCCCAAGGCTGGGATTCGCTGGTCCCGCTGTAATGAATGGAGATTTGGCTGAGCACCAAATTTTCCGTTCTTGCTCGCAGTGATAACAGGATGTGCAAAACCGGAGAATTCTGGCCTATATTTTAAGTGGCAATTTCTAGTTACGAATATTTACAGATTTAAGTAAATGAAAAACTATTCATTGGAGCATTGACACCCACACTGACATTTGTTCTATATCAAGCTGTTAAATCTGCCGCAGATTCATGTGCCTGCTTTTCATGTCTCAACGTAATATACTTACAGACTCAAATAAATGAAAGTAGTCTGTTCACTATCATTGTCAAAATTTTAAATTTCCATGTGCTGAAGGTAGCCATCTGGGCTAGACCAATAATTGTATAAATGCTTAATGCACCAGATTCAGAAGGAGGCAGGCAACATAAATCCAGTTATAGAACATAGAACATAGAAAAACTACAGCACAAACAGGCCCTTCGGCCCACAAGTTGTGCTGATGATATCCATACCTATTAGGCTTACCTATAACCCTCAATTCTATTAAGTTCCATGTACTGATCCAGAAGTCTCTTAAAAGGCCCTATTGAATTTGCCTCCATCTCCACCGACAGCAGCTGATTCCACTCACCCACCACCCTCTGAGTGAGAAACTTACCCCGGATATCTCCTCTGTACCTACTCCCCAGCACTTCAAACTTGTGTCCTCTCGTAGCAACCATTCCAGCCCTTGGAAAAAGCCTCTGAGAATCCACCCGATCTATACCTCTCAACATCTTATACACTTCTATCAGGTCACCTCTCATCTTTCGTCTCTCCTAGGAGAAAAGACCGAGCTTCCTCAACCTATCCTCATAAGGCATGCCACCCAATCCAGGCAACATCCTTGTAAATCTCCTCTGCACCCTTTCAATAGCTTCCATATCCTTCCTGTAATGAGGCAACCAGAACTGAGCACAGTATTCCAAAAGAGGTCTGACTACCATCTTATAAAGCTGCAACATTATCTCCCGACTCCTAAACTCAATCCCTTGATTGATGAAGGCCAGTACACCATACACTTTCTTAACCGCATTCTCTACCTGCAAGGCCGATTTAAGAGTCCAATGGACCCAGACCCCAAGGTCCTTCTGATCCTCTGCACTGCTAAGAGTCTTACCCTTGATATACTCCTTTATCCCATTTGACCTGCCAAAATGGACCACTACACATTTATCAAGGTTGATGTCCATCTGCCACTTCTCCGCCAGCCTTGCATCCTATCTGTGTCATGCTGCAACCTCTGACATCCTTCCAAACTATCTACAACACCACCAACCTTTGTGTCATCAGCAAACTTACCAACCCATTCCTCCACTACCTCATACAAGTCATTTATGAAAATTACAAACAGCAAAGGTCCCAGAACAGATCCCTGGAGCACTCCACTAGTGACCGACCTCCATGCAGAAAAAGACCCATCAACAACCACTCTCTGCCTTCTGTGGGCAAGCCAGTTCTGGATCCACAAGGCAACTGCCCCTTGGATCCCATGCCCTCTCACTTTCTCAAGAAGTCTTGCATGGGGGACCTTATCAAATGCCTTGCTGAAGTCCATATAAATCACATCTACTGCTCTTCCTTCATCAATGTATTTAGTCACATTTTCAAAGAGCTCAACCAGGCTCGTAAGGCACGATCTGCCTTTGACAAAGCCATGCTGACTACTATTGAGCATACTAAACTTCTCTAAATGTTCATAAATCCTGTTCCTCAGAATCTTCTCCATCAACTTACCAATCACTGAGGTTAAACTCACTGGTCAGTAATTTCCTGGGCTATCCCTATTCCCTTTCTTGAATATAGGAACCACGTTTGCAATCCTCCAATCCTCCAGAACCTTTCCTGCCTCCATCAATGATGCAAAGATCATCGCCAGAGGCTCTGCAATCTCTTCTCTGGCCTCCCACAGTAACCTGGGGTACATCCCATCCGGTCCCGGCGATTTATCCATCCTGATGATACTCAAAGCCTCCAACACATTCTCCTTCTTAATGAACACATACTCAATCTTTTCAGTCTGCTGCAAGGCTGCAATCCTGTAATCCCTGCAACAGCAATCAGCTTGGGTCTGGCAGTGGTCTTCACAACCACACTAAAACTACTTCTGTTACTGCTATCAGTTCTGCTACTGCTGTCACTGCTGATACTTCAAAATCTACAAGAATGAGAAATTCATACAGCTAATGCCAGCTTTGAGTGAAAATTCAGGACTTAAAAATTCCAAATATCCCCAAATGCACAATCTGTCAGTTTCTCTCCAATGCTCTGAACCAGCCAGCCAGTATGGCACATCCTATCAAGTTATTTCTTAAATATTTTCTGGTAGTTGTCTTTCAGCCTTTTAGCAATTGCAGCAAGATACGTAATTGGATAAATGGATTTTAGGTTGATTTATTTATTTTACTAGCTTTACTCAGTGATTTATTCAGGTACCATTCTGTGGAATCTATTTCCCTAATTGCTTTTGCTGGAGTCTGTTTCACTCTAAAGGGAAGACATTTTACTTATAAACCTATGGTTTCACTTGACTTGTTAATTTTTTACTAGCACCTTCAAGTTTATTTTTAAATGTGTGTGATGGGAAAGCCTGAATACTCAAGCCTTCCAGCCAAAAAATCTTTGATAGAAGCCCCAGGGCTGCCTGTCACTTGACAGTCTTTGCCACAGTTCAGTACATTCTTTGTCTGACTGATTAGATATAACACGCTGAAGCGAGGTGTTCTATCTAAGAAGTGGAAGGACAGCCATCATCCAGACTTCACTGCTATTCAATCCAGCAGCAGACATGGGTATTTCTGTGCCCCTCTTTACATTTCTGGCCCCAGATAACCCCACTATCTTAGGCAGAAATGTGATAAATTGTGGTAATGGTTTCTAGGAGGGAAAATAATCCAAATATCCACTATCTCCCTGGTAATATTACCTAGCCACATTACATAACAAAATTGCTATCTTTAACTTGGCTTTTTCCCAAGTGTGGTTTGATCAGTGATGTGGAACATATTATCTCAAGTGTGATAAATCAAGCCAGGCTCATGAAATGTGGCAGGAAATACAATTGTATTTCCTTTTCTTTCATTTTGGAAAATCACTATATATAGGTTACAACGTGAGTCACTTCAGTTTGGACTTTACATAAACATGCTTTAAGTTTCAATTAAAACATAAGACATACAAAACTGAAATCTGAGTTTCTGAGGTTTGAACCAACAAAGCACATTATCACTTTGAATCTGTTTATAAGATTATGATGCTTCTAATTAGTAATACTGCACATACCTGATAATACGAAGCTGAATTTCATATCGATATTAAAACAACTCATGGGCTACAAAATGAAATTAAAATAATTATTGCTGTTCATCCCCCAAAGATTGCACTCCTCATGAGTACTCTTGTTTCCTCTTCCAACATCTTATCTAGTTTCATATTCAACCCTGGATTGCGATGGTAGGAGGAATATATGAGCATAAGAACATCAGAAATTAGATGAAACCATTCAACACCTTGGACCAGTTCCATCATCTGATTAGATTATTGCTGATTCATACATCAAATCCATTTATTCATCTTTGCTGCATATCTCTTGATACCCTTACCTATCAAAAAAAATCTATCAATCTTATTCTTGAAAGCTCCAATAGACCTTCAGCATCCACTGTCTCTTGACATTTAAACTATTCTTTGCATTAAAACATGTTTCTTAATTTTGCCCCTGACTGGTGCACCATTCATTTCAAGAATTTGGCCCAAGGCTTTGAAATCCCCCAGTTATGCAACCTTGCCCCATAATATAACTTCCTAAACCATGGCATCATTTAGAAACATAAGTACGAAACAGAAGCAGGAGTAGGCCAAAATCAACAATGGTGTATCCTCAACTACTTTCTCGGTAGTGAATTCCATAGCTTCACCATTCTGAGTGAAGAAATTTCTCCTCACCTTGTACCCCTTATCCTCAAACTCTGACCCCCTAGTTCTGGACTCTCCAGCCATCAGGAACATTCCATTTGAATCTACCCTGTTTAACCATGTTAAAATTTTATAAGTTTCAATTAGATTCCCTCTCACTCTTCTAAACTCCAACGAATAGTCTCTCCTCATATGATAGTCCTGCCATACTAGGAATCAGCCTGGCACACCTTTGCTGCATAAGTGCTGGTTAGGTGCATTGGCCATGTTAAATTTTCCCTCAGTGTACTCAAATAGGCACTGGACTGTGGTAACTAGGGGATTTTCACAATAACTTCATTTCAGTATTCATGTAAACCTACTTGTGACACTAGTAAATGTACTTAAACTCAAACATAATAGCAAGAAAATCCTTCCTCAGATAAGGACACCAAAACTGCAGAGGTGTGACCTCACCAATGCCCTATAAATTGCAGGAAAACATTCCTATTTCTAAACTCAAATCCTCTCGCTGTAAAGACCAACATACCATTTGCCTTTTTTACTGCCTGCCGAACCTGCATGCTTAATTTCAGTGACTGATGCACAAGGACACCAAGGTCTCACTGAGTATTCCACCTCTCTCAATTTACACACTTTCAGATAATAATCTGCCTTCCTATTTTTGCTACCGAAATGAATAACCTCACATGTATCACATTATACTGCATCAGTCTGTCCAAATCACGTTGAAGCATCTCTGCATCCCCCTCACTGCTCACCCACCCCACCCAACCTTGCATCATCTGCAAATTTGGAGATAATACTTTTAGTTCACTTGTCCAAATCATTAATATATACTATGAACAATTGGGGTCCGAGCACAGATCTCAGCAGCACCCCACTAGTAACTACCTGCCAATCAGAAAAAGATTCATTTATTCCAACTCCATTAGCTTCTCTGTTGGTTTTCATTGATTTGTGTACTGAAACTCCAAAATCTCTTTGTTATTCTACAAACACGAGGTCATACACGGGCAATGATACTTCCTGCTGACTACCATCTACCACCACCCTTCCACCCCACGATAGCTAATGAATCATATTCATCAGTAGCAGCTAGGCTGTGGCAAGTGATAAGAGAACCAAGAGGGGAAACCCTATACGTCCTCATTCCCCCCAATCTACCTGTCACAGATGAATTTGTTCATGACACTACTGGTAGAAATAACTATCAGAAAGTACTTGTGGAGGCGAAGTCCCATCTTTGCAATGAGGGTGCCCTCCATTGTGTTGTGTGGCACCACCACAGTGCTGAACGGGATAGATTTCAAACTGATCTAGCAACTCAGGCATTCAAGAGGCACTGAACTATCAGCAGAAACAGAATTTAATTAGAATGCAATCTGTATCCTCATGGCCCACATACCCCCTCTCTACCATGAGCAAATCTGGATCAATGAAGAGTGCAAAGAGGCATGCCTAAAATGAGGTATCAACCTGGTGTCGTGACAACCCAGGACTACTTGCATGTCAAATAGTGAAAGTAGTATACGATAATAAGGCTAGCAAACCCAAAACCAGAAGATGAGCTCTCAGCTCTGGAGTCCTGCCACATCCAGTCATGAATGTGGTGGACAATTAAACAATAGGAGGAGGAGTTTCGACAAATGTCCCTATCCCTAATGATGGAGGAGCTCAGCACATCAGCGCAAAAGACAAGGCAGAACCATTTGCAATCACTTTCAAGCAGATGTGCTGAGTGGTGATCACCTCACCGATGCCAATCTTCAGCCAATTCAATTAATTCCACGTGATATCAAGAAGTGACTGAAGGCACTGGATACTGCAAGGTGACAGAACTTGACTCCTCGGGTACTGAAACACAGTGTGTCCAAGACCTGTACAATAAGACCATAAGATCAGAAGGAGGCCATTCAGCCCATTGAGTCTGCTGCAGCAAAGAGATCCTGACTGATCTTATGGGATGATCCCCAACTCCATTTTCCTGCCTTATCCCATAACTCTTGATTCCTTTACTGATTAAAAATCAGTCTATCTCAGCTTTGAAAGTACTCAGTGACCCAATCTCTACAACCCTCTGCAGTAAAGAATTCCAGATTCACTACCCTCTGAGAGAAGAAATTTCTTCTCATCTCTGTCTTAAATGGGTGACCCCTTACTTTGAGATTATGCCATCTGGTCCTAGACACTCCCACAAGGGAATAAAACCTCTCAGCATCTACCTGTCAAGCCATCTGAGAATTCTGTAAGTCTCAGTAACACTTCCTTTCATTCTTCTAAACTCCAATGAGTATAGACATGCAGGGTGAGTCGCAGAAGGGATCATGATAGGAGACCGAGATGCCCTTGCATAGCTCCCCCTTGCAGAACCCCTCCCACATAGCCACCTCCCTTGCGTGGCCACTACCCTGCATTCCCTGCCTGCCCTTGCAGAGCTTCACCTGCAAAAGCCCCCATTATTGTTCATACTCCACTCCCACAGAAGCCACACGATCCGAGTGCTGTCCCAGGTACACATATGGTGCCCAACAAGGCACTGCCAGTGTTCCAGGCCGGTACTGCCAAATGGACAGTGGATGCACTGGAACACCACCACCTTCAAGTCTCCAGCAAGCCACATACCATCCTGACTTGGAACTATATTACCATTCCTTCAAAATCACTGAGTCAAAATCCTGGATCTCCCTTCCTAACAGCACTGCAGGTGTTTCTACATCACAGTTTATTAAGTCTATTATAAAAAATATACAATAACAGGACACTTGGGTTGGGAGCATGTGCTCACACTCTCCATCTGCGGAAATGCCAATGTGGACTCAAAATGCAGAGAGTTCAGAAAAGCATGAATCTCATCACCAGGATCACCTTTTCTGATTTTCAGTTAATCTCGCAGGTAGAGTGATATAGAATATGCTACGGTTCGGTGGGAACCTAATTTGAATGCATATTATTAGTGGAAACTCATGACTGATATTGAGTCCACACTGAATATTTAGCTGGCGCTAGTGAGATGTTGCGTTGGCACATTTGACAAAAGGTCTACATGACAACATTTGTTTCAAAAGGATCAAGCTTCAGGGTTGCCCTGGTAACTGGCTCTGCAGGTATTTTTTTTCATTGTAACAGCTTTGATTTGAAGTTACTATTGTTGCCAACCTCAAGCCAATCTGAGTGCAGGAATGTTGATAGGCTTTTATGATTATAAAAAGAAACCCAACTGCCTTCAGTGCACCCGGTGAACCTGGCACCGTCACCTGCGGAAGGGATATTGGAGTCGAGTGATCAGGCAGCTGTTATTTATCCGGCAGTCCAACAGGGACGCCAGGGAGAGTGCTGGGGATGCACACAAGTGCAGCTCATTGATTGATTATAAAAAGGGATGCAACTGCCTTTGGTGCAGTTCCACTAGGGAGTTGAGCCAGCAGTTCAACAAGAAGCAGGGTTCGATCACCTGAAGTAGTTAAAGACAATTAAGGGAAATTAGATCAACTGGAGCAGTTTGTTCTTAACTCTGCCAGCTTCAGATAGGGCTTAAGATAAATCATTCTCTAACCAGCAGAAAGTACCAAATCAGACAGCGCTTATAGGCAGCAGACAGCTAATGAAAGACTCCAAACACTATCAGACTTGGTTATGGCTGGGGATGAGGGTCACAGTCACATCGGCGGGGGGGAGGGCAAGGAAGAGTTGGGAAGTGTGTGTGGGGACTCAGAGGGTTTACCATTCCTTGATATCAGGTCACCCCTTGCTCCGAGGGAATGTACTGGCTACCAAGCAGGCATTCCTTCCCAGTTCCTCCATGCTGGGTTGCTGTTCAAACAATAGCTGAGTTAGTTCACTTCCATGTTGGAGCTACAAACTTATGACACAGGGGTCAATCCCCTTTATCTCATGTCATAATCTGCTACATTTATTTGCGAAGGTGTTAGCTCTTAATTAACACTAGAAGTTCATTAACATAAAGGCCTGACACCCGCTTTATGTGAATCATTGACAAGGTATTTTATTTAAATAACCAGAAACTTTAGTTTAACCAATAACATATGAACTAAAGGAAGTTTTTGACTGAAGTGCTGTTTGGATAAAACAATGACCATTGGTACTAATACAATAATAACCGTATCTCAGTTACACTCAAAAAACTATAAACAACCACGTCTGATAGTGTTTGGAGTCCTTCATTAGCTGCCCACTGTCTATAAGCGTTGTCTGATTTGGTACTTTCTGCTGGATAGAGGATGATTTATCTTAAGCCCTATCTGAAGGTGGCAGAGTTAAGAACCAACTGCTCCAATTGATCTAATTTCCCTTAATTGCCTTTAACTACTTCAGTCGATTGGGCCCTGCTTCTTGTTGGACTGCTGGCTCAATCCCTAGTGGAATTGTACTGAAGGCAGTTGTGTTCCTTTTTATAATCTATCAACATTCCTGTACTCAGATTGGCTTGAGGTTGGCAACAATAGTAACTTCAAATCTGATAGGTACCCTTTAGCTGAGTGTTTTCTTTAAACTCATAGGCTGGTATCATGCAAAAGAACCTGCAGAGCCGGTTACCAAGACAACCTTGAGGCTGGGTCCTCTTGAAACAAACGTTGCCACTTAAAGTCTATGTGTATTCTACATTTTAAACATCTCAGCATTGAATAAAAACAGTTTTTAAAGACACTAACACAACTAATTTTTAAAGGGACCATGCCCTGTTATTTCCTTTTTAGTGTTTTACATTCTCTATAGACGTTCTGTAGATCTTTATAAGCTCAACTTCACAACAAACCTGAGTGGGAGGTAGTCACATCAGAAGGTCAGTAATGAATGTGACTATGAGGTCCTATTAGTGTCACAAATAGGCTTACATTAATGCTACTATGAAGTTACTGTGAAAATCTCCTAGTTGCCGCACTTGGCGCCTGTCAGGTACACTGAAGGGGAATTTAGCATGGGCAATGCACCTAACCAACACATTTTTCAAACTGTGGGAGGAAACCCATGCAGATATGGGAGAACATACAGACAGACAGTGACCCAAGCCAGGAATCGAATCTGAATCCCTAGCGCTGTGAGGCAGCAGTGCCTACCACTGTACACCATGATTCTTGATGGGACACATCAAAGAGCTTCGGGAGAGGCCAGGCTGAAAGGGCTCTGTGGTGCTTTCAGTGATGGGTGTTGATCCAGCAGAAGGAACTCTTCAGTTATAGGCAATTAAATGAAGCAAACTTATTCCAACTTATAAATCGAAGAAAAAGGTTTAATAATGAAACATTGTTACTCCAATTCATGAGGATTCACCCTGGGTCATTCCAAGCAATTTAACAATTCCCAACAGGTTCTTATTTACATTGAGTCAGTTGATCAGCTGACCACCAAATTTTGTCACTGGTTACGTAGTTTACTGGGTCAGTTGACCCTTATAGCATGTTACCATTGGTCACTACAACAGATCCAATGTTATCATTTGTTGCATTCTAACAATGGGATGCTACCCTGCCTCTTGAGGATTAAAGACCCTCTCACTTGAGGGAGGACAAATGCTGTGAAACCTACAACCCTCACTCCATCAATGGTGTGAGGCCAGAGTAGATTACTGAACAGGAAGTTCAAATCACCTTCTCTGCAAACTTTAATTCCCTGGTCCAGCATGAGAATGCATTGATTGTTCTCATGAAAGACTGCTTTACTGCACAGCATTGAAAAGCCAAGAGAATGAGGCTGTCCTCTAGAAATTGTTTGAAAAGCTAATTATGTACCTCTCAGAATTCAGCTGTGTACAATCAAGATGAATGATGTTGCCAGAGCAACTAACTGAGGAAATTTGAAGTCCAGCATGACAATGTAATGTCCGGAAATAGATTGAGTTGCGTGGTCTGGGGATAAAGGCTAACCCTTTGTAGAAATGCCTTTCAATTCAAGCTTTAGCAGTACAGATCTTGCGCTGTGAAGTACATCCTGGCAAGGTAGGAAGATAAACGCTGACTTTCCCTCTGTTTAATATCAGAACTGGCACTATTTTTTTGATGTGCCCTGACAGATAGCACAGTGGCCCAGTGGTTAGCACTGCTGCCTCACAGTGCCGGGGACCCGGGTTCGAATTCCCAGCTTGGCTCATTGTCTGTGCAGCGTCTGTATGCTCTCCCTGTGTCTGCATGGGTTTCTCCCATAGTGTGAAAGATGTGCTAGTTGGATGCATTGGCCATGCTAAATTCTCCCTGACAGGCGGCAGAGTGCAGCAACTAGGTGATTTTCACAGTAATTGCATAGCAGCGTTAACGTAAGTCTATTTGTGACAGTAATAAATAAACTTTTTAAAAAAGGGTGCAGACTTTGTTCTCATGCATTTTGTTGAATGCACCCTGCATTGTGTAGGTTCGGGACATGTTCTTGGCATAGATGGGCAGGGAGGGTCAGATGCCATGTGACAATAGAGTCTCAATACTTTTCATCCTGCTGGATTACAGAGGAAACTATATGAGGATGTGACTGTAGTGTCAGAGTAGGTGTTGTGAGAGAGAGCGGAAATTCACACAGCTAATGGGAAGCACTGCGACGGAAGTCACAGATGCCTGGAGCGATGAGGGTCAGGGCTCTCTTATGACTCCCCAGTGCTCACGCTGATGTTCTTATTCTTTCAGTGCAAGATTCCTGTTGAGTTGGCCTGCCTACTGATTGGGATTGATCAGCAGCAAACAACACATGGAACAGCAATGTCAGGGACATTATTGGCCAAGAATATTCTGGCATCAGTGTTCCTAACTTCAGAATCTGCCATAGTAGAAGTGCAGTGAAGGTTCGTCAGACTGATTACTGGGATGGCATGATTATCCTATGAAGAAAGATTGGATCAACTGGGTCTGTATTCACTGGAATTTAGAAGAATGAGACGGGATCTAATTGAAACATATAAGATTCTGACAAGTCTGGACAGACTGGATGCAGGCATGTTGTTTCCTCAAGTAGGGGATCTAGAACAATGGGTCAGTCTCAGGATATGGGATAGGCCATTTAGGACTGAGACAAGGAGATATTTCTTCACTCAGAGGATGGTGAGCCTGTGGAATTCCCTACCATTGAAGGCAATGGAGGCCAAATCATTGAATATTCAAGAAAGAAACAGATTTCTAGACTCTAAAGGTATCAAGGGGTATGGGGAGAACTCAGCAGCATGCTGGTGAGATAGAGGATGAGCCTTGATCAGATTGAATGACAGTGTAAGCTTCAAGGATTGGATAGCCTACTCCTGATCCTATTTTCTATGTTTCTATATTTCTACACGAACCTCAGCAGCTCAGAGGCTCAGCACCATTTTCTCAAGGGTGATTATGGATGGGCAGGAAATGTTGGTCTAGCCAGTGACCCCCATATTCCTTGAATGAATAAATAAAACAAAGCTTCAAATTATTTAGAAAATGGCCTAATTTATCTTTTTTCAGTCCAAAATGTGTGAACTTGCACTTGCCAATGTTGAACTCCATGTTCCAGTCACTATTATGATACAATTTGCACTTAAGGCAGAAACACAAACAACAATGTTGGACAGTATTCTCCCAAGCCCCCACCAGCAAGTTCAATGGATGAAGCAGGGGGACAATTTGGCAGGAGGCCAAAAATTGATTTATGTTGGCATACATTTACAGCAGTGAAGTAGGCAATGGGTTAATGAACTTTGTAATACTTAGAGGTTTGTAAAAAAGAATTGTAAGACTTGTTTTCGTGTATCCCACATAGATAAGAAAGCAGTTGTCCTTGCTGTTGTACACAAGTTTATGATTTTCCCAGCTAATTGTGTTCAGGAATGTGGCTAATATCTATTTTTGTGTCTTTAATATTATGGACTTCTGTCTAACCTAGTGGAGCTTACATGCATGCCTTCATATATATCTGTTATGTATTGTTTATGTATTATGTACCGATATAGTATATGCTATACTGGTACCTACGAACATAAAATTGTTATACCGGCCCCGTTATCTTGAATGCAGTTAACTTGTTTGTGCTGGCCTGTATGTTAGCTAATAGCTAATCACACCATAGGTGTTGAGATGTGGGACAATTGCGGCCTTGAGGTAACCATGAAGAAACCACCGAGGCAGCCACGTTCACACGATGGATGACGAGCCACAGCCTGGGAACCCGCCGAGCATGGGAAAGCGCGTACGTGCTTTGTGGGGGGGGGGGGTATAAATACATGCTCTCAATTTGTGTTCAGAGAGAAGCCTGGGGAACCACTGTTAGGTGCCAGGTGTGTTTCCCAAAAACTTTTGAATAAACCTGCTATACTTCGACTCACAACTGGTCTCAGAGGTATTACTTTACCTACAACAGCAGAATCATCCGCTGATGCCCACCATGGCGGATCAGGAAATCCACTGGAAGCCAGCATGAAAACAGTTTTTATCCTAATGGGATTCAGAAGGCCCAACCACACACACCTGATTCCCCAAAACACCAGCAGGAAAGCATGCCAGTGCAAAATACACCTTGAATAATGTGGAGTGTAGATGTCGGGACTCAGCTGAACAATACCTGGGACTGTCCCCAGAGTTCAGAATGGAGGCCGATGGAAATAATGGATCCCAGAACACCAGGGCAGTCGGTGGGGGCAGCATCTACAGATAGACCTCACAGATCCGGCATCCTGTAGGGGTCAGCTTCCAGCCACAGAATGTTCCTGGAGATTGAACTCCTCTCTCAGGAATTCCATCTTTCGTCCTCAGAGTGTTCCAGGAGATATACTTTCATCTACTTTCATTTTCAGAAGTTCCAGCTCCTTGCTTCAATACTGGGTCAGGGATGCTGGGCGTATTTTCAATTTGCCACCTGGATAGGATAGCAGACTACGCACCATCAGGCATGTCCTGCCCACCAAATATAATGCAAGATACCCAGTTGCATAACTAATGAGGTTGAGGCAGCGTTTTGCACGTTTGCACATCATTCCATGTTTTTGGCTCCGCCATGGGACTTAGAAAGAATTTTGCACTGAAGTACCACCTGAGATATTATGCACAAGTATTAGGAGTGGGTGTGAATCCCAAACTTCGAGTTTTCTTATCAACTGAATCATGGTTGCCACCGATATAAACTCATGACAATTTAAGCAGCAGTATAGAAGGACATTGCATTTCTTGCATCTGTCTGAAGATATGCAAGCTCCCTCAACAAACTGACATCCAGTTCTTTCACCGGTGCTGCGTTGCCTTTTGTTACCAATGCCAATTCAAATATTTTGCCTCTGGCTCTTTCCAGTCCTGATGTGGGTATGCCGGCGTTGGACTGGCGTAAACACAGTAAAAAGTCTGACAACACCAGGTTTTAGTCCAACCTATTTATTTGATAATATTCTCACAAGCTTTCGAGGGGACAGCCTCTTCGTCAGGTGAATGGAGAGTTCTGGCCTCAGACAGAGCATATAAAGCACAGACAGTTTAGAGATTACTGATTAAAATGCGAATCCTTACACCTAACCTGCTGTTCAAGACCTGAAGTGGCTGACAATGTGAGTGGTAGGAGCACTGATCACAGTTTAAAGAGATGTGTATTGTCTCCAGACAGTACAGTAAGTGAGGTTTTGCAAACCCAGGCAAGTCACGGGGGTTCGCATTTTAATCAGTAATCTCTAAACTGTCTGTGCTTTATATGCTCTGTCTGAGGCCAGAACTCTCCATTCACCTGACGAAGAGGCTGTCCCCTCGAAAGCTTGTGAGAATATTATCAAATAAATAGGTTGGACTAAAACCTGGTGTTGTCAGACTTTTTACTGTCTTTCCAGTCCGTCATAGGGAATATAAACAATATCAAGCAGCCTGATGTTTATGCTTGAATTATGTAACTAACAATTTCCTCATGCACAACCAGAAGAGGGCTCTAGGGTTCACACAGATTTCAGGTTTCTCCCAAGCACAATGTGTCACTGATTACACGCACACTATCCTGCAGATTCCTCCAAACATGCTCACACTTAATGAATTTCAGAGGATTTGACTACATTAATGAGCACCTCTGTAATTGCTTGCAGCACATCTTGCACGTCTCTTCACATTTTCCAGTCAATTGTCATGATACTTTCACATTGCAGCAATCTACCATGAACTCACCATTCCCCCAGCCTTGCTCTTTGCCCTTGCACAGCAGATAAAAGCAAGCTCCATGAGCTCACAGGATGTTTGATTTTGATTAATCTCAGGAATTAAGGTTTAGAAACTGAGCTCTGATTGATCCATTGCTCAACTACACTCCTCACTGAGAAGACCAGTGGGGTCCTCATGCAACAACTCCATTGTCTGAAGAGCTTTGGTGGCCCAATATAGAGGGTTCCATGTGATGAGAGATTTGTTGGATGCTGTGTAACTTTACTCAACAAAGGGACAATGCATGGAGCCACCATTGGACAAGAACCTTCTGTGTGATGAGGAAAATGGGAGAGATCACAGAGGTTAGTGAAGAAGGGGAGGTGGAGGGCTCAAATACCTTCCTGCAGCTACTGGTCTCCAGCAGCAAGACACTTCAGTTGAAGAATGCTTGCACTTCTCTATTAACAATCAAATCCAGCATTTATACCATGTGGTCCACCCTCCAATAAACTATATCTGCCAAATATCATTGATATTCAAGTCATCTTTTTCTTTTGAAGTGGATAGGATCCAGAACACATTCCCTGAGATTTTGGTGCAAACAGATTTAATTTTGGCCTTCAAATGAGAAATGGGTAAATGTCTAATGAGAATGAAATTGTAGGGTGACACAGAAAATGCATGGAACGGGACTGGGTGAGTTTGTCTTGCAGGGAACTAGCATGGACATGATGGGCTGAATGGCCTCCTTCTATTCTATGATTCTTTCTGGCATTGCAAGCTCACCAGCAACTCAAGACACACACTCGACAAAAAGGGATAGAGGCTCCTCTGAGCCAATTTTCAGGTGGAAATCAGGAATAGCCAATTACGGAATCCACTGAAGAATCTGCATGCTCTTTGGTTGATTGTAGATCATTCCTGTCATACAGGAATCTCAGGAATTGGTATTGGACTGCTCTACACTCTCTCAGCAGTAGCTCCCTGGCAGGTAGTTAAGATGTTCTGTAACTGTTGGTGCACAGAAAGCATATTTCTTTTCATGTCTTTGACCCTAAAATTTTAATTTCTGTCCAATCCAGCAGGGCTGGGACATGAGCCTACTCTCAAGGAAGCTATTTTCTGTGCAGCTCTTCCCACCTGCAACTGCTCTTTAGTCTGTCTCAAATGCTTTTCGAATAATCCAATGCAGCTGATTCTAGCTCACAGTATATTACAACGCCCAGGGTCAGTTTCTATGCCAGTGCTCAGAAGGCTAAGAAAGTGGAATGTAAAACATCTTCAGAAGTGTTGTTCCCCTCTGTTTGTGCAGCTGCATACCCCACGTCATCAACAAGTCTTAGAAAAAGAGTTGAAAGCAAGGATTAGCACATTATGAGGAGGGTAAGACACGGCAGCAAAATACAACGCAAATTGTCATCTTGTATTCATGAGTGAACGAATATGAGTGACAGAGTCAAAGGCAAAGAGAAATGGGAAAAATGTTTGACTATTCCGCAGTTTGAGGCCTCCAGTTCGATCTCCAGTGTTCCAAACCTTGTCATTGCCAAAGATGCCAGTGACTGCATCGTCCACTGATCAGAACATCTTTTGATTGTGTATCACCTTTCTTCTGCAAGAAAAGTGGAATTGGATCAGTACATACCCAATTGAAGGGTAAGGTAGTTCAATACAGAGGACATGGTGAGAGCAAGAAGCAGCAAGCTTAGGTAAGTGGGACAATTTGTTGTGAGTGTAGTAAGCATTGAAGGCATGAGTACGAAAGGAAAGTGGTGAAGTGTACCCTTGTGATTGAAACAGACGTTTGGAAATGAGGGGAGAGAACTATTTGTAATACTGGAGTTAAAGCAGGGTGTTGCTGAACTCTGTGAAGAGTAAAAGAGATGTAAAGAGGAGTCCTACCTTAGTAAATCCACTAAATTTCTTTGGCACTGCAATCAGGTCATACCAACTACAGTGCTGCCACTGGCCAGCTCAAGCATCTCTCTCCACACTGAACTAGTCCCATTTGCCTGGGTTTGCTCATATCCCTCTAAGCTTTTCCTATCCATGTACCTGTCCAAACGTCTTTTAAATGTTGTAATTGAACCCACTTCTACTACCTCCTCTGGCTGCTCTTTCCATATATGCACCACCCTCTGTGTAGAAAAAGTTGCCCCTCTATTTCCCCTCTCATCTCAAACCTATGCCATCTAGTTTTGGACTCCCCTACCCTGGGGAAAAGACCTTGGCTATTCACCTTACCTATGCCCCTCATGATTTTATAAACCACTAGAAGGTTCACCCTTCATTCACCTGCGCTCCAGGGAAAAACGTCCCAACCTATTCAACCTCTCCTTAAAATTCAAACCTTCCAGTCTCAGTAACATCCTGTAAATCTTTTTTGCACCCTTTTCAGATTAATAACATCCTTTCTATAGCAGGGCAACCAGAATTTAATGCAGTACTCCAAATGTGGCCTCACCAATGTCATGTACAGTTGTAACATAATGTCCCAACTTCTGTACTCAATGCTTTAGCCGATGAAGGCAAGCGTGCCAAACAGCTTCTTCACCACCCTGTCCACCTGTGATGCCACTTTCAAGGAACTACGTACCGGCACCCCTAGGTCTCTTTGTTTATCACACTCCCCAGGACCCTACCATGAACTGTGTAGGTTCTGCCCCGGTTTGTCTTACCAAACTGTTACATTTTGGATATATCTGCATTAAACTCCATCTGCCATTCCTTGGATCACTGGCCCAGTTGAACAAAATCTTGTAGTCTTAAATAGTCTTCTTCGCTGTCCATTACACCATCAATTCTGGTATCATCCACAAACTTACTAATCAGTCCTCCAACATTCTCATCCAAATCATTTATATAAATGACAAAGAACAGACCCAGCACCGATCCCTGTAGCACACTACTGGTCACTGGCCTCCATTCCAAAAAAACAACCCTCTACCACCACTCTGTCTCCTACCGGCAAGTCAATTTTGTATCCAATTGACTAGTTCCCTCGGATCCCGTGTGATCTAACCTTACTGACCAGTTTATATTTACTGAGGCCCAAACACTAATCCATCAGGCTTCCCCTCAATGTCTCCAGTCACCTCTTCTTCTCCATGAGAATCAATGCCATGTGGCTAGATTTTACAGTCCCTTGCTGGGAGTGTTTTCAGCAAGAAGATGCATAAAATATGAGGGGTGGCAAACCTACCAGTCTTTCACCCACCCCAAGCTGTCCCTATAATTGGGTGGGTGGGCGGTGGCAAAATCAGTAGCTCTATCTTTTTTTTTGAATTAATGTTTTTATTAATGGCTTTCCATTTTCCATTTTGCCACAAGATGCAACAGGTCTCCAAAATCTAGTCAGTACAAAGTGATCATTATTCTACCTATACATACAGAAAATACCAGGTTCATAAAAATGGTTCAGGCTACCTATCATTGTAATCGTTGTGGTCAACATTTCCTTTCGTACAGATAATGAAAGGATATCAGAACAAGTATGGGCTCTCAGGATAACAGGATAATAAGATAAGGTCATGAGCAGATGGCACCACAGTGCTGCCCTCATTCACAGGATAATAAAGACAGAACTACACATTGTATGAGATCCCTTACGGGATAAAATACACCCAATCAGGACCTAACTCAGCATCCTAAGACCTCCAAGCAATGAAAGGGTACTCCAGAAAAAGAAAAACATCAGAATACCGCCATCAGCACCAGACATGAGGTGGCAGCATACACTCTCATATACAACTGCCAATAAGTCAAAGATTCCTTAACTACACCAAGATGCGCAACACAACCAGCCCTATTCCTCTCCAGCCATATCAAAGGCACGATTCAGGTTCTACCACCACCATTACCCTGCCATCAAGAAGATGATAAATCATCAAGACACCCATTAACTGGATATCTAAGGGAGAGATACTCACCTGGTAAGCTTTCTCATTGTTCGTGGAGCAAGCGGAGAGGAGGATCGAGAGAGAGAAGGTGAGCGACTGACTTTTTTAAGTTTTACGCAGACTTTCTAATTTTTAAAACTTGCTTTAAACGGAATTGGGCCACAGGCTGTGCTGAGAAGGGTTTTTAAGCGAAGTATAAAAGGAAGGCTGCAGTATACAGCGGGCAGCGTTGGGGGCAGACAGTGGAGTGAGCAGGGAGCAGAGTGTGAGCTGTAAGGGCTTTGGCTCACCGGGCTTCGGCGAAAAGGGCGAGGCAAGGTAAGTTTAAATCTTAATTGGGACTAACTTAAACTAGGTAATTGGGATGGAGGGACATGTGTTGTGCTGTTTCTGCATGATGTGGGAGCTGATGGACCTAAGGTGATTCCCAGTGAACATGTCTGCAGTAAGTGCTGGTTGCTTAAAGAGCTCCAGCTCAAAGTAAATGAGCTGAACTCTGACCTACAGACACTGTGACACATCAGGGAGGGGGAGTGTTACCTGGATAATGTGTTTCAAGAGAAAGTCACACCCCCTAAACTGACTAAGTCAGATGGGGGTCAGGAACAAGAGGGGGTAGCTGTGGGCAAGGCAAGGAGTGGGGGGAGGAAGGCAAGGAGTGGGGGGAGGAAGGTGGGGAGTCGGGTACAGGAGGTGGAGTCCCAAGAGTCTCAGCCCCTGAATCTGCACAACAGGTTTGAGATTCTTGCTCCAAGTGTGGACAAGAACGAGGACTGCAAGGTGGACGAGCAAACTGCCCATGGTACAGTCGTGCAGGGAGTGGTTGAAGCGGAGGAAGTAAAGAGAAATGTAATGGTAGTTGGGGATAGTGTAGTTAGGGGCATAGACACTGTTCCTTGTGACAAAGATAAAGAATCCCGAAGGTTGTGTTGCTTGCCTGGCGCTCGGGTTCAGGTTGTCTCATCTGGGTTGCAGAGGAACTTGGAGTGGGAGGGTAAGAATCCAGTTGTCGTGGTTCATGTAGGTGCCAATGATATAGGCAAAACAGAAACTAAGGATCTGCAGAGGGAGTATGAAAAGCTAGGAACCAAATTAAAAAGCAGAACCAACAAGGTGGTAACCTCTGGATTACTACCTGAGCCATGCGCAAATTGGCGCAGGGTCAATAGGATTAAGGAGGTGAATGCGTGGCTCAAGGATTGGTGAGGGAGGAATGGGTTCGAATTCATGGGGCATTGGCACCAATATTGGGGCAGATGGGACCTGTTCAGATGGGATGGTCTTCGTCTGAATCGTGCTGGGACCAGAGTCCTGGCGAATCGTATAACTAGGGCTGTAGATAGGGCTTTAAACTAATTAGTGGGGGGAGGGTGCAGGGGTATGGGGAATTACAAAATCAAAAGTAAAAGAGAGGGTACGAGTGCAGGTTAATGTTGAGGACATTCCACTAATTAAAGGAGTAGAGGGTCACGGGAGAGGTTAGCAGTATTTCTACAAATAGGGTCTGGATAAAGGCTGGCATAAAGACACTTTACCTGAATGCACGAAGCATTTGAAACAAAATGAATGAGTTGATGGCACAAATCAGCACAAATGGGTATGATCTAGTGGCCATTATGGAAACGTGGTTGCAGGGTAACCAGGACTGGGAACTGAATATCCAGGGGTATTAGACATTTAGGAAGGATAGACAGAAGAAAAAGGAGGTGGGGTAGCTCTGTTCATAAAGGATAATATCAGGGTGGTAGTGAGAGACGATAAAGGCTTCAAAGAGCAAAACGTGGAATCGTTGTGGGTGGAGGTAAGGAATAGTAAGGGGAGAAAGTCACTGGTGGGTGTGCGCCCCCAAATAATAACTTTAAGGTGGGGCCTCAAGGAAATACTTGATGCATGCAAAAATGGAACAGCGATAATCATGGGGGATTTTAACCTGCACATTGATTGGTTGACTCAAGTTGGATACAGTGGGCTTGAGGAAGAGATCTTGGAATGCTGTCGGGATAGTTTCCTTGAACAGTATGTTACAGAACCTACGAGGGAGCGAGTTATCTTAGATCAGGTACTGTGAAATGAAGCAGGTAGAATTAGGGATCTTCTTGTGAGGGATCCTCTTGGGACAAGTGATCACAATATGGTTGAATTTCTGATACAGATGGAGGGTGAGAAAGTAGGGTCCCAAACCAGCGTCCTCTGCTTGAACAGAGGGGAGTATGATAAGATGAGGGCGGAATTGGTGAACGTAGATTGGTGTTGCAGACTGATTGGTAGGACAGCTGAGGAACAGTGGAGGATTTTTAAGGAAATCTTTTTCAGTACTCAGCAAAAATATATTCCGGTGATAAAGAAGGACTGTAAGAAAAGGGATAACCAGCCGTGGATATCGAAGGAAATAAAGGAGAGTATTAAATTAAAAACTGATGCGTACAAAGCAGCTAAAAATAGTGGGGAATTATAACATTGGGAAAGATTTAAACAACAAAGAATGACTAAGAAAGCGATAAAGGAAAGATAGAGTATGAAGCTAAATTAGTTCTAAATATAAAAAATGATAGTAAAAATTTTTACAAATATATATAAAGAAGAGAATGGCTAGAATGAATGTTGGACCCTTGGAGGACGAGAGGGGGGATTTAATGGTGGGAGGACCGGATGGAATGCATCCGAGGGTTCTGAAAGAAATGGCGGAGGTGATAGTGGATGCCTTAGTGGTTATTTTCCAAACGTCGCTGGATTCCGGGCAAGTGCTGGAAGATTGGAAAACGGCTAATGTTACGCCATTGTTTAAGAAGGGTGCCAGGCAAAAGGCAGGGAATTATAGGCCGGTTAGTTTAACGTCTGTTGTAGGTAAAATGTTAGAATCCATCATCAAGGAGGAAATAGCGAGGCATCTTGAGGGGAATTGCTTGATAGAGCAGACGCAGCACAGTTTCGTTAAGGGGAAGTCGTGTCTGACAAATTTATTGGAGTTCTATGAGGATGTGTCTAGGGCAGTGGATAGAGGAGAGCCGGTGGATGTGGTCTTTCTTGATTTTCAGAAGGCGTTTGACAAGGTACCTCACAAGAGGTTATTGCAGAAGGTCAGGGGACATGGAGTTGGGGGTAGGGTGTTAGCGTGGTTAGAGGATTGGTTGCCAAATAGGAGGCAGAGAGTAGGGGTCAATGGGTGCTATTCGGATTGGCGGTTGGTGACTAGTGGAGTGCCCCAGGGGTCGTTGCTGGGGCCTCAGCTATTTACCATTTATATAGATGATCTGGAGGAGGGAACCGAGTGTATGGTGTCGAAATTTGCTGATGACACCAAGATTGGGGGAACGGCAAATTGCGCAGAGGGTGTGGAGAGTCTGCAGAAGGATCTAGATAGGCTGGGCGAATGGGCCAGGAACTGGCAAATGGAATTTAATGTTGGCAAGTGCGAGGTGGTCCACTTTGGTAGGAATAATGGTAGGAAGGACTATTACTTACATGGCGAAAAACTGCAGCAGGCGATGGTGCAGAGGGACCTCGGGGTCCTTGTGCATGAGTCGCAAAAACCCAGCTTGCAGGTGCAGCAGGTGGTCAGGAAGGCTAATGGGATGCTGGCCTTCATAGCGAGGGGGATTGAATATAAAAGTAGGGAGGTCTTGCTGCGGCTATATAGGGCATTGGTGAGGCCGCAGCTGGAGGACTGTGTGCAGTTTTGGGCGCCGTACTTACGCAAGGATATTTTGGCCTTGGAGGGAGTGCAGAGGAGGTTTACTAGGCTGATGCCGGAGCTGAGGGGGTTGAGCTATGAGGAGAGACTGAATAAACTAGGCTTGTACTTGTTAGAGTTAAAGTGGAACTGAGCCACGACAGATCAGCCATGATCTTATTGAATGGCGGGGCAGGCTCGAAGGGCTAGATGGCCTACTCCTGCTCCTATTTCTTATGTTCTTATGAAACAAGGAAATGGCTGAGACTTTAAATAAGTTTTTTGTGTCGGTCTTCACGGAGGAGGACACAAATAGCTTACTGAATATTAAAGATAGAAGGTTGGTAGAAGATGAGGTCCTTAATACAATTAGTGTTACTAGAAAGGTAATGCTTGGTAGACTAATGGGACTGAAGGTAGACAAGTCCCCGGGACCGTATGGAATGCATCCCAGGGTTCTGAAAGAAACGGCAGAAGTAATAGCAGATGGGTTAGTAGTTATTTATCAAAATTCGCTGGACTCTGGGGAAGTGCCAGCGGATTGGAAAACAGCTACTGTTACACCGCTGTTTAAAAAAGGTAGCAGACAAAAGGTGGGTAATTACAGGCCAGTTAGCTTAACGTCCATAGTTGGGAAAATGCTAGAATCCATCATTAAAGAAGAAATAGCAGGACACCTAGAAAAGAACGGTTCGATCAAGCAGACGCAGCATGGATTCATGAAGGGGAAGTCGTGTTTGACGAATTTACTGGATTTTTATGAAGATGTAACAAGTGCGGTAGACAGAGGGGAACCGCTGGATGTGGTGTTTTTAGATGTCCAGAAGGTGTTCGATAAGGTGCCTTACAAAAGGTTGCTGCAGAAGGTTAGGGTACATGGAGTCGGGGGTAAAGTGTTAGCGTAGATTGAGGATTGTCTATCTAACAGGAAGCAGAGAGTTGGAATAAATGGGTGTTTTTCTGGTTGGCAGTTGGTGACTAGTGGCGTGCCGCAGGGATCGGTGCTGGGGCCTCAACTGTTTACCATATACATAGACAATCTGGAGGAGGGGGCTGAGTGTAGGGTAACAAAATTTGCTGATGACATGAAGATGAGTGGAAAAGTGAATTGCGTAGAGGACGTGGAAAGTCTGCAGAGAGATCTGGATAGGCTGAGTGAGTGGGCGAGGATCTGGCAGATGGAGTATGACGTTAGCAAATGTGAGGTTATCCACCTTGGAAGAAATAATAGTAAGATAGATTATTTAAATGGTGAAACGTTGCAACATGCTACTGTGCAGAGGGACCTGGGGGTCCTTGTGCACGAATCGCAAAATCTCAGTCTGCTGGTGCAGCAGGTGATCAAGAAGGCGAATGGAATGTTGGCCTTTATTGCAAGGAGGATAGAATATAAAAGCAGGGAGGTCTTACTGCAACTGTACAAGGCACTGGTGAGGCTGCAACTGCAGTACTGTGCGCAGTTTTGGTCCCCTTATTTGCGAAAGGATATATTGGCCTTGGAGGGAGTACAGAGAAGGTTCACCAGGCTGATACCGGAGATGAGGGGATTAGCTTATGAGGAGAGATTAAATAGACTGGGCCTGTACTCGTTGGAGTTTAGAAGGCTGAGGGGGGATCTTATAGAGACTTACAAGATAATGAAGGGGCTAGATAGGGTAGAGATTGAGAGATTCTTTCCACTTAGAAAGGAAACCAGAACTAGAGGGCACAGCCTCAAAATAAAGGGTGGGGGGGCAGTTTAGAACGGAGTTGAAGAGAAACTTCTTCTCTCAGAGGGTGGTGAATCTCTGGAATTCTCTGCCCATTGAAGTGGTGGAGGCTACCTCGTTGAATATATTTAAGTCACGGGTAGATAGATTTCTGATAGATACGTGAATTAAGAGTTATGGGGAGCAGGCGGGAAAGAGGAACTGATCCACTTCAGATCAGCCATGATCTTATTGAATGGCAGGGCAGGCTCGAAGGGCTAGATAGCCTACTCCTGCTCCTATTTCTTAGGTTCTTATGTAATTCTCCTTCTCAAGATAACAAATCAGAGCTTGTGTCAGCACCTCACCAACCCAAACAAAGAAAGGGAACCCCAGGAGAGAGGAACACCAGGATTAACCAATAAACACCAGATGTGGTCCAGCAGTGCACACTTTGCAAAAAGGATACCAGGTCTGAACAGCATAAACTAATAAGAAACATGATACTGCCCCCCTCATTCCCTCCAGGGGAGCCCAATCCTCAAGGGGAGGGCAATTTAAAAGTCCCTATATAAGACCACTTGGAGGAGAGCAACTTACCCCTCCAGTCAGCTGAACCTTCAGACAAAGAAAGATTTTTAACAATGCTGAACTGAAGCACTCAGACCCACACTCAGGCCCTGCAATATATCACATCCCCAGGGAGCCAAGTCTCAAGAAGGAGAGTGGTCCCGAAGTCTCCTAAAGGGGAGAGTGACCTATTGCCTGCCCAATGAACTCTCCACCTGACCCAGATAAACACAATTACCTTTGCCGTAATTACTCAATCAAGCTAAACTAGGATCAGTAGAATAAGGGCCGACAGGCCAAAGACACTCATATCACTTTTATACATTGAACAAAGCAAACAACCCCTATTTCTTAGGCATCCCAGAAGTGCCAGTTAGACCCTGCCATTAACAAGATTCCAGCCATTCCCTGTGATCAAAGAAACCCAAACAACAGGATGATATGTTCAGCATACATTCTAAGAACCAAATAATCAAATAACCGGCGGTTATTTGACTATTTCACACAGCCAAGTGAATAGAGAAGACCAACACAAGAAAGACTAGATGTCCAAGGATTAGCAGACCACACCCAGGCAGCACCAGCACATATTTCCCCCCACTCCAAAAGCAACAGAGAAAAAAAATCTAATCTTTTTCATGATATATGATCTGTTTCTACCTTCAAAGGAGACAAGCAAGGATTTCTTAATGCCAAAAAGAGTTCTAATGAGGGCTTTCCTCACTCACAATGAAAACTTATAAGGCCATACCAACCACATCTATACCAAACCACCTAGCCACCATTTTGCTTTGTGTGCCTTTAAGAAATATATTTCATATCATGGTTCTTGTGAAGGGAATGTTTTAAACATCAGTTTTGATTATGGTGCAGATTTGTCTGCAACTGGCAGTCCATTTTTGTTATTTTTAGGGTTTTCCCATCGGGTTTCAGAGATTGATTGACAAGAAGAGAGTTATGTGAATGGATGGAGCTAGGTTTACAAAGAGACAAGTAGGCAGCTGCTGTTTGAATTTGAAAGGCACCACTCTTTCTCTTTCTCTTCTCTCTCTGGAAATTAAAGTTTGGAACCTGCTAGAAAATAGGTATCTCTGCAGATTTACAAAAAGCAAGAGATATTTTGTCTCTCTCTCGCTCTCTTTCTCTGGCTGAAGTTTGAGGACAGGTCTCACTCTGGAGTGCTGCTGTTTGTAGATAGGTCTTCCTTGGCTGCTGTCTGAGGATCAGACAGGTTCTCTCTGTATCTCTGTCCAGAGGTGTTTAAAGGTTTCAAGACTAGAAATTCATGTAAGCCTGTGTGTTTTAATTAACTGATTCTAAAGAGGAGTTTACGTCTATGAACAATATTGTTTAAACTGTAACTAATAGAAATAGCTAGCAATTAAGAATTATACCTTGTCACGTTTAAGTGTTTCAGCTAGTAAAAGTATGCTCATCCTTTTTGTTATAGTTAAACTGCATGGTTAAATAAACTTTGTTTTAATAAATGTTTCCGAGTGAGTTAATAAAATCACACCTGGAATGAAAAACCTTACGCTAACGCTCATTCTAAAATCAAAAAATAGTTAAGGTCCAGGCTAACTTCATATTATACCTTGGAGTTTCTGATCTGGTCCCTAACATGTGGCACTGCTTATCTTATCTATAAATAAAATGAAGAGTACCAAAAAACCCTCCCTCAATGTAAGTGCAAGGATTACAGCACATAAACAGCAAGTAAATACCTAATTTCATACAACCAACTCACATGCTCCCATTAGAAAGAGATAGACCTAAATACAATTCCCAAACCAGGAAATATCTTCTATTGCAAACACTGCAACACAAGAATTAGAATTTGCCACAGGTTCAGGAGCACCCATCTGCTCTTCTAGTACCAAACATTAAAACAAAGGTTGAATGAAACAATAACACACATTAAACTAAGGCCGCTCTCATTTCATCTTTGGAACATGCCAGTGAATAAATACTATTAAAGAGAAAAAATGGACAAGCCTGCTTTTTGCGGAATGTTTGCATATTATACACTCCTGACACAATAAAAGGCAATATCAAAAAATCATGAATATAGTCACAAGGGAACAAATTTCTGGACTTATGATGAATTACAGGATAATATAACCATCCACAGAGCTCAACAAGACCAAAACCATGACAGGATCATTGAGAAACGTCCAGGATCCATCCAGAGTTTTACCAAAGTCTTTGCACCTTCGTCATGTCGTCATCTTGAAGCCCCAGTAAAGAGAAACCTAGGCCCCAGCAAGTGGCAAAGAACCCTTGCATTCAGCCCTTCTCGACAAACATCAAGGACAAAACAATGTTACGCCAGGGGTCGGAGTCTTTGGTCGATCCTAAGCCTTGAAGACTGGATAAAATGCACTCCATTGAACTAGAAACACCCAGTCTTCAAATCGAGATTATGAAAGCTTGGCAGCCAGTTCTCAAATTCAGTCTGGAATTCATCCCCGGCCTCCTTTGAGAGGCCAGGTGCATGAATACTCCTTATCTGTCCCCATCTCCATGAATCAACCAAGATGTTTGACACAATGCAGCAGGATTTCCAAGAACTGAAGGTGAGACCCACTAAGAAACTGCTCTCTTAAATGACAGGAATCTCTTCTGTGTCTCATACATTCTCTTTAGGATATCTCTCAGTTTATCAAAAACCTGTACTGGGGAGTCAAGATTGTTGTCCACAACATCATTCACAATGGCAGCCATCATCTTCGTGCCGACAGCTACCAAAACTTAATTCATTTGACAGTTTTGATAGTATGGCAAACATAAGACGATGGGATTGATTCTCCCCAAAAAATTCTAAGTGCTAAATTCACAGGAAAAATGGTGTAAATCATGATTGTTTTTTCAGTAGGAGTTCAGACTCAAATCTCCCACACTCTGTGCAGTGCAGAGGTCAGAATCGTGAATCTCATTAAAAGCAGGGCCTATTTATAGAGTCACAGAGTCATAGCGGTTTACAGCATGGAAACAGGACCTTCTGCCCAACTTGTCCATGCCACTCTTTTTTTTAAGCCACTAAGCTAGTTATTGCCCACATTTGGCCCATATCCCTCTATACCCATCTTACCCATGCAACTGTCTAAATGCTTTTTAAAAGATAAAATTGTACCTGCCTCCACTACTACTTCTGGTGGCTTGTTCCAGACACTCACCACCCTCTGTGTAAAAAAATTCCTCCTCTGGATACTTTTGTATCTCCACCCTCTCACCTTAAACCTATGCCCTCTAGTTTTAGACTCCCCTACCATTGGGAAAATATATTAACTATCTAGCTGATCTATGCCCCTTGTCATTTCAGAGACCGCCAAAAGATCACCCCTCATCCTTCTACACTCCAGAGAAAAAAGTCCCAGTCTATCCAGCCTCAACTCAAACCATCAAGTCCTGGTGGCATCCTAGTAAAGCATTTCCTCACTTTTTCTAGTTTAATAATATCCTTTCTATAATAGGATGACCAGAACTGTACACAATATTCCAAGTGTGGCCTTACCAAGTTTTGTACAACTTCAACAAAACATCCCAACTCCTGTATTCAATGTTCTGACCAATGATAACAAGCATGCTGAATGCCTTCTTCACCACTCTGTCCATCTGTGACTCCACTTTCAAGGAGCTACGAACCTGTATCCTTAGATTTCTTTGCTCTGTGACTCTCTCCAATGCCCTATCACTAACTGAGTAAGTCCTGCCTTGGTTCAATCTATCAAAATGCATCACGCCAGAGTCTGACAATTCTGGAACTCTGCGCATACACAGTGGCCCCAAACTGTCAGCCTACACTTTGCTGGTCAGCTAGATCGCTGGCCAGCCTGGGACACCCACAGTGCTGCCCCTCCACCACCTTCGCTTGGCCCGATTGTGCCCCCAACAACCATACCTGGGGCAGCCCCAACACCGCCCATGCCCATTCTAGAGCACCCCGATCTCCAGCTCCCCCCAACAATGGCAATACCCCCCCCCACCAGCACACTCTTCCAGGAGACAGCCCGCACCCCGCTCTGCCCAATCAAACCCTATGCAGAGTGGCAGTGAACACCCCACCCCCACTGATTGTCCCCTAGGCCCTGCTACCAGCTGATCCTGCCCCTTTGGCACTTCGACTAAGTCCCACCCCCTTGGCCCTGCCCCACAGATCCTGTCCCATAGGCCCCAACTCTTGGCAATGCCCAAAAGGCAGTGCCTAGGTGACCCCAGGACATGGGCACTTTGCCCCCTTAGACTGTGCTGGGGGCACAGGTTGGCATTGCCAGGGTACACTGCCACCCCTGCCACCTGACCCTCTGGGGAGATTCAATTGCCCTCCATTGATTGTGGGGTCTCCAGCTAATTTCCTGAATGTGAGGAGGTACTCTAAACCCCGTCAGAGTGAATTTGTACTGCCAGGGTGGAAGATGCTATCAGGCCTGGAGAATTCAATCTTTGGCCCAATAATTACATTTAAATTACATTAAAAATAGATTAAAATGACTTATCTGGTGTCCCCGTCGGTTTCCTGTGTTGTCCTGACCATAACAGATATCCAGTGGTGGGAGACGTGCATGCGTCGGGAATGCATGCATGAATCCCACAAATTGGCGCTTATGTATATCTCCCAACCCAACCTGCCAAAAAATTAGCGGGTCGGAATGGGAAAATCGCCCCTTTTAACTTCTTTACCATTGCTTTAAAAGGTGAAATTTAATCATTTTTAAAATTAAAAAATACTAATTTAAAATAATTCTACAGGAAATACTGTGGATGAAATAATTACCTTGTAATTCAAGTCACCAAACGGTATCCACGTTGATGTGCTGCTGTAAATCACAGTATATAAGTTCATCTAGAAAAACAGGTGACCTGACATACAAAACAATCCCATTCTTCCAGCCTTAAACATCATGGGGCGAGTCTCCAACTCTGCCATGCTAATTTTCTAGTGCAGCGGGTGGGAGAATTTCGTGGCCAGGCATACGTGAGATTTGCGCATGTGTTCCTGCCATGAACGCTTCTCCCAGCACCAGACTTTTGGCACCATAAGATCTGCACTGGAAACTGGTGGGAAGACCAGGTAAATCATTTTAATCTGCTTTTAATATAATTTAAATGTAATTAGCAGGCCAGGGACTGAACTCCCCAGGCCTACTAGCCTCTCCCACCCTGCCAGAGTGTTTCACTCTAGTGGGGTTTACAATAGATTCCCACTAATGGGATGACCTCACTGGTTTCAGCCTCCCAAGCAGGAATAAGCCCTGCCCCCTGAAGTTTAAAGATATTCATGCTGGTGGCCACTGCATTGCATAGTGTGTGGGAGATTCTAGTCTGAACTCCCACTGAAAAAAACCAGCGTGAATTGCTCCAGTTTTCCCACAAATTCGACACTTAGAATTTTTTGGGGAGAATTCCAGCCCATGTTTTTGTGCATACTCAGCAGAATTGATTTTAGCCACAAAATGCCATACTTGCAGCATTAATCAACCTCAATATTTCACCTCGTCAATTCATGTTTTACTTATTGGTACCGTATAACTGGATGCAAAGGATCAAACTGGTGATACAGGCTTTGTTGCAAAGATGCACGGGAGTTAAGATACACTCAGATGCTGCTGACATTTCAAAATAATGACCACCCACACCCACATCATTAGCTCATTATTCTACTGAGCGTATAAGTCAACTCCTGTATTTGAAAGAATTTTTTAAGGCTTCAAAAATCAACTTATATGTTGACATCTACGGCAAATGCTAGTTGACCATAGCAGAAGAAAGACAATTGAATTGACAATCTAAATGCTGCAACAGCATTATCAGCTCTGTTTGTGCAGTCAATGGACTAAGGGGGCAATCTTACCAAAAACATTCTAAGCTGAACGAGTGTGAAAACGGGAGAGCATTACACCGATATTTTGGGTGAGCTCCCAATCGCAATCCTATGATAGAAAAATAAAAGAGCCCAGATGTGATTCTTGCAAGTGGAGCCTATTCTCACCGGGAAACAGGCTGCTAAGCTCTAAGGGTGCCATTATGCAGGTGCCTCAATCTCCCAGTGCATTATGTACATAAAGTACATTGGGAGATGTCACCCAACCCCTAGTGAGTCAGAACAAAAGCTGGAAATTAGCAAGAGCAGGAGCCGTTTTCTTTATTTTTTTTTCAAATTCAGCAGTCTTTGTTCTGTTCTATGAATTCACAAAACTCAACATGTTTTGTAGTTTTTCTCAGAATCTTTCAACAAAATATATGTGGACAATTGATTCCAAAAGCATCTTAAGAGACAGCATCAAGGTTGAACAAGCATTCAGAACAAAGAACTGAAATAACAGAGAAAACTCATTTTTTTAAAATATTAATGAAATTATCCTGACAGAATATATCAACCTAATGAACATCTGGTGAAATTTTAACCCCCTCTGCCCATCCAACAAAAAGAAGTTACAATTGACCAGTTCTAAGTTGCGGCTTCATTCCTATCCTGCAACACATTTAAACCTTGATGTTTTTACTTTTAAGATACAATATGATTGCCAATCACCTGGATTTGCAGAGAACCTCTCGGAATGGGTGATTGATAGTCACAGTACTGGTAAATCAGAAGAAAACTTAATCATTTTCACAGTTTGTGCATGCATATCACCTTGGCCATCTACATTTGCAGTAAATTAGGGTGATCGTGGAAGAGATGTTGTTGCCTGTCCTTACTGATAATGGTCTGTGAGTTAGGAAGTTCAGGATTCAGTCGCAGAGCGAGGTGCCATGGTTCAGGCCATGGGGTTTGGAGATGAGTTTCGTGGGAATAATAGAGTTGAAGGCTGAGCTGTGGTCAATAACAGGAATCTGACATAGGTGTCCTTGTTATCTAGGTATTCCAGGGTTTGAGTGCAGGGCCAAAGGAATGTCTGCTGTGGACCTGTTGCAGTGGTAGGCAAACTGTAGTGGATCCAGGTAGTCTGGGAGGCTGGAATTGATTCTCACCATGACTAACATTTCGAAGCACTTCATAATGAAGGATGTCAGAGCCACCAGCCAATCGTCATTAAGGCACGCTGCTTGGTTTTTCTCAGGTAGGGATGATGGTCATGTTCTTGAAGCAGATAGGGACCTCAGGTTGGTGTGTGACCATCAACTCAACATTATGCAAGTCTGTGCCAGACAGCCTGGCAGCATCCATGACAGCTTCAAATTGAAGAGTTCTAACATCCTGGAGGTCTTTGACGAGGAGTCCAGAGTGCAGGGATGGCTCATGGAGGACATGGGATACCCACTTTGGATTTGGCTGATGACACCTGTGCGGAGGCCTCAGACTGAGAAGGAGATCCAGTATAAGGAGGCCCATGTTGCCACCCGTTCAATAGTGGAGTGCAGCACAGGACTGCTCAAGACGCGGTTCAGATGCCTGGACCATTCTGGCGGAGCCCTCCAATATAGCCCCCTGATATTGTCCTGCCTTGTGCCCTGGTGCAGCATCTTGAGGAGGAGGACATGGAGGCAGACCTGCTGGGTTTCACTGGGGAGGAGGCTGATGAGCAGGAGGAGGAGGAGGAAGACGAGGAGGATGACGATGAAGAGCAACACCACCCGGGCACTGGAGGGCTGGTGGCAGCATGAGTCAGCATGCAAGGGTGGTGAAGGAGGCCCTGATCAACATAACCTTTGGGCAATAGGAGGCTGTATTGCTGCACGTGGGTTCCAGTCCAGTCCCCCCAGCGTCCTACAATTTCTTGCAACACTCTAACACCAGGATGGTGGGCCTGGATATGTTGTGTTAGCGAGTTTCTTTGGCAGGGGGGAGGGTGATGATGATTTGCTGAGCTGCAACTCGACCATGACCCTCTGGGACTCTGTCATAGCCTGCTGTGACTCAGCCAATGCTTGGAACCTACCACTCATGGTGAGGATCTCCTGCCCCAGGCTTTCTACCGCGGACGCCACTCTTGTAGTGTTGCCTGGGAACTGCGCAAGACGGGCAACAGCTGGTCTGCCTGAAAGCTTCAGGACTCCTTCCATCAGCCTCACAGTTTGTCCACTGTTGCTGTCAACCCATCCTGCATTCCCTGGCTCTGTTGCTGCATCTCCAGCAGCTGAGGGAGAAGTGATCACAGACGCCCAGCATGTCACCTGGGGTCCTCGCCTCCGGAAGGTCCCCGCAAGGTAGAGGCCTCGGACGTTCCCTTCTCCATCCAATGTACATCAACAGATGTGTTGTGCGCACAGAGAGTGACCCAGATGCCTCACCACCATCTTGACCCACCAATGTGAGAGGCTCTGGGATTGTGAATCGCACGGTGGAAGCTAATACCCAACTGGTGCCGGTCTCAGAGCTCCACTCAACAGCTTCCACCGAGGAGTTTTCTGAGCTGTCGGGGCAGGATGTATAGGAGCAGCAGTGGGAGCTGTGATACCAGATGGTCCTGGCAGATCGGGTTCCCTTCCTGCAAAACAGGACACAAGGTTAAGTGCAAAGAAGGGAGAGGGATCAGGGCTGCATCAACTTAGTTGATATCTCTCCATAAGTGCAGGATAGGCAGGTGCTCACTTCTATGCTCAGCCCACATCCCCTCCTCTCCCACAAGCTCCAGGTCCACTCCTCAGAATGGGTGAGGGCTTGTATGTCAAGCTTACCGCCCTCTGTCTTTGTGCTGTCTTGCAGTAATGGGCATTCTTCTCCTGTGGGAACAGAAGGAGCCATGAAAAATCTGATGCACGAGTCCTGAAGGGTATCAGATGGTAGCCCTTGATACTCTTGACAGGGGAGATGCTTGGGGATCAGGGGCTGGAAGCATGCAGGGTGCTGGGGGTCATTTAAGGGAAACATTCACCCTTGCTGTCCAGATTAGGTCATTCATTTTCTTCTGGTGCTGCTTCCCAGTTCTCCAGGCCGGTGTCCTGGCACTGAGACACGTGGCCACAGCGTCCCAGACTGCTTTTCCATCACTTCCCCTGAAAAGACGTCCTGCTGGGGGAAGAAGGTGTCCTGCTTTGTCTCCACTGCCTCCAGCAACCTGGCCAGGTCAAATCAGAAAATCTGGGTGCTGACTTCCTGGAAGCCATTTCTTTCTGCACTGCCTGCCTCTCTGTCCAGCTTTGGGGTTTTTATGGAGCTGTCCCTTGTTAAGGCAGGTCAGCTGCAGGCAGTTTGGGCGAGTCATGCACCCATTAGAGCATCCCATAAGTTTAATGAAGTTTGCCTTATTACCATGGAGGGGAAGCCAAGTCAGCACTTGCAGGTGTGCTAATGGGGTGGGGCGGTAGGGAGGAATTTGCACCTCTGTGATGACTGAGGGCAGGGGAGAGAGAGGGTCATGTCAGGCAGCCATCAGGGCCAGGAGGTGATGAGGGGGTAGTGTGCAAGTGGGTCCAGGGGGGAGGATGGTAAGGGGGTCAATAATGTTGGGGAGAAGGTGCTCTGATATCCTTGGGGGAGGGGGAGGTGGTATCTGGCCCGGGAGGGTTCTGCCAAGAGAACTGATGTATTTTTTGCTTTTTCTATGTGTGCGCTGTTTGTGGTTCCAGTGAGCTGCTGGCTGTCTGAGTTAAGCTCCGCCTACTGCCTCTTGTGGCCAGAAACAGTCTACCCAAAATTTCAGAGACAGAGTGCATAACACTGGGAGAGAAAGCTCACCCAAAAAATGAATCAGCAACTCTCCCATTTTCACGCTAGCTGGACACTTTGAAAGAATCTTGTCAAATTCCACCCACAGTGTTAAAAAGAACAAAGAACAAAGAAACATACAGCACAGGAACAGGCCCTTCGGCCCTCCAAGTCTGCACCGATCATGATGCCTGCCTAAACTAAAATCGTATGCAGTTACGGAATCCGTGTCCTTCCATTCCCATCCTATTCATGTATTCATCTGGTTGCCCCATAAGTGCTACTATCGTATGTGCTGCCACCACCTCCCTGGGCATCGTGTTTCAGACATTCACACCCTTTGCGTAAAAGACTTGTCTCACACATCTCCTTTAAACTTTTCCCCACACACCTTAAACCCAATGTCCCCTAGGCTTTTCTACCCTAGGAGAGAGCATCCTCTGTCCATGTCACTAATAATCTTGTAAACCTCTATCAGGTCACCCCTCAACCTCCGTCGTTTCAGTGAAAACAAACCGAATTTATCCAGCCTTCCCTCATAGCTAATACCCTCCAAACCAGGCAACATTGTGGTAAACCTCTTCTATACCCTCTCCAAAGCATCCACTTCCTTCTAGTAGTGTGGCAACCAGAATTGTACACAATATTCTAAATGAGGCCTAAGGTTCTGTACAGCTGCAGCACAATCTGCCAATTTTTATAGTCAGTGTCTCAACCGATGAAGGCAAGCATGCTGTGTGCCTTCTTGACTACTTTATCCACATGTGTTGCCACTTTCAGTGATTGGTGGACATGTACGTCCAGATCTCTCTACCTGTCAATATCCACATAATCATGGAATCCTACAGAAGGAGGCCATTCAGCCCATCGAGTCTGCATTGATCACAATCCCACTCAGGCTCTAACTTGTTAACCCCATGCATTTACCCTGGCTTGTCCCCTGACAGTAAGGGAGAATTTAGCATGACCAATCCACCTAATACGTACATCTTTGGAGTGTGGAAGGAAACCGGAGCACCCGAAGGAAACCCATGCAGATGCAGGAAGAATGTGCAAGCTCCACCCAGACGGTGACCCAAGCCAGGAATTGAACCCATGTTCCTGGCGCTGTGAGGAAGCATACTAATCATTGTGCCACCATGCCGCCCTAAGGGTTCTAAGGGTTCTATCATTTACTGTATAATTTCTACATGTATTGGACCTTCTAAAATGCATTATTTCACACTTGTCCGGATTAAACTCCATCTGCCATTTCTCCGCCCAAATCTCCAACTGGTCTACATCTTGCTGTATTCTCTGAAAATTTCTTCACTATTCGCAACTCCACCAATTTTTATGCTGTCTGCGAACTTACTAATCAGACCTGCTGATTTTTCCTCCAAATCATTTATATATATTACGAACAACAAAGGTTCCAGAACTGATTCCTGCTAGTCATAGCTTTCCATTCAGAAAACCAACTCTCTACTGCTACCCTCAGTCTTCCATGGCCAAGATGTGGAGATGCCAGCACTGGACTGGGGTAAGCACAGTAAGAAATCTCATAACACCAGGTTAAAGTCCAACAGGTTTATTTGGTAGCACAAGCTACAATCTTTCGGAGCACTGCCCCTTCGACTTGTAATCCCCACAACTTGCCTGGGCTTGTAAAATCTCACTAACTGACTTGGCTGGAGACAATACACATCTCTTTAACCTGTGCTTAACCCTCTCTCTACTCACATTGTCTGTACCTTTAAGACTTGATTACCGGTAAAGGCTCACATTCCAACTATTATTTTGTAAATTGAGTTTGTGTCTTTATATGCCCTGTTTGTGAACAGAACCTACACTCACCTGATGAAGTGGCAGCACTCCAAAAGCTTGTAGCTTGTGCTACCAAATAAACCTGTTGGACTTTAACTTGGTGTTGTGAGACTTCTTACTGTTGTATAGCCAAGCCAGTTCTGTATCCAACTTGCCAGCTCTCCTCTGATCTCATGAGACTTTACCTTTTGTACCAATCTACCATGAGGTACCTTGTCAAAGGCTTTACTGAAGTCCATGTCTTTCCAACATCCATTGTCTTTCCTCATCTATCACCTTTGTCATTTAAGGGCTTGGATGGCGTAGATTTCTTGAAATGTATACGGAAGAAAGGTTTAGGCTCATATATACAGGATCCAATGAGGGGCAGCACAGTGCTGGATCAAATTAGAGTCATAGAGATTTACAGTATGGAAATAGGACCTTCGACTCAACTTGCCCAGTTTTTATCATTAAGCTAATCCTGATTGCCCACATTTGTCCTATATCTGTCTATACCAATCTTACCCATGTAATTGTCTAAATGCTTTTTAAAATACAAAATAGTACCTACATCTACTATTACCTCTGGCAGCTCATTCCAGACATTCACCATCCTCTGTGTGAAAACATTTCCCCTGTGGACCCTTTTGCATTTCTCCTCTTTCTCCTTAAATCTATGCCCTCTAGCTTTAGACTTCCCTACTTTTGGGAAAAGATGTCGACTATCTACCTTATCTATGCCCCGCATTATTTTATAGATCGCTATAAGATCACCCCTAAACCTCCTATGCTCCAGGGAAAAAGGTCCCAGTCGATCATAACTCAAGCCATCAACTCCCGATAGCATCCTATTCCTCCAATTTTGGAGAATGAAGCTGGACCGGTGGTTGAGGTGGTGGTGGGGGAGCATTTTAGTGAAAGCAACCACAGCATGGCACAATTTTAGCATTTTAAGAAACAGACAAACTGCAAAAAAAAGTTTGGATTGGGGGAGTGGGTGGCCTAGCTTATCGCTACACTATTAATCCAGAAACTCAGCTAATGTTCTGGGGACCCGGGTTTGAATCCCACCATGGCAGATGGTGGAATTTGAATTCAATTAAAAAAAAACTGGAATTAAGAATCTATTGATGACCTTGAAACCATTGTCGATTATTGGAAAAACCCATCTGGCTCACTAATGTCCTTTAGAGAAGGAAATCTGCTGTCCTTACACAATCTGGCCTACTCCAGAGCCATAACCAATGTGGTTGACTCCAAATTGCCCTCCAAGGGCAACTAGGGATGGGCAATAAATGCTGGCCAGCCAGCGACGTCCATGTCCCACGAGTGAATAAAAAAAAGAAATTAAAAAATGAACAGCATGTTCTGAGGAACAAAGGGACCTTGGCATATCTGTCCATAAATCTCTGGAGGCAGAAAGGCACGTTAGTGGGGTGGTGAAAAAGGCATATGCCTTTATCAAACAACGTAAACACAGTAAAAAGTCTGACAACACCAGATAGTTTGATAGTTTACTATCAAATAAATCGGTTGGACTAAAACCTGGTGTTGTCAGACTTTTTACTGTGTTAACCCCAGTCCAACACCGGCACATCCACATCATTTATCAAACAAGGCATAGATTACAAAAGCAAAGAGGTCATGTTGGAATTGTATTGAACTTTGGTGAGGCCACAGCTAGAGTACTGTGTGCAGTTCTAGTCACCACATTATAGGAAGGATGTGATTGCACTGTAGATGGTGCAGAAGAGATTCACCAGGATGTTGCCTGGAATGGAGCATTTAAGTTATGAAGAAAGGTTGGATAGACTTGGGTTGTTTTTGTTGGAGCAGAGAAGACTGAGATGTGATCAGATCAAGGTGTAAAAGATTATGGGGGCATAGACAGGATGGATAGGGAGCAGTTGTTTCCCTTAGTTGAAGGGTCAGCAATGAGGGGACACAAGGTGAGGAGCAGGAAGTTTAGAGGAGATGTGAGGAAAATCTTTTTTACCCAGAGGGTGATGACGGTCTGGAATATGCTTGTTTAGAGATTGGTGGAGGCAGATCTCCTCATATCTGTTAAAAAGTACCTGGATGAGAACTTGGTACGTCATAACATTCCAGGCTATGGGCCTAATGCTGGTAAATTGGATTAGTCTGCACCAAAGCATGTTTCTCATGCTTCGGGGCAGACTCGATGGGCAGAAAGGCCTCTTCTGCACTGTGAGATTCTGTGAATGCAGGAAAACAGATAATGCACCATGACGATAATTAGATTCTCAAATTAGTTCTTTGTTCTACTAAATGTCAGTGTCAAGTACTTACCAATACTTCAATTATCAGTAAAGCTCTTTCAAAGTTGCTTCCATTGAAAAGTATGGTCCTTCTATATACACTAATGTATGTATTTCCAGCATCAATATACAGCCTTTCAGACGATTATGATCTGGAATTCTTCTTAATGGCTTTGCCCAACAGCAGGCCCGTCCCATAGTACCATGATCTTCATCACAGATAGGACAAGGAAGCAGATCTCAAATCCATCCTAGCCAGAAAGGGGTTCAACCACTATGCTGTTGGCACCACTCTGATCCACATGGTCCATCCAGCCAACTGAGCCAAAAGGACCTCCAAGGAGTCTGAGTTGCTGTGGAAACATGCATGTTCTAGTCCAGAACTATGAACAGTAAATTAGAAGTTTTGTTTTTTCTTTACATCAAATGGCGGACCGTGAATCTCTTCCAGTCTTAATACCTGCATTGGTGTATGGTGGAGGAATTACAGGTTGATACTGAACCTGTTTGGTCATGTTATGAATGCATGTTCCTTGGCCATCAAGTCCTGGTGTAGGAGTTGAATTTGAAACTTTTGGTTCAGAGGCAGAGAGATACTACCCACTGCACCACAATATTTTCATAAACTGGAATACCTAAGCTTTAAGTCATAACTATAAAAGCTTGCACAATATGCTATAACAAGTTGTTCAATATCAATAACATAGATAAGCAATCAAGGGGATTAGTGTTTTGGCTCCTTAAAAGTTCTGAGTTCAATTCCAAGAACTGCCATTCACTATCAGCATTTCTCTTTTCAGTTGAGTGAGTTTGTCAAGTTTACTGAACAAAATACCCTGTGAACACAAGGTGCCCTATGTTGTGGAAGTGATAAATGAAGAGGAATGACATGGACCCCAACTAAATTGTATGGCCCAGCGAGCCAATCATTACAATAATAAGCATAAGCATAAGAATCTCACAAGTAGAAGTAGTGTAGGCCACTCAGCCTCTCATGCCTGATCTGCCCATCATTCAATAAGATAATGGCTGATCTGATTGTAACCTTAATACCCATTTTCTTGTCTGCCCACCCATAACACTTGACCCCTTCATCAATCAAAAATTTGGCTAAATCAGCCTTGAATATATTCAATGACCCATATTCAATGATCCAATGGAGAATTAAACAATTCTGTGGCTCTGACCATATTTCTTACCTAGTTGTCAAAGGGCTCACAGGCCAAACAACTTGGTGGTAAAAAATAAAAGATGGGAAGACAGCATTCTTTTAAATTTTAATTACTTTAAATAGGAAAACTATTGTTCCTGTCTTTGGTAAGCTGGACTGGTTCATTTTTTGATGACTGTCAATATTGTACTGTAATTGGCCAGAGGGGCCAGATGCACTGAATGGTGTTTGTGCCAATGCTTGATCCATCTCACTTCCATGGAATGCTTAGAACATAAATGATAACCTAGCCAAATCCTAACAAAGCCAACCAGCTTTTGTTAGCAAATGTGTTTACTTTGTTCCTATAATTTTTGAAGTTTGCCATTACTCATAATAACTTGGCAGGAAAGAAATGAAATCTTTCTACAATTCCTCCACAAGTGGGCTGCATGGCTAACTGATCAAATTGCTGACTAGTTCATTTTATTCCTGCCTTGTTCCAATTCATTTATCTGTACCTATGTTATTATTGCACCAGCAAGATGAGAACAATGAAGAAGTCTAGACATTTCTTTGTTCACAAAACAAAAGATAACAGCAACAGAAAGATGGAGAATCCATTACTTATGAAGTTCAGAAAGGCAATTCCATTCATTATGGATTTAATGAAAAAGAACTCAGCTACTCAGGTACATGCTTGGAAGGGAATGGCTCTGGGAATCTTAACATTGACTGTAGACCCCATGAGGTCTCAAGGCATCAGGTCAAATATGGGCAAAGAAACTTCTTGCTGACTACCATCTATCACCCCTCCCTAAACTGATAAATCAGTACTTTTCCATGTTGAATTTGACCAGTTTGGAGTCATCCACACCCAGACTCGTCACAAATCTAAGAAGCGCCGAGGGTGGCATGGGCACAGTATGTATTCTGGGTGGGGGATTTTGATGTTGGTAGTATTAGGGTTTGGCATAGAAAGGTTGATATGAGATTCAGTAAAGTACAGTCCACACTGTGATGTAAAAGGACACCTGATCTGAATGCAGAGGGCAATCTTGTGTTGGACAGAGACATACAGAGGCAAATATGGAGACAGCTCCTAGCTTAGACTTATACAGTATATATGCATATAAGTACAAGTAGCTAATAAATGCTTGTTGTTAAATCATACAAGACTCAGTACCTCTTCATAAGAACTACTTTACTACACACAAAATCTTAAAATAAGGTAGCAACTATCAGAACCTGCCAGAAATTCTGGAGAAGAGCTTTGAAACTTGGAAGATTGAAAAAGCAACAGTCTGATATGATGAAAAGCATCAGAAGTAAAAGTGCTGGAGGAGGCCACAAGAAAGAAGTGCTAAAGTAGTTTTGGAAGCAGAAGGCAGAAATAAAATTGCATTCTGCAGCAGAAGACTCTATTGAATCCAGTGAAAGTCCAACGTCAATATCCAAATCCTGTGCAGATTCGGAAGACTTAGCATGTTGAGCTAAACAAACTTAAGTTTTTGGCCAGAATGTGTTTTAAAAAGCTTTTAAGGGCCAGCAGTCAGAATTGCTATCATAAAATGCACCATGAACAGCTAGAGTCCCAAGTCAGAACTCGAACACATGGTGGCCAAGCTTGATCAGATTGAGAAAGAAAAAAATAACTTTAAAAAGAATCAGTAGTTAAAAAAGTGGTGGATTGTTTGACCAGACAATATTTAGGTACTGCAGGGAAATCTCAAAAACGTCAATTCAGCGAGTCATTGCTTAAAATTTAAAATACAGAAATTATAATCGCATTTCAAAAAACATTGACAAATGTAGAAAACTCTGTTGAGAAGAAGCAAACGGCAGTGCCATCTTCTATTTTCTAACAGCATTTATAGCTAGACACACTTGAATTTTAAATGACCATGGATCAATAAAATACTTTACCGGACCTGTTTGGACATGCCCGTAGTACACACAAATCCAAGAATGTTGGAGAGAGAGGTTCCTCAAGTCAAGTCAACTCAGAAGCTGAACAAGTTAACACATTTCTTTATTCTATAGATGCAATAGATCACAATGTCATGGGTAGACAATGAATAAATGAAGCCTCAGCAAAATCTGATGAAAGTTTAAAATCATTTAACACTTGTTATAATTTCAGTAGTAACAAAAGCATTGAAAGAGTGAAGTTGATACACAGGTCCAACAGCCAGAGAACCTATTGACTCCTTCATTAATGAACTGTGCAGAATGGCTGAAGACTGTGATTATGGTGACTAAAATCAGAGCTAATAAGGGGTAGAACTTATTTGGAGTGGCAGATGATGTGCTTTCAAGTTAAGAAAGATTTAAGATTTAACCCCTGAAAAGGCCATTCAGATTGTCAGGCAATCCAAAATCAGTTTACAGCACAGATTCATCTTAAGGGGTGAAAACATGCCATGATAAAGGGCAATTCACACTATCCAACGAGTAAAACACCAGAAGAGCAGAGACTTGCCAGGCCACTGAAAGAAATACCCTAAATTACCATTAGAGGGTGGGCAAACATGCCAGTGGAGCCAAAGGACCCCGGAGGTATGATCAATGTCCAACAGTCTCAGCACAGCATTTTAATTTCAACCACATTAAACATTTAAGGAAGATTCGCAAAACTAGCAAAACTAGCATAGCCAGATGCACGGATGGGGGATGATTCTCTCAAAAAAAATTTAAGTGCTGAATTGACAAGAAAAATGGTGTAATGCACAACTGTTTTTTTCAGTGGGAGTTCAGACTTGATTCTTTCCACACTCTGTGCAGTGCAGAGGTCACAATCATGAATATTATTAAAAAGTCAGGGGGCAGGGCCTATTCATGCCAGAGTATGACAATTCCGGGCCTCTGTGCATGCTATCAGGATTGACAGATTGACAGAAATGCTACTGGGCCTGGAGAATTCAGTCCCGGGTCCAATTATCACACTTAAATTACATTACAAATAGATTAAAATCACTTATCTGGTCTTCCCACCGGTTTCCAGCATGGTCCCAACCGTGCCTGCTTTCCGGCGGTGGGAGATACACATGCATCGGGAATGCATGCGTGAATCCCATGAATTGGTGATGCACACATCTCCTAACCCAATCCATCAAAAAATTAGTGGGTTGGAATGGGAGAATTGCCCTAGGACCTCAAGACAATTCATGAAGTTGAAGTACTACACCAAGAGAAAACATAACCATGCTTCTTAGGTAAGGTCAAAGATCAGGGATTTTTGTTCGAGAACATGGACATCTTAGTTAATGGTCATCACAGAAACTTTGAAGTTGATAAGGGAGCCAGTATTAAGGTCCTCTCAGACACGAAACTGACTGAGACACCTCTGCCTATGAATAACAAACACATCTCTTTATGTGCCCAGAGGAATCTGACTTCCAGTTGTAGGTATAATTCTGGAACCATTAAGGTGGCAAACAAATCTTTAAAGTCATATATATGGGGATGCAATTCTCCCAAAAAATTCCAAGTGTCAAATTCACATGAAAGTTTGAGTCCATTGGTGCTCTTAGCAGGATTTTCAGAATCAGTCTCCCACACTCTGAGCACTGCGAGATTCATTCTGAAAATCAGGGGGCTGAGCTTATTCCTTTGAACAAGCTGGCAGCAGCGTGCTAAGTGGGACACTGAACATGCGATGATCTGTCAGTGGCGAGATTGTCACATGCGCAATGGCCCCAAACTGCCGGCCTCCCAATCGCTAGCCAGCTCAATCGCTGGTTAGCCCTGCAATCTCACATGGCTCCCATAGATAGATGGGTGGGTACACATTGGTACAAACAAAACAAAGGATGAGGCTCGAACAGGAGAATATAGGGAGCTAGGAAGCAAACTGAAAAGTAGGACCTCAAAAGTAGTGAGCTCAGGACAACTACCTGTGCCACGGACTAGTCAAGAGTAGAAACAGCAGGATGAATACATGGCTGAAAAGATGGTGTGAGGGGGTGCGTTTCAGATTCCTAGGGCATTGTGACCGGTTTTGGGAGAGCTGGGATCTGTACAAATTTGTCGGTTACACTTGGGCATGATTGGGATTGATATCATTGGAGGCATACTTGTAGTGGTTTGAAAGGGTTTAAATTAATATGGCAGGGCGATGGGAACCTTTGCAAGGATCCAGAGCAGGGGTAATTAAGAACAAGAGGAAAAGACAGTAAGGAGAATAAGGAAAGTGAAAGGAAGAGAAATGAAGGGCCAAAGTCATATAAAGACTGAGTAAAAAACAGCAGAAAAGGGAAAAGAAATGTTAAAGGTGTTCACTTGAAGGTTTTGTACCTGAATGCTCAGAGCATACAGAACAAAATGGATGAATTTGTTGCACAGATAGATGTAAAGGGCTATGATATAGTTGGCACTATGGAGACGTGGCTCCAAGGTGAGTAAGGATGGAAACTAAACATTGAGGGCTATTCAGTGTTTAGGAAAGACAAACAGAAAGGAAGAGGTGGTGGAATTGCATTGTTGATTAAAGATGATATTGACACGATATTGAGTAAAGATATTGGCATAGATTTTGTGAAATCTGTATGGGTCAAGTTAAGAAATAACTAGGGGAAAAAACATTGGTGGGGCGCTATACAGACCACCAAACTGTAGTGGTAATGTTGGGAAAAGCATTAGACAGGAAATCAGAGATGTATGTGTTAAAGGAACATTTGTGATTATGGATGACTTTCATCTGCATATAGATTAGGAGAGACAAATTAGTCACAGTACAATAGAGGAGGAATTTCTGAAATGTATAGGGATGGTTTTCTGGAGCAATATGTTGAGGAACCAACAAGGGAGCAAGCCATCTTGGACTGGGTGTTGTGTAATTAGAAAAGATTAGTTGGTAATCCAGTTGTGAGAGAACCTTTGGGGACAAATGATCATAATATGGTAGAATTCTTTGTCAAGGAGAATAATGATGTAGTTGATTCTGAAACCAGGTTCCTCAGTCTCAGTGAAGGTAACTATGATGGTATGAGGCATGACTTGGCCATGATGGACTGGGAAACCTTTTGAAAGGAAAGACAGTGGACAGGCAATGGCAGGCATTTAAAGAACAAATAGGTGAATTCCAGAAGTTGTTTATTCCTGTTTGGCGCAAGATTGGTAAGGGAATTGTGGCTAAACTATGGTTGACAAGGGAAATTAGAGATAGTATCAGATTCAAGGAAGAAGCATACAAATTGGCAAGAAAAAGGAAGGTTTGAGGATTGGGAGCAGTTTAAAATTCAGCAAAAGGAAGACGAAGGAATTAATTAAGAAGGGGAAAATAGAATATGAAAATAAGAGGAACATTAAATCTGACCGCAAAACTTTCTATAGTTTGACAAAAACGAATGTAGGCCCCTTATAGTCAGAAACAGGAGAATACATAATGCGGAATAAAGAAATGGCCGGGAATTAAATTCGTATTTTGCTTCATTCTTCACAAAGGAAAACAAGAATAATATACCAGAAGTGCTGAGAGAAACAAGTGTTAGTGAGGATCTGAAGGAAATCAGTATTAATAGGGAAATAGAAGAAATAGCGAGGCACCTTGAGAAAAATTGTTTGATACAGCAGACGTAGCACGGATTCATTAAGGGGAAGTCACGTCTGACGAATTTATCGGAATTCTATGAGGATGTGACTAGTGCGGTAGACAGAGGGGAACCGGTGGATGTGCTGTTTCTTGATTTTCAGAAGGCGTTTGATAATAAGTAGAGTGCCCCTGGAGTGCCCCAGGGGTCGGTGCTGGGGCCTCAGCTTTTTACCATTTACATAGATGATCTGGAGGAGGAAACCAAGTGTAGGGTGTCGAAATTTGCTGATGACACTAAGATTGGGGGAACGGCAAATTGTGCAGAGGGTGTGGAGAGTCTGCAGAAGGATCTAGATAGGCTGGGCGAATGGGCCAGGAAATGGCAAATGGAATTTAATGTTGGCAAGTGTGAGGTGGTCCACTTTGGTAGGAATAATGGTAGGAAGGACTATTACTTACGGGGCGAAAAACTGCAGCAGGCAGTGGTGCAGAGGGACCTCAGGGTCCTTGTGCATGAGTCGCAAAAACCCAGCTTGCAGGTGCAGCAGGTGGTCAGGAAGGCAAATGGGATGCTGGCCTTCACAGCGAGGGGGATTGAATATAAAAGTAGGGAGGTCTTGCTGCAGCTGTATAGGACATTGGTGAGGCCGCAGCTGGAGTACTGTGTGCAGTTTTGGGCGCCGCACCTGCGCAAAGATATTTTGGCCTTGGAGGGAGTGCAGAGGAGGTTTACTAGGCTGATACCAGAGTTGAGGGGGTTAAGCTATGAGGAGAGGCTGAATAAACAAGGCTTGTACTCGTTAGAGTTTAGAAGAATGAGGGGAGATCTCATTGAGACGTATAAGATGATGAATGGGATGGATAGGATAGAGGTGGAGAGACTCTTCCCGCTCAAAAAAGACAGTAGGACTAGGGGGCACAGCCTCAAGATAAAGGGGGGGCGGTTTAGAACGGAGTTGAGGAGGAACTTCTTCACTCAAAGGGTGGTGAATCTCTGGAATTCTCTGCCCGTTGAAGTGGTGGAGGCTGCCTCGCTAAATATTTTTAAGACGCGGGTTGATGGGTTTTTGATAAGAGAGGGGATTAAGGGTTATGGGGAGAGGGCGGGAAGGTGGAACTGAGCCGCGACAGATCAGCCATGATCTTATTGAATGGCGGGGCAGGCTCGAAGGGCTAGATGGCCTACTCCTGCTCCTATTTCTTATGTTCTTATGATAAGGTGCCGCACAAAAGGTTGCTTCAGAAGGTTAGGTGGCATGGAGTTGGGGGTACGGTGTTAGCGTGGATAGAGGATTGGCTTTCTAATAGGAGGCAGAGAGTTGGTATCGATGGGTGCTATTCGGATTGGCGGTTGGTGACTAGTGGAGCGCCCCACGGATCGGTGCTGGGGCCTCAGCTATTTACCATTTATATAGATGATTTGGAGGAGGGGGCTGAGTGTAGGGTGTCAAAATTTGCTGATGACACTAAGATAATTGGAAAAGAAAATTGTGTGGAGGGTGTGGAAAGTCTGCAGAGGGATCTAGATAGGCTAAGCGAGTGGGCGAGGACCTGGCAGATGGAGTACAATGTTAGCAAGTGTGAGGTTATCCACTTTGGCAGGAATAATAGTAGGAGGGGCTACTATTTAAAGGGCGAAAAGCTGCAGCATGCTACGGTGCAGAGGGACCTGGGGGCCCTTGTGCATGAGTCGCAAAAACCCAGCCTGCAGGTGCAGCAGGTGATCAGGAAGGCAAATGGGATGCTGGCCTTTATAGCAAGGGGGAATGAATATTAAAGCAGGGAGGTCTTGCTGCAGCTGTACAGGACACTGGTGAGGCCGCAGCTGGAGTACTGTGCGCAGTTTTGATCGCCGCACTTGCGCAAGGATATTTTGGCCTTGGAGGGAGTGCAGAGGAGGTTCACTAGGCTGAGTTGGGGGTAGGGTGTTAGCGTGGATAGAGGATTGGCTGTCAAATAGGAGGCAGAGAGTGGGAGTCAATGGGTGCTATTTGGATTAGCGGTTGGTGACTAGTGGAGTGCCCCAGGGGTCGGTGCTAGGGCCTCAGCTATTCACCATTTATATAGATGATCTGGAGGAGAGAACCGAATGTATGGTGTCGAAATTTGCTGATGACGCCAAGATTGGTGGAACGGCAAATTGTGCGGAGGGTGTGGAGAGTCTGCAGAAGGATCTAGATAGGCTGGGCGAATGGGCCAGGAACTGGCAAATGGAATTTAACGTTGGCAAATGTGAGGTTGTCCACTTTGGTAGGAATAATGGTAGGAAGGATTATTACTTACATGGCAAAAAACTGCAGCATGCGACGGTGCAGAGGGACCTCAGGGTCCTTGTGCATGAGTCACAAAAACCCAGCCTGCAGGTGCAGCAGGTGGTCAGGAAGGTGAATGGGATGCTGGCCTTCATAGCGAGGGGGATTGAATATAAAAGTAGGGAGGTCTTGCTGCAGCTGTATAGGGCACTGGTGAGGCCGCAGCTGGAGTACTGTGTGCAGTTTTGGTCGCCGCACTTGTGCAAGGATATTTTGGCCTTGGAGGGAGTGCAGAGGAGGTTTACTAGGCTGATTCCGGAGTTGAGGGGGTTGAACTATAAGGAGAGGCTGAATAAACTAGGCTTGTACTTGTTGGAGTTTAGTAGAATGAGGGGAGGTCTCATTGAGACGTATAAGATGTTGAATGTGATGGATAGGATAGAAGTGGAGAGGCTCTTCCCGCTCAGAAAGGACAGTAGGACTAGAAGGCACAGCCTCAAGATAAAGGGGGTGCGGTTTAGAACGGAGTTGAGGAGGAACTTCTTCACTCAAAGGGTGGTGAATCTCTGGAATTCTCTGCCTGTTGAAGTAGTGGAGGCTGCCTCGCTCAATATTTTTAAGACGCAAGTTGATAGGTTTTTGATAGGCAAGGGGATTAAGGGTTATGGGGAGAGGGCGGGAATGTGGAACTGAGCCACGACAGATCAGCCATGATCTTATTGAATGGCGGGGCGGGCTCGAGGGGCTGGATGGCCTACTCCTGCTCCTATTTCTTATGTTCTTATGTTTGAACTATGAAGAGAGGCTGACTAGACTGTGTTTGTACTCGTTGGAATTTAGAAGGATGAGGGGGGGATCTTATAGAGACGTATAAGATAATGAAGGGGATGGATAGCGTAGAGGTAGAGAGATTCTTCCCGCTCAGGAAGGACAGCAGGACTAGGGGGCACAGCCTCAAGATAAGGGGGGTTGCAGTTTAGAACGGAGTTGAGGAGGAACTTCTTCACTCAAAGGGTGGTGAATCTCTGGAATTCTCTGCCCATTGAAGTGGTAGAGACTACCTCGCTAAATATATTTAAGACACGGGTGGATAGGTTTTTGGTAGGCAAGGGAATTAAGGGTTATGGGGAGAAAGCAGGAAAGTGGAACTGAGCCATTTCAGATCAGCCATGATCTCATTGAATGGCGGGGCAGGCTCGAAGGGCTAGATGGCCTACTCCTGCTTCTATTTCTTATGCTGTTATGTTTTAAACATTTTTTGCTTGTAAATCATTCACCTATGACAGGTTCTCAAGTTCAGGTACCAGAAATGATTCCTTGATGGTCAAGGTCATGAATATAGCATTGAAAAGAATAATAGCTGGAACGTATCATCCACATTCTGATTTGAAACGATGTATCATGAAAGCTTGAGTTGACCATCCAAGGTGAGTGTCTATTGTGAGGAGTCCAAGTGATCATTCCTTTTCGTTTACGTGAAGAATTCTTGTAGTCCAGATGAAGGAATTAGCATAGTTATTTTTGATGTCTGGGTCTGGATGCTCCGATTGAAAAAAAAGTGCGACAGCATAAATCCTGTGCACAAATAAGAAATACACCACCGCTATTTCCTCTCTCCTCTACACCATTGAGAACAGCCTAAAATGTCATGGCAATGATTGCATGCACATTTTGCTGCTCTGTTTGAGGGTTATATGTTCTTCATTAAAATTGTTGCGTACTTGAAGTGCCCAGAAGTTGTTAACATGAGATCCACAACAACTGAACAAATCATTGAAAAAATTGTCAAAGTTTTTGCTAGATTTGGTAAACTGGAATAGATTATTAGCAATAATGATTCAGTTTACTTCACAACAGTTTGAGGATTATCTCAAAATAAGTGGTATTCAACATATAAAATCAGCACCTTATCATCCATCAATCAATGTATTAAGTGAAAGGTTCTTACAGTCCTTGAAACGTTTTTTAAAAGCTTCAAAAGAGCAAGGTACATTATCCCATCATACAAATAGCGATTGACATCTTATGGAAACATTACTCATGTGACTACCCAAAGTTCACCTGCATTACTATTCTGAAAGAGAAAGTTGAGAATTATGTTTGATTTATTACCTCCAGAAACTACAGAGATAAGAGAGCATCAACAACAATCTCAATAAATGAGAAACGAGGGCCAAACAACGTTCATTTCAACAAACAGACCGAGTGTTAGCACGTAATTATGCTACCAGTGTGAACCGGGAATCAGCGATTGTTTTAGTAAAAACAAGTCTAGTTTTTTACATGATTCACCAGTTTGGAGCCATGATGGCCAGTTGTTGTCATCTCAAAATGATTTCTCAGAATCATCTCCAGAAGTACCAACTTCTTTAGTTTCTGGTGTTATGAATACTACTATGGAAAACTTAGTTTATCTGAGTTGCCCGATGATTGTGTCTATTCTACTACGTCATGTGAAAATGATACAGAGATAGGTCCAAGGTAAGAAGTGCTACTATCCACAACTGCAGAACAGTGGAGAACATTTAAAAAAACATTTATCACAATACAGAACCAGTTTATGCTCATAAGGACATAAGAAATGGGAGCAGGAGTAGGCCATCTAGCCCTTCGAGCCTGCCCCGCCATTCAATAAGATCATGGCTGATCTGAAGTGGATCAGTTCCACTTTCCTGCTTTCTCCCCATAACCCTTAATTCCCTTGTCTGTCAAAAACCTATCTACCCGTGACTTAAATATATTTAGCGAGGTAGCCTCCAACACTTCAACGGGCAGAGAATTCCAGAGATTCACCACCCTTTGAGTGAAGAAGTTCCTCCTCAACTCCGTTCTAAACTGCACCCCCCCTTATCTTGAGGCTGTGCCCTCTAGTCCTGCTGTCCTTTCTAAGCGGGAAGAATCTCTCTACCTCTACCTATCCAGCTCTTTCATTATCTTATACGTCTCTATAAGATCCCCCCTCATCCTTCTCAACTCCAACGAGTACAGACCCAGTCTATTTAATCTCTCTTCATAGTCTAACCCCCTCATCTCCGGTATCAGCCTAGTGAACCTCCTCTGCACTCCCTCCAAGGCCAAAATATTCTTGCGCAAGTGCAGCAACCAAAACTGCACACAGTACTCCAGCTGCGGCCTCACCAGTGCCCTGTACAGTTGCAGCAAGATTTCCCTGCTTTTATATTCTATCCCCCTTGCTACAAAGGCCAGCATCCCATTCGTCTTCTTGATCACCTGCTGCACCTGCAGACTGGGTTTTTGCGACTCATGCACAAGGACCCCCAGGTCCCTCTGTACCGTAGTATGCTGCAGCTCTTCGCCCTTTAAATAGTAATCCCTCCTACTATTATTTCTGCCACTCCTGAGAAGGAAAAGTACAACTTCACAGAAAAAGCAGCTAGGTGGACAACCAAAGAGGAATAGTATAAAACTAAAAAAAAGCTCACAAAAATGCAAGAAGTAGCACAGATCCTGCCAAATGGGAATGATACAAAGACAAAAAAAGATTGCAAAGCATCTTATAAGAGCTACTAAAAGGGATTATGAAAATAAACTTAGTTGTATCTGAGCTGCCCGATATCAAAATCAATAAGAACAACTTTTATCGTTACGTTAAGGGAAAGTGAGTGGTCAGGAGCATTTTGGCCTATTGAGAACCAAAAGTAGCGATATTGTCAATGACTATAGGGAAATTGGTGTTTCACAGGCTGCTGTTTAGTTTCAGTTCTGTGCAGAGAACATCTCTTTCAATAAACCTATTGTTTGCTACTTTGAACCTACATGTGCAAACCACATCCTTTTCTTTTTGCTTAATAACCACAACCCTAACATAGTTAGAGCATTGCAACATACACCATCTACACTGCAGTGGTTCAAGAAGGCAGTTCACCACCACCTTTTCAAGGCGTATTAGGGCTGGGCAATAAATGCTGGCCCAGCCAACGACACCCACATCAAATCAAAGAATAAAAAGTTAATCAGTCCATAATATATTATAGCTGTGAAATATTACCAGTTACTATCTTCAGTTCATTAAAATGTATCGGGAGAGAAGGATAGTTTGCCTTGCTTAGAAATTAATTTCAGAAGGTAATGAATGTTTAATTAAATCTTTCAGTATAGGGTTGCAAGATCCCTTATAATTCATTAACAAACAGATGGTTAATTGCTACAACTAGACATTTCAGTTAAAGGGAAAATCTTTGGTTATACAACAAGTTATTTTTAAATTGTTTTCGTAACTACTTTACTCCAAATTTTCTTTTCCTTTCTTGAAAATCTTGATTCCTGGACCAGTAAGTTTCTAGGTATCCAGATGTTCCCAAATTCCTTTCCCACCTAGCAATTTGGTTATGATATGAAATAGTGAGTACTAGCAGGTACCACCGCACCCAACATCTGCAAATATTCACTTTCCAGCAAAATTAAGGTCAGAATTTCATAGGGCCACTGAGAGCAGAGTTGGGATTGGGGGCAATCTTAAATGCAGTTGGGATGTATTCAAACGGAAATCTGTCTTCAGAATGTCGCTTCCGATGTATGGTGGAAACTGTGGAGGGCATATGTCATATCTGACACCTCTCGTCTGTGCGATCTGCTTCCATCTCACAACAATGTGTGCCAATTCACAGATCATTCTCAACACATGATGCATTGTCCTTCTTGTAAGGTGTCCCCATGGGAGGACCTGGTTCACATGCTTTGCAGGGTCACGCATTGTTAATTATTGTCTGTGTAAGATTCAGGCTAATGTGTATTCCCAGCTCAACTGCTTTCAGGAAAGGTAAAGGCTGAAGGTAGGAGAAATGTTGGAAGAGACAAAGATCATGTATATTAGAATTCCATGTTCTCTCACTAATGAGGCAGTGATTCCAAGCTCTGAGTCCCTCCTCAGAACTCGTGTGAACTCGTGTGTGCTCCTATGTGCCAAACATGTTCCCGAGTTTCCGAAAGGACATGTCACAGGTCACCAATAATTGTGAGGATCCCGACACTTCACTGTGCTTAGGTAATGCCCTACTCAGCAACATTATGGTCATTCCATTAGTGCCTAAATCCTTAAGAGTGCATACCTTCCAGTTGTCTGTCTAGCAAGCAAATAATCACCCCTGAAATCAAATCGTGCACAGGGTGCACATTAAATTTACCCTTTTCCCTACCCTTTAGATGAGAACACTAGATTCTTTGGGACTAGATGTTTTGTCAAAAGGTGATATTATTTGGGGGGCTCCAAGGCCTGTCACTTCTCATGCGAACGGAACAATTGTAACTGGCATGTGAAGGACGTCAAGTTGCCCAGTAGCTCCTGATTGCCTTCTTACTCTGGGGAATTTTGAGGATGTGACCAAAGGGTTAAGATTTAGTGATCAATCTCACATGATGAACTTCACTGGTAATTTTCCTGATTTCCTGCATTTTGAGTAAAGAGTTTATAATCTGTGACAGCTGTGCATTTCTCTTCATCTACGAATGCTCATATCGGTTGGGTAGCCCTTTACTCATTCCCCAGTGCAATGTATTATTGGTCCCAGAGGCTCTCAGAGATCTCACCAGATGAGTTGGTCCTCACTTAAATTGTTTGTTGCCCAATTTCCTTCTATTGCAAAATAGTGATGCTGAGGTCTCAGCACCAGACATGTTTGGCACCCCTCTGTGCCAGTGTGAAAATCCTTCCCAATGACCTGCTGGAGCAGTATGTTAGAGTTTCCCTCACTCCGTGACCCCTCAATCCTTATACCCAAAACCTCGGCCCCAAATATGTCCATGACCTAGCACTTTGATCCCCCCATCCTTGAGATCTATAGCACAGTGTGATGTAGAATCCCTGCCTTCTCCCCTCCCCCCACTTACTTAGTACCTGTGTCACAGAATGCTACTGTGCAGAGGGACCTGGGGGTTCTTGTGCACAAATCGCAAAAAACTCAGTCTGCAGGTGCAGCAGGTGATCAAGAAGGCGAATAGAATGTTGGCCTTTATCGCGAGGGGGTTAGAATATAAAAGCAGGGAGGTCTTGCTGCAACTGTACAAGGCACTGGTGAGGCCGCAACTGGAGTACTGTGTGCAGTTTTGGTCCCCTTATTTGCGAAAGGATATATTGGCCTTGGAGGGAGTACAGAGAAGGTTCACTAGGCTGATACTGGAGATGAGGGGGTTAGCTTATGAGGAGAGATTAAATAGACTGGGCCTGTACTTGTTGGAGTTTAGAAGGCTGAGGGGAGATCTTATAGAGACAAGATAATGAAGGGGCTAGATAGGGTAGAGGTAGAGAGATTCTTTCCACTTAGAAAGGAAACCAGAACTTGAGGGCACAGCCTCAAAATAGCGGGGGGTGGGGCAGGGGGGAAGAAGTTTAGAACAGAGTTGAGGACGAATTTCTTCTCTCAGAGGGTGGTGAATCTCTGGAATTCTCTGCCCATTGAAGTGGTGGAGGCTACCTCGTTGAATATGTTTAAGTCTTGGGTAGATAGGTTTCTGATAGATAAGGGAATTAAGGGTTATGGGGAGCAGGCAGGAAAGTGGAACTGATCCACTTCAGATCAGCCATGATCTTATTGAATGGCAGGGCAGGCTTAAGGGGCTAGATGGCCTATTCCTGCTCCTATTTCTTATGTTCCTATGTTCTTATGTCACGTATGAACCCTCCATTCCCCTCTAATGCAGGCCTAACCTTGAAGACTCTTGTCATGCTGCAGCCTTAGTGCGCATTTCTTGAATCAGAGCCTTAACCCTGCAGCACCTTATGTTGCTGCACGCCAAATCTGGATCCTTTGGGGAGACATTACCATTATGCCTGGCCAGCTGAAGGGTGAGACGAGCCAGTAAAATTGCGAGGGAACAGAGAAATTAGGTTCATGCCTGATTTCTCATCTCTCATCGTCTTACCGGCACCAAATATCCAGCACGTTCAGCCTTGCATTCATTTCCAGCGCAAAATCCAAGTTAAATCTTATTCTAATGTCATCACCAAGCCCAGGACTGAATCGTCCGGGCTCACTTGCCTGTGAGGACTTGCCATAAGGGTGGCATGGTGGCACAGCGGTTAGCACTGCTACCTCACAAGAACCAGGGAGCTGGGTTCGATTCCCAGCTTAGGTCACTGTCTGTGCAGAGTCTGTATGTTCTCCCTGTGTTTGCATGGGTTTCCACTGGGTGCTCCGGCTTCTTCCCACAGTCCAAAAGACGTGCTGGTTAGGTGCATTGGCCATGCTAAGTTCTCCCTCAGCGCTCCCGAAAAGCGCTGGAGTATGGCAACTAGGGGATTTTCACAGTAACTTCACTGCAGTGTTAATGTAAGCCTACTTATGACATTAATTAATAAACTTAAACTTCTATCTGTCGAGAATCACAGCTTGTCCCCACCAACAGGAACCAGACATGTTGGCCTTGCCGGTAGAACTGGAAGCCATTGAGCCTCCCCCCCGCCCCAGAGGGTGGGGGACAAGGGGAAGTGCTCAGTAGGCAGTGCCAGCCTGACACTGCCACACTGGCACTGGCTACTGAGCACCCTAGCACTGTCTACCAGACACCACCAAGTTGGTGGGGCCTGAGGTGTAGGGTCAACAGAGGCAGGGCCAGACTGGGGGCAGGTGAATTGCTGAGGGGTGGGGACCGCTGTGTGCTTTGCATTTGAGATTGTTGCAAGGAGGGGGCCTGCTGCTACTCTGCAATGGTGATCAGTGGACGGGGGATCAGCTTGGTCAGCTTTCTTGGGGCAGGAGTGCGCAGGGGTCAATATTTCCAGGTGCAGGATCTCACAATCAGCTGCGTGCCCTCATGGCAGCTCAGGGGGGCAGATTTAGGACACAGAGGCCTGTTGAAACCATCAGAGACCTGCAAGTGTCCTCTGCTGCTATCAATTGGCCTGCCCTTCCCCCTAGTGATGAGAAACAGATTTTGAGGTTTCATTCTGCACTAATTGCATAAGGTACCAGATTTGGACTTGTTGAAAAAACAGATCTGGAACTCTCCTGTTTTCACTCTCATTCTAAACTTAGAATTCTTTTTTGTAAGATCACACCCTCTGAGTCGGGTTTCATCCTATAGTCTCCAGAGCTGCCACAGCACAAATCCCAAATTGCACATTCCCAAAGTCAAAGGCCCCACCCTGCACTTGACATGAAGCAGCCACCCTAAGCTCACCACTACTTCAACCTTTACCCCCCAAGTCAAATGCTGTTGGCAGCTGAGCCTGACAAAGAATCCTCGATGGTGGGAGCGCTGAGCAAGTAGGTGAATGAACATTGAATCTCAAGGGAAGTGTGTCTCGCCAGATTCACAACGCTTATGTGGCATTGTGAAAGACATGACCTATTATCTGGTGTGGGGTCAGCAAGTATCCCTTTTGATGACTTATGCTAAAGACATTCCCGAAGTTGTGTGGGAGGAAACATGGCCTGCCATTGTAAGCTTGATAGCATAATCACAAACCTGTTTTAGGACGGTGTAAAACTGATTTTCAAGCTCTTGCAATATTTTCTGCTCCCATCCACCATGATGGCCATCATGGAGAGAAGTGAAAAACTCCACCTAAAGTTTTACCACAGGAATAAGACTGGACTGAAATCTTTGAGAGGTAATGAGCTTTGATTTTGACCAATATGTTGTCCACTTTCTGATACAATGTGAACACAGTAAATAACCCAAAGTAGACAGGAGTAAGTACCATTTCATGCTTCCTCAACCCTATTGCTTCATGGTCTCCCTTAATTTAACAGCTCATTTGAGGGGTAATATTTGATTAGTCACAGCACCAAAGTGAAAAACAGTGGAATCCCATGCTAAGGTAAGGCAAATCATATTACAGTTAATAAATAGAAAAGCTATATGAGGAATGGCAATGAAAGTAAATATGTAAAATAGTTTTCTGAGTATCTGAAAAGCAAATTCCCATGCAAAACAGATTTGACTGTCAGAGAATACATAAAACCAGAAATTATTGCTGGTGATATTAAGGGGCCAATTCTTTTTATATAGTGCCCACTGTTTTAACTTGGTGGTTAACTTGTTTATCTGGAACAGGTTAATACCACTGCTAAAATAGCAGACAAGATATTAAGTAATTTTTAGTTTATAGTAGGTTCAATTACTTGAAGTAGAAAATTGCAAAAGATTATTAAAACATACATGTCCATAAAAGCATGAAATGATCAAAACTTTACTGCGTAAAAAGAGTCTGTTAAGTTTTATGTTAGCCTTGATCCCCTGTCAAATCTTGAAAACCTTCCTATGTGTGAGCTGTGACATTTAATTTGTCTTTCCTTTCATGAAGGCCGCTAACAGCTTATTGATTCATGGCTCCCATTCTTTAATAAACACCTTTTTAAAGATCACACATATCAAGCAGAAGATGATTTATATTCGACAGACAGCAGCAAATAACCTGTTTTCAAAAACTTACTGTGTCAAATCCTGTTACATCTTGAATTATCTGGTCACTGACAAATTCTGTGACCCCTACTTAAGGACAATTCCACAGTGAACTTTTATGTTTTTGTGTATTTAAGAACTAAATATAGCTACTTGTCTTTTGTTATTGTTTTGAGTTTAAAAAGGTTTACCCTTGAAGTTCTTTCACCATTATTCTATAATGTAAAAATGTGTCAATTGTACTGTATGTTTTATAAGTAGTTTCATTATCACTTCTTGCAGACAATAATTAGTGTCCAGAAAACAGCAAAGCCACACAGGATTTTTTCAGTTTTTCCTCAATCTGTTTTTATTATCTCGAAGGGCCAATTTGATAAATAGGTGCTTTTGGTCGAAGATTTGCCTAGCAGGAGTTCATATCAAGAAATATTTGTACACTTCTGTTATATATTTAAGTAGTTGCATGATTGCTTTAAGAGCAAGTCACCTGATTTGGTGGAGATGTCATTATGGTGCTTCAAGGGCTCCTACTTTTAGCTTCAGTTTGTGGTCTGCACAGGCAACATCTCTTCCAATAATTATGTTGCCAGTTTGAATCTTTGTGCACAAACCACATATTTCCTTTTTGTTTAAAACCCACATGGTTTCTAACATGGTTAGGTCATTACAGCTACCCATAATTTTCTATTTGTAAAATGAATGAACAAAGAAACATGGGTAGAATGCCTGTCATTTTCCTATCTACTTTCCCAATGGATAATACTCCAGGGGTAGCACAGTGGTTAGCATTGCTGCCTCACAGTGCCAGGGATTTGGGTTCAATTCCTGGCTTGGGCCACTGTCTGTATGGAGTCTGCACATTCTCCCTGTGTCTGCGAGGGTTTTCTATGGGTGCTCAGGTTTCCTCACACAGTCCAAAAAATATGCTGGTATTAGCCACGATAAATTCTCCCTCAATGTACCTGAACAGGCGCTGGAGTGTGGCAACTAGGGGATTTTGCCAGTAACTTCATTGCAGTGTTAAGGTAAGCCTACTTGTAACACTAAGAATAAACTTTGATATTTATCGAACATGTGGAGAAGTCAGTAGTGGCAGCAGGAGCAGTGGTTATCCCTGCACCTAGTGAAGGAGGGCCCATCGATAGCTGATTTGCCATCATGAGCAGGTATGTGGGATCTGGAGTCAGTGCAGGTGTGCTGCCACAAGGGCAGGCATTACTACTGTGGTGCCCCTCTGTGGGCCAAAAAGTGTTAGAAAAGGAAGATCCAACCCCACCATCACCCCGCCCCCCCACAAGGAGCCTATCGGGAGCCAACCAGAGTTTACCTTGCACTCTTGCCATGTGGCAGAGACATGCCCAACTTTGGTTAATAGTGAGCAAAACTGGAAAGAAGCCCTTTATTGGACACTTAAATTGCTTGAAAGGGCTCTAAGCAGGTTGTGTGTAATCCTTCCTGCTGCCGGCATGGCAGTGGAAAGATGACCACCAGCCACCTACCAATGCTATTTTACTAGCCCTACTGCCTCCAGCCCGTTCCTAAAGGGCCCTAGTAAAATCCAGCTTTGTGTTTCATTGAACATTTTTATTCCAAAAAAAAAGAATTATAACTTGCTGACATTAGTACTATGTACAATTCCAGAAAACACTGGCCTAGAAGCTTATGTGTCATTTTTAATATGGAATACAGTACATGGAAAAATACCTGGATCCCTACCCAGTTTTCCAACTGTGTCCACCACCTCTAAAACAGCATAAATGAAAAGGAAATTCCTGATGGCTTCTTTCACAAGGTATTGTTGGATGACATTGAAAGTAATGTTGTGAGAATTTAAATATAAGCAGATTGATGGCCACAATACCTTATTAATAATTTTCAATCATAACTCATTGCAAGGCCCAATAAATGATATCATTATAATTTACAGCTGCAGTATAACTTATCATGTGATATGCCTATTGACTTCAAGTTTATTCAATCCATTCAAAATCAGTGAACCATGCTTTCTATCTGGGATTGATTAAAAATAATTCAATTGTGCATGCACTAATCAAAAGATCATTATTGTGCAAAGAATGGTTGCCCATCATTTTCAAAGAGACAGACCTAGTGTCAGGTGTGTAGCCATGTGATCACTTTGAAAAATAGACAAAAATCTAGGTTTTTGGTTGCTGCATTTGTAAGAAAATGTGTGGGAACCAACCCATCTAACACTACTTTCGTTAAGATTCAGATTGTGGCTAGCTATCCTCCTTTTATAGACTGTTGTCTTTTTTGCAGCGTGGGTAAGAAAATGTGAGGAAATTGATCTATTTGACATTTTTTCTCAGATTTAGATAATTTTGTATACTGTCATCTATTTGAAAGTGCTGTCTTACCAAGAGTCAGGAGTCTAAGTTTTCAATTTCTCTGGTGGCATCACATTGAGTTGAGTTCATGTCAAATTTTGTCTGATTTGCGCTCCAGTGAAGTGCCTTGGGAAGTTTTACTACATTAAATGTGTTACATAAATGCATGTTGCTTTTGTTGTCATAGGAAGCTCTGAAAGCTTTTGCTGAGCAAAGTTGATTTGGATATTTGTGGAATCCCAAGCACTTGTTCAAAGTGTATGTCCCCTGCAGAACTAAGTCTGTAGGAATTTTTGAAAGGTTTGTTTTCTTTCAAATTAGTTTTTAGTTTTCCACACATTGAGATATGTGTTCTGAAAATTTGGGCACAAAGTGCAGAATAGCAGAGGTGAATGAATTGTGCTTTATTTACCTGGTCTGCAGAATACTGAGATGTTGAGTTGGATATTCCTCTGCTATCCTGTTTGAGATCAGGTGGATTGCAGCCACAAAAGGAAAATGATTACAATGAGACCATGTCCTCATCAAAGCAACTGGACTAGTCCCATCTTTCCTGCACTGTTATGATAGAGACAACAAAACAAAACCTGCCTAATCTAATGGATATACAATTGATCAAATCATTATGTGTCTGCTGCCCTCATTTTACTTGATGGTAGTGGTTGTGGGTTTGAAAGTTGCTGCCAAAGGAGCCTTGGTGGGCTCCTGAAGTGCATTTTATAGATGGTACATGTTCGTTTGGTGATGGAGGGAGTGAATATGTATGGAAATATGTAACCAAGTCTATGAAGTTTTTTTATGCTACTATAATTAAGGAAATTATGTATCAAATTACCTCACTTCTTGAAGCTGTGGACTTAACAATAGTCCTTCACTTATCTCAGTCGTGCGTTTTGAGATAAGCATTTACTTGGAGCTTTGTGGATGTTTTAAAGCTACTGGTTAGCTTTACCTACCTTGTAGATTGGCATGGTTTTGTCCATTTTCCCACTCTTCTGTACAATTATCCAGTTACCCAGTTAGCATTAACATAGGCACATAGAAACTAGAAACAGGGGTGGTCCATTCAGCCCTTCGAGCCTGCTCCACCATACAGTTTGATCATGGTTGTAGCATAGCACCTTATTCAAAGCAACACACTTTAAAAACATTAAACACTGACAGACTATTTTGCATCCATGTCCTTCCCACCACCCTTCCCACACCCTCCTTACTGACACTGAAGAGGAGGGGCATTACTTTTAAAGTACTATGTATATTTACAGAGTGGTTCCATTCACATTCTGCCATCTTACCTTCATGCCACTATCAGAACCTTCTATAATCTTTAACACTGGCATTAACACGTCCTATGTCTTGTGCCCTAAACATCTTTGTACATTGTTCATACCTATCCCTGATCTATTTTGCTCCACCTGCTCAACCCCCTTTTGAACAGTTTAGATCCAACACATTTTCCCTCTTTTTAGCTCTGAAAACGTCATATGCGCTGGGGGGAGTATGGTGGCACAATGGTTTGCACTGCTGCCTCATAGCATCAGGGACCCAGTTTTGATTCTGGACTGGGTAAAATGCTCTTTGGGAGAGTCGGTGCAGACTTGATGGCTGAATGGCCTTCTTCTGCACTGTAGGGATTCTATGGAAATGTTAACTGTTTCTCTCCCCACAGATGCTGCCAGACCTACTGAGTTATTTCAGAATTCTGTTTTCATTTCTGATTTCCAGCATCGGCAGTATTTTGCTTTTATTCCATTCGCATTTGTACCCAACAATGAAGGAAATAAATTTTTATTTTGTTGTTCACAATGATTCTGTCAAAGTTATGACACAGCTCAGCAGCAAAGGTGAATCTTTGAAGGAAATAGCGCATTATTGTGCTATTCATGCTTAACGAAAAATCTAAGGCGGAATTTTTCAGCCACGCTCACCCAAGGCCCGAAAATCCCACCCAAGGTCAACGGACCTTTGCATGGTCTGTGTCCTTCCTGCTGTGATTCCCATGGCGGGCAAGACTAAAGAATTGCGCCACTAAAGTATTTATCTAAAGATCAGCTTTTTGGTTCACTCACTTGTGAAATATAAAACACAAATTTGCAGTATTTCTGAAATCTTTCTATCTTTTAAATGAAAATGTATTTATAGATTATTAAAGTCTTGTTTTTAAAGTCTAAAGACATGTCTCTCTTTATCCTCTCTCTTAGTTAAGCTGGACAAAACAAAAAAATCTCCACCCAAAATATAAGTCCAGTTTTCCTTTTTCCAGTCTTGGCCAATTTCTCTATTTCCAACATTTTCTGTTTTTAATTCAGAGTTCTAGATTTAATGGGCATGATCTTACCATCTCACCACACTTGCCGATCAGTGTGGTGAGCTGGGAAAATAGTGTGCGAGGCAAAAAATCCAAATCACAGCTGGCATGTAATGGTTTACTATCTTCCTGGATGCTTTTGAATGGCGCCAACTGTTTCATGCCCATAAAGAGTGCCCTACCTTTTCAGCATGATTTTGACTGGATTTTAAGGTAATTAGCGAGATTGGCACAGCTACTTCTCCCTGCGGATGCTTCCCACATCTCCATCTTAAAGTCACTCTGGCGCAAATCACTACTGCTCAATAAAAGTGTCGTGCAGACACATCAATAGCAAAGGAGAGCTAGGAGGTGAGTACCATTGAGCACCAACCCCTGGGGTGAAGGGATCTCAGCCTCTTGCATACCTGGCACTTCATGGGGCAAGAGGACACTTGCTCCCTTTAGCAGTAAAGATCATGGCAGCCCTCAACTTTTATGCCACCGGGTCCTTCCAGGCCTCCAGCGGATTCCTCTGTGGTGTCTTGCAGTCCTCTGCACACAAGTGAATCAGAAGCCCTGTGCTTCTGGGCAGGTAATTACGTGGACCAGGCACAACAGGATGCCTGCGTTGCAGGCTCCAATGACATCGCCAGGATGCCCTATGTGCAGGGGGTTATCGACGACATGCACGTGACCCTGCGGGCACTGTATGATGAAGGGATGCCCTTGTGATAATCACTAATTGACCTCCTGATAGAACTTGTTGAATACAAACTCCCCAAGAATTGGTAATTAATCAACCAGGTGGAGCTCGTATTACTGAGCTCTGCATAAAGCGGGACCCTAAATGGGTCCATCATCTTTTAGTCCCATTTTAGTCGCAGGCTCGAAGGGCTAGATGGCCTACTCCTGCTCCTATTTCTTATTTGGGACCAATTGTGTTCACCATGAGTTTCTGGTTTATATTTATTTTATTTTGTGCAATAAAAGCACCGTTCGTTTACAACCGACGCCTGAAGTTATTATACCTTTTATTAATCAAAAGGGGTTCCACTCATTAAACATTCATATTATATGTGACCACCTTCTGAATATCATGCAGATATGTGCACACCATCCAAGGAATGTGCACAATAGCTTCATCCCGTAGAGCTTGAACATCCCAGGGTCTTCAAAGACCATCCGAGGCTGCTGGAATAGCTCATGGGAGACAAGGGCTACCCACTGCGGTCATGGCTGATGATGCATGTGTAGAGGCCCTAGACTGCGACAAGGCCCACACTGCCACCTGGTCCATCATTCAGTGGTGCATTGGGCTGTTGCAACTGCAGTTCCACTATCTGGACCACTCTGGCAGTGCCCTGCACAACCCCGAGGGTCTCCAAAATTATGGTTATCTCTGCTCTGTACTCCACAACCTGGTGCACCAGCGAGGACAATCCTGGAGGAGGAGGAATGAGATGGAGCGAATGCCCTTTGAAGATGAACCCAGGAAGACAAAGTCGAGGAGGTGCCAGATGATGAGGGAGAAGTGGCTACAAGAATCCAGCATGGCAGGACAGTGAGGGAGACCCTCATTGTCACAAGGTTCTCTGAGTAGGAGGTGTGGTGTACTGCAGTTCCAATCCCCAACCAGCACCCCCACTGACCCACCACCTGGTCTACACCCTCCAGCATGAATTCCATTGATATCACACCAGGGTGACGGGCCTTGGTTGGCCATGTTACAAGTTATTGATCCAGGCAGGAGGGTGATGATGATTCACTATGCTGCCTTGGTGCAACACAAATCTGATCCCGTCTGATTCCTATCTGTTCTGTCTTCATCCGTGATCTCTTGGTGATCTTACAACTTCTTAACCTTACACTGCCTACCACTACATCAAATGCCACCCCAGGATGCACATCAGAGGTGGAGGTGGTCAGCTGAGTTCCGCACCTCCGTGCCCTGTGACGCCCTTGGCAGGCAGCCCCTGGAGGGCAGGAACTGGAGGGGCACAGTTGACTTTTGAACGTCACAAATTAGCCATGCCACCCTGTTCAGCCTGCTGCCCATGAGATGCACCAGTGTCAGGGTCATCCAGAGACTCCTGGGTGGAAGGCCGTGGTATGGGCACCATCACTTTCTCCTCCCTTGGGATGCACATTGGTCCTTGGGTCACTCCATGGGATGGCAGGGCAGATTGAGTGAGTTTCAGAGGCCTCTGAGTCACCTGGCTCTGCCAGTCCTGGAGGCGCAACTGCATCTGAACCATGGTGTGCCAGCTCTCAGTGATGGCCCCCTGAGTCTGGGTCAAGTTCTGGATCCCCTAAGCGATAATCCTCTGAGATGTTACCATGCTCTGGATCCCCCCAGCAAGTGCCCTCTGGGACTGGGCTAAGCTCTAGAGACCTACAGTCATGGCCTGCTGTGACCGGGCCATGCTCTTGAAGCCCACAACCATGGCCCATTGTGACTCCAGGCCCTCAGCCATGGCTGTCTGAGACAAGGCCATGCCTTGGACCATGGCTACTACTTCCTGTCCCAAGCACTGTCCTTACAGTGTTGGACTGGGTGCCACACAATGCTGGCACTACCTCCTACGACTGACGTACAAACAGCTTGCACTTTCTAGAGTGTTGCTGACAATGCCTTCTGCAGTCCCTGGCTCCTGCATCGCCAGGAGCTTCATTAGAACTGATCCCAACAATAGGGTACATCCCTACCCAGGCTCCGCCCCTTGGTTCCACCCTTTGGCAGTGCCTGACAGCCGGTGGTAAGTGCCAAGGTGCCTCCAGGGTATGGGCACTTTGCCCCTGGATAGTGTCAGGAGCCACAGGCTGGCACTGTCAATGTACCCATGCCCAGGGGGCACCACACCCCCACTGTCCAGTTCGCCAGGGGCCCAGTTTGCCCCCCCTTTCACTCCGAATGTGGACAGCTACTCTAAACCCCACCAAAGTGAAAAATTCCTGGTGGAATGAGGGATGCTATTGGGCCCATAGAATTCCATGCAGCGCCCAATCATCACATTTAAAATATATTAAAAATAGATTTAACTCACTTACCTCTCTTCCTACTGATTTCCAGCATGGTCCTGACTGTGCCTGCTCTCCAGCTGTGAGAGATAGCGCGTGCATCGAGAACACATGCGCAAATCTCACAAAATGGCCGACACACAATTTTCCCATTCAAAAACGCTGTGCACTGGGATGGGAGAATCAGATCCAATTTCTCCTCATCTCATCAATTTTTTTCACCTACTCTCCTAAAAATGATAACTTCTGCTAGATATAGTTTCAATGTCAGTTGGCTGCAGTTGAAAGAATAAGAAAGATTGAAGCAACAAGCAGCAGGTCACATAACCTCAATGAGCTGCTGCTGGAAATCTGAAAAGGATGCGAGGGAGGAGGAGTGCTCACTAGTGACCTTAGCCTTCTGAGGATCTAGACACAAAGCTTCACTATCCCAAGGATCAGTACATCAGGAGGCTATGCTTTTCCAGAGGGCCCCTTTCCAGGGAGGTGATAAGAAAAAGTTTAATCAGCCTGTAGTATACACTTTCATCAAGTTGGACACTGATATTCTCCATTCTGAAGACTAAGCCTGGTGGCAGGCAGAAAAATCAATGTGATGCCCACAGTGCAACAGGATGGCTAACCGTGCATGATCTTCCACTTTTCAGCTCATTAATTATGCATCAGTGAGGCAAATCTCATAGCAGGGCAGGCATGATGTCATCTCCCTGCTGTTATCTCTTGGAGTTGAAGATGATGGCGCCATACTTAAGTGGCACTCAGACAGACATTCATTCACTGCAGGCAAGGAGCTACAGACAAGCTTCGCATGATGGCTTTGAAAAACACTTGACCTCATGGTTCAGCAAAGCCTCCCTGGGGATTCTCCTCCTGACTGTCCAGGAAAGGACGGAGGTCCTTTTTCTGAGGGATGGGAGAATGAGTCCCTCCCATCTGACTAGACCAGCCCAAGAGGTCATTGACAGGAAGGTCGCAGAAAAGGGCTACCCAGCATTGCAGGAAACACAGCACAAGGGTAGGTGATGCTTCTATACCTGAAAACTCACACTCCTGTAAGGGCACCTGGCAGTATAAGTTTTGGAGTTTATTGGAATGTTAAGGAAGACCAACAAAAGGGACATCAGCACTGAATTTCTTAGTCATTTTAAGCTTATCATCTCAAAGGTCCCTGTAAACTGGTGTTTTACTCCTTTACTGGGAGGGCTCATCAGAGACAATAGAGATGCATGCTTTTGAACTATTCTTTTATCCATTGGGCTTACAGTCAATCCTGTCTGTATGCAGGACAAGATTGGCCATAACAAAAGAGAGCGGGCCAAGACCGGAGGGACACCCCTGTCATCCATACCCCATCCAATTTCAAAGATCAGGTGACAGAGCTTTTTGGAGAGGCAAAAGATTTTGGGGGCCATGAGACATCAGCTGGGGCCATTTCACAGGCTTCCCATTGGGAGCCACAGCCTCCACGAGTCTCTGAGACTGAGATTTCCAGTGTAATCAGCTCCATACCAAAAATCTTCATTTCCATTTCATTAGCGGGCCTGGAACTGAAGACTCTGGACCTGCTATTGTCTCTCCCCACCCCTGCCAGGAGTGGTCCCCTGCAGCGGGATTTACTCCTGCTCCCCACTAACGGGGACAATGTGGCCTGACCCTGCTGGAATGAAGAGAGGCCTCTGAGGCCCACTCCTGGATGTCAGGGATAAAGAGGGCTGCCCCTTTTGCCAGCTTAGCACCGTGGTACTGCCCAAGGAGCGAACAGACACTGTCTACTGGGCATCAGGCAGTACCAAGTGAGTGCAGCAATCGGTGGGATGGGGACCCACTGCTACTGTGAAATTGGGATGACTGGGAGAGGGAGGGAGTAAGGGTGATCAGGGCTGACCATCCAGTTAGGGGAGGGGTCAGGACCGTTGGTTGGGTGGGGGGTTCGGGCTATCAGGGGGTGGGATCAGGCGAAGAGGGCTGTCTAGGGGGATGGGGAGGGTAGGGGAGATCAGGACTGGCTAGACAGGGAGTCAGGGCAACCAGGGCTGATGGGGCGAGCGACACTGGGACTGGCCCGGAGATGTCCAGGAGGCCAGCAACTGGGGGGGTGGGGGAAGCGGAGCACCAGCAATGAAAGGAAAGCCTTTGTGTGCTGTACCATGTTGAGAATTGTAATGCTTTCAATGCAATGTATAAGCAATTCTCCTAAGGCCTCAGTAGGATATAGGAAGGGTGGCTGTGGTGTCAGTAATGACTGGACAAGGTTTCATCCTAATGCAAAGGTTATCCAGCACAGAAACCTGTCAGGCGTTCGAGGATTTCAGGGTCCCAAGAGGTTGCACCTCAGCAAACCAATGTCTTGGTGTGGCACTCTCTGTGAAGATAATGCGAACTCTCTTCACGATGTTACTGCATTATATAGATGTTAATGGTTACTGTTGCCTGACGTGCAAATGGTGATTTAGGCACAATTGCATTCTGCATTGATGAGGGCTGGCAATGGGACATATAGAGTTCTCATGATGCTGTCTGCTGTTGAGCTGTCCAATGGTTAAGCATGGAAGAGTGATGTTTGTGCCGTATTGAGCAAGTGTCACATTGACATGACTACATCCTATGTAATTGGAGTTGCAGCCACTGAAAAGCTGCCATGCAAACTGATTTAGTGAGGCCATGATTGAAAGGACTATGATGCTATGTGGAGTTGCTTAAAGGCATGTGCTAAGGGTATGCTAATCAGATTCCACAGCAGACAGACGTTGCCAAGATGATTCATTTAGGTATGCTTTCATTCCTTCCAAGAATGACCTCATCATTAGGCCAGACAGTGAGTCCTGATTTTTCTGTCATCATTATAAGAGCATTGAACTGTCGTGAGATTTTCTAGCTGAAAATGAAGGTGATGGGGCATTTCATGCAGCAAAGGCTGAAGGAAATTTTGATTGTGAAAATTTGTCATCTTGGATTCTTGTAGCTGTCATGCTGTCGCATGCATGCATGCCACATTGCTAGCTGCAATGGTTTCTTCGCATGACTGGTATAAATCCTTGCCCTCTTCAGAGCCATCGCCATCAAAATCATCCTATCCAAGGGGACTTTTCGCTCCTTAATTCCTCCTTTAGGTAACACCTTTGTGGCACAAGGTTGTACAGGGCATATAAAGAATGATGAGGCAGAGCACTCTATGGTCCTCCACTTGCTTTCATCTTGACATAGTTGAGAAGATTGAGTGCCTTAGGAATCCTAAAAGTTATGCCAGCAGGAGGTTTGGCTCCTGGTAGGTTGAATTAAGCTGGACAGATCTTATGTGAATGGTCCAAACTGGTCTTTCAGGTTGAAAGTTGGGCATGGGACCAACTACCCCACCTTGTGAAAATAACATTGTTACAGAAACTGCAAAACAACAATTCACAAGGAGATTCTAGCCAGACATCTGACAGTATGACCATCTGTGATTAGCACCAAATCACTATCTGAAGATGAAGACAGAGCTGCCATCAAAGCCATGAAAAGTTGAAAAGCTTCTGACATTACTCCATCCACGCAGCAATATGAAGCAGTACAACCAGTGGAATGCTCTATCCCCAGCAAGGTTTTCCTCCCAGCAAGTGAGATTGTGTTAAATAAGATTGATAAAGCTATTGGCACCAGGCTGAAGGAAGAACAAGTGGGATTCAGGGCAGGAAGATGATACATCAACCAAATCTACACACTTCATCAAACAGTGCTTAGAATGGAACAGTCCCCTGCACATAATCTTCATTAATTTTAAAAAGGAATTCAACAGTGTACATGGAAACAGCCTGTCATTGCTAAGATCTTATGTAATCCGACAGAAGATGTTTCTTAGTGTCGGGGGATTAGGACTGTGAATATGTGGGATTACGGAGATGGGACCACGGTGGGATTGGTGTTGGTGCAGGCTCAATGGGTCAAATGGCCTCCTTCTGCACTACAGATTCTATGGTCATTCAAATCAGCAATTTGAATGCAGTATCATTGTGAACAACACACTATCTGAGCGGTTCCCCCATAAAGTCAGGAGTTTGGCAGGGCCGAGTAAAGTTGCCAATTCTTCTTCTTACCATCATTGACTGGATCATAAGAAACATCAGACAGACCTATAGGCATCCGGTGGACTCTTTTCTCTCACTTAGAAGATCTGGACTTTGCTGACGACCTGGTTGTTCTGTCATTCAGACATGCCCTTCTACAAGAGACGATTGACGGACTAGTCAGCTTTGTGAGTTGGACTGGTCTACAGGTAAGTACCCCACCAAAGCGGGGTAATGACCATGAATAATACTAAATCTACTATACCTATAACTGAACAGAGTTCCTCTGTAGACAGTAGAAGATTTTACTAATCTAGGAGATTTCATCAGCGAATCAGCAGATGATCAGCAGGGGCCAGGACATCAAGGAAAGTTTCACAATGCATTTACTCAACTTCAACCCAGCTGGAAATCCAAGCAATACAGCATGAAGGCAAAGATTAGGCATGGGGGAGCTATGGGGGATTGGGGAGGGGTGTTGTGTTGCTGGAAAGGCTGTGTTGCTGGGGGGGTGCTGTGGTGAAAGGGGGGGATGGACAGTATGGGCAGTGAGTGTTGTTGAGCTAAGGCAACCAGAGTTCCTTGCACGCTCTTCAGCCCCTCAGCCATGATCCTCTGTGACTGGCCATGTTCCAAAGGGCTGCTGCTGTTGCCTGATGTGTCTCTACACTGTCCCGCTGGGTCTCCTGCAAGTTCTCGAGCCTCTCAGCCATGGGCCACAGAATCTCGAGAAGCCTGTTGAGTCCCTCAGCTGTGGCTCGTTGTGACTCGGCCGTGGTCATCTGGGACTCCATCGTGGACTGCTGTGCTTTGGACATTGCTTGGATCCTGCCCAGGCCTTGCACTGCAGATGCCACCCTTGTAGTGTTGACCTGGGAACCACTCAAGACAGCAATAACTGGTCCACCTGAAAGTTTTGGGGCTCCTCTCAACAGCCTTGCAGTTGGTCCAGTGTTGCTGTCAACCCCTCTTGCATTCCCTGGCTCTATTGCAGCATCTCCAGCCACTGAGAAAGAAGTGATCTCAGAGACCCAGCATGCAGCCTGAGGCTGGATGAATCCTCACCTCCAGCAGGCCCCTGTGTGCCAGATGTTCCCTCCTCCTTCCAATGTACATCAGCAGATATGTTGCGCCCACCAGAGCGACCCAGATGCCTCACCACTAACAGGATCCACTGATGTGAGAGTCCCTGGAATGGTGAGTTGTGAGATGGAAGCTGACGCCAAAAAGGTACCACCCTCGGAGGTCCCTTCATCCGCTTCCTCTGTGGAGTCATCAGAGCTCTCAGGGGCTGGTAGGTGGGGACAGCAGTGGAGGCCATGATGCCAGATGACCCCGGAGCATCCTGGTCTCTTTCTGCAACACAGGACACAAGGTTAAGTGTGAGTGAGGGAGAGGAATCTGGGATGCAAGAAACTTATTTGACATTCCTCCATGAAACATAGAACAAAGAAAATTACAGAACAGGCCCTTTGGTCCTCCAAGCCTGCACCAACCATGCTGCCCATCCAAATTTAAACCCCCTAGCCTTCCGGAGACCATATCCCTCCATTCCCATCCCATTCATGAATTTGTCAAGACGCCCCTTAAAAGTCACTATTGTATCTGTTTTCACTACCTCCCTGGCTCCTCCACCTGGCATAAAAAAATTGTAAATCTCCTTCAAACCTTGCCCCTTGCACCTTTAACCTATGCTCACTAGTAATTGACTCAAATTGATGGACGGTTGACAGGTGCTCACTTCTCGATTCCAGCCTGACCATGCTGATGGCCCTGATGTCCTCTTCTCCTGCAGCTCCAGTGCCCATTTCTCAAAGGGGATAAGGACTCAGAGATCAGGCTCACCACCCCCTGTCTTTGCTCTCTTCCGGCAGTTACGGACATTCTTATCCTATGGGGACAGAAGGAGCCATGAAAAAAATGATGGCATGACTCCTGCAGAGTATCGGGGATGGCCCTCAGAGGGCAAACACTGTGATACTCTTGCAGGGAGGCGAGGAAGGAGATGCTTGGGGTCAGGGACTGGAAGCATGCAGTGTGCTGAGGGTGTGGGGGGGGGGTCTGGGGGTGATTTGGGGAAATATGCTAGATGGGGTTAGACACTCACCCTTGCTGCCTGGATGAATCATTGACCATTTTTTGGTACTGCTTCCCTGTTCTCTTGGCCAGTGCCGTGGCATTAACAAAGGTGGCTACTGCCTCTCAGTCCGCTTTCCTATCACTTCCCATAGGATGACGTCCAGCCTTCTTTGCCAACATTTTTTCCTGCACTGCCTGCCTGTCCATCCTTGGGGTTTTTATGGAACTGCCCCTTGTTGGGCAGATCAGCTGCAGGAAGTTTGGGAAAGCATCCTAGCAGGTTAAATGGGGTTTGCCTGTGACCATTGAGGGAAAGACAAGTGAGCACTTGCAGGCATGCTGATGGGGGGGAGTTGGGGATCTGTGCTTCTATAATAATTGGGGCTAGGGGAGGGAGAGGGAGATGTCAGACAGCCATTAGAGCTGGGGGAGATGGGGGCCATGTGCAGGTGGATCTGGAGTGGGGGGCAAAGGGGGCCACTGCCAATCTCCCTGTGATCGGTGTTGGGGGGGGGGTGCTGCCACTCTGCCTATAATCGGTGGGGGGGGGGATGCTCACTTTGCCTGAATTCAGTGGGGGGCGCTGCCACTCTGCCTGAGACACCGGGGGAGAGGGATCACAATTGATCTGGACAGCAGGGCTGTGATCAGTTTGCGCAGTGGGGGGGCTCGGGGATAAGGGAGTCAGTAACATTGGGGCACAAGAGGGATCTGGCCGGGGAGCTGCTTTATTTTATTTTTTATTGCACGTACACAGTTGGAGGTTTCAATCAAAGCTGCAGTCTTTCAGGCATGTAAAGTGCACCCCTCCCAGGCTTCTGCAGTGAGCAACGGACACGTTCAAAATTTTGCAGTCAGAGTGCATGTGGGGGTTTCTGGAAATGCACCCAAAAAATGGATCTGGAACTCTCCCACTTCCATGCCCACCTGGCACTTAGACAAAAAGTAGTAAAATACCGCCCATTGTCCATATGCATGTATATAGCCTTGGTAATGCCACATGTTTTTGTAGATGTTTCCCCTCCTCAGGAGCATCTGTCTCTTATTGCTCAAGCTGATGCCCTTCCTGGAGCTGTGTCAATTGGCTACAGATCCTTCTTCTCTTCATTCAAATCATACTTAACAACAAGGCAGTATGGCCTGCAGCAAAAACAGAAATGCTGGAAAAACTCAGCAATTTTCCAGCATTTTTTGTTTTGTTTCAGATTTCCCACATCTGCAGTATTTTGCTTTTATTTTAGTGTGGCCTCAAGCCCGCATTCTCCGTTCCTCCTTCTATCGTTGAACAAATAAAACTGAGACATCATTGCAACTTCTCTTGAGTGTTCTTCCTCCATCTCAAAGCCAGGAATCTGCTGTCAAACTCTCAGCCTGCCCTCAGTCTAGGCATGACATCCTCAGGCCGTCCTGGCAGGTGAAGAAGATGTTGGAGGTCCACAGGTGACTGAGCATTGTCCTCAGATATGATTGCACATTAACAAAGAGCGTTTTAATTCAGATAAATTTACCTCTATTCTATAGCCCTCTGTCAGGCAATTGATAGCTTGCCTCCCTACTGAAGCTAGTAATGTACTTGTAGCTTCTGTCCAGCAGCTGTGAACTTTGACTGTTTGATCCTTCTTCCACTTTTCAGGAACAGATGGCCATGCAGCCAACTTAAATGTCACCCCAACATACATAGAAATATATGAATTAGGAGCAGTGGTGGGCCACTTGCCCCTTGAGCCTGCTCTGCCATTCAAGAAGATCATGTCTGATCTAATTTTAAGCTAAACTTCACATCTCTGCCTATCCCCTTAATAGTCTCCTTGCTTATTAAGAATCCATCTATTTATGCTGTAAAGATATTCAAAGACTGCCTCAACCACCATTTGAGGGAGAGAACTCCAAAGTCTCACAAGCTTTTGACAGAATATTTTCTTCCTCATCTCTGTCTCAAATAGATGAAACAGTGGCCCCCAGTTCTAGATTCTCCCACTAGAGGAAACATCATTTCCACACCCATATTGTAAAGTCCCCTCAGGATCTTCGCTTCAATCAAGTTGCCTCTTACTTTTTAAAACTCCAAAACTCCAACAGATACATGCCTATTCTGTCCAGCCTTTCCTGACTTAATGGATCCTCACATGAATGCACACCATTAATAAAGGAGCAATGCTCCTCCAATGGACGTTTGACCCTCAAAACCTGTATTCAACTGAGCCATTTTCCCCATGTCTTGAGCAGATAAGTAAGAATGAAGTGCCCCTTCTATAGGCCCAAAATAGTAGTGCTGCACCCCCCTCACATGCCCTCAGTCTCCTCCTATATCACTTTACTAAAGCTTATTTTTCCAACTGCGTCATTGATCACTAACAGCCAATATGGTACTTCTTATTGTCATGAGTGTGACCAACAACTTCCAATTTCCCAGTCATCCATCAGTTCCTTCCATCCTTCTGTGGTCAATGCCTCCTAAATGCAATCTCTCCTGTTACTATCCAACCTCGCTTTGTTACTCTTGATTCCATAACTGCCTCCTATCCATTGACTCTGTCTACACTTCCTGCAGCCTTGGCAAAACAGCCAGCATAATTAAGGACCCCATGCATCCTGGACATTCTCTTTTCCACCTTCTTCCATTGGGAAAAAGATACAAAAGTCTGCAGTCACATACCAACCGACTCAAGAACAGCTTCTTCCCTGCTGCTGTCAGACTTTTGAATGGACTTACCTTACATTAAGCTGATCTTTCTCCACACCTAGCTATGATTGTAACACAACATTCTGCACTCTCGTTTCCTTCTCTATGAATGGTATGCTTTGCCTATGTAGTGCACAAGAAACAATACTTTTCACTGCATGTTAATACATGTGGCAATAATAAATCAAATCAAATCAAATTCTGATGATCTCTTTTGTGTGAACTATTTCACAGTGTTCTGAATGCAGTTGATTCAACACGGATTAATTAATATTGCTGAAATAAGAACTCGCATGCCTCAAAGCAAATGTCCTAAAGTGAATGATAACTCCATCCTCCTGGGAAGTATGAGGATGAGGGTCAGTTGAGACTTGGAAGTCTAGGGAAAAGTTGCCATGCATCTCAAGTCCGTGACTTAGGACAATGTTGGGTCCACTCAAGTGGTCTTCTTTATTTGAACTGAAGTGATGGGTGTGTTCTCCGCAAAGTAGAAAATGCAGTGTTCCTATGGCTGACTGGTATAAGCAGCCTCAAAAGATCATCCACAATACCATGCAAAGTAGATTTATGATATTTTAAGTCACTTGTGTGATCACTTAACATCAATGCCCAACGCTGCATCCTGCAGTTCAAGAAGAGACACCTGTGTAAATCAGTCAAGATATACAATACATACTGTACATGCCCCCAACAACATAGCCTCATTTTAAGGGCAATCTCTTAAAAATCCCCTGTCTCAAACATATGCCTGGAATCTTATAACCTTCCCTGAAAAGTCTTTTACATTTTACTCATGGATGGTCTTACAGTCTTCTTCTATGGTCCATGCCCCCTACACCCCATCAACTTTTTCCATGTCCTAAATGCACTAGCCATACCTTCACCAAAAAAAACACAATTTTTTCCTTGTGTCCTGCTTGCCTCCATGTTACGCTTTTTCTTTGTTTCTGGTCCTTGCCTCCTCTTGTCCTACCTCCATTTCACCCTTCCCCTCTAGTCATTACTACCCCCCCTCACTTTGTCCTATCTCTGTCTCACCCCTCCTCTTCTGTCCATCTCACCTCTCCTCTCTGGTCCTTGCACCACCCCACGCTCTCCCTTGCCCTGTCTTCATCTCACCCTTTCCTCTGGTCATGACTCCCATGCCCAGCCTTGGCACAACCTCACAACCTGTGCTACAGGCATCCAATGCATCGTAGCAACTGTGCGGAAAGAAGGTGGAAATATCACATGCAATTTTCTGCACACACCCCAAGATTGGAAATTCCTGACAAGATCAATGGACTGTAAATGGTCCACTGAATTTTCTGTCTCATCTATGATTCCCACAGAAGCCAAGATGAGAAAATTCCATCCAGTGTCTCGTGACCTCCAAGTCACAGATGAAATTATGTTCACCAAGCACACCATCTATATAGTCATAAAACATTTGACCCTCAAAACCAATATTCAGCCGAGCCTTGTTCTCCATAATTTGAAGAAATAACTAATAGGGTGCCACTTCAATCGGCTCAAAATAGGAGTGCTGGACCCTTCCCACACACCTTTGGTGTGCACTTAATCTGGACATGAAATGTGATTTCAGTAAGGTGGCATTATAATGAGCAACTATGAGATGCTAATGAATGCAAACATGATTCTTGATATGCTTAGCAGGAAATTCAATGTGCTTTGAAAATCAGAAGAGCAAAATTTCAAACTACTTTTTCACTGAGGAAAACTAATTTTTTCATTCACGACAAATTACGTACTCCTGTCCACTACCATTTCTGTTGCCAACAGGAGCGGAAAATTCCATCTACGATTTGCCACGGCCAATGATCTAACAACATAGTCTACGATTACCAGCAGTCAACAGGCTGCAGGTTTTGCTGCTACAGAATGTTTCTCAGTTCAGGCTCTGATTGACTGCACTCATGTAGCAATTAAGGCACTTTCCAATGAGCCAGCAGCCTTTCCGAACCTGAAAGGATGCCATCCCATCTGTGTTTAGTTGTTGAGTGATCACAGCCAGTGAACCATACAGATGTGTCATGTTTCTTAATAGCTGCCATGATGGTTACAAACTACATAGGTCCACCATTTCTACATCGTTTAATCCAGCTATGTATATTAGAGACTAGCTGAATGGGGACAATGTACATGTTCTTTACGTTAGAACTGTGATAGATAACTCAGAATGTGGAGATGCCACTCACCTGATGAAGGAGCAGCGCTCCGAAAGCTAGTGGCTTGTGCTACCAAATGAACCTGTTGGACTTTAACATGGTATTGTGAGACTTCTTACCATAGATAATTCAAACATGCCTGCTCAATAGACAGACTAACAGAGCCAGGGGAGGGGGAATGCAGAAGAAGGGTTGGGGTGAGGATGGATAGGGGGAGTGAGGATGAATGTCCAGTAGCAACTCGACTCCAATTCTCCATACGTAAGTTTTAAAAACATAGATTTTGGTGGTGGCTTGCAATTATCTTCTTAAGGACAGCTAGTTTTGTGGACTTGGTTTGTACAAACCAATTTCATACAGGCACCAAACAGGTGTACTTGCAAAGGACTTAACTTCTTGTTCAGATATATGTCTTAGACACTGTCTCTGAGGCTCAGAATGTGCATATGCATTACATCTGCCATGTTGGATACTCTGGAGCCCATTTTGCAAACATGAAAATGAATGCAGTGTCACTGGCTTTCCAAGTTGAGCACCTACCAGTCATACCGCTCTTAGCAGATCACATCAGTAGTGGAGTAGGTTTCTATATTTGATAACAAAGATTCTGACATCAAAATATTCTGCTATTCCAGGGACTATTCATTATATTATCAGCTGCAGTATTTCCATTATTTGGTTTATTTTACAAAGCTTTTATACAATCAACTGCAGTCATACTGTAAGGAATATCAAATTATCAAAATCACACTGAACAGACTGCCTGCACACTCTAGTGATTTTAGTAGGTAAGTACAGCCTCTGGTCCCATCCCGATGGACTTCTGAACAATGATCTTAGTTATATTTATTCTGTATGCTCAATAATAATTGTAGTATTTTCACTAACATTTATGATACATTTTTACTCAGAGAAAAGAAATATAAATGAAATTCAAATCCCATGCCAGCCAGGTATTAGGTTCTGGAAAATATATCCAACATTTATACTTCACATTTGATTTAATAGCGAGACGCAGTTCAATTTGTATTTTTCAGTGCCCAGTTTTGTCTACCACTGCATTTTTTTGCTAAAAGGAATCTAAATCAAAATCATTTGAGGCACTATTACAGTGTTTACATCAGCCTTTCTATAATATGTCTAGCAATAATTTACAAACCTTGGAAATCTACAGTTAGAGCCATTTATGTTAGATTACAAACTCAACGAGCTGGGCCAATAACAATGCACAAAAATCTCATCTCCGAATCTCATTTACTCTCTGTTTTTCTCCAATTTCATCTCTAGCTCTCCTTTTCATCAAGAAACACGAAGTTTAAAAAGAGGAAAGGGCAGATTATCCATTTCACTATAGCTCAGTCATCTGGATTCAAATGCAGCCTGATGGAATGAAATCTTCCACTGTTTGCAAGTTGTTCAGGTCAAGTACAAAATCACATTGGACAGGTGTATTTTTGTTCTTAATAGAGATGAATTCAAGACACCAAACTGGTAGTAAATTGATAAATTCACTTAGAGCAGGCCACAGGCTGGTTGGGAAGGTGAGGGAGAAAACACCACAGTGGTCCAGCTTTTTGAGATTGCAGCTGAGGTTGTGCGTTTTCCCTAATTGCAGCTCAGCAACAGCAAGGGACTAAGCCTATCTCCTTGAATCCATCGTGGCCTTCATTTGCTCTGAACAGTTGTTTTGGAGCAACAATACTGTTCTAAATATTTTTAGTGTCATTAAGGAGAACATGTCTTTCTGTAGAGCAGCAGACAGAAGTGGTCAAATTGTCAAAGAAAACAGCAAGTCCTGGGGAGCCCCCAGACTGGGGGGGTGTGCATCCATGGATCTTAGTTTGCTAAGTGACAGTCAGGAGAACAAATTCATCGCAGTGGTCAAGAAGCAGACAGTGAAGAAAAGTGCCAGAACTAGTCAATGATATCTCCACACCTTAAGGCATAAAGAGGTTTGATGACCTCAGCAAGCTAGTTGAGATAACTCTTGGTGTGATGTCAATACATGTCTATCATTCATATTCCCATCACTGACTTGGGTAAACTCTAAAACAGAGACTAGCATGGCAACCAGGGAGGGGGTTGAGAAACAGATGACAGATGAATTAAGGTGAGGTAGGTATAGTGGGGTTGGAGAGGGGTGGGGGTGCAGAGAAGACTGAGACATGAAGGTGAAGAGGTATGGTGATGTTTGGCGATGTCATTAAGGCAGGCAGAGGGGAGGATGGGGCAGGAGGAAGCTGGAGAATGACATGGAACACTGGAATGCAGACACAGAAGGGAAGTGAATGAGGTTTGCACTGCATGAATGCAAGGGCATGCATGCAGATTCTTGAGTAGGAAAGGGGGTGGGTTTATGTGACATGCGAGGGAAGAGGTGGGGGTAGGGGAGAGCAGGCGGGCGGGGGGGGGAGGGTGCTGCCTTACACAAGAGGGACACGTTGCATAAAGATTCATGGAAAGGAAATGGTCTTGTAGCCAGTCCTTCAGGAACTACAAATGACAGTCATAGTACCTGAACTGGGACAAGGAGGTCTGGCTGAGAGATTAAATACAGTCCTAGGGTCTGTGGACCACCTAGTTGGGGAGAGAGATTAAAGACAGTTCTGACCATTTAGTCATGATGTGAGATTAAGGTGATCCTGGAACTTCAAAAGCCATGTTACATAGCTACGCATGGCATGCACAGTCTTCCTGCTCCAGAGAGGGGCAAGGACTGAGTGGGAATCAGGTGCAGCTTGATGTGCAGGGCATGGTCATTGTTTCACACTCAGGGATGATGGGAGTGTCTGGCTCAGTCCTGAATTGCAGAAGGGGTGGTCATGATCAGGGGAGGCAAGTGCAGCCTTTATAAGGGGAGGGAAGTGGGGGCGTGGGGCATAGCTTATCAAAGTTCTCTTCAATGGGGTCACCTCTAAATGTCACTGCCCTCACAGCCTCAAGATGGGGAAGTGTGAGTTCCGACATTGGGCAGAAGGACATCAACAGTGATGGGTTCCATGGGGAGGGCATATCCATCACAATAACAATGGAACCCAGGGAAAGCTGAAGAATCACTGGAGGGAGTTCGACCTGCACATGGTGATGTTCATGGAGGATCAAGAGGACCCAGGCATTGACAGAAGGAGGGTTGAAGCTGGTATTGAAGTAAAAATGCAGTATCACCATCTTGAGACTTCAAATTTATGATGCAGTTTAAAATCAAAACTAGTAAAGAATCTGTTGGGAAGAGTCTGAGGCAGTGTGAGAAGAGCCCTTAACTCAAGGGCCTTCTCAAGGGACACCTTCAAACTGCCTGGAGTAACAACATTGAAATAAATTCTGAACTGACAGAAGTCTGAAGAGTGTTTTGAGAAGGTGCAATTGGAAGCATTGCTGTTTGGAGTGCTTTGATTTGAGAGTGCAAGACTCATTGAGATCACAATAAAGTAAATCAATTTGAGTATTATCAGAGGGCAATGTGAGAATGGAAGATGCAGCCAACCATTAAGGGAACACAACTGCTGGATATCTGCAAGATGATCAGTGAAAGCTGTAAGGTGCTTTCTCCAATTGGTATGGCTAACAGGCCAAAGAGCAACCAGTCATTTCAAAAGTGCTAGCTAGGCATAATCAGTATATTAGAGGAACCACAGCAATATATATCAAGGATGCACTGAAGCCTTTTCCAACTCTCAGTGATTGAGACGTCACGTACCTGATCTCAAGAATTTGTGAGGTAGCCCCTCAGGTGGAACATAAGATCAGGGAGAGGTGAGTAATGCAGACATAGGTCTAGGGCTTGACAGTGGCTCTCTGGTTGAGCCTGATAGATGGACTATTATTGCCCTTTGCTCATCAATCTGCTGCATCTATTTGTCCACAGGGAGAAGGATAAATGAATGAACACAGCACTTAATGCTGCCTTCCTGATGGCTGTGTCCCAATTGAGGAGAAAAGGAAAGGTCTGTGCTGCCTAGCGCAGCTTCAAGAGGCCTGAAGTCCATGGTCCGGGGAGCCCCAGTACTCAAAAGATGAGGCGGCTAGACCCATTCCGTTGAGGTGGCTCAGGTGAAGACACTTTTCCTATCTGGAGATGAGCAAGACACAATTTTACACATGCCTACACTTGCCAAGAGATGTGGTCACATTCTGCAGGAGGATCTAACCCCCACATGGACTGGGGGGACATCCCTTGAAACTACCCTTGAAGGTCACCACCACACTTAATTTTTATGCCAATAGGTCATTCCAGAGATCCACCAGGGACCAAAGTGATAATTCTCAGTCCTTAACACACAAATGTATCACAGAAGTGAAGGGTGCCCTTTACAGTGAGGGTCATGGTTATGTAAAGTTCACACTGCATAATGTCAGCCAGGCTCCTATATTCCTGGGCTCCCCTAGAATATAGGGTGCAGCTGATTGCACAAATGTGGCTTTAGGAACTTCAAGGCAGAAACCCCTGATGTTCATTAACAGGAAAGGGTTCCTCTCCATAAATATTCAGCTGGTGTGCGATTATCAGAAGCACATTATGCACATCTGTGCCAGGTATCCTGGTATTTCCCATTACTCCGATATCCTGAGTCACTCACTGGTGCCTCAGATATTTGAAGGCTGCAACGCTTACATAAGAACATAAGAAATAGAAGCAGGAGTAGGCCATCTAGCCCTTCGAGCCTGCCCCGTCATTCAATAAGACCATGGCTGATCCGAAGTGTCTCAGTTCCACTTTCCCGCTTTCTCCCCATAACCCTTCATTCCCTTGCCTACCAAAAACCTATCCACCCGTGTCTTAAATATATTTAGCGAGGTAGCCTCTACCGCATCAACGGGCAGAGAATTCCAGAGATTCACCACCCTTTGAGTGAAGAAGTTCCTCCTCAACTCCGTTCTAAACTGCACACCGCCCCCCCCGTATCTTGAGGCTGTGCCCTCTAGTCCTGCTGTCCTTTCTGAGCGGGAAGAATCTCTCTACCTCTACCCTATCCATCCCCTTCATTATCTTATACATCTCTATAAGATCCCCCCTCATCCTTCTAAATTCCAACGAGTACAGACCCAGTCTATTCAACCTCTCTTCATAGTTCAACCCCCTTATCTCCAGTATCAGCTTAGTGAACCTCCTCTGCACTCCCTCCAAGGCCAAAATATCTTTGCGCAAGTACGGCGATCAAAGCTGCACACAATACTCCAGCTGCGGCCTCACCAGTGCCCTGTACAGCTGCAGCAAGACCTCCCTGCTTTTATATTCAATCCCCCTCGCTATAAAGGCCAGCATCCCATTTGCCTTCCTGATCACCTGCTGCACCTGCAGGCTGGGTTTTGCGACTCATGCACAAGGACCCCCAGGTCCCTCTGCACCATAGCATGCTGCAGCTTTTTGCCCTTTAAATAGTAGTTCCTCCTACTATTATTCCTGCCAAAGTGGATAACCTCACACTTGCTAACATTGTACTCCATCTGCCAGGTTCTCGCCCACTCGCTTAGCCTATCTAGATCCCTCTGCAGACTTTCCACACCCTCCGCACAATTTTCTTTTCCACTTATCTTAGTATAATCAGCAAATTTCGACACCCTACACTCAGCCCCCTCCTCCAAATCATCTATATAAATGGTGAATAGCTGAGGCCCCAGCACCGATCCCTGGGACACTCCACTAGTCACCAACCGCCAATCCGTATAGCACCCATTGACACCAACTCTCTGCCTCCTATTAGACAGCCAATCCTCTATCCACGCTAACACCTTACCCCCAACTCCATGCCCCCTAACCTTCTGAAGCAACCTTTTGTGCGGCACCTTATCAAAAGCCTTCTGAAAATCGCGAAACAGGGCTGACTGCTAGGTAAACAAAGGTAATCTCTGAAAAGATGGCTCCTAGTACCCTTCTATCGTCCTTAAAGTACATTGGAGGAGAAATTTGGCAGATTTGGTTTTAATAGTACTCCAGTTGGCTATTCTGGGGTGAGAAAGCCACTGTTCCTGCCTACCTACTGCACATGTGTAGAAGTCATTTAAAATCAAGGCTAGGGTTCATTATGCTGCCCTCCACTGTCAAATAGTCTGCTGACATTCATTCTCAAGGAAGTTGAAGGATATCAGAGGTAGATGGGAAAGTCAAGGCCACAGTCAGAGCAGCCATGATCTTATCAAATAGTAGAGCAGGCTTGAGGGGCTGGATAGTCTACTTATCCTCCTAAGTCCTATGTTCCCACTTTTCACTTTTCCAAGTCATTGAAAGTTGCTGACATCCTGTGTCTCAGTAGTAATCAGGGTTTTCAGAAAAGGAAGGAAACTCATGCAAGAAAATTTGTGTCAGTATAAAACCCTCATAAATCATGGGGCGATTCTCTCCAAAAAATTCTAAGTGTTAAAACTTCTTTGTGTAAAAACTGGAGTAAATCATGCTGTTTTCTTCAGCAGGAGTTTCAAAATGAATCTCCCACACTCTGTGCCTCAGCGTGAATCAGGCTGAAATTCAAAGCGATTCCCGCTGGAGAGGCCAGCAGCATAGCACTGACCGGGCCACTGCGCACGTGCCAATCTGTAAATGCCAAGGTCAGTGTATGTGCTGGCCTCCTGATTGCTGGCTAGGTCAGTCGTGTGACCGCCCCCCATGCCTCAACTGCTGACCTCCTGATGTGTCCAGGCCAGCCTCCCCCCCAATCCCATCCCCCCCCACCCCCACCACCACCACCACTTACCCCCTGGCCCACCTCGATATTTCTCTCATGCCTCGTAGCCCCAGTCTTCCAATCTCCCCCCTCCACTGGCAGTCCCAATCTACCTCCCCTGCAGTCCCAATCTCCCCCCCGCAGCCCCAACCCTCCCCCCAGCAGGCTGACACCCCTCTACCAAGCCCGACGCCCAGCTCAATCGCTGGTCTCCCTCATCACTGAGCCCAAGTGCGGTGTGGCAGCAGGACACCCTGCACCCCCACCACAATGAGAGCTAGCACACCCTTTGGCACTGCCCAATGCCTGATGGGCAATGCCAAGGTGCTCTGGATATTGACACTTTACCCCTAGAGCAGTGCCTGGGGGCCCAGGCTGGCACTGTGGAGCCTTGATTGCCCCTTCAATCCAGCAGAGTCGGGCCATCCCGCTGGAGTGAACCACTGACAGGCAGTGGGACACTAGTGGGCCCAGAGATTTCGGTCACAGGCACGCTAATAAGATGGAAATTACATTATAACAAGAATTAGCATAATTTATGCAGCTCTGCGCCGGTTTCTGGAGCAGAGCTGACAGTGCTGGAAATCTGGCTGCTGGAGATTTGCTGAGGCTGTGGCACCCAGCTGGGAGCCCACAAAACGGCCTCCACTCGAGTCTCCCGGCCTGCTGAGCTACAAAAGCAGTGCAGTGGGATGGGAGAATCGCCCCTGGCATCAGGTAATTTTTTTTGAACTTTCAAATTCTTGGACGTAACAATCACTCAGCAGTATTTCATTACAGATATGCAAAAGCCACAAATGATAGTCATATAAGTGCAGTTTGGATGCAGCTCAAGAATGAAGCCTTTTTCTTGTTATTGCATGCGCTTAGTATACAAGTTTAAATTCTGTATTACTATTGATTGTAATGCTTTACAGATGTCAAAGTAGGTAAATCAAGTTCTCTGCTTTACATGCAAAACTATTTGATCTTACCTTCAGGGCTCTCATTAAGGTATGTTGATTGATTGCCATTCCTTTCTGATACAATTGTTCATAGGTGGTAAAGGCAAGTCTTGCATTACGGATTTCATTGAGACTAAAGAAAAATTAAAATATATGTATGTATTTAGTGATTGCTTGTATAGTCACGATCCCAACAGCAACAAATTTTGGCATATTTGTCTACTATTTACTGTAGAAATGGTTTCCAAAAAGTTGGTGAGTAACAATGGTCAAACTGCATAATGAATATTTTGTAAAGCACAAAATAAAGAATACACCTAGGCAATTATTGATCAAGGTAGAAATAGTATAGAGCAGAGTTTCTACATCAAAAATCTGTGCCATTTTTATATCAAGTAGTTAGTTTGAAGGATGGTGAACATGTACCGATCTTTATAAATATGCCAGTATCACCATGAATCAGAAATTCATTAAAGCATTATTGGATGCAACAAAAAATAGTTCAGATCTATTACATTATAGGCTGAATTCTCATCTCACTACCACTGCACTTACACAAATACAAGCAGCATAACAGGCTGAAAGCTGAAGACAGTAGACCTTGATTTAGGAAGCTGGTGCTCAAGCCGGTTGCAATCTGGAGTCATGTGGGGTGGGTAGTCAGTAGTCTATGCAAATACAAGATACATTGCAGCAACTCAACGAGGTTCTTTCATTAAGCCCTTCCAAACATGCAACCTTTACCACCTAGAAGGACAAGGGTAGCAAACACCAGAAAGTTCTACTCCAAACTACACATCATCCTGACATGATTCATTGTCATTGTGTCAAAATCCTAGAACTCCCTTCCAGATGGCATTGTAGGTGCACCTACTCCACTACCTTTTCAAGGACAATTAGGGATTGAAACAAATGTTAGCTTTGCCAGAAAAATGCACACACCACAAAATAAGAAAAACAAAATAAAAGTCAACTGACACAATCAGAACACCAGACACTATTTTCTTGGCAAATTACATTCCACGCTATATCCTTCATCCATGGGCAGTACTGATTAGAAAGCAGCCAGTTGCAAACAGATTTAAAGAGATGCCCAATTCCAATTAAAATTTAACATGTGGAAAGATATTTTCTTCAAAATAGCATTTTTTGCCAATCAGATGATGACTCTCAGCACTTCTCTCATCACTCCCCCAAGATAATTGGCCCCTTCATTCCCGCCACAACGAGAGCTAGCATAGCTCCCCCACCCACCACCCTCGCCCCACCTCATTGGACAGGAGGTGTCAATGTTCACAGAAAATTGCAAAAGAGATACCAATCTGAAACCTTAGAGATCACAGCAGCAGTTCACTGAATATCATTTCAGCTGAACAATCCCTGCTCCCTTCCATTAACAATCACATCTAACTCCTGTTAGTTTTTTTGTGGTGTGCATTGCCATTGTGTTTGTTTTTCAAATTCTACATGCAAAACATTATTAAAAAAGGTAACACATTGGAGCATTTCTCATCTGTTGCCTTAGGTTCCATACTAAATCATGAGACAAGAAGTTTTAGGAATAAGAGCCGAGAAGCCTTTCCCAAAGAGTAACCTACCAATTTATCACCGTTTCTCTCAAATTTTGTTGAAACACATCAAAGAGGAAATTTTACATAACTGCAACCCCAACATGAAGTCTCACAGTGAGGAGGTCATGCTAGGAATCCAAGCATGTGCTTGCCATGTATCTGTAACCATGATGTGGAGATGCCGGCATTGGACTGGGGTAAACATAGTAAGAAGTCTCACAACACCAGGTTAAAGTCCAACAGGTTTACTTGGTAGCACAAACCACTAGCTTGCGGAGCGCTGCTCCTTCATCGGGTAAGTGGGATTTCAGTTCATAAACAGCGCATATAAAGACACAAACTCAATTTACAAAAATAATGGTTGGAATGCGAGTCTTTACAGGCAATCCGGGAAGCCTTCCTATGGACCAGCCCTCCATATACATAGGATCTGCTCAGATCAGGAGGATCACTACAGACACCTCAAGACACTGAAAGATGCCCTCATAAGAACAGGATATGGTGCTCAACTCATCGATCGACAGTTCCAATGTGCCACAGTGAAAAACTGCACCAACCTCCTCAGAAGACAAACACGGGACATGTCGTCCAGTACTTCCCCAGAGCAGAGAAGCTACGACATCTTCTCTGGAGCGTTCAACATGTCATTGATGACAACGAACATCTTGCTAAGGCGATCCCCACACCCCAACTTCTTGCCTTCAAACAACCACACAACTCAAACCATTATTCACAGCAAACAACCCAGTCTTCAGGTAAACAGTGACCACAACACCACACAACCCTGCGACAGCAACCTCTGCAAGACATGCCAGATCAGCGACACAGACGCCACCATCTCACATGATAACACCATCCACCAGGTACATGGTACATACACTTGCAACTCGGCCAACGTTGTCTATCTGATACGCTGCAAGAAAGGATGTCCTGAAATATGGTACATTGGGGAGACCATGCAGATGCTATAATAGATGAATGAACACCGCTCAACAATCACCAGGCAAGAGTGTTCTGTTCCTGTTGGGGAACACTTCAGCGATCACGGGCATTTGGTCTTTGATCTTCAGGTAAGCGTTCTCCAAGACAGCTTCACAACATAGGACAGCACAGAGTTGCTGAGCAGAGACTGATAGCCAAGGTCCACACACATAAGGATGGCATCAACCGGGATCTTGGGTTCTTGTCACACTATCTGTAACCCCCATGACTTGCCTGAGTTTGCAAAATCTCACTAACTGTCCTGGCTGGAGACAATACATATCACTTTAACCTGTGCTTAATCCTCTCTCCACTCACATTGTCTGTACCTTTAAGGCTTGATTACTTGTAAAGACTCGCATTCCAACTGTTATTTTGTAAACTGAGTTTGTGTCTTTATATGCCCTGTTTGTGAACTGAAATCCCACTCACCTGATGGAGGAGCAGCGGTCTGAAAGCTAGTGGCTTGTGCTACCAAATAAACCTGTTGGATTTTAACCTGGTGTTGTGAGACTTCTTACAATGTATCTGTAAGACAGACCAATCATGGCATTTCCCCAGGGGCACAATTTCATAAGATTGGTCTTCTAATTGTCTTAAGTCAATGCATATTGCTTCAATGAATTTACTTGCACTAGAACCACCTTTGAGTGAAGAAATTCCACCCTACTTTCTTTCTTATCATTAACTTCCTAATTTTTAATCAATAACCCTACATTTTGAGTACTTAACTGTGGGGGAACAAAATGCTTTGATCAATTTTATTCAAACCTTTTTAAAACTTCAAGCAGAGTCACCAGCTTACAAGGTCATCCTGGAATATTTTGATATACCACAAACATACCCAGCCACTCAATATCACATTGGATGTACTGGGCAGGTATAGCAGACTCTGAGTATGCTAGGTATAGCAGGACACTGAAACATTCAGGCTACTCCAGTTGATTGTGCTATAGCCGTAATGCGCCACCCTGGATGAATTTTTTAGGGTTATGGTGACTAGGCAGGTCTGGTTGTTTTGTGAAACAATGTATTGAAAGGCTCATTACAGACAAGTGGGAACTGAAATGAACACAAAATATGACAGTTCCAACAGCAGAAAGTCATCTCAAATGCCCGAGGTGTTTAGGATTATGTAAGATTACATCCAAGAAGGATGTATCTGTTGTTATGACTACAGGGTTCCAACAGATTTAAAACTTATAGTTTTTGAGATTTATAAAATCATATTTTGTGTTCTGAAATAATGAAATCTAGGTAAGTTTAACTAGCAAGAGGTGTGACCAATGACCAGGCAAGCATATGACAGGTAATTCCATAAGCAATATAAAAACCATAGTTACATCGACAACTCAAAGCAAACTGGTCATTTTGGCCAAGACATTTGTTGGCACTGTTTCCATTCTTCAGATGCAAAACAAACACCTAAATGGTCAATATGTGGGGTGGCAAATGTTTGTTCATTCTGCACTAAATTCTCACTGCCCAGCATGTTAGATCAGACTACTTCAAAGGCATCCTCGGAACACTCTGGAAGTATGCGGTCAATGATTATATTTAAAGGAAGTCCTACACTTGTTGTGACCCTTTCATGAAATTGATGTCTGACTCACCACAGGATAAACTCACTTGACAACTCATGACACTAATAGACAGGAAATACCCTTGAGCAGCACTAAAGGATTCATCTACTACATACAGATTAGTTGCTGGCTTGTTCTTTTAGATTTTTGGTCAAATTCAAGCTATTGTTTTCTGACTTGTAAAACTTATTTCTGATTACTGAGAAAATATTGTTGAACTGTTTTGTCATTGCAGTCATGGTTGGTTTGCCTTTGTCCATAAAGTACAAGGAAGAACAGCAAATACAGGAGAGTGTAGGAGAAGCTGATGGTGAGGTGGGAAGGGGCACAAAATATGCCCACAATGAATCTTCAGGTAGCACTGAATTTTCCTAAGCCTCAATGCCTCAAGCACCCTCCCTTCACAATGGGGACCATCATTCAGTTGTGTCACCCGCTGCAGCCATAACTCAAGTTTCAAACCAATGCATTAAGAGGGCATTAAGCTTCCCAGGACCAAGGTGCAAAAGACTGCACCTACATTCTCTTACTTACTCTCCATCACATTCTTGGTATATTTATGAATTGCAAACAATTCTAATCTTTCAGTGCCCAGCTTGCCTGTGATACAGGCAGTGCAATATGCAGATCTATGCCTAGTTTCTTGGCAATGGTAATGATAAATTCATCCTGCAACATTTTTCAGAGCTGTCTTTATTCCAACTAGGTCATCAGGTCAAGATTTGGAGACCGGAGCAAAGACCGTAATCCCTTTTAGATTTGGTTCATAGTTCATGTTAAGCATCTGGGAAAAGCTGCATAGCTGGCTACAATGAGAGCCTTGCTGCCACGTGAAACATCATTGAGCATACAGTTAAAATGCTTAAGCAACACTTTCAGTTGCCAGGACCTTTCGGAAGGCAGGGTGACATGATGGCACAGTAGTTAGCAATGCTCCTTCACAGTGCCAGGGACCTGGGTTCAGCTCTGGCCTCGGTTCACTGTCTGTGTGAGTTTGCATATTCTCCCCATGTCTGCATGGGTTTCCTCTGGGTGCTCTGGTTTCCTCCTACAGACCAAAGATGAATGGGTTCATTGGTTATGCTAAATTAACCTTAGTGTCAAGAGAATTAGCAGGATAAATGTGTGGGCTTACAATAGGGATCTGAGTGGGATTGTGGTCGGTGCAGACTTGATGGGCTTCTGCCTGATAGGGATTCTGAGAGGAGTTCACACACACCAGAGCAAATAGATTTGTTGCACTCTGCATGGCTTTGTCAACATGAAGGATGAGCCCTTAGCATCCACTGCATGAGTGGCAAGAAGTACAACAAAAGCATATACGTGAAGAGGAGGAACAGCAAGAGAAACCCCTTTTGCAACAGCACTCAGATAGCAGTTCTTTCAACCTGAATGATCCCTTTTTCATCCTGAATACCAACAGTAATTCCCTAATCTTTAACACCATCAGATTTACTGCAGGTTCCATTGCATATAACTACAAGATGAATCTTAACGCCAATTTCAGCAGTGGACAGTGAAACGGCCTCTTTATTGTTAGTTACTACATGACAGTACTGTTAGCCAAGTGAAGGTACTAAATGTATTTATGTTTCAAGAGTAGGGAAGCTACTGTTAGATATTAATGTGGCTGCATGATTGTGCTAAGAGCTGATCACATGATTTGATGATGTCATCATGAGGTTGTTTCACAGGCTCCTGTTTAGTTTCATTTTCTACTCTGTACAGTCAAAAACTTCTTCAATAAACCCATGTTATTTTCAATCTACGGGTGCAAACCAGATCTTGTTCTTTTTGTGTGAAACCCACAGCCCCTATCATAGTTAGAAAATTACAAAAACAAAATTGGCAATGGGTCAGGATTTTGTTTTGCTGAGAACATCAAGAAAATAACCTAAGTAGAAAAAAAATATTGTGGGTAGACTCCTCAAGCTGCAGGGTCGCCGCATGTGTTGCACTGTGAAGTGGCAGAGTGGAAAGCTTACTATACAGTTGAAAAGGGATGGAAGCTCTCTGTGTGTTTTTTGAAGATGGAGTTTTCCCGGTCAGAGAAGGGTGAGATTCCAAGCAGGATTTGGCAAATTTGAAAAGAAGGGATGCTATGGTGTACGTCGGGGGCCATTTGGAAAAAAAAACTCATCAAATCAATGGTCTCCAGAGTAAAAAAGAGAGCATTGGAAGATAGGAAAAAAATATACTGAGCAGTCTTGAGTCACTAGTGTCTGCAAGAGAAATGGCAGGTCAGTTAGATGCCACAGGTCCTTTCAGTGAAAAAAATGAATTATGGAGTTTCTATACTGAGCAGTTTCAGTACTTTATGCAATCAAATAAAATTGCAAATGAGTTGCTTGTACCAGCTTTTCTCAGTGCAATGGGAAGTGCAACATTCAATCTACTCTAGATCTTGGTTCATCCACCAGAATCCTAAACTTATGATGACTTGACAAAGATCCTTGAAGAGCACTATTCTTCAAAACCACTGATCATTGTACAACTGTTCAGCTTCCACCAAAGGAATCAAATGGAAGACGAAAGCATTGCTCAGTTTGTGGCAAACTTAAAAAGATTGGCACAACATTATGAGTTTGGAGAGTCATTAGAAGATACTGTTCAAGATCATCTAGTTTGTGAATTCCAAATGAAGGTCTCCAAGGAAGACTGCTTACTGAACATGCTTTGACCTCAAAGACAGCAATAGAAATCACACTGTCAATTGAACTGACTTCTAAAGAGGCTTCACAATTTGGTGCATCAGTGAAAATCCACAAGTTGGGAACTGCCCATAAGAAGTCAAAACATCAGCAAGCATGTCACAGATGTATCAAAATGGGCCTTTCAGGAAGAAAATGCTGGAGTAAGGACAGTCAATGCAAGAAGTGTGGCAAAATTGGTCACATTGCAAAAGCCTGTTTTAACTAGACCAAATTCCTTTGAAAAGAACATTCACAAGAAGAATCTTCAAGAAGAAGAATAAGTTGCTTTCTACAAAAAGATTAACAACATGAAATGAAAAAATTACAACTGTGAAGAACAGTATGTCCAGAAATATGATGAACAGCTCCAACTGAATGTCTTATCCATACAGGGTGAATCATAGATTCTGGATGATTCCAAAGTTAAGTGGGCAACATTAGGACAGAGGTTGATACTGGTGTTGGTGTATCTTTAGTTCTTGAGACTAATTACTAACAAAAGATGAAGCATCTTTCTTTAAAATGAGCTGATGTGATGTTAAGGACATATACGAAGAGATTGTGTCATTAAAAGGTTACATCATGGTCAACTTAGAGTTGAATGGACAAACAGCAGAGTTGCCTCTCAATTTGGTCCATGTGAATTCTCCAGCTCAATGTGGGATAAGATTAATGGGAGTGCTGTCAACAGATTGATTAATGCCAAAACATTCCTACTGCACCTTCTGGATCAATACAAGAGTGTGTTCAAAGAGAAACCCGGTTCAATGAAGGGTATTCAAGTGAAATCCAAGGTAAAGCCTAATCAACCAAAAATTCTCAAAGCAAGAGCGGTATCATACGATTTTCATCTCAAGGTTTAAGAAAATTAGTACAACTTGTTAGTATTGGGTGTTAGAGCCAGTTACAATGAGTGACTGGGCTACCCCCATCATATCTGTCACGAAACCGGATGGTTCCGTTCGTATTTGTGGTGATTTTAAAACAACCATAAATCCAGTGTTGTGTGCTGATCAATGTCTATTTCCTTTAATTGAAGATTTGTTTGCTGGGCTATCCGTTAGACAAAAATTCAGCAAGTTTCATCTTTCATAAGCACGTTTACAGATGAATGTAGCTGCTGAATCTCAACCATTGCTTAACATACTATTGCTCACAAAGGTCTTTTGCGTTATAAAACAAATTCCTTCTGGAATAACATCTGCTTCAGCCCTATTCCTAAGATCGATGGATTAGATTTTAAGTGGTCTCTCTAGTATGCAATGTTACCTGGATTTTATTCTAATTACAGAATCCGGAGAACACCAGAGTTTGAATAATATTGGAAGTAACATTGGAACATCTTCAAGAACATGGGTCTGCATATCAAAAAAAAGTGTGATTTTTAAAGACAACACTCCAATACTTAGATTACATTTTCAATAGCAAAGTCCTGCATAAAGCATCTAAAAAGATGGAAGCTATTTTAGAAGCATCAAGTCTGTCAAATGTGACACAATTGAGGTCTTTTCTAGGATTAGTAAATCATTATAAGCAAATTTGACTTAGCTACATTATTGAAGCCATTACATAATTCACTATTAGTGAAACAGACATGGGAATGGACAACAGAATGTGAGAAAGCATACAATAATGTCAAAGATGCTTTACATAAGTCTGAAGTATTGGTTCATTTTAACTCAAAGCTACCATTACTGCTGGCTTGTAACACTTTACCTTATAGAGTTGGGTCCATCATTTCACATATTATGCCTTCAGAAGAACTAATAGCTTTTATTTTGCAACCTCTAAATCTAACTATGCTCAGCTGAAAAATAAGCATTGAGTATAATTTTTCTCGCACAAAAGATTCATCATTATTTATATGGTTGTTATTTCACATTATTGACTGATCATCGATCCTTCACACATTTTTGGGCAGTGTAATGGCATAGCTTCATTAGTTGCCAGCCGATGGTCAGTACTCTTATCTGCACACTCCTACGATATAAAGTATCATCAATCAGAATGCCATGCTAATGCATTATCATGCTTACCTGATGAACAGATGCCACCAATTAGTTTTGCTAATTTTTTTTATTTTTTGCTGGTTGACCATTTGCTTGTGACACGTTCTCAAGTTCAGAAACATACCAGAAATGATCCAGTGATGGGCAAGGTAATGGATAGAGTATTGAAAGGAATGATAGCTGGAACACATCATACACATCCTGATTTGAAACCATACGTGTCAAGAAAACTTGAGTTCACCATCCAAGTGGGCGTCTAATGTGGGGAATCCGAGTGATCATTCTTTCTAGTCTGTTTGGAAGATTTCTTGAACAACTACATGAACGACATCCAGAGATAGTAGAGCATCAAGAAGAATCTCAAGTTACTAGATGAGAAGTGAGGGCAAAGCAACAAACATTTTAACAAGGAATCAAGTGTTTATGTGTGATTACTTCATGGTGGAGAAATGTCTACTAGTCACAGTTTTAACAAAAACAGGTCTAGTTTCTTACATGTTCAAACCAAAGATGAACTAGTTTGACGGCACAATGCTGATCAATTGTTGCCACCTCAAAATGATTTCTCAGAATCATCTCCATAAATATTAACATCTTTAGTACCAAGAATTGGTAATACTAATACAGAAGACTTAGTTGAATCTGAGTTAACTGATGATTGTGCTTTTGCTACTATATCACATGAGACCGATGCAGATTATTTCCTAGAGAAGTGTCCACTGAAGTTCCAAATCATGGGCCCGATTTTCTCATTGCAACCTACAACTTTTCTGGCAGGTCTGGTCCGGAGAATCACATCGGCCATTTTGCAGGATTTGCAAATGCACTGGAAACGCAGAGCTGGAGAACAGATGCGGTTGGGTCCGCATTGGAAACCGGCAGGAAGAAAGGCAAGTCATTTGAATATTTTTTAATGTATTTTAAATATATTTTACATGTGATTATTGGGCATTGAATGGAACTTGACAGGCCTGATAGCATCTCCCACTCTGTCAGGCTTTCCACAAGTTCCCAACATTCCAGAATTTCCAAGTGGAGGAAATAATTCTAGCTGTGTATTTTTTTCAGTAACACCTTACCTGCACAGTTGACAGCTTACACTGTCAGGGAATAGTCCAGGCTAGGATCAGCTCAGTTTCAAGCTTCTCAGGGTAGAGATTCTGAGCGGCAAGGTGAATGCAGCGTGGTTTGGAGTTTGAGGGCTGATCACAGGGAAGTTGGAAGAGACTGGAGGCAAAGATGAGGGAAGGAGAAATGAGTGAGAGTGCAAGAATGGAAGAGGGTCAGAAAGACCAAGGAGCAAATTAGGAAGTCAGCCAAAGATTGAAGTGGTAGGTTGCAGAGAGTTATGGGGTGGAGGAAGAATATTTAATTGTAGGGGTCTCAGAGATCACGAAAAGATTCAGTCACTATGGAGTTTGTCAGTGATCATGAGGCTGTATTCCCCGGGGGATTAAAAGGTTTATTAAGGGTAGGAATGATGTTGGGTGGAAGTGATCTTGCAACCCCTGGCCCACAAGCAGGTGCTCTGTCCTCCCTATAGCTGCTGATTTATTGAGGCACAGTCAGTGTTCAGCCTGGAACATGGATAAGATAGGTGGGGTGAAGGGCAATCTTACCAGCTTGTCCCATCCGTCAATTGGCATGGGTGAGGGGTGAAAAATTGGGTTTTTCACTTTTCACAATGTTACTGGCATTGATTTGATGGCAAAATCTACTTCATGCCCATTAAGAGTGCAAATCCAATTTCAATATTCATTTGATTATTTACATATAATTAGTGAATCCCGGATGCTATTGTTCAGTTCACTTGACTTTACCTGCTCACTGGTTGGGGTCCTCATCAGTGAGGAACACATATGGTCCCACTAATAGTTACCAGGCCGGTGAGAATGGATGCCCTTGAAGCCCTCCCGGGTGGTCTGGGACATAACAAAGAATAGTACCGGCACAGGAACAGGCCCTTTGGCCCATCAAGTCTATGTCAACACAGATATCTTTCTAATCTAATATTTTCTTGCCTCTATGTGGTACACATCCCTCCATTCTCTGCCTATTCATTTATCTATTCAGATGCCTCTTGAACGTTGTCATAGAATCTGCTTCCACCACCTCCTCCGGCAGAGCGTTCCAGGCATTCACCACCCTCTGTTTCAAAAATTTGCCCCTTACATGTCTTTTAAACTTTCCTCCTCTCACTTTCAACCCATGCCCCTTTTGACCTTGGGAAAAAGACTCCAACTATCCACTCTATCCAAGCCTCTCATAGTCTTGTTAACCTGTCAGGTCCCTCCTCATCCTCCAATGCTTCAATAAAAACAATCCAAGTTTGTTCAACCTTTCTCCATAGTTCCTATCCACCAAACTAGACAGCATCCTGCTAAATCTCTTCTGCAACCGTTCCAACACATCAACATCTTTCTGACAGAATTGTCCACAATACTGTAAATGTGGCCTAACCAAAATCTTACACAGCTGGAACATGGTTTTCCAATTCCTCGATCAATGCCCCGACTGATGAAGGCCAGCATGCCATGTGTCTTCTTAACCACCTTGTCCACCTGAGTTGCAACATTCAGGGAACTTTGGATCTGCACACCTAGATCCCTCTGTATATTAATATTTCTAAAGGCTCTATCATTTGCTGTATCCTTTACTTCTGTAGTAGGCCTTCCAAATTGCAGCACCTCACATTTGTCTGAGTTAAATTCCATCTGCCATCTTTTGGCCAGGTCTCCAGCTGGAATATATCCTGTTTTATCCTCTGATAATCCTCCTCATTATCTGCTACTCCCCCAGCTTTTGTATCATTTGCATATTTAGTAATCAGACCACCAATATTTTCCTCTAAATCATTTATATATATTGCAAGCAACAGGGGTCCCAGCACTGATCCTTGTGGAACAGACCTCCAGTTAGACAAGTACCCATTTACTGCTACTCTCTGCTTTCTTTGTCCAAGCCAGTTTTGTATCCATCTTAACAGTTCACCTCGGATTCCATATGACTTCACCTTCTGTATCAGCCTGCCGTAAGAAATCTTATTGAAGGCTTTACTAAAGTCCATGTATTCAACATCCACTGCCCTGGTCAGTTTTTCTTGTCACTTCCTCATATAACTCAATCAAGTTTGTGAGACATGACTTCCCCTTCACAAAACCATGCTATCGCTAATAAGCTTGTTCTCTTCCAGGTGTGACTACATCCTGTCCATAAGAATCTTCTCCAATAATTTCTCTACCATCAATGTCAAGCTCGCAAGTCTACAATTTCCTGGATTGTCTCTTCTGCCCTTCTTAAACAGAGGAACAATGTTAGCTCCTCTCTAATCCTCTGGTACCTCGCCTGTGGCTAAAGAGGATACAAAGATTTGGTCAAGGCCTCAACAAGGCCAGGTAGTACCCCTTGAAAAGTTGCCAGCCTGGCAACTTGACATTGCCCACTGAGTACCCTGGCACTGCTCATAGCTGGAGCCTGAAGGAGTGGGCCCATGACAAGGGAGGTGGGGTGGAGCTTCATGGTGGAGGCAGGAGAGTAATCTGCAGTGCCGTGTGGGGATCGGCCAGGACAGCGATCAGGAGGGAGGGATGATTATCGGCTGGGCAACAGTGAGGCCACGGGGGATCGGCGATGTCCACACTGGCAACCGGATGGAGTGGAGATCAGTAATGTACAGGGTGGCAATGGGGGAGAGAGGGTCAATGTCAAGGGTGACATTGGCGACTGCATTACAGATCTCCCAGTACACTGTGTATACATGGTGCAATGGGAGATGGGTGACCTGTGCAATGGGACACCTAGAGCTCAGCAGCCAGCTTCCTTGCAATAGGCTCCACCCTGTCCCCTACTGGCAAGAATCACATTGGGGCTCTTTTTTAACTAATGCTGTATGATTGTGATCGGGAGCTCACTCAAAAAATCAGCGCGATTCTTTCCTGTTTGCACACTTATTTGGCACATCAAATTTTTTAAGATCGCCGCCCAAGATTTTAAACATACATGAAGAACAATTAAGGTAGTCAAGTGCAGTGCAGGGAAGAGCTCCAAAGTTTGCATAATTTTCTGGGTCTGAAAGCAGTTGAATATTTTTATTCCTTATTTAAATAATGGGCTTGATACTAACAGAAGTTGTGCCTGGGGTGGGGCAATCGTTGGCAACAAATACACATGATCATGGGACCCACAGCAATGTCCCATTTCAACAGGAATGCCTCATTATTATTTTACTTACTGATTTTGCATTTCCATTGCAGGTGAGTGTATGTGATAAGGATTTGCATAACACAATTTCAAATGTTTTTTTTAATTTGATTTATTATTGTCACATGTATTAACATAAAGTATTGTTTCTGGCGCGCTATACAGACAAAACATTCATAGAGAAGGAAACGAGAGAGTGCAGAATTGTGTTCAGTCAAGGAGAAGTTGTGAGATAGAATCAGAGAGCTGGGTCCAAATTCAGTAAAACATTCTACGCCACCAGATTTCATGTTCCACAAATGAGGCCCTGTCATTTCTATCACTTTAGGCAAGATGCTTTCCGAGCAGATGGCAATGTTGCATTGCCATGGTGAGAAAGCCCTGACAGCGGCTAAAAAAATGACGCAGACCTGCATCTACTTTTTTATCTTGTTGCACACCAGTTGCATATTGGTGGAATAAAATCGCCCTGAAAGTTTTCATTATATTAAAGGTACTATATGAAAATAAATTATTAAAGTTGGTGCTGAAATCCCTTGCAAATCAATCTGATGATCTGTGGTGCTCTAAATGCCACATGTGCATTGTCAATGAGGCCCTGGATCTGTAGGAAACCAGCCAGACACAAACCACATTGTATGTTCATCCTGGCTATTGTCGTCGCAGGGAAGTTTAATAATTCCCAGTTCCAGCAATGAACCCATTCATCATCAGCCTTATGAATTTCCGAGAATTAACTACAACACCCTCACTATGCTTCCTGCAGCAGCTTCGAAAGAACAAGAGGTAAAGCAATTGAGGTGTCTGGTCACTCTCACAATCATTTGTGATATGTAGCTACCATGTCCGGCAGTCTGCAGGTCTTTTATGAGGCTGCAGATGTTTGGGATCAGCTGACATGACGATCTCATTTCAGAAACACTACTTCTCTAAGCAGTCAAGAAAGCTGAGCCTCTGTGCATGTGGTACGTTGCTTAACTCAATCCCTCTGTTTGCCCTCTCTATGGTGTCCACTTGAAATTACCTCTATAATAAACCCTTGGGGCTGATGGTATTGTCTGCTTCACCCAAACTCCAGTTAAAAACAGCTATGATACCACCTAATGTGATCTTCTCTATACCAACGCCTCAAAACTAAAGACATAATTCTCATAAGTACTCTCACCAAATAATTTCCTTGGGAAAATTGAGAAAGTAGCTGTGAGCACCAAGCCTTCATTCAAACAAGCTTCTTGATCTTTGACCATTCCAATATAATGCTGTTCGATTTTGCCTGTTTCACTGCCAAGTTTCTTTGTGGATGCACATATAATGGATCAGGGTCATTTTTCACACATTTGAAAATTTAACCCACCACCACCTCCACTCCACTGTTATGTACACGTGAATACTGAGGCCAATTACTCTCTATTGTGGCCTCCAGATTATCTCTTTTATTCCAGTAACAAAACCTTCCTCAGATTGCTGCCATAATTTGCTGGTACAAAAGAACTGAGAGCTAAGTCTTGGCCTGAAACACACATCTGCTCCTGGTTTGCAATTACCTCATAATTTTGTATCGGAAGTAGCAGCTTTTCAACTATTAATAGTCTCAGACATAATAGAGATTGTTGGCTTTTGGATGATCTATGAAGCATCAAGCATCAACCAGATCATTTTCTGAATTTATAAGCAACCTGCAATTTAATCTTGTTGTGTTGGCAGAAAGTAAGTTTCTCTCAGCTTTTTAATTGTAGTTTTAAAGAAATCAAGACCAGTGATAGGATTTTATCCTTTTATATTACTTTTCATGTTATGATTTTTTAATATTCTCATCGAACTTATGTTAGGAATGGAAATGTTTTCCATTTCAGGCACCCAGTGTCTGTGGCTAGCATTGTCAGGTTAGGTATAGCTCAGATTTGATGCACTTCAGGTTGTATAAAAGAGTCCTGTTTTAACTCCAAAAATGTACCAGGTCCCAACTTCAAAAATACCATTCCAGAGGATGTTAATTTCTATTTCCCATGCTATCCTTTATTTTTTTCTCCTGACATCCTCAGCTTGTTGAAATTTGTTCTAACAAATTATTTTACACATTACCAAAAGGTATGAGGGCAAGTTTCCATAAAAATACACAAATAGTTCTGATCATTTTTCACTGAGAGGAAAATCCAGAAAAAGCACCCAATAAATATACACCTTCTTTGAGACTTGGCACAAAAATTGCAAGTATGCTCCGTGATGGTGGATTTAGCAGCTTTTTAACATCTGCTGTGAATTGGCCCTTTGAATGTTGGATTAAAACTCTGAGGCTTCCCATTCCTGGAACTTTCAGCATGTGTCTGGAGAGAGACAGAGATACTGCCTGCCTCCACCAGCTTCCAGATAACAATTAAACCAAAACTAAAACCTTTCTGTGGAAAAAAAACTGTTCCCAGACAGCACCTGACCTGTCAATCATGTTCCACCCAGCAATTCCAAAAGGCTCATAAAGCCCCAGGACACTACATTAGGCCAGATTAAAAATAAACATGAGGTCCATTGTATTGCTTCAGCAATAATAAGAGGACACAATCTTCAGACATCATGGCAATACAATATCCGGGCCTGCTTGAAAAACATGTAAAAAAAATGATTAAAATATATTTCTTAAATGTACAGTATCATCACAATAACATTTTCCATCACTTTGATGTTAATCAAGAGTGGAAGGATGGGGCAGCAAATGACAGGTTGGGCTTGTCTTGATTTTTGTGAACAAGACATACATGGGCAGTTTTCCACATTGTATTGTAGTTTTACTGGAACAGCTTGGCTAGGATTACAGCTAATTCTGAGCAAAAGTGCCTAGTACTCTTGTCAGAATATTATCAGCACTATAATCCTTGCAGTATCTACTGCCTTCAGCTATTTATTGATATCACTTAGAGTGAATTGAATTGGCTGAATACTCACATTTGTGATTCTGGGGGTCTCAGCAATAAGCTGAGATGGATCATCTACTCAACACTTCTGGCTGAAAATAGTTGCAAATGCATTAGCCTCCTCCTCCACACTGACCTATTCTGCTCTCCCACAGTTAAGGAAGGGGATATTGTGTAGCATCCTCCTTTTGTTAATTGTTTAATTGTCCATCACCATTCAGGACTGGATATGACAGGACTACAGAGCTCAAATTTGACCCTTTAGTTGCGAGATTGCTTTGCCCTCCCTATCATATGTTACCTCTTCTGTTTGGCATGTAAGTAGTCCTATACTGTAGCTTCACCCGGTTTACACCTCATGTTTAGATATGCCTGGTATTAGTCTTGGCATATACACTCCTTCATTCATCATTGAACCAGAGGCTAATCCCCAAGCCTTGTTGTCATGGTAAAGTGGGGCTATGATGTGGAGATGCTGGCGTTGGACTGGAGTAAACACAGTAAGAAGTCTGACAACACCAGGTTTAAGTCCAACTGATTTATTTGATAGTAAACTCACAAGCTTTTGAGGTTTCCCTCTTCATCAGGTGAATGGAGAATTCCGGCCTCAGACAGTGCATATAACAGCACAGACAGTTTACAGGTTACTGATTAGGATGCGATTACAATGCACTGTCTGAGGCCAGAACTCTCCATTCACCTGACGAAGAGGGAAACCTCGAAAGCTTGTGAGTTTACTATCAAATAAATCGGCTGGACTTAAACCTGGTGTTGTCAGACTTCTTAAAGAGGGGCTATGCCAGGTCACAGTGTTAGACTGTGGTTGAATAAAATTCTGTTGCTGCTGATGGCCCACAGTGAATCCTGGATGCCTAATTTTGGATTGCTTGATCTGTTTGAAATCGATCCTACTTAGCATGGCATTAGTTCCACACAACGCAATGGACGATATCCTTATTGTGAAGGCAGGGTTTCATCCCCACAAGGATTGTATGGCAGTCACTCCTACGAATATTGTCATGGAAAGATGCACCTGCCACAGGTAAATTGGTGAGGATGAGGCCAAGTAGAATTTTCCCTCTTGTTCTCTCACAACCTGCTGACACAGTCTAATAACTGTGTCTTTTAGGACTAAGCCAACTTGGTCAGTAGTGGTGTTATCGAGCCACTCTTGGTGATGGACATTTAAGTGCCACACCCTGAATATATTTTGAAGTTGCTGCCCTCAGTGCTATCTCCAATTGGTGTTCCACATAGAGGAATACTGATTCATCAGCTGAAGGAGTGGGCAGGGCACAGTGGGTGGTAATCAGCAAGAGTTTCCTTACCCATGTTTGCCTTGAGACTTCACAGGGCTGGGAGTTAATGTGAAGGATTTCCACAATAACGTGATGGATTACCAAGGCCTCTCCTGACTATACCACTGTGCCATCTCATCTGATGGGTTTGTTTTGCCATCGGGATAGAGCAAACGCAGGGACAGTTATGATGGTGTCTATAGTCCGCATGATTTTGTGAGTATGACTATATCAGGCTGTTGCTTGACTAGTTTGTGTGACAGCTCTCCCAATGTTGGCATAAAATTAGTAAGGAAAACTTTGGAGGGTCAACAGGGCAGGTTTGCCATTATCATCACAGGTGCCTGGGTTCATGATGGGTGGTGTGTCCAGTTTCATTCCTTTTCGACTTTGTAGTGGTTTGATATAACTCAATGGCTTGTTAGGCCATTTCAGCAGGCAGTTAAAAGTCAACTCATTGCTGCTGTTCTGGAGGCCAATCCAGATAAAGATGGCAGATTTCCCTCCCTAAAGAATATGACACATTGACATACATGTCAGAGAGATATGCAAACACTCATGCAGATACATTTCGCCTTAGCTTACCCTAAAAGGCCATGTAAATACTTTGTTCTCCTTCCTCACAAAGCCATAACGGCCTTTCCTAAAATGCCCCTGCCTTCTCAGTGGACCCATCACAACATGGTATCAAGGCATACAGTCTTCATTGCCCTCATGCAATGTACACTATTTCATTATTCTGTTCTGAAGAAATTACCAGCTGGTAACAGCACAATGTTGTATAAATGAACACTTGTGACATAACTAAAACATACTCTTTTATTTGACACACTGAACCAAATCTTTGACGTGAAACAATAAGCAATCACTAGGTGAGACCCATGTTCAACTCAGAATTATATGAGTATGCTTGTGGGCGCACTCCTTTGTGTTGGTGCACTCAGCTGAAGTGAAACACTGCTTACCTTTCTGCTCTAGTGCATTAGTTGACCATGACATGTGTCCCATCTGTGGCTGAGGCGCAAAGGGCCCTGACAAATGGTAGTGGGAAGGGTGGGGGGTGGGGGGGGGGCATTGCTACTAGAATCAATGCAGAAGCTGCCTTTGTCATCATAGCCTCATGAAACTTTGGTCCCATCTGCTGTCTCGGGTGAGTATAAAATATCCCATGACACATGCAAGGGATTTATCTGTTAGAATGTAACCAGTGACAAATTTGTGTTGGACGTAATGTGACCAATGGGAACAAGAATTAAGGGTCAGCTGACCAACTGATTCACTATAAATAAGGAACTATGTAGAATTGTGTGTAGCTTGGAGTGTCTCAGGGCAAGGCCCCAAGTTTGGAGTAAAGATTTTTTTTATTGAACCCTTTTTTTGATTTATAAGTTGGAGTAAGTTTTGTTGTTGTTTCATTTGCTGCATTTTAAATCATTCCTTCTGAAGAAACATTGGTAGCAGAGGACAACCCATCATAATTTGATGTTTGTTTTTGAAGGATAATCTAATCCCACCGGTTTACTTCTACATTCTGCCACGCCGGTGGGATTGAATTATCCTCCTGTCTTTTCAGATGCCGAACCATATCAGCAATGGAAGGCAGAAGTGGAAATGTAGACCCTTGTCATCACAATACCAAAAAAAAGAAAGGAATGGCATTAGCTTTGTCGCTTCCAATTAGGAGCAAGATAAGAAGCAAAGTATTTTCCGATTGGACAGCAGATGCCCTAAACAGAGAAGAAGGGTTACAGTTCTTGATACAATACTTAGATAAGTTTTACCAGAAAGATGGGTTCTTGGAGAATTACGAAGCATGGGTGATGTTTGACATCACAGGAGATAAGGGACCCAATCCATGGAAGAGTACATCATGGATTTTTGATAGTGGCCATAACAGGCTAATGAAATTTAATTTGGAGATTCCAGATGCAGTATTGGCCTATAAGTTGTTGGACTGTGCATGTCTGTCTCATGTGGATATTCTTTTAGTAATGACTGGTATACAATTATGGGGAACAAAGCCCTCCTTTGATCAAATTGCAGCATCATTAAAAAAAGTTTTTTGGGAAACAATCCTTCCCCACTACCTTGTTCAATACAGACTAGAATGCCATAGTGCCCAGAATGGAGGAGTCAATGGTGACTCAGCCACGTGCCAGACCAAATGGTACACGAAGGCTTTTAAACAGAGACAGTTACATTAGTAACAATCCTAGTGTTGAAAACGGTTATAACAGATTTGAAAATGGGGAAAGATACTGATAAAAGTTGTTTAAAGGAATGCCAGAGGGATTGTGAATCGCTGTTTCCAATGTGATTTCCCCAAACCACTACATTGTAAACTGTCTGAAAAGAAGAAATTGGATCTTTGAATACGGAATACGTGGAAAGTGATAGTGAAGAGGATAAGGACCAAGAAGGCATTGTTTCGGTGGCAGAAAAATTGAGTCCTATAATAAGCATCCTGATGATAGACTGTTTCAACTGTGCTGTTTTAGATAATGGATGTACATCCACTATCTGCGGCCAAGATTGGCTAGATTGTTATTTAGGTATATCACTTGATCATAAAGACCGAAAGTAAAAGAACATATAGTTCCACTTGCTTTAGATTTGGAGATGACAATGCTCTAACATCCTCCAAAAGGATGATACTTCCGGAAATCAGTTTATTTATAAGTACAGGTGTAGTTTCTAGTTCCTTTGTTATTAAGCAGGTCTGCGATGAAGAAAGCTTAGATGACCATCGATTTCAAATAGGATAAAGCTGTGGTATTAGTGTTGCTAACAGACAACAGCATGGATGGACAAAAAGATTATTCTGAAACTCCATAAGCAGTTTGGTCATCCAGCATCACAAAGAGTGTAATGATCTCATTGAACAAATATCAGCCGAGTGTGAAATTTGCATAAAATGTAGAAAGACACCCTCGCGTCCAGTCGTGAACTAGCACGTTCAATGTTGTAGTGGCGATGGATCTAAAGATATGGGACAAGGACAAAAGCGTCTAGCTATTGGACTTTACGGACATGGCCACCTGGTTTAGCATATCCATGGTAACTTGCAGCAAAGATAAAAAGACCATCATAGATAACTGGATTGGAACAGGACTGGGGGCACCGTCTAAATTTTTGATGGACAATGGGGGAAATTCACAAATGAGGAGTTTCAAAATATGTGCTAAAATTTAAATATTGTAACAATGCACACTGCAGCAATGGCCTCTGTGAAAGAAATCACGTGGTTATAGATTGCATGTTGCATAACATTTTGACGGATTAACTGAGCTGTTAATTGCAGACTGCATTAGGATGGGCAGCGCACGTGAAAAATTTGTTACAAATGGGGGGCAGGGGGGAGGGGGGGTGCCGTCTATAGTCCATACCAGTTGGTGTACGGGAGGAATCCAAAGTTGCTGTGAGTATTAACAGATGCTCCCTTGGCTCTAGAAGGGACAAACTTTAGCTCCATGTTTTCTGCACACTTAAACGCTATGCATGCAGGCAGAAAAGCCTTCATTAAGGCTGAGGTTTCAGAACAGATGAGAAGGGCCCTAAGGCATCACATGAGACCATTGGTGGTATAATTTGAGAAAGAGGATAGGGTCTACTATAAAAGAGAGGGCAAAAAAGAGTGGAAAGGGCCTGGGATAGAAACAGACAGTAAGGTAATTATAGTACAACACAGTAACCAGACAGGTCCACTCTTTGAGAGTAGTAGCACTTGGGTATGAATTTGGAGCATCTAAGCAAGATGCAGAAGTGCAGGAGGCATCTTGTACTTTACGTGCACATACTCTGAGTTATTAGGAGGAGCAGTCAACAATAGATGGAAGGGAATCTGATGATCAACAAAGTACCAGTGAAGCAAGGGATAAAGCTGCTACTTCAAAGGTTTGGCCACCCAAAATAGGCACAGTATATCATACATAGCCAAAGGGTCAAGAGAGTGAAGGGAGTTCACTATAATTAGGAAAGCAGAAAAGGCCTCAGGAAGCTCAACGTAGAAGAGTGAGGGCAAGTACCCATGGTTATAGATTGGGGAAATGGGGTGGACAGATGGAAACAAAAAAGTGGACCTAAGTTCTGAGCATGAGACAGTAAGCATTTGTGAACTCAGGAAAAAGTCACGAATCTGTGACCAAAAGTGTGTCAATAGAGAATAGCAGTCTGAGAGTAGCAGCCCTGACAGTAGAAGCTGGAGCTTAACAAGGAAGGCTAAGAATCAAACCAACGATAGGAATAAAAGCAGAAGCCGCCATGATAAGGAACTCGTGGTAGTTGCAAACAAAATGGAGCTTGCAGAAGTAAGAGAGGCTAAACAAAGGTAGCTGGACAGTTGGAAGGAGTTTGGGTATACATTATGGTACCAGATGAAGAGCAGACTACTTAGTCTCATAGGTGGGTTTGCAAACAGAAAGTTTTGCCAGATGGAACGTATTAAAGCTAAAACCAGATTAGTAGTCTGTGGGTATGAGGAACATTTGGATGGGAGAGACATTAGGGTTGATTCACCCACAGTACGAAAAGTGATACTGAAAATTTACTTTGCCGTTCTAGCATCTTATAAGTGGATGTGTAAATCAGTTGATATCAAAGCCACATTTCTGCAAGGTGAGATATTTTAAAGAAAAGTTTTTTTGAGGCCGCCCAAAGAAGCAGGTAATACATAGGGACATTTTTGGAAATTGAACAAATGTGTATATGGATTAAGTGATGCATCAAGAGTTTGGTATTTCTCTGCATACTCCGTATTGCTGAAGACTGGCTGTGTCCAGTAAAAAGCAGATCCAGCAATGTTTTATTGGAAGGCTAAAGGAAAATTAGCTGGAATTTTTATAATGCATGTGGATGATTTCCTATGGGTGGTACAGAAAAATTTGAAAAAAGGGTAGTTGAGAAGTTGAAAACAGAATTTAAAGTAGGGAGTCAAGCAGCTGGCGCTTTTCGATATCTTGGTCTTGATAGCTGACAAAGTACATCTGGTGTAATGATGAATCAACAGGGATATCTGAACTGTACTGATCTCATTCCCATCACCAGAGAAAGGTCATTGGGGAAAAAGGAATGGGCCAATGAAAAAGGGTTGTTGAGGTGTATGATAGGACAGTTAAATTGACTATGCCCATAGATAAGACCAGATGGGAGCTATAATGTCTGAGAGTTCAGTAATATGTTGAATTGCGCCACAGTCAGAGAAATCTTGAGGGTTAATAAAACTTCTGAAAAGTTAAAATTAGAGGAGTGTGTAATTAAATTCTCAGCACTAGGAGAACCATAAGATATGAAATCGGTTGTGTTTAGTAATGCTTCACATGCCAATCTACCAGATGGACATTCAAGCGGTGCCGGATTCATAATATTCTTGGGAGGTAAGGAAGGAAAGAGGCCTGGGAAGCAAAGAAAGTAAGAAAGGCTGAAATCCTAGCGGGCACCTTAATGGAGGTGTTGGATATGGGGATATATTTGTCAGACACATTAACAGTATTATTTTTCATGGGCACATGGGGTAAGAAAGTACCAATTGAGTGTTATGTAGACAACGTTCACTCAACAAAAACTGTCATGGAAAAAAGATTAAGAATTGATTTGGCCAGCATTAAGCAAATACTGGAAAGCAAAGATGTTTCCAAACTTAACTGGGTCGGTGCTAACCTATAGGATCAGTCTGTTTTACAAAAAGGATACAGGTACTGGAAAATTATTAAGAATACTGGAGGATGGTTGTCTTAAATTATTTCTAAGAAAAAGTTTTTAAAAAGTAAAGGGAATTTGTTAGAATGTAACCAATGACAAATTTGTGTTGGATGTAATGTGACCAATGGGAATAAGATGTAAGGTGAGCTGACCCCAGTAAAACATGGAACCAGTTACAGAGTGATGTAATGGTCAGCTGACCAATTGATTCACTATAAATAAGTAACTATGTAGAATTGTGCGTAGCTTGCAGTGGCTCAGGGTAAGGTCCCAAATTTGAAGTTTCTTTATTAAATCCTTTCTTTGAGTTATAAGTTGGAGTAAGTTTTTTTGTGTCTCATTTGCTGCGTTTTGAAAAGTTCCTTTTGAAGAAACATTATCCACCAGTGTCCTAGCCAATATCTGTCCCTCAATTAACAAAAAACAGATTATCTGATCATCATCACCTTGTAAGCCACATTCATAAAAGTTAGCAGAATAGGGAAGTTCGTCAATAATACCTGGACAACAGAAGGAGAAGCAAATGTTTTTGAAAGTACATTTGCATCCCATCAATTGCATTACCATCATTAACTCTCTCTGGTACTTGGTAAATCTTCCCTCTGTTGTCTACCATGAAGAAATTTTCACCAAAGGTGCACAGAGTAGAGTTGATGGTGACATTTACTTAAAAAGTTGAATAGATGTTGCTTAAATGAATCCTTGGAAGAATGGATATTAAGGTTTGTGGAAGTTTGTTCCAGTCCTTAATTGTTCTTAGAAAAAATAAGTTAGCAAAGGAAGCATGTTAGAGTGTATACAGTTTGAGCTGTTATTTCATTAAAACACTCAGCCAAATTAGTTAAACATAATTAGCCTGTAACAAAGCCATGCTGGTTTTCCTTAGCCCATCCAGTATCTGACCTACTTCTTCTTTTACTATGTCTTAAGTAGTATCTTCCTTGGTAAAAACATCTTATTTAGTGGCTTATTTAGTAAGCATGCCTCTGCCTCTTTGCTTATGTCTCTCTTTGGTCCTTAATTAGCCCCACCCCTTCTCTCTTTGACTCTATTGGTTTCTCTTTTATGTCCACTCAAAACGATAATTAGCCTGGTTCTCATTTGTATTACCGATTTTGACGTGTTATGTACCTTTTTCTTCCTCATCCTTTGGTTGTCTTACTCTTCCTCCTCTTGGGAGTCTACATCGATTCTACCTCAATATTTTCCTAGTTAAAGGTAGCCCACTATTTATTTATTATTTTGCCTGCGAAGCTTTGATTTTAACTTACCTGAGGCAGATCAGTTGTATTCTCAATGAAGTAATCTCTTCCAAATAAGCATTTTCACCCTACATTGAACAAATAACTTTTAAACCTTAAGATATTATGATCACCGTTTACTAAATGTTACGCTATCGACATGGCAGGAGGGGGTTAGGGGCACAGCACGATGGCAGCACGTCTGAAATGTGGAGTTTTTTCAAGGAGCAGCTACTGCGAGTCCTTGATATGTATGGCCCTGTCAGGCAAGGAGGAAATGGTCGAGCAAGGGAACCGTGGTGCACAAAAAAGTTGATTCGCTAGTTAAAAGGAAAAAGGAGGCTTATGTCAGGATGAGACTTAAGGGCTCAGGTAGTGCACTGGAAAGCTTTAGATTGGCTAGGAGGGAGTTAAAGAGTGAGTTAAGAAGAGCTAAAAGAGGACACGAGAAGACTTTGGCTGATAGGATTAAGGAGAATCCTAAGGCATTCTATAGATATGTTAAGAACAGAAGATTGGTTAGGGCAAGATTAGGGCCAGTTAGAGACAGCAGTGGGAAGTTATGTGTGGAACCGGAAGAGATTGGAGAGAAGAACATAAGAACATAAGAAATAGGAGCAGGAGTAGGCCATCTAGCCCTTCGAGCCTGCCCCGCCATTCAATAAGATCATGGCTGATCTGAAGTGGATCAGCTCCACTTTCCCGCTTTCTCCCCATAACCCTTAATTCCCCTTTAATTTAATTTAATTTAATTGAACCAATATTTCTCTTCGGTATTCACGCAGGGAGACATAAATGTAGCTGTGGAGAACACTGGGTTACACGGTTGTAAACTGGACAGTATTGCAGTTGATAAGGAGGATGTGCTAGATATTCTTGAGGGTTTGAAAATAGATAAGTCCCCTGGGCCGGACGGGATTTACCTTAGGATTCTCTGGGAGGCAAGAGAGGCGATTGCAGAGCCTCTGGCTCTGATCTTTAGGTCATCGTTGGTCACAGGTATAGTGCCAGAAGATTGGAGGATAGTGAATGTTGTCCCATTGTTTAAGAAGGGGAACAGAGACTTCCCTGGGAATTATAGACCGGCGAGTCTTACTTCTGTTGTGGGCAAAGTTTTAGAAAAAATTATTAGGGATAGGATTTATAGTTATTTAGAGAGTAATGAATTGATTGGAGATAGTCAGCACGGTTTTGTGAAGGGTAGGTCGTGCCTTGCTAACCTTATTGAATTTTTTGAGAAAGTGACCAAAGAGGTGGATGGGGGTAAGGCAGTTGACGTGGTATATATGGACTTTAGTAAGGCATTTGATAAGGTTCACCATGGAAGACTTCTGCAGAAAATGCAGATGTATGGGATTGAGGGTGACTTAGTTAATTGGATCAGGAGTTGGCTAGCAGATAGGAGACAGAGGGTGGTGGTTGATGGTAAGTATTCGTCATGGAGTTCGGTTACAAGTGGTGTGCCTCAGGGATCTGTTTTGGGGCCACTGCTGTTTGTAATTTTTATAAATGATCTGGATGAGGGTATAGTTGGGTGGATCAATAAATTTGCTGATGACACCAAAGTCGGAGGAGTGGTAGATAGTGAAGAGGGGTGTCATAGTTTACAGAGAGACTTGGACAAGTTGCAGAGCTGGGCCGAGAGGTGGCAGATGGAGTTTAATGTGGAAAAGTGTGAGGTAATTCACTTTGGCAGGAATAACAGATGTGTAGAGTATAGGGCTAACGGTAGGACTCTGAATAGTGTTGATAAACAGAGGGATCTAGGTGTATGTGTACATAGATCCCTGAAAGTTGGGAATCAAGTAGATAAGGTTGTTAGGAAGGTATACGGTGTCTTGGCGTTTATTGGTAGGGGGATTGAATTTAGGAGCCGCAACGTCATGTTGCAACTGTACAAAACTCTGGTGCGTCCGCACTTGGAGTATTGTGTGCAGTTCTGGTCCCCACATTATAGGAAGGATGTGGAGGCTTTGGAGAGGGTGCAGAGGAGGTTTACCAGGATGTTGCCTGCTATGGAGGGGAGGTCCTATGAGGAGAGACTGAGGGATTTGAGGTTGTTTTCGTCAGAAAGAAGGCGGCTAAGAGGGGACCTTATTGAAACATACAAGATGATTAGAGGTTTAGATAGAGTGGACAGTGATAGCCTTTTTCCTCGGATGGAGAAAGCTAGCACGAGGAGGCATAGCTTTAAATTAAGGGGTGGTAGTTATAGGATGGATGTCAGAGGTAGGTTCTTTACCCAGAGGGTGGTGAGGGATGAATGCCCTGCCTGCTGCAGTTGTAGATGTGCCTAGTTTGGGGGCGTTTAAGAGATCCGTGGATAGGTTTATGGATGGAAAGGGATTGGTTTAGGTTAGAGGGTCACTGCTTTTTTAATTGGTCGGCGCAACATCGTGGGCCGAAGGGCCTGTTCTGCGCTGTAATGTTCTATGTTAGTGCTGCTGCCTCTCAGTGCTAGGGACCCAGGTTCAACTCCTGGCTTGGGTCACTGTCTGTGTGTAGTTTACACATTCTCCCTGTGTGTTTCCTCTGGGCACTCCAGTTTCCTCCCACAGTCCAAAAATGTGCAGGTTAGGTGGATTGGTTATGCTAAATTGTCCCTTAGTCTTAAGGGGACTAGCTAGGGTAAATGTATAGGATTATGGGGATAGGGCCTGGGTGGGATTGTGGTCGGTGCAGACTCAATGCGCCAGGTGGCCTCCTTCTGCACTGTATGATTCACCTCATTCTCATTCGCCTCACATGGCTCGCCTCATTCTCCACAACCAGATCAAGAAAACAGTGTGCCTCATTTAGCTGGAAAAATACTGATCAAAAAAATTCACCTGAATGCATTTCAGAAACTCTTCCATCATTTTTCCCTTTATATTGTTACTATCTCAGTCTAGTTGAATGCACTTAATCATGGGATTAACCATGTCAGATTTGCCAGTGGCCTATTGGTTAGTCCCTGTAAGGCACATAGTGCCCGACTAAAGGGCCCAACATCAGAAAGAAGGGTGAATGCTGAAAGCCTACCCCCTGTTCATTTCTCTAGTCTTGTTGCACAATTCTCTCCCACTACTGCCATCCCACCCTAACTCACCTGTGACCAGGAATCTGAACATCCTTTCAAGTCCTTGGAGCAGTATCAGCAACAGCCATCACTCCCACTGGCACTGCTGGCAATGGAGAGCTGCTGGTCTCTGATTGGCCTAAAGTTCTCAATGGGTGAATTTCTGTCCCAAGGAAAAGTCCTACACTGACCAGTTAAGTCCCAGATAGGGCACCTCCCCAACTGTTCCTTCCTGTTGGGGCAAGACCTCCAAGTTCTCATGAGCAGTATAAAAATAACTTACCTCGGGAGTCTGCAGGGAGTGGTCAGAGGGTGGAGCAGAGCGTAACTGAATATAAAACTAACTTACCTCGGGGATCCGTGGCCTAGTCTGCCGGGACTGGGCGGAGCAGAGCACAACTGTGAGCGTAAAACTAACTTACCTGCGAAGGTGATTAGCGGTTGCAGGTCACACAGCAGTCACTGTGACCAGAAGGTGGTTTGTGGAGGAGCTGCTGTGAAGGGATAGGCAAAGAGCAAGTCAGCAGTGGTAATAGGGGGCTTGCTAGTTAGAGGCATAGACAGGCATTTCTGTGGTTGCCATTTACACTCCAGGATGGTGTGCTTCCTCCCTGGTGCCAGGGTCAAGGGTGTCTCTGAGCAATGGAAGGGCATTCTTAAGGGGGAGGGTGAGCAGCCAGAGGTCGTTGTATACATTGGTACCAACAACATAGGTGGGAAAAGGGATAAGGTCCTGCAATGTGAATATAGAGAGTTAGGCAGAAGGCTAATGTGCAAGATCTTGAAGGTAGTAATTGCAGGGCTACTACCGATACCATGTGCTAGTGAGAGTACAAATAGGAAGATTAGGCAGATGAATGCCTGGCTTGAGAGCTGGTGCAGGGGGTAGGAATTTAGACTTTTGGATCATTGAGATCTTTTCTGGGGAAGGGCTGATCTGTTCAAGAGGATGGGTTACATTTGAACTGGAGGGGGACTAACATCCTGGCGGGGAGATTTGCTAGAGCTATTCGGGAGGTTTTAAACTAGTTTGGCAGGGGGGCTGGGATCCAAAACAATAGGGAGACAGAAGAGAAGTTTGAGGACAGCACAGAAGTTAAAGAGAGCACATTAATTAGTAAAGGCAGTGTCAGTAATCCTAGTACCAGACAGATCAGACGGAAGCAAGACAGAGAGCACGGGAAGTCCAGATTAAACTGCATTTATTTCAAGGCAAGAAGCCTGGCGGGCAAGGCAGATGAACTCAGGGCATTGATGGGTACATGGGACTGGGATATTATAGCAATTACTGAAACATGGCTAAGCGAGGGACAGGACTGACAACTTAATGTTTCAGGGTACAGATGCTATAGGAAAGATAGAACAGAAGGTCAGAGAGGAGAGGGAGTTGCACTTTTGATTAGGGAAAGCATCACAGCCGTACTGAGAGGGGATATATCTGAGGGGTCAGCCACTGAGTCGAGATGGGTAGAACTGAGAAATAAGAAGGGGGAAGTCACTTTGATAGGGTTGTACTATAGGCCCCCAAATAGTGGGAAATTGTGAAGCAAATATGAAAGGAGATTACAGTTAGCTCCAAGAAAAATAGGGTGGTAATAGTCGGAGATTTTAATTTTCCCAACATTTGCTGGGACAGCCATAGTATTTGAGTGTTCGATGGAGAGAAATTTATAGAGTGTATTCAGGGGCAATTTCTCATTCAGTACGCGGATGGCCCAACTAGAGGGGGGGCAAAACTTGACCTCCTCTTGGGAAATAAGGAAGGGCAGGTGACAGAAGTATTAGTGAGGGATCACTTTGGGACTACTGACCACAATTCCATTAATTTTAAGATAGCTACGGAGAATGATAGGTCTGTCCCAAAAGTTAATATTCTAAATTGGGGCAAGGCCAATTTTCATGATATCAGGCAGGAACTTTCAAAAGTTAATTGGGGGAGTCTGTAGGAAGCAAAAAGGTTGTCTGGTAAGTGGCATGCTTTCAAAAGTGTGTTAACGAGGGTTCAGAATAAACACATTCCTCTTAGAGTGAATGGCAAAGCTCGCAGAAGTTGGGAACTCTGGATGACTCGGGATATTGAGCCCCTGGTCAAGAAGAAGGAAGAGGCACATGACGTGCATAGGCAACTGGGATCAAGTGAATCTCTTGAAGAGTATAGGGGGTGTAGGAGTAGAGTTAAGAGAGAAATCAGGAGGTCAAAAAGGGGACACAAAATTGTTTTGGCAGATAAGGCAAAGGAGAATCCGAAGAGCTTCTACAAATTCATAAAGGGCAAAAGAGTAAGAAGGGAGGAAGTAGGGCCTCTAAGGATCAACAAGGTCATCTTTGTGTGCATCCACAAGAGATGGGTGAGATCCTACATGAATATTTCTCATCAGTATTTACTGTTGGGAAAAGCATGCATGTTAGAAAACTTGGGGAATTAAATATTGATGTCTTGAGGAGTGCACATAATACAGAGAAGGAGGTGTTTGAAGTCTTAAAGCACATCAAGGTGGATAAATCTGTGGGACCTGATGAGATATATCCCAGGACATTTGGGAGGCTAGGGAGGAAATTGCGGGCACCCTAGCCGAGATATTTGAATCATCGATAGTCACGGCTGAGGTGCCTGAAGATTGGAGAGTGGCAAACGTTGTGCCTTTGTTTAAAAAGGGCTGCAGGGAAAAGCCTGGGAACTATAGGCCAATTAGCCTACATCTGTGGTGGGTAAATTGTTGGAAGGTATTTTGAGAGACAGGATCTCCAGGCATTTAGAGATGCAAGGACTGATTAGAGACAGTCAGTATGGCTTTGTGAGTGGAAAATCATGTCTCATAAATTTAATTGAGTTTTTTGAAGGGGCAACCAAGAAGGTAGATGAGGGCAGTGCAGTTGATGTTGTCTACATGAACTTTAGCAAGGCTTTTGACAAGGTATTGCATGGTAGGTTGTTGCATAAAGTTAAATCTCATGGGATCCAGGGTAAGGTATCTAAATGGATACAAAATTAGCTTCTTGACAGAAGGGGGTGGTTGTAGAGAGTTATTTTTCAAACTGGAGGTCTGTGACCAGCGGAGTGCCTTAGGGTTCAGTGCTGGACCCACTGTTATTTGTCATTTATATTAATGATTTGGATGGGAATATAGGGGGCATGGTTAGTAAGTTTGCACATGACACCAAGATTGGTGGCATGGTGGATAGTGAGGAAGGTTATCTCCAATTGCAGCAGGATCTTGATCAATTGGGCCAGTGGGCTGATGAATGGCAGATGGAGGTTAATTTAGACAAATGCAAGGTAATGCATTTTGGTGGATTGAACCAGGGCAGGACTTATTCAGTTAATGGTAGGGCGTTGGGGAGAGTTACAGAACAAAGATATCTAGAGGTTCATGTTCATAGCTACTTGAAAGTGGAGTCACAGGTGGACAGAGTACTTGGTTTCATCGGTCAGAACATTGGATTCAAGAGTTGGGACGTCTTGTTGAAGTTGTACAAGACATTGGTAAGGCCACACTTGGAATACTGTGTGCAATGCTGGTCACCCAGTTATAGAAAGGATATTATTAAACTAGAAAGAATGCAGAAAAGATTTTCTAGGATGCTACTGGGACTTGATGGATTGAGCTTTAAGGAAAGGTTGAATAGACTGGGACTTTTTTCTCTGGAGCGTAGGATGCTGAGGGGTGACCTTATAGAAGTCTACAAAATAATGAGGGGCATAGACAAGGTAGATAGTCAATATCTTTTTCCAAAGGTAGGGGAGTCTAAAATTAGAGGGCATAGGTTTAAGGTGAGTGAGGAGAGGTACAGAAGTGTCCAGAGGGGCAATTATTTCACACAGAGGGTGGAGAGTGTCTGGAAGAAGATGCCAGAGATAGTAGTAGAGGTGGGTACAATTTTATCTTTTAAAAAGCATTTAGATATTTATATGGGTACAATGGATATAGAGGGATATGGGCCAAATGTGTGCAACTGGGATTAGTTTAGGGTTTTAAAAAAAAAATAAGGACGGCATGGACAAGTTAGGCCGAAAGACCTGCTTCCATGCTGTGACCTCTATGACTCTATACTATAGATCAGATAATTAGTGTTAATTATCAATACTGAGCAGGTCACAGGTAGCATCTCTCTAGCTCTTGTTGGAAGCAGTGTCACACAATCTTTTATTTTTGCCTGAACAGTTTAATGTTTCATCCAAAAGACAACGGACAGGATCTTGAGCCCAATCTCTCCACGTATAGGAATGGCTCTGCAAGCTCAAAATGTGGAGAGTTTGAAAAAAACATGAATCTTGCCAGCAAGATCATGTTTCCCAATTTTGAGCTAATCTCGCTGGCAATTGTTGTAGAACATGCCGAAGAAGCACGCAAACCTAATTTGAATGCATCAGCATATCATTAGCGAGCACTCATGCTGGATATTGAGGCCACGCTCAATATTCAGCTGGCACAGGCATGATGTCATATGACACCATTTACAACATGTCTACATAGGGACGAACCTGCTACCTTCAGTTCGGAGAAACTTTGGAGGTGAGCGTTCAAGTGGCTATTACTTCTTGGACAGTCCAGCACTCAAGGGGCACCAGAGAGAATGCTGGAGACACAGAAGTCCAGTTTAGGGCCTGGGGTGAGGGACACTGTCGTTCTTGGTGGGGGGCGGGGGGGGGGGGTGGTGAAGGTTGGAAGGTGTGGGATAGCTCAAAGACCTTACCTCCCCTGCATATCGGGCCATCGCTTTCTCCAAGGGGATGTGCTGGCTGCAACTGCTTCCTGCTTCCTCCATGCTGGATTTGTCTGCAAACAATGGCTCAATGGGTGCCCTTTCTTTTTAGTAGCTGCAAATTGGATGGGAGGCCGCCGCAGTAGAAGGGCAGTACATGGGTTATCTATGTGGTCCTGGGGTCCTGCTTTGTAAGAGGTCAGGCTGCAAGTGAAATGTTGGGGTATCAATGATGGGAAGCTACCCTGTCTCATGAAGTGCTACAGACCCTCTCACTTTGTGGCGAGGAGGCAAATGCAGTGAAACGTAAAGCCACTAAAACCAATAATGTGAGGCTAGAAGATATTACTGGACAGGAAATTCAAATGCACTTCTCTGTAAACTCTAACAATCAGGTACAGCAGTGAGAGTGCGTTTATTGTTATCATGCAAGGATGTTTAACTGAACAGCATCGGAGACATGTCAAGGTGAATGTCATTGCCAAAGCAACTAATTGACGATTCTTTGGGGTGTCAAACATGCCAGTTCAATAGCCAAAGCTAGATAAAGTTGCACAGACTGGAGACAAAGGTTAACTCTGTGGAAGACAAGCCCCAAGAATACAGAAGTGTCTTTTAATTCTAGTCTTAGCAGTACACAGGTCGCACTGTACAGAGCCCCCAGGCGAAATAGGATGGTGATAGCAGACACCATGTTCAATGTCATGACTGGTACCATTTTTGAGATATCGTCAGGATGCAGACCTTGTTATCATGCATTCACTCTGATGAAGATTAGCGCAATGGTGGGACTAATTTTCTTTGATGGTGTGGGAGGGACGTAATATATGGGCCAGATGGCATGTGACAGTAGAGGCTCAACACTATTGATCCTGCTGGAGCATAGGGGAAGCTATGTAGGGATGTGGCTGTACTGTCAGAGGGCTGGTGAGAGGGAGAGCTGAAATTCACACAGGTATTGGGAAGCACTTGGATGGGAGTCACAGATGCATGGAGAGATGAGGGTCAGGACTCTGTTAGGTCAACTCACTCTTTCAGTGCATGATTCGTGAGAATCATGGAGCCCGTGAGTTGACGTTTCTACTGATTGTAATTGACCAGCGGCACAGACAACGACGTGTTGCTGCAAGTGGTGAGGGCCAGTGGACTGCAGATGTTCAGGAAGCAAGATCACACATGAAGGAACAAGGCCAGAGACAGTCCTGGTCAAAAATATTCCCGCATCGATGTTCCCCCATTTAGTTGTCCGAGCTGCAGAACCAGATAAGGCTGCGTTTGGCGGGGAAAGTGGATCACCTCTGCCACATATTACAAGAGCTGGTATCCTATGGAACTGGAGGATACCCAATGCATGTGGCCCTTAAAGTTACTGCCGCTCTGAACGTTTATACTACTTGCACATCCCAGGGCAGCACAGGGGACATCTGAGGTATCTCCCAGTCTACCATTCACAAATGTATTAGGCAGGTGATAGATGCCCTTTATGACAGGGCTGGTATGTTTATCAGCTTTGACTAGAACCAGGCAAACCAGGACACCAGTGCCATCCAAGGGCTTCGGCCACCTGGAAGGGATGCCCCAGATGCAAGGTCTGATAGATTGCATCCACGTGGCTCATGTCACCATGGCAGAATGTGACGCCTTTCAGGGACCACAAGGGATTTCACTCCTTAACATCCAATTCATTTGCAACCACACAATATGTCTTATTCAAGTGTGTGCCTATTTCTGGGGAGCACTCATCACAGTTACATCTTGGGCCACTCACAAGTCCCTGCCGTCTTTGGGGGGTGGGACCTGAAATTGGAGGGATGGCTCCTCAGGTACCCACTCAGGAAGTGGCTAATGACTCCAATGCAGAGACCACAAACACCTGCAGAGACTTGATACAATGAGGCTCACACTTTAATGGAGCAGGCAATCAGACTGTTGAAGATAGTTCCAGTGCCTGTACCAGTGAGGGGGTGATGTACAATACAGCCCCAAAGGGCTGTTATGTTTATCAGCTTTGACCAGGATCACATTATTATGGTTTGCTGTGCTCTCCACAACGTAGTGCTGCAGAGGAGAGACAACTTAGACCTGAAGGAGATGGGCGAGCATCAGTTCTCTTCAGATCAGGAAGATGTTGAGGAGTAGTGAGCCTGAAAAAACTGAGGAGGAGGAGGAAGAACGCTGAGCAGTGGACATGGCCAGAATTGGCTGATGAACAAGGGATGCCCTAATCGCCTCTCGATTTAGGGATGAGCGGAGTTGTGGGCTGTGCGGGCTCACACAATGGGTGTAAAGTCACGCCAGTGATGTGGTACCAACATTATCTAACCATGTGGTTGCACATTTGCAATGGCTGGAGGGCTGAAGCCATTGGCCAGACACTGCAGGAGAATGATGATGACTTGCAGTGAGGACAAAGCATTGCTTCTTCATCCTCAGCCAAATGTTTTACTCCAGCCTAACAGAGTGCTAAATGTACCATGCCAATAAATATCATTGGAGGTTGGGGTCTTCACTCCTTCCATGAATGGGGTCTCACAAAGGGTGGCCAGTTGGGGGATTGTCTGCAGCAGGGTTTCTTTACTCTGTCCTAAGTATGGGCAAGACATAGAGCAGCCATTCTCACATTCCACAGACATGAACTGCTGGGCATGTGCATGGGTCCACCGAGCTTGGCAGCATGAAATGACAGGGTGGAGGGTATCTGTGAATAAACGACATAATTTATTATTAGTAACAATATATAGTGGTGATCTCTCTACACTTGTGCCTACTTTCACCCATGCCAACTAGGTGCCTATCACATCTTAATTTTCCTCACCTTCCCACCACATCTAGGTGTTTCCTCTGGATCAGCAGCTGAAGTTGAGGTGGCCCAGCAATAAAGCCACCACCCCCACATCCCCTCCCTCACCATTCCATCCCCCACGGTCTCCCAGCAACACAGGCAGTGAGTTGCTGAGTGACCAGGGAGGGGAGGTGTGAGGGGGGGCTGTGTTGCTGGAGTGGGGGTGAGCAGAGTTCTTTAACCTCTCCATCTGTCTCTCCCTTCCCCAAATTCTCCCCCCACCCTTCAGATTGATGTAATGGCTTTTGCATTGCAATCCATTAATCTTACTGTTCTTTTGGTTGAGAAGGAGGATCAGGAAAATGAATTGTGGGCAAAGGAGGCCCAAGCTTTACCACTCACTGGAGGAGAGGGAGGAGGAGGAGGAGGAGGAGGAGAAGGAAGGGATGGAGACTCCGGCAGTTCCACATGTGAGTGTTCTGAGCAACTGTCGAAGGCTAGCTTGGCATTAACTTTCCTCATCACCTGCTGTACCGGGATGCTAATCTTCAGCACCTGTTCCACCAGGACATTCAGGTTACGTTGCATTTCCCCTTTTCCTAAAATTATCACCATTCAAATAATAATCTTCCTTCCTGTTTTTGCCAAAGTGGATAGCCTTACAGTTATGCACATTATATTGCATTTGTCAAGTGTTTGCTCACTAAGTCAATCTGTTCAATTTACCCTGAAGCCTCTAAGCAACCTCCGCACTCCGACAGATTGAAGATGCAGAAACTCACAAAGTTTGGAGCACAGTAATGGCCCTACACTATCCAATGCTGCTGCCTATGTTTGAGCAGGAAAACGGTGCACCCCAAAACTAAACAAAAATACACAAAGATTGGTGAAGGCATATTTGGTCCCGGCCCAAATTCCAGCTGTTCTGGTAAGCTTAAGCTTTATTCACAGCAGGAGTGTACCAGGATGCTGCAGATTTGCAACCCCATATCCTTCTTCAACTGTCAGCCAAATGTGTACTTCAGAAATCCATGAAGTCTCTATTAGTCTCATTATAATTCCAAAAAGGTACAAACCCACCAGAAAATGGCAGTTGTTATTGCACTAGAGCTTTCTTTATACCTTGTAAGGAATTGTCCAAGTTCTGTCTTACACATAACAAAACTATCAAAGCATAGCATGAAGAAAGTTGCCTGGCTTATTACAGGATCATATATGGTACATCTCATAAAATTATATATACTGGCATTTAGGTGGCCATGGGCCCTAATTGGTGTGATCTAGTATGAGACTGCACAGAAAAGTGAACTTTCTAAAGAAAAAAATCTTTATCTGTCCAGTACAGGAAGTGGAGGGATTCTGGTTAGGAGCTACAGAGGTGAGTTCTGGGAATCAGACCCAAATGATTGGACAGGCTCCAAATTTTTCAGCTTCAGAAAGGCTGCAGTTTGTGATTACAGCAAGCTGTTGCAAACATACAAATACGTTTCCAAAGATTTACCACAAATTCATGTGGGATCAGTATGAAATCCTAACTCTTGGTTCAAAAACAGATTTATGCTGAGTTAGTTAACCTCAGTCAGAGTGACAGCAGATCTGCCACAATGAATCTCAGTGTCTCCATTAACTCTGAACTATCAAATAATCAGGCTATCTCAATTGCCTTTTGGTAACATCTGAAGGAAAATGGATTTTGGATGAGAACAAGATTGGGCCTGCCAACATTCGCTGTCCAGAATAACACATGATGAGTAGACATATAGATGAGGGACTTGAGAACAGCTGATATCTTTAAAATTATATGCTAATACAAATTAGTACTTTGGAGGGAAAAGATGAGAAAATTGGAATAAGTAGTATTCAAATTTCTAACTTGTAGAAAACGATGCAGAAAATTAAGTTGTCGTAAAAACCTGTTGTTAAACATTACCTAATCATTCCAGAGTCTAGAAGCCGGATGCACTTCTTAATAACAGCCACATTGTAGTCAGCATTTTTCACATTCCATGTTAAATTTAGTGCAGCAGTGAAATGTCCTAAATCCAGAATTCTTTGCAGATCCTATGAAAATGAGGACTCTATTATTGTATTGTTTATGCATATTCCAAAAAGTTTATTAAGAACACAAAATCCCAAATCTACAAGACAGTCCAGGAGCAAATATGCAATAGAAGTCTCTCTACCATGACACCATGTAAAATATTTACAGAAATTTTCTGTTCACATAAGATAGCTCAAATACGAACTCTTTGGATGTCCTCTTGAGCTACTACACTGAATTATTCTTTTGAAAAATTTAGATACTTGCTTGTGGCATTCATGTAATATTTGTACTGCCTACTCAGTATTATGAGTTAGGTAATGGCCAGTTGGCCTGCTTGATTTGGGGTTACAGGGGTGTACTCAGTTGGTGGGGAGTTGATCATCAGGTATCTTTGACACCACTTAAATATACATCTTTAAAAAGAAAAGTGTACGCAGGTTACAGAAGAAGGGAAACCACTTAACATAGAAATGCTTGCAGCAAATACTAAATGAGCAATAAGGTTTCTGATGCTGCTTTGGAGACACTGAAGCAGGCAGTGAATAGAAAGATGGACATATTCTTACCCTCAGGAGGCGGAAAGCCTGCTAAGTAACACTAAGGAAGTCAATGCCAGGAGCTTAGTTAAAGGCATGTTTACAGTGTCACAAAAAGTTCAATGATTTTGCCAGAGTTGTCAAGGTAAGAATATCGCTCCCTTACTCTCTGCTTATACCTCCACTCTCATTACTCATATTGCTTCTCTCATCCACTTCACTCAACAATTATTATACCACTTCCTCATTCAACTTACACACATACATCTCTGCACCTCACATCTTTTACATATTAAGTATTTCATTAAAATACATCATCTCTAAACATCTCACAAAACTGGCATTGACACAAAAGTTTCTACATTCTGATTGTCACCCTTAAGAGGTGACAGCAGATTATTGGCAAAGGAGGTCAAGCCAGCTTCACAACCACATTCCCCCCATCAAAGGAAGATCGTTGGCCATTATGAGCAGGAGCAGAATCGGGGCAATAGCACTGGTAATGTGAGACGTGATGTTGCATGGGAGTCTTTCACAGAACCTCTTTTTCTCTTTTGTCTGTCTTATCCTAGATTCTCTGTTGGACAAACTAAATCTGCTTTCACCAACCACTTCACCCTTTTTATCCTCCATTTCCACTAAAAGCTATCTTTTCTACCCCAGTTTCAGTTCTAGTGCCAAAGATGTCATTTGAAGAGGAGGCCTACATTCCAAATAATGCATCACTCAATTTCCTCCTCATGAGCACCAGCTCTGATATTGGCACAGCACATATGTAGAAACATAAGAAACAGGTTCAAAAGTAAGCCATTCTATCCCCTTAAGCCTGCATCACAATTCAATATAATCATGGCTGCTCATACACTTTCAGTAACCCACTCCCACTTGATCGCCATACTCCTTTGATTCCCTTTAACCACAAGGGCCACTTCCAGTTCCCTCTTGGACATAGTTAACAGATTGGCCCCAACAGCTTTCTGTGATAGAAAATTCCACAGGTTCACAACTCTGAGTGAAGAAATTCTTCATCTCAGTCCTGAATAGCCTACCTCTTATTCTTAGACTTAACCCCTAATTCTGCATTTCCCAAACATAAGGAACATTGTTCCCACATCTAGTCTGTCCAGTCCCATCTGGATTTTATATGTTTCTATGAGATCCCCTCTCATTCTTCTAAATTCCAGTGAGTACAAGCCCAGCCTATCCAGTCTTTCTTCATATGGCAATCCTGCCATTCTGGGAAACAGTCTAGTGAACTTCCGCCAGACTCCCTCAATAGCAAGAATGTCCTTCCTCAGACTAGGTCACCAAGACTGCATACAATACTCAAGGTGAGGCCTCACCAAGGGCCCAGTAATAACTGCAGCAAGACATCACTACTCCTATACTCAAATCCTCTTGCTATGAAGGCCATTAGCTTTCTTCACCACCTGCAAACCTTCAGCGACTGTTCCACCATGACACCCAGGTCACATAAGAACATAAGAAATAGGAGCAGGAGTAGGCCATCTCGAGCCTGCCCCACCATTCAATAAAATCATGGCTGATATGAAAGTGGTTCAGTTCCACTTACCTGCCTGCTCCCCATAACCCTTAATTCCCTTATTAATCAGAAATCTATCTATCTGTGACTGAAACATATTCAACGAGGTAGCCTCCACCACTTCAATGGGCAGAGAATTCCAGAGATTCACCACCCTCTAAGAGAAGAAGTTCCTCCTCAATTCTATTCGAAATTGACTCCCCCTTATTTTGAGGCTATGTCCTCTAGTTCTTGTTTCCGTTCGAAGTGGAAAGAATCTCCCTGCCTCTACCCTATCTAGCCCCTTCATTATCTTATATGCCTGTATAAGATCACTCCTTAGCCTTCTAAACGCCAACGAGTACAGGCCCAATCTACTTAATCTCTCCTCATAAGTAAACCCCCTCATCTCCAGTATCAACCAGGTGAATCTTCTCTGTACTTCCTCCAAGGCCAATATATCCTTTCGCAAATAAGGGGCCAAAATTGCACACAGTACTCTAGTTGTGGCCTCACCGGTACCTTGTACAACTGCAGCAAGACCTCCCTGCATATCCCATTCCCCCTTGCAATAAAGGCCAACATTCCATCTGCCTTCTTGATCACCTGCTGCACCTGCAGACTGAGTTTTTGCGATTCATGCACAAGGACTCCCAGGTCCCTCTGCACAGTAGCATGTTGTAATTTTTCACCATTTAAATAATAGTCCATTTTACTATTATTCCTTCCAAAATGGATAACCTCACACTTGCCAAAGTTATACTCCATCTGCCAGATCCTCACCCACTTAGCCTATCCAAATCTCTCTGCAGACTTTCCGCGTCCTCCACGCAATTCGCTTTCCCACTCATCTTTGTGTCATCAGCAAACTTTGTTACCCTACACTCGGTCCCCTCCTGCAGATCATCTATGTATGTGGTAAACAGTTGAGGCCCCAGCACTGATCCCTGCGGCACGCCACTAGTCACCAACTGCCAACCAGAAAAGCACCCATTTATTCCAACTCTCTGCTTCCTGTTAGATAGCCAATCCTCAATCCACACTAACACTTTACCCCCAACTCTGTGTACCTTTATCTTATGCAGCAACCTTCTGGAAATCTAAAAACACCACATCCACTGGTTCCCCTCCGTCAACTGCACTTGTTACATCTTTATAAAAATCCAGTAAATTTGTCAAACATGACTTTCCCTTCCTGAATCCATGCTGCGTTTGCTTGATCGAACCATTCTTTTCCAGGTGTCCTGCTATTTCTTCTTTAATGATGGATTCCAGCATTTTCCCAACTACGGCTAACCAGCCTGTAGTTACCCACCTTTTGTCTACTTCCTTTTTCAAACAGCGGCGTAACATTAGCTGTTTCCCAATCAGCTGGCACTTCCCCAGAGTCCAGCGAATTTTGATAAATTACTACTAATGCATCTGCTATTACGTCTGCCATTTCTTTCAGTACCCTGGGATGCATTCCATCTGGGCCCGGGGACTTGACTATCTTTAGTCCCATTAGTCTATCAAGCACTACCTCTTTAGTAATAGTAATCATTTTAAGGACTTCACTCTCTTCAGTCCCACAACAGTTAATGTTCGGTAAGCTATTTGTGCCCTCTAATGTGAAGACGGACACAAAAAACTTGTTTAAGGCCTCCGCCATATTGTTTCCCATTATTAACTCCCCTTTCTCATCTTCTAAGGGTCCAACATTTACTTTAGCCACTCTTTTCCCTTTTATATATTTGTAAAAACTCTTATTATCAGTTTTTATATTTTGCGCTAGTTTAGTTTCATAATCTATCCTTTCTTTATTGCTTTCTTGGTCATTCTTTGTTGTTTTTTTAAAGCTTTCCCAATCTTCTAATTCCCCACTAGTTTTGACCACTCTGTATGCATCGGTTTTTAATTTAATACTCTCCTTTATTTCCTTTGTTATCAACGGCTGGTTATCCCTTTTCTTAAATTCCTTCTTTATCAGCGGAATATATTTTTGCTGAGTACTGAGAAAAATCTCCTTAAAAATCCTCCACTGATCCTCAGCTGTCCTACCAACTAGTCTGCACTCCCAGTCTACATTAGCTAATTCCACCCTCATCCTATCATACTCCACTGTGTTCAAGCAGAGGACACTGGTTTGGGACCCTATTTTCTTACCCTCCATCTGTATCAGAAATTCAACCATATTGTGATCACTCATCCCAAGAGGATCCCTCACAAGAAGATCTTTAATTCTACCTGTCTCATTACACAGGATCAGATCCAAGATAACTCGCTCCCTCATAGGTTCTGTAACATACTGTTCGAGGAAGCTATCCCGACAGCATTCTAAGAACTCTTTCTCAAGTCCACCACGTCTGACTTGAGTCAACCAATCAATATGCTGGTTAAAATCCCCCATGATTATTGCCATTCTGTTTTTGCACACATCCATTATTTGCTTGTTTATAGCCCACTCCACCTCAAAGTTATTATTTGGGGGCCTATAGACCATGCCCACCAGTGACTTTTTCCTGTTACTATTCCTTATCTCTATCCACAACGATTCCACATTTTGCAAATTAGAGCCTATATTGTCTCTTACTATCGCCCTGATGTTATCTTTTATTAACAGAGCTACCCAGCCTCCTTTTTCTTCCTGTCTGGCTTTCTGAAATGTCTGATACCCCTGAATATTCAGTTCCCAATCCCGGTCACCCTGCAACCACGTTTCTGTAATGGCCACTAGATCATACCAATTTGTACTGATTGAGTGCCAAGAACTCATTCACTTTGTTTCGAATGCTACGTGCATTCAGGTAAAGTGTCTTTATGCTAGCCTTTATCTGGACCCCGATTTGTTGAAATGCTACTAACCTCTCCTGAGCCCTCCACTCCTTTAACTAGTTGAATGTCCTCAACATTAACCTGCACTTGTACCCTCTCCTTTACCTTTGATTTTGTAATTCCCCATACCCCTGAACCCTCCCCCCACTATTTAATTTTGTTTAAAGCCCTATCTACAGCCCTAGTTATATGATTCGCCAGGACTCTGGTCCCAGCACGATTCAGACGAAGGCAACCCTATCTAAATAGGTCCTATCTTCCCCAATACTGGTGCCAATGTCCCATGAATTCAAACCCATTCCTCCCACACCAAACTTTGAGCAACGCGTTCACCTCCTTAATCTTATTGACCCTGCACCAATTCGCTCGTGGCTTAGGTAGTAATCCTGAGATTATCACCTTGTTGGTTCTGCTTTTTAATGTGGCTCCTAGCGTTTCATACTCTGTCTGCAGATTCTTTGTTCCTGTTCTGCCTATATCGTTGGCACCTACGTGGACCATGACAACTGGATTCTTACCCTCCCACTCCAAGTTCCTCTGCAGTCCAGATGAGATATCCTGGACCCAAGCACCAGGCAGGCAACACAACCTTCGGGAATCTCGATCCACAAAGAACAGTGTCAATGTCCCTAACTACACTATCCCCAATTACCATTACATTTCTTTTTACTTCCTCCGCTTCAATGGCTCCCTGCACCACGGTGCCGTGGGCAGTTTGCTCGCTCTCCTTGCAGTCCACATTCTTGTCCACACTGGGAGCAAGAATCTCAAACCTGTTGTACAGACTCAGGGACTGAGGCTTTTGGAACTCTACCTCCTGCATCCCACTTCCTGCTCTCTTCTCACTTCCTGCCTTCTCCCCCCCACTTCATGCCTTCTCCACCCCCACTTCCTGCCTTCTTCCCTGCACTTCCTGCCTTCTCCCCCCATTTCCTGCCTCACTCACAGACACCCCCTCTTTTCCCTGACCCCCAGCTGAATTAGATAGTCTAAAGGGTGTGACTGTCTCCTGAAACACACTGTCCAGGTAACTCTCCCCCTCCCTGATATTTCGAAGTGTCCGAAGCTCAGAATCCAGCTCGTCAACTTTGAGCCGGAGCTCCTCAAGCAACCAGCACTTACTGCAGACATGCTCACTGGGAATCACCTTGGGGTCCACCAGCTCCCACATCATGCAGGAACAGCACATCACATGTCCCTCCATCCCAATTACCTAGTTTAAGTTAGTACAAACTAAGAGGGGTTAGTACAAACTAACATAGCGAGGGGGATTGAATATAAAAGTAGGGAGGTCTTGCTGCAGCTGTATAGGGCATTGGTGAGGCCGCAGCTGGAGTACTGTGTGCAGTTTTGGTCGCCGCACTTACGCAAGGATATTTTGGCCTTGGAGGGAGCGCAGAGGAGGTTTACTAGGCTGGTGCTGGAGTTGAGGGTGTTGAGCTATGAGGAGAGGCTGAATAAACTAGGCTTGTACTCGTTAGAGTTTAGAAGAATGAGGGGAGATCTCATTGAGACGTATAAGATGATGAATGGGATGGATAGGATAGAGGTGGAGAGACTCTTCTCGCTCAGAAAGGACAGTAGGACTAGGGGGCACAGCCTCAAGATAAAGGGGGGGCGCGGTTTAGAACGGAGTTGAGGAGGAACTTCTTCACTCAAAGGGTGGTGAATCTCTGGAATTCTCTGCCCATTGAAGTGGTGGAGGCTGCCTTGTTAAATATTTTTAAGATGCAGGTTGATGGGTTTTTGATAAGCGAGGGGATTAAGGGTTATGGGGAGAGGGCGGGAATGTGGAACTGAGCCACGACAGATTAGCCATGATCTTATTGAATGGCGGGGCAGGCTCCAAGGGCTAGATGGCCTACTCCTGCTCCTATTTCTTATGTTCTTATGTACGAATTAATCCTGCTTTGCCTCCCCCTTTTCGCCTAAGCCCAATGAGCCAAAGCTCTTTAGCTCTCACTCTGCTCCCTGCTCACTCCACTGCCCGCTAACAACACTGTCATCTGGTTAGTGCAGCCTGCTTCTTATACCTTGTGCGCTAAAAAAACCCTTCCCAGCTCACTTCCGCTTTACTTTTAAAGTAACTTTTTCAAAACCTCGCGAAAAAACTTTAAAAAGTTAATCGCTTACCTGCCACAAATCGATCCTCCTCACAGCTTGCTCCAACGAACAATGAGGGTGATTGCCAGGTGAGTAGCTATATATATTTAAAAAAAACCCTTCCCAGATCACCCTGCGGCCTACTTCTGCTTTACTTTTAAAGTAACTTTTTCAAAAACAGAAATCCCACAAAAAAACTTAATTAATCGCTTACTTGCCACAAATTGATCCTTCTTTCAGCTTGCTCCAACGAACAATGAACAACGAATAACGTAGTACTTTCCCTTTTCCTGAACTGCCACAATTCAGATAATAATCTTCCTTCCTGTTTTTGCCACTATTATGCATGTTGTAACGTATTTGCCAAGTGTTGGCCACTCAGTCAGCCTGTCCAAGTCACCTTGTAGCCTCCTAACATCCTCCTCATAACACACAGTGCCACCCAGCTGAATGTTGTCTGCAAATTTGGAGATATTGTGTTCAATTCCTTCATCCAAATCATGAACAAATACTGTGAACAGCTAGGGTCCCAGCACTGAGCTCTGGGGTACTCCACTAGTCACTGCCTATCACACTAAAAACCAGTTCTCTATCCATGTCAATGCATTATCCCCAATACAATGAGCTTTAATTTTGCTCACTAATTTCTTGTGTGGAACCTTGTTAAAAGACTTTTGAATGTCCAGATATACAATATCCACTAGTTCACCCTTATCTGCACTACTGGTCACATCCTCAAAAAAAATTCAGAAGAATTGTCAAGCACAATTTCCCTCAAGTGAATCCATATTGAATTGGACTGATCCTGTCACTGCTTTCCAAATGCTGTTATTACATCCTTAAAAACTGACTCCAGCATTTTCCCCAACACCAATGTCAGGCTAACCGGTCTATAATTCCCTGCTTTTTCACTCCCTCCTTTTGTAAAAAGTGGGATTACATTAGTTGCCCTCCAATCCATTGGAACTCTTCCAGAATTTACAGAATGCTGGAAAATGATTGCCAATGTTTCCACTGTTTCTAGGGCCACTTCCTTAAGTACTCTGGGCTGCAGAGCATCAGGCTCTGGGGATTTATTGGCTTTTAATCCCAGCAATTTCTCCAATACAAATTCCTGACTAATAACGATTTCCTTCAGTTCCTCCCTCAGGCTAGACCCTCCGTTCCCCTAGTATTTTGGAAGGTTACTTGTGTCCTCCTTAGTGAAGCCAGATTCAAAGTATTTGTTCAGCTGGTCTACCATCTCTTTGTTGCCCATTATGAATTCACCTGATTCTAACCATAAGGGGACATTTGTCTTCACCTGTCTTTTTCTCTTGATGTATCTATAAAGGGTTTTTCAGCCAGTTTTTATGTTTTCTGCAAGCTTACTCTTGTATTCTATTTTCTCCCCTTCTGAATTAAACCCTTTGTCCTCCTCTGCTGAATTTCAGTTTTCTCCCAGTCGTCAGGTTTGCTGCTTTTTCTGGTGAATTTCTATGCCTCCTCTTTGGCTTTAACACTATCCCTATTCCTGTTAGCCATAATTGAGCCCATTTTATTCTTATGCCAGACAGGGATGAACAGTTGTTAAAATTCATCCATGTGCCCTTTAAATGTCTGCCACAACCTATCCATTGTAATCCCCTTAAGTATTCTTTGTCAGATTATCTTAACCAGTGCATGTCTCATACCATCAAAGTTAGCTTTCCTCAAGTTTAGGATCCTACTCTTAGACTTAACTGTCACTCTCCATCTTAACGAAGAATTCTACCATATTATGGTGACTCTTTGCCCAAAGAATCTTGCACCACAAGGTTGCTAGTTAATTCTCTCCCATTACTCAATGCAGTTTAGGATGGCTTGCTGTCTAGTTGGTTCCTCCACATATTAATTGAGAAAACCATCTCTTGTACATTCCAGGAATTCCCCTTCATCGCACTGCCACCAGTTTGGTGAGCTCAATCAATACGCAGATTGAAGTCACCCATAATAACTGCTATAAGCTTACTGCACGCATCTCTAATTTCCTGCTTGATGCCATCCTGAACCTCACTATTACTGTTTGATGGTCTGTACACAACTCCCACTAATGTTTTTTGTCCTACCTTTGTCATACCTTGGAGGCTGATCTATAGAAAGCATCTTCATGTGGTAAGTCACCAAGTAACTGTGCAGGCAAGACGACATCACTTATTGTAGATAAGCTCGCAAACTAGTCCTTCTACAAAAGACACAAATGCTGCCCCCAGAAACTTCTTTGCCTCTGAAAGAGCCATTATACCACAAGGTACTCCCTATTTAAACCTGAATACAACACCTGAAAAGAAAACACAAATGTGCTCACCACTCACTGTCTTTGAGTTCAATAATCCCAAATCAATCAAGAAATATAGATTTTAATCTCGCTCGAGCCCCCAATTGTTATTGGTCAGGTTAGAAACTCCAAAGTATTTTAGGGACTGCCTGAACCATACATTTTGCATCTTGAATTTGACTAGGTTAAGCATGATATGTTTCACTTCAGGTATAATTCAACAACCCATTAGGGGGCTTTTATCAAACAAAGTTTATTTAAAAATATAGTTAACATGTATAGAAAGAAAATTAGCAATGTCTTTTATCGATTACATACAAAAAACAGAAAGAAAACAACCACAATAATTTATTAATCCTTAATTCGATATTAAAGCTGTTCCAACAAACCAAAACCTTTCACAGACAAAACCATTTTCACAGGCTTGACACAGCATAGACTAAAATCTCACTTGACTGGAATTGAGTCTTTTTGAAGCCTGCACTTCCCTTCCAGAAGGCAAAACATTGCCTTGAGATAACCAGCAGAATTTACAAATAGAGCAGAGAGACAGAGAGAGAGAGACTTCAGCTTCTTTCCTGCTTGATGCCCCTGCTAAAACCAAAAACTGAACTGCAGCCTCAGAACTGTCAAAACTAAAACCTTAAACTCATGGAAAGAAAAAAACTGTCCAAAAACACATGATCTTTTCTTTTAACAATGCAGGATCATAAAACTAATCCCAGAGTGAACACAAATAACCCCACTGAAGTACCAATAAAAGGACAATTCCAGTCAAGTTGGCAACAATTACATCACGAACTGTGAGCTAAGAAACCGTTGAAGCTACGAGCTACACAAATCATGTTTTTTTTTAAAAAAATCTTTCTTAAAGGGACACAAACATCAAACAAAGCAGGGGGCAGTGACATAGTGACACTGTCACTGGACCAGGATTTCAGAGATCCAGGATAATGCTCCGGGGACCTGGGTTTGATTCTCACCACAGCAAATGGTGAAATTTCAACTGATTAGCAATTTGGAATTATAAATCTAATGATGAGGATCAAATGTGGACTTGGTGTGAGAGGAAGCATGATCCACAGCTGGCAAGATCCTTTTTGAAATCCGGCCGTTTGTTGAGGTCTGAAGAGAGTTTAATGTACATTAAGCAAGTTTTAAGCATACCCTGGAGTGCAGTTGCAAACAGAGAACTTTGAAAGTCTAGCTGGAAAGGCTTATTTTTAGATTCCTTTCTGCTGGTTGGAATTTACTGTATGTGCTCAGCAGGGGAGGGGCTGTGGATTTCAGCCCAATCTGCAAACTCTCTCTCTCTTCTTCTTTCATCCAAGAAAGTGTGAATTGAAGTGGGAAGCAGGAATCACCGAGGTGCTACTGCAAATTGCAAGCTGCTATTTTTACTTGAGGATTGCTTTTTTTGCAGCTAGAGCTCAGGGGCATGTTGGGACTTGTAGTTCAGTCTGGAACCATCTTGTAGTTTTTTTCACTCAGTCAAGTGTGAATTGGTTAAAGGTGGGGGAGCAGCCCGAGAAGAACACCTGTGTCATAAAAACTGCAACTATCAGATCAACATGGATGTACAGCGCTGTTTCATTTTTCACGCAACCAAAGGTGAATTAAAATGAGGGAGAAGAAGTGCAATTTGCAGCTCGGCTGGGAACCTTTTGCTGCTTTTGTTCGCCCAGTTAGGGATAAAGTAAGGCGGAAAACAATCCATGTAAGAACTCTGTAGATCAAACAGCAAATCAGCTTGATACATGGACCAAGAAATAGTGTCCCAAGCTGGAGGAAATGGGCAGGCCCACACGTGCTGGCACTGGTAAAATGGAGGCAAACCAAAATCGAAGAGTGGGACTACAGAGGCGGGGGGCAGGTGGGGGGGTCCCCACCACACTCTCCTGGCAGAGTCACACTCTCCTGGCAGAGTCCCTGAACAGAGCATGCTGAGCGAAAGGACAGGAGAAGCTATTATGGAGGCCATTCAAAGATTAGACAGTAAGTTGGACCATTGGGCCACTGAGTTGCAGGCCAAAATAGATGAGCTGACAGAGGAGCTCAGATCATCTGTTAAATCTCTCCAAAGTGTCACCATCGTCCATGAGAAACAGCTTGAAGGAGCTTGAGGACTTGGAGGCATTTAGTGGAAACACTATCTCTGAGCTGAAGAGCCAAGTTACTCATTTGACATTGGAGGTTAAGTCCCTAAGGAAGAAATGTGATGATTGGAAGGACACCAAAGATGAAATAACATCCAACTGATAGGCCTTCCAGAGGGAATCGAGGGCCTAAATATCACAGATTTTGTTGCCTAGCTATTGAAGAATGTGCTGGAATTTGAGGATGAGTCGCTTCTGGATTGCGCACACAGAGTATTATGGGCAAAGCCCAGACCGGGAGAAGTTCTTCGGCCCATTATTGCACAAGTACACTACACCTCGGCGTGAGACAGAATCCTGTGGCAAGCAGCGCAAGCTAACACCCTGAGGTACCAGGAAAACAAACTGTTGATATTTCCAGATTTTACCCCGGAACTGGCATGGAGAGGGGCAGCCTTTTGCAGATGTCAAATGACTTCTGCGTGACTGAGCTGAGGTCAGGTTCAGGCTTCGCTTTCCAACCTGCTTGAGGATTATTCCTAACAATGGAACTAAGCACAAGTTCACGGATCCAGCAGTGGCGATAAAACTTGTGGAGCAGACTTTTGAATCAGGTGACTACACGGAGAATGTAAACTGATATTTGTTTTTTATAAACCAGCATGTTGTACCCGGATCGAATTGTCAGCCAGGAAAGGGTAATGGGTTTTGAGACTGTTCGATTAAGTGTTGCTTGGTATTTCTACAGACCATTTCAGGTTATAGCACCTGTGACCGTGATGGAAATAGAGGTAGAGATCGTGTCCCATCCAGAGTGCTGTGAAGGTGCTGCAATAAGGAGGTGTTGGAAAAACAAACACCCTGTTTGCGAGGGCAAGTGCAGGGGTGGATTCCGTGTTTGCAGGTTTGGTCTGTGTGGGTGTTTTTGTGTCTTTGCTATATCTTTTTTCTCTGTGGGTGTAGTTTGGCCTCTTTCAAGCCCACCCTCGCTTTCTCATGGTTGTTTCCCCACGGCCAGTGGGGAGGATGGGGCCCTAGGGTTTGGCGTCTGCTTATGTCAGTGGTTGGGGGGAGACTCCCCTGTGAGGAGGGATACCAGGCTACTATTAGGAATGGTGGATGCAGGCTAGGAGGTCCTTACGCTCTAATCTCAGAGTGATCAAATTCACAAGCTGGAATGTCAGGGGAGTGAATCATCCAGTTAAGCATGGTAAGATATTTCAACAACAGGGTGCCCATATTGCATTCCTCCAAGAAATCCACCTCAGGCCAGTGGACTACTTTAGGGTCCATAGAGGATAGGGGGTAGGGAAGTCAATGCTTTCACTCAACTTTTCACACCAAGGCATAGGAGGCAGCAATCCTCATACACAGTCTTTACCCTTGGTAGTAGCCAATGTCATTTCTGGCTCAAATAGCCAACACATCATTGTCACGGGTAAATTATATGGGATGCTCCTGGTGTTAGCCAATGTGTATGCCTCAAACTGGGGCTGTGAAAACTTTTTCCAGTCATTTTTCGCACTATTTCCAGATTTTAATCCATATCAATTGATACTTGGCGGAGATTTCAACTATTGGTTGAATCTTGCACTTGACCGCCCCACCCCCACATCTGCTGTGTCTTCCAAGTTGACAGAAATTATTAAATCATTTCTCATGGAATGCATGGTGTCAGACTCATGGAGGTTTCTTAACCCAACGAGTAGGGAATATTCTTTTTTTTCACCTGTCCACCTAACGTATTCATGTATAGATTACTTTTTGGGCGATAATGCTCCTACGAAAACCATGCTCCCTTGACAATGGACTTGGTAGTAGGGAGGAGGATGGGCCCCCGTACGCCTTGGCAACTTAATACTTGTCTGCTCTCTGATGATGAATTTGTTAGATTTCTGTTAACCCAGATCAACGATTTCTTAGTGTTTAATGATGCCCTGGGAGTCTCAGCAGCTACCTTATGGGAGACATTGAAGGATCATTTAAGGGACCAGATCATAATCTTATTTCGGCGCATGAGGCGAAGCAGAGAGGTAGGAGATTATCAGAGTTGCTGGGGTGTATCATCCATGTTGATGCCGCATATGCTGGGGGCCCATCCCCAGAGGTATATAAGAACATTTACAACTACAGGTGCAATTTGAAACCTTGTCTTCACGTCAAGCAGAAGAGATGCTGTTCAAATCTAAGTATACACACTATGAACATGGGGACAAGGCAGGCAAGCTACTAGCTGATCAGCTGCGCCAATTCTCCGCTAAAAGTCTAATACCACAAATGCAGACTCCAAATGGGGTCTCTACCGATCCACAGTGAATAAATGAACTGCTTAGGGACTTTTACTCAATCCTCTATAGCTTGGAGAATATTGCCAATGGGGCGGACTTTCAAGAGTTCTTTGGGGTACTGAACCTCCCCATGGTGGACAGGGGAGAGGCCGCTGCACTGGAGAATCCAATCGACATTGTAGAAATTTTTAGGGCGACCAAAACTATGCCGAGTGGGAAATATTCGGGACCAGATGAGTACCCTATCAAATTTCATAAAAGATTTATGGATAGGTTGGCTCCCCTGCTACCGCGCATGAACCATTCTCTCCCACAGACTCCAGGTGACAATTTTGCTTATCCTTAAAAAGAATAAGGACCTATAGACCGATCACGTTACTGAATGTAGATCTCAAACTGATCTCTAAGATTCTGGCCATTCGCTTGAAGGCATTCTGCCCTCTATCATCTTGCTTGATCAGACTGGGTTCATTAAAAATAAACATGTGTACTCAAATATTGTTTGACATTATATATGTGCCTGCTACCTCCAAATTACCAGATATGTTAATCTCACTGGACATTGAAACAGCGTTTGAGCAGGTGCAATGGGTTTATTTATTTTATGCTCTCAGGAGGTTTGGGTTCAGCCCAAAACTCATCTCCTGGATCAAAATGCTGTACCCTGCCCCTTAGCCTCGGTCCGGACAAACGATGTGCATTCAGTTTTTTTCCCTTTGTCCCGGGGCACTAAGGATGCCCCCTCTCCCCCTATTATTTGCCATTGCGACTGAACCTCTTGCTACGGCTTTTTGCAACAGTAAACAAGTGGTGGAGATTGGTCAGGAAGGAATCAAGCGGAGAGTATCACTGTATGTGGACAATCTACTATTGTATGTCGGCGACCTGTCCAACACGATTCCCGAAGTCTTATGTATACAAGGGAGGTTTGGTCATATTTCGGCATACAAATTTAACTTTAATAAGAGTGAGCTCCTTCCTTTGAATGCAGTGGCTCATAGCTTCTGGCTCCACATCCTACCTTTCAAGATTGTCACCAGGCAGTTTACTTACTTGGGATTTGATTTGATTTATTATTGTCACATGTATTAATATACAGTGAAAAATATTGTTTCTTGTGCGCTATACAGACAAAACATACTGTTCATAGAGAAGGAAACAAGAGAGTGCAAAATGTAATGTTACAGTCATAGCTAGGACGTAGAGGAAGATCAACTTAATGCAAGGTAAGCCCATTCAAAAGTCTGACAGCAGCAGGGAGAAGCTTTTCTTGAATTGCTTGGTACATGACCTCAGACTGTTGTATCTTTTTACCGAAGGAAGAAGGTGGAAGAGAGAATGCCGGGGGTGCATGGGGTTTTTAATTATGCTGGCTGCTTTGCAGAGGCAGTAAGAAGTGTAGACAGAATCAATGGATGATTTGCGTGATGGATTGGGCTACATTCATGACATTTTGTAGTTTCTTGCAGTCTTGGGCAGAGCAGGAGCCATTCCAAGCTGTAATACAATCAGAAAGAACGCTTTCTATGGTGCATCTGTAAAAGTTGGTGAGAGTTGTAGCTGACATGCTAAATTTCCTTAGTCTTCTGAAAAAGTAGAGGCATTGGTGGGCTTTCTTAACTATAGTGTCAGCATAGAGGGACCAGGACAGGTTGTTGGTGATCTGGACACCTAAAAACTTGAAGCTCTCGACCCTTTCTACTTTGTGCCCGTTGAGGTAGAGAAGGGCATGTTCTCCTTTATGCTTCCTGAAGTTGATGACAATCTCCTTCATTTTGTTGACATGGAGGAAGAGATTATTGCTGCTGCACTAGTTCACCAGATTCTCTATCTCATTCCTGTACACTGTCTCCTCATTGTTTGACATCCAACCCACTATGGTGGTGTCGTCAGCAAACTTGAAAATCGAACTGGAGGGGAATTTGGCCGCACAGTCATAGGTGAACAAGGAGTATAGTAGGGGGCTGATAACATAGCCTTGTGGGGCAATGGTGTTGAGGATGATTGTGGAGGAGATGCTGTTGCCTATCCTTACTAATTGTGGTCTGTGAGTTGGGAAGTTCAGGAACGAGTCGCAGAGGGAGCTGCCGCGGTCCAGGCCACAGAGTTTGGAGATGGGTTTTGTGGGAATAATAGTGTTGAAAGCTGAGCTGTAGCCAATAAGTAGGAGCCTGACATAGGTGTCCTTGTTATCTAGGTGTTCCAAGGTTGAGTGCAGTGCCAGGGAGATGGTGTCTGCTGTGGACCTGTTGCAGCGGTAGGCAAATTGTAGTGAATCCAGGTAGTCCGTGAGGCTGGAATTGACTTGTGCCGTGAATATCCTTTTGAAACACTTCATAATGATGGATGTCAGAGCCACTGGCCAGTAGTCATTAAGGCATGCCGCTTAGTTTTTCTTAGGTACCGGGATGATGGGGGTCGTGTTCTTGAAGCAGGTAGGGACCTCAGGTTGTTGTAAAGAGAGGTTGAAGATGTCTGTGAATACCTCTGCCAGCTAATCTACGCAGGATCTAAGTTCACATCCAGGTACCCCATGTGGGCCAGTTGCTTTCCATGGGTTGACTTTCAAGAAAGCTGCTCTGATATCTGCAATGGTGACCCCAGGTACAGGTTCATCCAGGGCTTCCAAGGTGAGGGCATACTCTCGCTCATCTCTTGCTCAAAACGGGCATGGAATGCATTGAACTCATCAGCGAGGGGTGTGTTGGAGCTGGCGATTTTACATGCCTTCATGTAGCCTGTTATGTTTTGCAGACCTTGCCATAGTCAGCAGGTGTCAGTGTGGCTAGCCTGGGATTCTAGCTTGGTCTGGTATTGTCTTTTGGCACCTTTGATGGATCTCCTTAGATCGTATCTGGCTTTCTTGTATAGGTCAATGATGCCTGACTTGAACGCATGTGACCTAGACTTTAGCAAGCAGTGGATATCCCTGTTCATCCATGGTTTCCGGTTGGTGAACATATGGATTTGTTTTTTTGGCACACAGTCTTCTACACACTTACTAATGAAGTCAGTTACTGTTGTTCAGGCTGGTCGCAGAGTTTTTAAATATCGACAGTTCACTGACTCCAAGCAGCCCCATAGGAGATCATCTGATTCCTCAGACAACATTGCATGACTCTCTTTGACGGATTCTCCCACTTCAGTTTTTGCTTGTAAGCTGGGAGCAGGAGCACGGCCCTGTGGAATGCAAATGACTAGCAAATTTAGTGGGTTCTTTGGAGCTAACATTATTCCATTCATGGGGCAGACGGAACAGGACCTCAAACATTGATCCATCCTCCCATATCATTAGCGGGACCTATCAATGCAGTGAAGATGAACGTACTACCTAAGTTTTTATATCTCTTTCAGTGCATCCCAGTGTTTGTCCCCAAATCCTTCTTTCGTAGACTTGATTGGCTCATTTCAAGCTTTGTCCGGAATAGGAAAAACCCAAGAATGCAGAGGACAGTCTTGCAATGCCCTGAATGGGAGGGGGGTATGAGATTGTTGAATTTTCTATTTTATTATGGGCCAGGAATATGAGAATAGTAGTGTGTTGGGTGCAGAGAGGCAACAGGAGGTTCCTTGTTGGCTGCAGTTAGAATCCTCCTCCTGTGCTCCGTCTTCCCTGGCTGCCTTGATATATTCCCCAGTAAATCTTTCTTCCTCCCAGTATACTAGGAATGCACTTGACAAGTCAACTCTTAGAATTTGGACACAGTTTAGACACCACTTTGGTTTCAGACCTGGGTGCTGGCCTGCCCAGTATCAGCTAACCATTTTCTTCCTCCGTCTTGTTATGAATGGCGCCTTCAACATATGGGCCAAGCACAGGATCAGGACATTCCGGGACTTGTATGTGGACGACATAGAACATAGAACACTACAGCACAAACAGGCCCTTCGGCCCACAAGTTGCGCCAATCACATCAACACCTACCAATCTATAGACCTATCTATAACCCCCAATCCCATTAAACCCCATATACTCATCCAGAAGTCTTTTAAAAGACCCCAGCGAGGTCGCCTCCACCACCACTGACGGCAGCCGATTCCATTCACTCACCACCCTCTGAGTGAAAAACTTACCCCTAACGTCACTTCTGTACTTTCCTCCCCGCACCTTAAATCTGTGTCCTCTCGTAGCGACCATTTCAACCCGGGGAAATAGCCTCTGAGAATCCACCCTATCTATTCCTCTCAACATTTTATAAACTTCTATCAGGTCGCCTCTCAACCTTCGTCTCTCCAGGGAGAAGAGTCCCAGCTCCCTCAACCTAACTTCATAAGGCATGCCTCCCAGTCCAGGCAACATCCTTGTAAATCTCCTCTGTACCCTTTCAATAGCTTCTACGTCTTTCCTATAGTGAGGCGACCAGAACTGCGCACAGTACTCCAAATGAGGCCTGACTAGGGTCTTATAAAGTTGCATGTTTGCATCATTATAGCATATGGTGGATAAGTTTGCTTTACCTGCAATGCACTTTTTCAGATATTTGCAAATTGTGTGTGGGGCCGACCCCCAATTTCCGAAGCTCTCACCTTGTGCCTCCATTGAGATCTTCTTAGTGCCTTCTCTTCCTATGCTATTTCTGTTCTTTATTCTCAAATTCTGTCCCAACAAAACTTTCTATCAGGGGTTAAATCTTTATAGAAACAAGATCTGGGGGAGGAGTTCTCGGAAGATTAGGATATGTTGCTGCATCGAGTCCATCCCTCCTCAATATGTGCCAAACTGGATGTGATACAATGTAAACTCCTTCACAGAGCATATCTAACTAGGGTTAATCTCTCTAGAATGTGCCCAGGCACAAGCCCCATTTGTGAAAGGTGCTGGCAAGCTCTTGCCACCCTCTTGCATATGTTCTGGGCTTTCCCATCACTGTATAATTACTGGACATTGATATTTGATATATCGATATTGCAGCAAGCGAGATCAGGGAACAAGTGCACCCCCCCCAGGCCACCTTGTTTGGGGTTGTGCCTTTAAATCCACGGCTGCCAAAATCCCAAGCGAATTTTGTAGCTTTCACTACACTCCTGGCAAGACAACTAATCCTGTTTAGGTGGAAATCAGGTGAACCCCGATGCACTCCCCCTGGGTGGAGGAGGTGATAAATACGATCAAGCTATAGAAGATGAGGTGCATGCTACATGGGTCCACTGCTAGGTTTTATATGACCTAGCAACCATTTATAGCACATGTTGGAACGCTGCAGTTGGAGCCGGGTGAGTTGATATCCAATGGCCCCAAGGTCCGCACGTTCTCTCAGAATCCCCGATTGTTAGGCGTGCACTGGCCCTTTACCTGAGTATGCCCACCCACCCTGCCGAGAACTTTTCCCTTTTCCCTCTCACTTTTTCTTCTCTCTCCTTCGTTGTCTTTCTTTTCTCTGCTCACTAGTTTATAGTCTGGGCTGCTTGGGTGCTCAGTTGGTTCTCCAGCAGCGTTCCTCTGCCTTTTTGTTTTTATATTATTACTGTCATTACTGGTGCGATTAGACGGAACTTGGGCAGGGTGAGCGCTGGGGTACCAGGGGCTTGTCCCCTGGCCATGGGGAGCCCTGTTCTCAGTCATGTTGGAATGTATAAGCAAGCATTGTGTGGATCTATGTCTATGATTGTTTGCTATGTAAAATATAAGAAAACTTTCAATAAACATATTTTAAAAAGTCTAATGATGACCATAAAACCATTTGTTGATTGTTGCAAAAAGCCATCTGGTTCATTAATGCCCTTTAAGGAAGGAAGTCTATCATTCTTATCTGGTCTTGCCTACATGTGACTCCAGATCCACAGCAGTGTGGTTGTCTCTGCAATAAACGCTGGCCCAGCTAGAGACACCCACATCCCATGAATTTTTTTTTTAAAGTTCAGCTCAAACTTTGTTCAGGGTGTCAAGCACAGCATGGAGGACAGTAGTCAGGGTTTTCACAACGACAGAGGGCCTATACATCATTGCAAAAATGGTGGATATGGCCAGAATTAGAGCTTTCATTTTCACAGGGCAGGGGGAATAGCGCAGGCCAGGATTTGTACATGCACATTTCTTGGATGCAGCTGCCCACACAAGACAGTAGCTACCTTCAGTCATGTCTGATTTTTGTTAACCAGGGATGGGCAACACTACATGTGCAGATTAGACCTGACAGGAGCAGTCTATACTTTTCAGAGTCCTTCGGAGAGGTGGGCAACTGTTTTGGAGAGCTCGGATACCCCTTTGGATATGGTCCTGGAACACCTTTTTGGGAGATCTTCGGGGAAGCTCACATGCTTTTTGGGATTATTAAATGCAGGATGAATGTACATAAAAAGTGCACTCATTAACTGTCAAAATGAACCAGAATATTCTTAAGACAGAGATAGATAAATTCATGTTAGGCAAGGGGATCAAGGGTTATCAGGCATAGATTGGAATGTAGACTTTGAAAAACAAACAGATCAATCATGACCTTGTTGAATGGCGGAGCAAGCTCAAAGGGCTTTTTTTATATGTCTATAACTATCAAATGCAACTATAAAAAGTGTCAAAATGAACTGCCAAAATCAACTGTCAAGTTATCAAGGAATTTAGAACTTCTGCCTTTTAAATCATTGAAAAAATTTGGATATTTTAAAATAAATCATTGGTTGCTATTTTACTCTGTCTGTTGACGTAAGCCTAAGGACTAACATTAGTGTGCTGCATTATCATAGTAGGGTGCCTTCCATTCAGTTTGATTGACAGCTCCAAATGGTATATATTCTTTGAAGTGGGACAATAAATTCAAATATTTATCAAGGATTATGCGCTTGATTTAGTTGGTTGTTTTTACAAGAATGCAGTTGAAGGAACTGTAACTGTATCACTGAAAAAAGATCCACATCAAAGCCTTTCATCTTGCACTTGTCAGGACATTCACAAGATTACTAAATATAAAGGGAACAATAATTTATACTTCATGAGATGCGTGCTGGTTGGTTGGCAAGTGTACTCTGATTGGAATATCACACAAACTCATGAATGAGCCTAAAACTGTCACTTTCAGTCCTGAAAAGCACCAAGCCTACTTCAGATTACTCTGGAAGGGAAAGGTACCACAAAAGCTAGCATATAGGTCTATACACCTATATATGTTTAGGTTTTGATGCTACCATCAAGCCAAAAAGACGTTCTCCTTATCACACAGATTAGTAATGTGCTTTATGGATTTCAGTGCCATGTGATGCTAGATATGTAGGGCGTATTTCCCAAAGACGGGCAGATCGTATCAAACAGCATGTCCTGTCGGCTGTTCATGACAGTAAAGATACTGACTATACACAATCACCCCTTGCTTGCAAAACTCAAAAGTGTCCAACATTAGATGCAATTAGTCCGTGTTTGCTCAGTAATCCTGACTGTGCTAGGAATTACGCTGACAACCAATTTCAGGTCATTAGTCGGCTTGCAGAGTGATGAACTTTCACTTTCTGGAAGCTACATATATAATGGGGGGGAATTTTCTGCTCCCATTTTCAGAGGGCAGGAATGATGGAGGGGCAGAAAGTTGAGCAGGAATCCCAAACGAGTTTTCAGCCAGCAGGATTTCCCTGCTCAACTGTCCCCTTTCCCCATAATGGGGATCCTCCATTTACATCTCTTTAAATATGCAGATCAGGCATTTGGGGGCAGTACCTGTGGACAGAGTCAGGGGTTGCATGGGGGAGGTGCTGAGACTTTTCATGTCTGGGGGGGAGGGAGGTGGGGTCCATGTTCATGGGAGGGGTTGGATTCCATGATGGTGGTGGTGTTCTCTGGTGGGGGGGTCTCTTTATTCTATTTTTATCTTTTTTTAAATGGGTGTCATAGTTGCTGGCGGAATGGGCACATTCAGAGCTCGCCCAGCTATCATGACGTCATTGGATCCACTCCTTGATTTTCTTTGACGAAGTGAAAAAAAAGCGGGAAAAGCCAGCAGTGCAGAGGACAGTTTAAACCTTGCTTTTCCCACCAGAGTTGACAGTTAGTTAAAAAAAACAAAATTCCACCCTATGTTATACACATGAACGGAGTTAAACGGCACTAATTTTTCCTCTCAATAGAAAGGTGTTTTGATTTGTTTCCCTGTTTATGAGCAGTAGCATATTTCTTAATCCGCAGGTCTGGTGCAATCCTATTTTCTATTTTTAACTACACAGCAAAGTTGTCATAGGATGAACTCAATGGGTTAATTTTATCGTGTACATTCAAAACACAGAGGATTTGCAATGCCCCTGCACTTTCAGAGAGTAAAGACAGGAATAGAGAAAAGAAAGACTTTCAGCACAGAGGCCAGAGAGGTAAGAACTATTAGTTCACATGAGTTCCAGAATCAAAGTCCAATAACATATCCCTTCATGGAGGTCAGTGGGTTGAAAATCAATGTTAGATAATTCACTTTTCTGGTGGAGTTGGCGTCACCTGATGAGATAAGCAAACAGATATAAATCCGTTTTGCAGGCAATGGTACAGAGTTTCCAGAAGCAGTACAGATAGGGCCAGGTGTTCAACCAGGTATTCAACCGCTTTTCTATAAGGCTATCGGTTAGACGGGAAATGGCAGATTAAACATTCAACAAAGCAATATTACTGATTCTACAAGCCAGAGACCCATGTCACATGACACCCACTTCTTCACATTTTGTTTTTGAAAAGGGACTTGAATATCTTGTCTGGGTCCCTGAGCTAGTTAAATGTCTCAACCATTAGAATTGAAGAGAAGGTTTTACGGTCTTTTGTCTGAGCTGATGAGTAGATTCCTGTTGGCCAGCCTTGATTGTGAAATACAGAATGTTTTTGTATGGATCTCTTGAATTCAGTAAAAAGTGTCACTACACCAGGTTAAACACTAGACATCTTACTGCGTTTAGAACATAAGAACATAAGAAATAGGAGCAGGAGTAGGCCATCTAGCCCTTCGAGCCTGCCCCGCCATTCAATAAGATCATGGCTGATCTGTCGTGGCTCAGTTCCACATTCCCGCCCTCTCCCCATAACCCTTAATTCCCTCGCTTATCAAAAACCCATCAACCCGCGTCTTAAAAATATTTAGCGAGGCAGCCTCCACCACTTCAACGGGCAGAGAATTCCAGAGATTCACCACCCTTTGAGTGAAGAAGTTCCTCCTCAACTCCGTTCTAAACCGCCACCCCTTTATCTTGAGGCTGTGCCCCCTAGTCCTACTGTCCTTTCTGAGCAGGAAGAGTCTCTCCACCTCTATCCTATCCATCCCATTCATCATCTTATATGTCTCAATGAGATCTCCCCTCATTCTTCTAAACTCTAACAAGTACAAACCTAGTTTATTCAGCCTCTCCTCATAGCTCAACCCCCTCAACTCCGGTATCAGCCTAGTAAACCTCCTCTGCACTCCCTCCAAGGCCAAAATATCCTTGCGTAAGTGCGGTGACCAAAACTGCACACAGTACTCCAGCTGCAGCCTCACCAATGCCCTATACAGCTGCAGCAAGACCTCCCTACTTTTATATTCAATCCCCCTCGCTATGAAGGCCAGCATCCCATTAGCCTTCCGGACCACCTGCTGCACCTGCAGGCTGGGTTTTTGCGACTCATGCACAAGGACCCCGAGGTCCCTCTGCACCGTCGCCTGCTGCAGTTTTTTGCCATGTAAGTAATAGTCCTTCCTACCATTATTCCTACCAAAGTGGACCACCTCGCACTTGCCAACATTAAATTCCATTTGCCAGTTCCTGGCCCATTCGCCCAGCCTATCTAGATCCTAGGTAGGATCCTAGATCCTAGATAGGCTATCTGAGGCATTTACCTCAGTCCAACGCCGGTATCTCCATATCACTCTGTTGAATTCAGCCAATGCAGCTCATCATTAGTGAATCCCAAGAGATAACGAATTGCAAGGTTCCGCAATACTGCGAGGCAGCTCCTTTTGTTCAGGGACCACAAAGTTAGGTTTAACCATTTCAAGAATCTTTTTATCATTTTTAGATTTTTAACATCTTAACCATGACGTTATTTGTATATAGTATGAAAAATATACAGCGTGAAGTCTTAGTCCGTCACTTAACACACAGGGCTCTGTTCTTTGCAAACAGAAAGAGATGTACATGCATTGCACCTACTTCAGCTGAACGAAATAGACAACAGCCATTTTCTGGGGCAATGCCACAACCAGAGTCAATTTGCCAGGTTCTAATTTAAATAAAACTTGGTAGTTAACTGCAGAGTGGAGAAGCCAGAGTTGGCATGCTGACTGGAAGGGACCAGCTGGCCCTCAACATTTGCAGGATGGAGCTGTACTCTGCTCCCTGTCCCATTTGCCTGCTTCAGAAGCAGGTGGGTGCGCAAATCCAGCAAGAAAATTAAAACCTATGTCTTCTGGGGCGTTATGCTGGGGCATATGCAGGCACTTTTCAGGAACATCGGGGATGAGAATGTCATCCTCATCTGGGAGGAGAAGGAGCATAGGGACCAGGACATTGCATAGACTCTGATGGAGTTCAAGTCCAAAAAGATTCAGCTCCTCTTCCAGCACAACAGAACTGGAGCTGAATTCCTGGAGCTGATGTAGAACAGTATAACACAGGAGCAGGCTCTTTGGCTCAGGGTGTTGTGTTGAATATGATCCCTCTGCATGCCCTTAGTCCAACAGAACATGAAAGACTTTAATAGACTGCATATCAAGAATGCAGGAAAGGTTATGAGTTCAAAGCAAATGCAGCATGCAATGATTGCAAAGGAGAAAGATTATGGGAAAAGACTCAACGCAAAGAGGTTCTTCAGAAAACTGCTTTAAACCAGGAACTGTTAGATGCGGGAGGCTGTTGCAAAACACTGTGGGTGCAATTACTCGAGCAGCGCAGTGGGCTGGGAAATGTCAATGGGAGGCTGTAACTTTCGTGGGTCATTTTTTATGCCATGGTCAGCCTCGGGCCAGGAAAGAGCACAGGGCTGATTACCATTTCACAAAATCACATTTCAATGTCATTAGCAAGCCCAGGACAATATCACCTGGGCTCGCTAATGTTTCCCACCCTGCCAGGGGAGGTTTCCACCAGTGAGGACTAAAGCTGGTCCCCATCAACGGGGACCAAGTGTGATGGCCTTGCTTGTGGGGGCAGAGGCCATTGTGACCCCTCGGGAGGTCAGGAGCACCTGGCACTGCCAAGGGGACGAAGTGAGGGCCAGGACCAGATCAGGTGTAGACTGATCAGTGGTGGTGAAGGGGGGGAGCTGCTGCACACTCTGCATTTGAGATCGATGGGAAAGACAGGAAGAGCAGCTTTGATCATGAGAGCTTGGAGGTGGACAGGGGGGTGCACATGTGGCAAACTCCCTACTGAATGCTCACCGCGTGCGCAGTAGCCTGCTCAGCACTATGCTGCCGGCCTCTCGGAGGGGATTAGCCACATCCCCCTCCCCCTCACTGACATGACTCCTCCGGTGGACTCTGTGAAGCACAGAGTGCCAGAAAAACACCTAAATGCACCTGGAAAATCACCCAAATTGTCTTTAATTTGCAGCAAACAAAAAAGCTGCAACTTACTGGGAAGATGAATGAAGTACATTTTTATTAATATTTTGTTTCAAACACATAAACATTTGTTTGTCATTCTGCTTTTGAGATTTTTTATTTTATTTAAAATTCTAAACACTAAAGTCTGTTTTTGGACGAAAGATTTTGTTCCTTTCTATATTTTCTGCATTTCAATAAATTTGTCATAAAAGCCAAAAACACTGTCACTCATTATTCTACTGGCACATTTTCCATGACAACGGCCTCTACCAGAGTGTACGTCAACCAAACAGCACGCTCTTGTCATGAAGTATAAATTGTTGTTTCCTTCAGATTTAATATCTTTGCAAATGTCTTGAAGATAACATAAGAACATAATAAGGAGCCCTTCGAGCCTGCCCCGCCATTCAATAAGATCATGGCTGATCTGAAGTGGCTCAGTTCCACTTTCCCACTTTCTCCCCATAACCCTTAATTCCCTTGCCTACCAAAAACCTATCTACCCGTGTCTTAAATATATTTAGCGAGGTAGCCTCCATCACTTCAACGGGCAGAGAATTCCAGAGATTCACCACCCTTTGAGTGAAGAAGTTCCTCCTCAACTCCATTCTAAACTGCGCTCCCCCCCCCCACCTTATCTTGAGGCTGTGCCCCCTAGTCCTACTGTCCTTTCTGAGCGGGAAGAGTCTCTCCACCTCTATCCTATCCATCCCATTCATCATCTTATATGTCTCAATGAAATCTCCCCTCATAAACTCTAACGAGTACAAGCCTAGTTTATTCAGCCTCTCCTCATAGCTCAACCCCCTCAACTCCGGTATCAGCCTCGTAAACCTCCTCTGCACTCCCTTGTGCAAATATCCTTGCGCAAGTGCGGCGACCAAAACTGCACACAGTACTCCAGCTGCGGCCTCACCAATGCCCTGTACGGTTGCAGCAAGACCTCCCTGCTTTTATATTCTATCCCCCTCGTTATAAAGGCCAGCATCCCATTCGCCTTCTTGATCACCTGCTGCACCTGCAGACTGGGTTTTTGCGACTCATGCACAAGGACCCCCAGGTCCCTCTACACTGTAACATGCTGCAGCTTTTCGCCCTTTAAATAGCAATCCCTCCGACTATTATTCCTGCCAAAGTGGATAACCTCACACTTGCTAACATTGTACTCCATCTGCCAGGTCCTCGCCCACTTGCTCAGCCTATCTAGATCCCTCTGCAGACTTTCCACACTCTCCGCACGATTTGCTTTTCCACTTATCTTTGTGTCATCAGCAAATTTTGTCACCCTACACTCAGTCCCCTCCTCCAGATCATCTATATAAATGGTAAATAGCTGAGGCCCCAGCACCGATCGCTGCAGCACTCCACTAGTTCCCAACCGCCAATCAGAATAGCACCCATTGATACCAACTCCCTGCCTCCTATTAGACAGCCAATCCTCTATCCACACTAACACCTTACCCCCAACTCCATGCCCCCTAACCTTCTGAAGCAACCTTTTGTGCGGCACCTTATCAAACGCCTTTTGAAAATCGAGAAACACTACATCCACCGGTTCCCCTTTGTCTACCGCACTAGTCACATCCTCATAGAATTCCAATGAATTCGTCAAACATGACTTCCCCTTAACAATCCGTCCTGCGTCTGCTCTATCAAACAATTCTTCTCTAGATGCCTCGCTGTTTCTTCTTTGATGACAGATTCAAGCATTTTTCCAATAACAGACGTTAAAGTAACCAGCCTATAATTCCCTGCCTTTTGCCTGCTACCTTTTTAAAACAGCGGCGTAACATTAGCCGTTTTCCAATCTTCCGGCACTTCCCCGGAATCCAATGAAGTTTGGTAAATAATCACTAGGGCATCTACTATCACCTCTGTCATTTCCTTCAGAACCCTGGGATGCATTCCATCCGGTCCTGGGGACTTGTCCACCATCAGTCCCGCTAGTCGATCAAGCACTACCTCTCTACTGACAGTAATCGCATTCAGGCTCTCAACTCCTACCATCCTTCTATCTTTAATATCCGGCAAACTATTCATGTCCTCCTCCGTGAAGACCGAGGCAAAAAACTTACTAAAGGCCTCAGCCATTTCCTCATCTCCCACCACTAAATCCCCCCTCTCATCCTCTAAGGGTCCAACATTCACTCTTGCCAGCCTCCTCCTCTTTATATATTTGTAAAAACTCTAACTGTCCTTTTTTATATTTAGTGCTAGTTTAGCTTCATAGTCTATCTTTCCTTTCTTTATCAACTTCTTAGTCAATCTTTGTTGATTTTTAAACCTCTCCCAATCTTCTACTCGCCCACTACTTTTAGCCACTCTAAAAGTATCAGCTTTTAATTTAATACTCTCCTTTATTTCCTTCGATAACCACAGCTGATTATCCCTTCTCCGACATTCCTTCTTTACCATTGGAATATATTTCTCCTGAGCACTGAAAATGATCTCCTTCAAGATCCTCCACTGTTCCTCAGTGGTCCTACCAACCAATCTGTGCCCCCAATCTACATTTGCCAATTCCTGTCTCATCCTCTCGTACTCCCCTCTGTTCAAACAGAAGACACAGGTCTGGGACCCCACTTTCTCATCCTCCATCTGCATCAAAAACTCAACCATACAATGATCGCTCGTCCCAAGAGGATCCCTCACAACAAGATCCCTAATTCTTCCTGCCTCATTACATAACACAGTAAAAAGTCTGACAACACCAGGTTTCAGTCCAAACGATTTATTTGATAGTAAATTCACTAGCTTTCGGGTTATCCCCTTCGTCAGGTGAATGGAGAGTTCTGGCCTCAGACAGAGCATATAAGGCACAGACAGTTTACAGATTACTGATTAGAATGCGAATCTTTACACCTAACCTGCTGTTCAAGTCTTAAAGTGGCTAACAATATGTGTGGAAGGAGCACTGATCACAGGTTAAAGAGATGCGTATTGTCTCCAGACAGTACAGTGAGTGAGGTTTTGCAAACCCAGGTAGGTCACGGGGGTTACAGATAGTGCGACATGAACCCAAGATCCCTGTTGAGACCGTCCTCATGTGTGCGGAACTTGGATATCAGTCTGATCCATGTGTGCGGAACTTGAATATCAGTCTGATCCATGTGTGCGGAACTTGGATATCAGTCTGATCCATGCGTGCGGAACTTGGATATCAGTATGATCGATGTGTGCGGAACTTGGATATCAGTCTGATCCATGCGTGCGGAACTTGGATATCAGTATGATCGATGTGTGCGGAACTTGGATATCAGTCTGATCCATGCGTGCGGAACTTGGATATCAGTATGATCGATGTGTGCGGAACTTGGATATCAGTCTGATATCCAAGTTCCTCACACATGAGGACGGTCTCAACAGGGATCTTGGGTTCATGTCGCACTATCTGTAACCCCCGTGACTTACCTGGGTTTGCAAAACCTCACTCACTGTACTGTCTGGAGACAATACGCATCTCTTTAACCTGTGATCAGTGCTCCTTCCACACACATTGTTAGCCACTTTAAGACTTGAACAGCAGGTTAGGTGTAAAGATTCGCATTCTAATCAGTAATCTGTAAACTGTCTGTGCTTTATATGCTCTGTCTGAGGCCAGAACTCTCCATTCACCTGACGAAGGGGCTAACCCGAAAGCTAGTGAATTTACTATCAAATAAATCGGTTGGACTGAAACCTGGTGTTGTCAGACTTTTTACTGTGTTTACCCCAGTCCAACGCTGGCATATCCACATCATTACATAACACCAGATCTAAGATAGCTCGCTCCCTCGTTGGTTCCGTCACACACTGTTCAAGGAAACTATCCCGGCAGCACTCCAAGAACTCTTCCTCAAGCCCACCGCGTCCGACATGGGTCAACCAATCAATATGTAGATTGAATTTATTTGCTTGTTTATAGCCCGCCCCACCTCCAAGTTATTATTTGGGGGCCTATAGACCACACCCACCAGCGACTTCCTCCCCTTACTGTTCCTTATCTCCACCCACAACGATTCCACGTTCTGCTCTTTGGAGCCCATATCTTCCCTTACTACCACCCTGATATTATCCTGAATCAGCAGAGCTACTCCTCCCCCTTTTTCCTCCCTTCTATCCTTCCTAAACACTTGATACCCCTGGGCATTCAGCTCCCAGTCCGTCACCCTGCAACCACATTTCCGTAATGGCCACCAGATCATACCCATTTGTGCTGATCTGCGCCACCAGCTCATTCACTTTGTTCCGAATGCTTCGCGCATTCAGGTAAAGTGTCTTTATCCCAGCCTTTATCTGGACCCTATTTGAAGGAACGCTACCAACCTTTCTCATGTCCCCACTGCCTTTATTATTGGGACATCCTCAACAAGATGCAAGAAGAGAAGCTATGACATGGGTCTTTTTCAATGATATTCAAGTTCTGAATGCAAATATAGTAATGGGTATTTAATGAATGAGTTTTTTTTTTAACTTAAACTACGCTCCACCCCCACCCCATGAAAATGTTGCAGTTACAACTGAGCTGAACACTCAAGATCCAGCACAACCAATTACATTGTCCTCAATAGAAGTTCAGTAGCTTCTTCCACCTCCTAAGTTGTGTCACTGGGATACACTTCATTAGGGTACAAGAACAAGAAAACTAACAAACAGACAGGCACTAAGAAGGGGTTCCATAAGAATGATTCATAATCATTTATGTTCACAGTTGGATGGAAATGAAATTTAGCTGATCAATTTGACTTTTATTCTGGATTTAGTACTGTTACATTTATAGTGAAGAAATGACAAATGCTGGATTGAAAAAAGGCATTCAATAGTGGTAGTAAAGACTGTGGTAAAAATTGTGGGAGTTTTGAAGTATTAAGGATAGGAGAGAAGGTTTAGGTTAAACATTCTTGACAACTAGGGACAACAATACCCCATCTGCTCTTCATCCTCAACCTCTTGTTTGCCCAGGTGGGTATGAATGGTTGGCCCTTCATTATTGTTATTCGCTAGGCATATAAGCATAAATCAGAATAATAGTTTGAGGGTACGCTGCATAGGACTGCCGGAACAAGCAGAAAAGGCATTTATTTGTTTGTCTCCTGTGATGGTTCAGAGGGGATAGTGCCATATACAATAGCCATTCTGGAATTAGATGGCCTAGATCAGGGTTCCTCAAATTGGGTTCCCCCTTCAGTAGTTTTAAATTTTAAGAAAGCTGTAATTCCAGCATGGTTTTCACTTTGTTGGCTACTGATAGGTGCACAAGTCAGCACAAGACTGAGAAGCCAAGATCTGATTGGACGAGCTGGAAATAACAGCAAAGTGAATTTAAACTCTCAGGCAAGGCCAAGAGTGAAAATGACCAAATAGTAGAGCAACGTAGATTGCATCGAGGATGTGAGAATGTAGGGCTGGGGCTTTGGGAATGGAAAAGGCCGTGGGATGGAGAGTGGCCTGGACCACAAGGGCTGAGGGGGCTGGTGGGGTCAAGAGGGGCAGAGGAGCCAAGTGTGCCGAGGTGTGCCTGGATCGCAAGAGAAGGAGCCAAGACGATAGGGGCCAGGACCATAGTGACCCAATAAAGACCGAGTCAAGAGGCAGGGGCCAGGACTGTGGGAGCCTGAAAGAGATGTGTGAATGTGCATGTGTGTGAGAGGTGAGTGTGAGAGAGGCAATGATGTGTGAGAGAGAGGTGAGTGTGTTTGTGATAGAGAGGTGTGTCTACACGTGCTTCTTTTGGATGAGAATTTGTGGGCAGAATTTTATATGCATTGGGCGTCTCACCGCCCAACTGAAAGAAGATTAAGTAGCACTTGATGGTGTCAGGTGTGCATTCCAATGACAGTCAGCCAGTGGTTGCAGGTGTGGATTGGCAGCACGCCCAGCAACAACTATACACTATTATTAGCGATTATTTCCTAATTGGCCAGTATATTACACTGTCCGAGAGATTTTAACACAAGCACTCGGCACCAAAGGTTTGGGTCCCATGGTTATCCTCTGCACACAGGTCAGTCCATGTGCAAACTGCAGATGGGTATAGTGTACCCAGCAGAGAATATCTCCTTTGAGGAGGGGGTTAAGGATAAAGAGGGAGGAGACCTGATGATTGCAGGCATCACACTTGGGCAGAGGCACTGGCACATTTTCATCAGGGCCAGCAAGGAGAGCAAGGACATTCCTGCAGAAGATGCCACTACCCAGCTGCCAAAATATACAGGCTGCAATCAAACTACCTGAACATGACACAGGAAGCTATGACTTTCAAGGGAAGCCATCATGACTACCTGCCAGAAGATTGGACCAAGGAAAACCTCCAATTGTATGCATGGACATCCAATGCCCATAGTTCTGCGGGTCACTGTGGCACTAAATCTCTATGCCTCCAGGTCATTTTAGAGCTGTGAGAAGCTTGTGATTGACACTCTGTTCAGGTGGATGAGAACATTCTTTCATTTCAGGATAGACCAAGTCAGCCTGACTGAGCAGGCTAAAGGGTTCGCCATAGTAGCTGGATTCCCCCACATCGTGGGTGCCATTGATTGCACCCATGTGGCCACCAAGGCACCACAGCCTACCTTTGTGAACAAGAAAGGTTTCCCTCTATGAACATTCAGATAGTCTGCGACCATGAGACCTAGATTCTGCAGATTTGTGCAAGGTACCCAGGTAGCTCTCATGATGCCTACATACTGTGGCATTCACAAGTGCCAAGGCTTTTCACTGCTCCAGGTCATTTTGACGGGTGGATGATTTGTGACAAGGGATATCTATTGAAAATGCGGCTGATGATGCCTGACAGGCATCCAAGGACAGGGCTAGAGGGGTATACAACCAGTGCCATGTATCCACAAGGGAGGGCGTGGAGAGAACCATTGGGCTACTGAAGATAAAGCTCCAATTCCTGAACTGATATGGGAGCATCTTGCAGTATCTATCCAAGTGAGTGTCGCTCATCATCACTGTATGCCACGCAAACCTTTGGACCAGGAGGACACTGATGTTGCACACCTCACACTTAACTATTCCACAAGCTGAACTGCCTAAGTAATAAAGGTTGATACCCCAGATGATTCTCCATAACCATTTGTGAGGCTGAAACCATTTAAGCACACAGAACACTGATGGCTTATGAGCAATAAGTAATTTATGAACAGTAACATGAAACAAAGCCAAAAGATCCAGTTGGACCATTAACAGTATACAGCAATAAGAAAACCATGCTGTGGATTCAAGCAAAATACTACAGTTGCTGGAATCTGCAACAAACAGAAAATGCTGGAAATCTCAGCTGATCTGACAGCATCTGTGAAGAAAAAATAGTCAGTGTTTTGAGTTTGGATGACAATGACTGTGGGAAGAGGCCCCAGAGATGACAGCTCTAATGAAGGATCATCCAGACTGGAAACACTGGCTCTATCCTCTTTCCATACATGCTATCAGACCTGCTGAGATTATCCAGCATTTTCTGTTTTTGCATGCTGTGGATATCTCTGGTTGTGCACACTGTATCTTCAGCTTACATTTGCAGGTGCTTCGTCTACATGTTCCCTCCCACCCCTCACTGTTAATAGCATGACAGGCAGGTTGCTGACATCGATGTCCTGTTAGTGGTTGCCCTCTGTCTGGTAGGGTCTGATCAGGCATAGACTGGCTGTTGCATCCTTCTCCCACACTGGCAGTGATTTCCTGAGGTCAATACCTGTTTGAGGGCTTGTAGATCCAACCACAAGCTCTGCAATGTCTCGTCATTCCTGGAGATGCCTCACTGTGAGAGTCACTGCTCTCTAAATGTATGAGACTGTGCATTAAGGGCTAAGGCTCAATGCGACGTTCATGCTCCACAGGATCACCTCCATGACAGAAACCATGACATGCAGACCCTCAGGGATTTCCACCAGATCTCTCTATACATACCACTGGTCATCCAGCATTTCCCACTTTACTGATGACTCCAGAGGCTCATCACACTTCTTGGACTCAGCTCGATCCTGTTCCCCAGCAATGCGCTGATTGCCAATATCCTGGGCACTCCCTGCCTCCACCATCTGACCAGCAAGTATGATGTGCCCTCACTGCTGTGCATTACCAATCCATCCAACATGGTAAGGGGAGCCAAAGTGCCAGTATCTGCACTGGTGCTTGGAGTTAAGAGATGGTGTGGCACAGCACATTATGCGAGATTTCATTTCCGGTATTAAAGGAGGGTCATTGACCTTTTAGATTGTTCATCTGCAGGATGAAAAGAAATTGACAGAAAGATCACTCACATCACAGAGATTCAATTTTCAACACATGCTGCCCAGTGCAATTGGTCTCAGTTACATTGAAGTGTCTCAGTAACAGACGAGGCATTGAGACACCAGCCTCTTCACGACTTGATGACTTTCCACCACGCTTGCTGTCAAGCTCCAGGGGTCCTAACTCATAGCTGGTGAGGATTGCCAGGTTTGGCACCCCACCACCACTGGCTGCTCTCTCCCAGTTGTTGTGGCTATGTTGGTGCTGTAATTAGGTGCAGAGCTCCATTGAATATTCAACCCTCCACTTCCAGTGCTATACCATACCTCCCCCCAACTCAGATCACCCCTGAGAGGCTTTGGACATTTGACCCTTTGATAGTCCCAGGACTCAGATTCATCTCTCCAGCCTTGAGACACATGGGTAGATATGCACTCTGAGACCCCCTGAAACCCACACTCTTGATTGCAACAATGGATGCACTTCTGTGCCCCACACTGGACAATACCCACTCAGAACTCAACCATGCCAAGCACAGGAGGTCACTGAATTATTTCCAACATTGGATCTGATCATGGTCACTGACCTCAGCTTTCACCTCTGTTCAGGTCTTCTTTGTTAGGTTGGGTCCCCTCCTTTCATCCCTGGGCATTAGGATGTCCCACTTGGCTGTCACCTCCTCCAGCAGAACTCACAGATAGTTGTTGGACAAATGAGGGGCTTGTTGGCTCCCTTTCTGCCTGGGATGTCTTCCACTGGACGACATTTTGCATTCTCCAGTTTCTTCGGCAGCCTCAGTGTGCTATTTTTGAACATCACAGTGGGCTGCCATTGGATATGGTGCCTACCACACATCTGCCCCAGCTTAGCCAATCCAGCAGCAATTCATTCTGGCTGCCATTTAAGTGGATGTCCAGTATAATGTCATGAATTCCAACTGATCACATGGGACGGGGAAATGCAATCGCGACTGGTTCCCCCCACCGATTGTGCACGGAGTGTTAAATTGTACCCTGTGTGCATGCACACTTTAACTCTTCAACAAAATAAGAATGTTTCTTTGGCGTTCCATCAGTATTCTTGGTAGGTGAAAAAGTTCTGTGGCTGGGAAGGTTTGGGAAACACTGGCCTAGATGGAATAAATGCAGCATATTGATCTAGAGCAGCATGCAGGAGTCATGACAGGACAATGAATGTTGGCCTACGTGATGCACTGCATGACTTAACTGTAAGTTGAAGGAGTGGAAGTCTTAATGTTTGTTAAAAATACCTGGTGGCAATAGGGAGCAATGCGATATATTCTATCACCTAACACCCAAATAAACGTTGCAATGCAAGAAAACTCTAGTACTTCCTTGTTCTGCTTTGCTTTTTTCTTTAGGAACGTGATGAACAGTGAATTTTTCACTGAATGTTCGATGCGCCAACCAAAAGGGAACTGTGGCATTAAAATTATGGACTTCAGGTAGTGCTATCCGTTCATGGTATGGGGCTCAGGTTGTGACTACAGATGATACAACCCAATGACAGCCTCCTGAATGAAGCCTTAATACCTCATTAGTATTCCACAGTGAAACTGAAATACAAGTGCTCACTGAATACCTGCACCCATGGCCAAAATTCTCCGGCTGTCCATGCCCTTCTGCAGCTACCAGCAAGGATGTAGTATCTGACGCTCAGACAAATCTCCGTTTACTGCAGGGGGACGGGAGAACCCCGTTGGCATGAATGGCCAGAGAATCCTACTTGATGTTCTCCTAAATAGTGCCTCCTTTATCTTGTTGTAATGACTCCCACTCGCTTCTTTTCTGCTTTCCTTTGACCTCCAGTGCTGTGGGCAGACCTACCAGATCTTCCTTAATTTCAGTCAAATTTCAGTTTATTAAGCTGTAAGCAACAGTGCAACATAGTAAAATAGCCTGCTCAGCAGTGATACCCAACATTCCAGAGCCAAGAAACAAACCAAAGGTCACCCAAAATTAATCAGCAACTTACCTCTAAGAACACCATGATCCCTTTAAGTAGTGCTAGAATCCAGCTCCAATTTCTATCAAAGCTTAGCACTGAGTGTGGAGACCATTCTGTCCAACATTAATCAGATAGTATTTCCTCCAACATAATGAGTTCCTGGGTAACTTTACCATGCAGCAGACCAAAATTGAAAAGGATCATCCAGCAAGTCCCATATCCTAAATTATTCAACATTTTCAATTGTTCTGCTTTGGCTGCCAACAAAGAAGCATCATCCATTATGGCAGGTGGAACACTTAAAGTGACGTCATGCTTTCTGCCTACCATGCTCAGAATTTATGCATCCATTCAGCACACTAAGAACAGGCACAACATAACTGAATATTCAACCTCAGTGCTAAATTAACATTGGGATGATGTCTATTAGAAAATAGCCAATTATTCACAAGAAGAAAAATATGAGTTTGAAAACCTAGTAAACAGATAATTATCAGTTAAGGAATGTCACAAATGGGGAGCACTTCTGGATTCTCTGTTCACTCAACTGTATGTAGCATTTGTTGATACATAGTTAAGATAGGTAAGCTAGTAAAATATCTAGTAAAACATTGTCATGTATACTGGTACAAATGGAAGTTATTGGTTGAAGAAAAATATCACTGTTAAAGGACAAGTACCTTTCGCGTAAGATATCCTATACATGTCACATGCAGACCCCTGCAATTATATTTTAAAGTTATACCAACTTAAGGGCTCAGCTGTAAAACCTGTGAATTAGTAATGTAGTTTCGATTTTGGCTGATAGCAGATTGGCTGCTCATACATCTCTCCCAATTTTCATTTCCACTGTTTGTACACTGTCATCAGTTAAAATTACTTCCAATTATGTTTTTTATTTTTTAGTGTCACAAGTAGTTATGCAATGAAGGTGCTTCAACTAAAACTTTGTTGAGGAATCCTGATTGAATGCATTGGTAAGTTAACACTGAGTACAATTTTCAGTGCAAGAGAAATAAACAGGATTTGAAACATTTAGACAAATCAAATAGGTATGTAACTGGGAAACAAAAATTAATATGGTGCCAAAACCTTCAATTGTATCAGCTGAGGGTTGGTAGACAAATCAGCTACTCTTGTACTGGCCCACCACAAGAGTTGGAGAGAAACTTGCTTGTGCATAATTAATGAACTTCCAAATGCAGCATCTGGCATAGGTTCCTGCTATTCTGGTTGGCGGGATATAGGAACGTAGGAATTAGAAACAAAAGTAGGCAAATTCAGCCCTTCAAGCTTCCCTGCCATTCAATCAGATCATGGCTGATCTCTCCCCCCGATCTCAAATCCACCTTTCCACTTGGTCCCCATATCCCCTTATCCCTTTTTTTATTAGAAATATATCTATCTCCTTCTCAAAACCATTAAATGATTCAGATTACATCATGCTATGGGGCAGTGAGTTCCACAAATTCACCACCCTCTGCGAGAAATAGTTGTTCCTCATCTCAGCATTAAATCTACTGCCTCTCAACATTTACCTGTGAACTCTTATTCTGAATTGCCCCACAAGAGGAAACATTTGGTCTACATTTACTTTTATCAATCCCTTTTAAAATTTTATACATCTTGATCAGATCCTCTTATTCTTTTAAATTCCAGTGAGATTCAGCCCAAACTGCTTAATCTCTCTTCAAAGTCAATCCTTTCATTCCTAGAATCAATCTGGTGAACTTCTTCCAAACTGCTTCCATTGCCAGCACATTTTTCCTCGAATAAGGAGACTAAAACTGGACACAATACTCCAGATGTGGTCCCACAAATACCTTACACAATAGTAATAGTACTTCTCTATTCTCATACTCCAGTCCTTTTGCAATAAATACCAACATGCCATTTGCCATTTTTATTACATACTACACCTGCAGACTGACTTTCTGCGACTCATGAACATAGACACCCCAGTTCCCTCTGCCCAGATGCATTTTCAATCTTCTTTCCATTTAGGTAATAATTTGCCTTTCTATTTTTTCTGCCAAAATGGATAATCTCACACTTATCCACATTAAACTCCATCTGTCAAATTTTGACCCATTCTTCCGGCCTATTTATATCCTCTTCACTGTCTGCTTTTCCATCTATTTTAGTATCATCCACAAATTTTACTGTGTTGCACTCTGTCCCTGCTTGCAGGTCATTTACATATACTGTAAACAGTTGAGATCCGAGGACTGACCCCTGTGGAACCCCACTAGTTACATTTCTCCAGCAAGAGAGGGACCCTTTGGTCTTGACTCTCTGTTTCCTATCAGTCAGCCAATTCTCAATCCACTCTAGTACTCTACTTCAATCCTCTGCAATCTCACCTTTTGGTTTAGTCTTTTATGTGGCATCTTGTCAAATACCTTCTGAAAGTCCAGATGTACCACACTCACAGGTCCCCCACTATCTATCTTGCTGGTTATGTCCTCAAAGAACTCAAGCAAATTTGTCACACATGACTCACCCTTAATAAAACCATGCTGACAATGATGGATTTAGCTCTGTGTTTCCAAATGGTCATTCATCTCTTCCTTAATGATTGATTCCAGCAACTTCCCCACCAGAGGTCAAGCTAACTGGTCTAAAGTTTTCTACTTTGTGAAAAGGGGCATCACATTAGCATGTTTCCAATCCACCAGGATCTTACTAGAATCCAGGAATTTTGAAATATCACAACCAATGCATTCACATTCTCTGTTGCCACCTTCTTTAATATCCTAGAGTGCAGATCATTAGGTCCTGGAGACTTATCTGCCTTTAATCCCATTAATTTATTCAATATCTTCTCTCCAGGTTATTGCATCAAGTTCCTCTACATTAACTACAGTTTTTGGAAAATTTTCATTATTCTCTGCCATGAAAATAGAGGCAAAATATTGGTTTAGTGCCTCCGCCATCTATGTGTTCGCCATTAATACTTCACCGGTTTTGTCCTCTAAAGGGCTAACATTTGCTTTAGTTATTCTCTTCTTCTTTTATAAGTTTTATAAAAGCTTTTGTGTTTATGTTTCCTGCTAGTTTCCTTTTGTAAATCATCATAGCTCTTTTGATTCTATTTTCAGTAGCCTTTTGCTGAACTTTAAAGTTCTCCCAATTCTCCAGCTTACCACTAGCTTTTGCAGTTTGGTATGCCCTAATTTCTTCTTGGACTTCCTTGTCTGGCCATGCTTAATGGCCATGGAATGTTTTTCTTCCTTTACAATTCCTCTTCCTCTCAGGAATATACTTTGAGAGGTATTCAAAATTTCCCTGAACATCCGCCATTGTTCCTCAACTGCCGTGCCTTCAATTAGTTGTGCCCAAAATAGTTGGGCCAACTTTTTCCTCAGGACTGTTTAATTACCACTGCCCAATACTATAACTCTACTATAGCGCTCTGTCTTCTCTCACTCAATCTGAATCTGACAGGTACTGTCGCAGCCACCCACCACAATACAATCTCAAAATGGGAGAATTCCACCCTATGGAATTCTTGGACTCTAGGTTCTGTTATTCACTGTCTTAATATTGCAGATTGCTCAGAGGTTATGTTCAATTTGGTGCATTATATATTCACAATGACAGTAATAAGGGTGTGTTCATTTTGGGAAGTATTAAAATTCTCTGTTTTGCTTTATGAGAATATAAACTCAAGAATGGAGGTCCAAGTCTTCAGAGTTTAAAGGTATGGCTAATCTGAATGTAGTCAAGTTATTCCACTTCAACAAAGATTAGTTTTTGAATGTGTAGTGAATTACTAAGCACAAGCTTATTGCAAAATGAAAGGATAAATTTTCTGATTTGTTGCCAGTGCAGAGTTCTTAGCAGTCCATTAAATTCTATATCAATTAACTTTCTTTACTGGTTCTGAAATTGACTCAAGATTACAAGGGTAGCTCCTTAGATTACTCCATAAAATATAATCCCATATGATTGATTATGTGCACAAGTCTCCCTCTGATACTAGCATCTAGGGAATACATGAATGTTGGTAACAATAGAGGTAGCGATGAATTGTGCATCATTTGACCACAATCTGTAAATATTAACAAGACTTTTGCCTATTTCCAACAGGAGATCCAGCCACCAAATGAAGGTCCATCTGAAAATTGTAACTGATGTACTACCAACCACATGTCTGAAGATCAATTATCCATGTTTATAGCAGTGCTACCACCCTATTTTCAAGAACATATGGAGTGATAGGGAAAGAAAATTACCCCAATGAAAAATACGATTGGCCTGAATGTTGGAGAAGAGGGAAAGAACAAAATTAGTTAGGCAATGTAATCCCATTGCTACCCAGTGAAAATAAGATTGGTCTCAGCTATGAGGCTTTGCCCCAGTCCCACCCTATCCTGGCTTGACTCCCACTTTTAAGAATGGTTATTTGACCAAGGTAGTGACTGCTGCTGCCATTTGTGGAAATGTATCTCAACATGATTAATTGCATTCAGAAGAACAGACAGGGTAAAATACTGTTCCTGAAACAAGCAACTTTTCAAAAGGGCAAGGATCATTTCATTTTATTTCCAAACACAATTACCTCAGAGTTCATTCCACGCTTTCTCTTCACTTCAGATGGAATGCAATCAACAAGGAGGTCACGAGGATACTAAACATTTGAAAGTAATAAGATTTTTTAATTACACTGAGGAGATGGTTGAGAAAATCTGATACAGTGAAAATCTTTAGTCATATTAATGAGTGATTGTAACGATTATGTTTCCTCTGACTCACTTATCACAATTCTTCTACAGCAATTAAAATAGGAAAAGTTAAAATATTAACCAATGTCTCTTGAATATTGGTCTATCCAGTTTGTTAAATAGACTAAAATATTGCTCAGCATGTCTATAATTATCAATGCAAAATAATTAGAATTACAGGTCAAAGAACAGAGGTCCCTACTTTACAGTCTAATTTCAAATTACTTCGACCTCAGAATTTTTCTAAAAAAATTAAGTAATTTTCTATTTGACAATCTTCACAAAACTTCTTCCTTAGAGCCATTCCTTTCACTGTTTGCTCCCTCAAGACCTGGGGTTAGCTGTGAGGGCTCTCCCAGATAAGGTTTAACAGGCAATCATACATTTCAATGTAGTTAACACCTTGAAGGTGATTCTCTGGGCCTGCTAACCCCCACTGGAAATCACATTGGCCCGGAGAATCAGGCACTGGGCAGAAAAAAAAGCCTAACACTATTCTTTCTTCCCACTGTGCCGATCCTGATCAGGTTCCAACTCAGAGCAGGCAAGAAGCTTATCAATCCACATTTATCCTGATCTGCATATAATTAATAGGCTAGAAGCCCGATTTGGTGGAAGTCACATGGTGAGCTTTGGTAAAAGTCCTCAGAAGCGGGAACCTTGTGGAGCATGAACCTTAAGGGGGACTTGATCGATTGACTCAACAAGGAATTTTTCGATGTCACATAGACTGTTTGGCCGAAAAGAAATTCAGCTGACCCTGGATCATCTGTGCCTTCTGATCACTCTTCTCAGCTGATCCCCTCCATTACCAGGTCTGTAGCTGAGATTGTTAAGAGTTGGGAGAGTTTGCACCTGCACCAAAGTCAATCCTGAAAGGGAGAAAGCTGACAACTCCTATGAGTGAGATGAGTTCATGGACATTGCCAACAGGTCGGTCTCCGTGACTGAACCATGGGTAGGCCCACTGTATGAGTATATGCCTGTGAGAATAAGACAAACTTCCAGATGGGACAAGTTGCATGGAATTATTTTTGAAGAAGGAGACTTCACAACTGAGATACGAAACTGGCAGGGATCATCTGTGAGCAGTCAGTTGCCTGAAAGTACCATGTAAGGGATCATTCTCAACTATTTAACAAGAGCATGAGGACATTCCGCCAGGTGACCCCCCTGTCCTAGGTGACAGCTTTGGGAAAATCATCAAGGTAATGCTCTTGTCACCAGCATGGACCCCCCTCCCCCCACACACCCCCAAACTCCGTACACCCTAGCAGAAATTTAGGTGCCAATTTACCTCCTTGCTTCCTCTTGGTGGTGCTGATGACAAGAGCGTTATCTCAATGACTGTCCCAAAGCTATCAACTAGGACAGGGGGTCGGCTGGCTGAATGTCCTCATGCTCTCATTAAATAGTTGAGAATGATCCCTTACATAGTACTTTCAGGCAACTGACCGGCCACATTGATTCCTGCCGGTTTCATATCTCAGCTGTGAAATCTCCTTCTCCAAAAATAATTCCATGCAACTTGTCCATCTGGAAGTTTGCCTTATTCTCACAGGAGTGTACTCATACAGTGGGCCTACCCACGGTTCTGTCATGGAGACTGATCTGTCGGCAACATCCATGAACTCATCTCACTCACAGGAGTTGTCAGTTTTAGTAAGGATTTCTCCCTTTCAGGATTGAGTTTGGTCCAGGCACAAACTTTTCCACTCCTAACAGTCACAGCTCCAGACCTGGTGATGGAGGGGATCAGCTGAGAAGAGTGATCAGAAGGACAGATGACCGAGGGTCAGCTGAATTTATTTTCTGCCAAACAGCCCATGTGACATTGAAGAATTCCTTGTTGAGTCAATCAATCAAGGCCCCATTAAGGTGCATGTTCTTGGTCTCATTCTCCTCATTCTGGCCACGTCTCCATGCTACTGGATTGGATTTCAAAATTCATACCCCTCCTTGAGATCTGAAGAGCTCCATGACAGCCCATTTGTTTTAAGCAGTGGATTTATGGAACGTTATTGAGTACTTTAATGTAGGGAACAAAAGTTTCATGACTAATCTTCCTTATGAATTGGCATCGCCTCAGCCTAAGGGAAAGCTACATGCCCTCACAGTTCTTACATTTCCACCACATAAGGTGCCAAATCTCAGACAGGAAAGCATCAAGGTCCCTCCACAACTTCTCCTTCCTCTGCATTCTCACAGAAACGCAGGAGCAGCTCAGTCTATCTCGGACACCTTATGTTATGGACACTGGCTCCTTATGCTGACAGCAGAGTTAGCGAACTATGAGGGTTTAATCTCCAAAGGAACAGCTGTCAAATCACATAGGGGGACAGAGATGTAGTGTGAAATGGAAGCTCTGAAAGGGGCTGGGTTTTGGGCGGTGGGGGAGGGTTAGCTTACGGGTCAAGCATTCGTTGACAAGCTGCCTAGTCCTCGTGCAGAGACACTGCAGTTTGGAGCCATCAATAAGATGGCATTGTCTTCATCCCTGATCAACCAGCAGCCATAAATCATTGCCCAAGCGAGCCACAGAACCCTATTGCATAGTTGCTAATTCAAAGCCTGCCCTCAACTGTCCATCAGGAGAGAGAATTCAGATATCCCCCAGGTACAAGCTCCAACTAAATCTAGGCAGTGAGGCAGTCATAGGCGGGCCCTGAGCTAGGCAGATATGAGGCTACAGGGACATCCACTCTGAGCAGTAGAGGAAGCACAATAAGCATGGTGCAGTTAGATGAGGAATCATCCAGCCGTGGGGGGCCATGGACAAGTTGGAGGGGACATTGGTCAGAGTCTGTGGTCCTGCTAGTTCACTCTTGGAGCAAGCAGCTCCTCCAAGCTGAGTGGGTCAGCTGCCATGGGGAGGGGCGGTCAATCTTTAGATGCTATTCAGGGATAAGGACTTGAGGGTCACGAGGTGTCTACTGCCTAGCAATTTTGCCAGGTTTAGTAAGGGGAGATTCAGAAGAGCTGGTGACGGCCAGAGTCTCCATGGTTGAAAGCCCCAGGCTGGGCTCCAGCGTGTCCTCCTCCCTTGGGTGCTCGTTAGCACCCGGGTCACTCCATGGGACAGAGGACAACTGAATTGAGTTCCAGAAGTCTCACCGTCATCTGGAGCTGTGAGTCTTGGAGACCTGCCATTATCTGCACCACGGTTCTGATGCCCTCACTTAAGCCTTCAGTGATGGGTACGTGTCCCTCTACAAGCGGACCATGCTTTTGATGTGTTCAGCCATGGCCCTGAATGATGCGGCCAAACTCCGGTGTGTCTCAGCAAGGTCCCTCAATGTCTGCGGCATGTCTGTGTGTGATTTGACCCTGGTGCATAGGGTCTCAGCCATGAACATCAATCAGTGGGCCAAGCTTTGGAAACTGTCAGTCAGGGTGCAGGCTTTCCACTGCAAACACCACCCTTGAAGTGTTGGCCTGGGTACCATGTAATGCCAATACCATCTCCAGCAAGAGGAAGCTTCCAGAGTCCTCCAGTTATGCCTTCATTTGCTGGAAGGTTGCTAACCTACAGAGCCTGGCATCTTCTGCATCACGACCAGTTCTGGGATGATCTTTTCCAGAGGCCTGACATCTGGTTTGGAGCCAGCGCTTTCCTGGGGGCCATCATGCCTCCAACAAGCCACTGCATTGGATGTTCCAGCCTCCACCTGATGTTCAATAGCAGTAGTATGTTGCTCACCAAAGAACATCCCAGAAGTCTGTCCACTAACATGACCCACCGTGGTGTGTCTCTCTGACCTAGTGGTTGGTGAAAATGTGACAAGGTCAGCTGATGGAAGTCTCAAGGGTGACGAGATACTCACTTGAGACAGGTCACCTGGATTATGGTGCTTTGGGCTCTTACTTGATTGGGGTCTGCCAACCTTGCATTTGTTCTTGGCCTTCCCCACGATCTCCAGGGCTCACATCTCACAATTGAATTCTGGCATGCCCTCACCCTTCCCCACCCACTCCCACTTGTTGCTGGCTATCCTGGCCTATGGGGACACAAAGAAGACAGAATGAGATGGTGGCCTGACAGGGATGGGGTGTTGATCACAGGTGGCATATATTGGCATGGGGCCTGGCCAAACAGAGGGTGTAATGGGGATTGCTAGGGAAGAGGGGGCGGGTCATGTGCAACAACATTAGAAAGTAGTGCAATGAGTTAGAAAGGACTGAAGATGAGATGCCATAGTTTAAAACAAGAGTGATACCAGAGACTGGGAAGTGAGCATTTACTCTTGCAACTCAGAGGAGGATGTTCATCTTGATACAGCATTGGATGTCCGCCCTCTTGGTGAGACAGCTGGAGCTGATACACACTGCCACTGCATTCACGCTTCTGATACTTCTGCTGGTGGCAGACCCCTGCCAACCCATCCTCTCTTTGATAGCTTCCAGCATCCTGTCCACATCTGCATCCAAAATTCTCAGCGCTGACCTTCTTCCTGCCATGTTGCTGGCTGAACTGACACTTGGATTTGCAGGGAGCACTTAAATGCTGCTCCCACTTGTAAAGGGCTAACAGCTGATTCCTGATTCCAGAGAATCAGCCGCCTGGTGAGTCGGGAAATTAGCTTGAAACTGTGTGAGTGGGGGTGGCGGGGAAGTGGGGGGGTGGGGGGGAGGGGGAGCTGGCCAATGAGCTAACAACAACAGGAAACACTATATTACAATTTTCCCACTAGTGAGATCAGGAAAATCGCAGCCCTTAACTTAAAAGTTGCTTTATTTTCATTGAATGATCTTGATGTGGAATTCCTCTAATAAGGCAGATAGATACACTGATCATTTCACTTTTCAAAAATATTATCAGAAATACTTGGCTTTAGTCTGTTGTTTGTATAATCTCAGGTAACTAAAATCCACTAAAATTAATATGTAAATGAATTCCAATCATAAATCCAAAACTCTACTTGATTTTTTTTGAAAAGGTCACTAACAAAATACATGAAGATTATGAATGCTGTCTACATGGAGTTCCAGAAGGCACTGAAGAACTGTAGAGGAGTAGAGAGATTTTGGAGTACAAATATGAAAACATAAAAATTCAATAGACAAATACAAAAATATCAAAATTAAAAATATTAAGGGTGGAATTTTCCTGTTCCGCCCACCATGGGAATCGTAGCGGGTGAGGGCAGACGATGCAAAGGTCCGTTGACCTCAGGAAGGAATACCCAGCCTTTGAGAATGTTGGCCTTTATCTAAAGGGAATTAGAGTTAAAAGGGAAAATATGCTTTCATTGGAACCTTTGTAGTACTCTATCTGGAGAACTGAGTTCAGGGAGAGATGGAGCTCAGATTCACCAGAATGATACTGGAACTGAAATAATCAGGACAGTATGCATAAACTTGGCTTAGATTTCCTTGAGTGTATGACATGTTATTTTCCAATATAACATGGTACTCAATTCTTGCTCAAAGCATCTTTCTTTTCAATGAACCAAGATATTAATTTTAAAACTCAGTTGTCCATGTTTAATTTTAGCAATTCAGTCATTCTGTACTGTTAAATCATCCTATCAGGTTATCCTGTATTCATTAGGCTACTGAGCAACATTTGAGATTTATAGTTTTCACCATAAAATTGAAAAGTGGACCAAATTTAGACTCACCCCAAGTGCTGTTGCTAGAAGTCTGCAGGAAAATAAAGAAATAATTAACAGTGTTATGCATTGGATTTGACTCAAGTTCTTAATTGTTACAGTTTGGAAAATTCTCAGAACTGCATTTAGCATTTACTTGCTAGTGCGCAATAGAATCATAGAATCTCTACAATACAGAAGAAGGAGGCCATTTGACCCATCGAGTGCACTGACTCTTACCCAGGCTTACCCCATAACCCCACATCTTTGCCCCGCTAACCCTCCCTAACCTATATATGACACTAAGAGGCAATTTCTGATGGCCAATCGACTTACACATCTTTGGATACAGAAACAGGAACCCATGCAGACACTGGAAAAATGTGCAAACTCTGCATAGGCAGTCACTAAAGACAGGAATTGACCCTAGGTCCCTGGCGCTGTAAGGCAGCAGTGTTAAGTACTGTGCCAAGTTGCCACCCCAGGAAACTCCATTTAATTGTACAAACAAGGTCTCTGTCACACTTCGAAAGCTGAGGAGCAGAGTTCTGATGAACTTCCAAACCTACTGAAATCCCATATATTTAGTGAACATCTCAGGAAAGGAACAGATGGAATTTTAACTCTGTGGCATTTTTAAATTTTTGCCTGATACGATTTTTGACAATATGGGGGCCAAGCGATCAAGACAGTAAGCTTTCACAGGTGATTGTGAGTAACAGCACAATGTGGAGGAATGAGGAGGATGAGTTTGCAATGTTAAGTTATTGGTCCTGGGGGAAATATTCCTGCTCCTTCCGGCTCACAAGCAGCGCTGTAAAGGCACTTAACTAATGATCCAGACCTTTTCTGTCCTTTTATCTGTAAGGTTTCCCAGTGCTAAGGAATGCTACTTAACATTAGTTGAAAATAAAAAAAACTTTGTTTAAGTTAAGGCATACTTAAATATTTCAATAACCAACTCACTTCATCTCTACCCCGAAAAGCCACTGTTAAAATGAGAAAGTTAGAACATAGAACACTACAGCACAAACAGGCCCTTCGGCCCACAAGTTGCGCCGATCCCATCAATACCTAACAATCCATAGACCTATCTATAACCCCCAATCCCATTAAATCCCATATACTCATCCAGAAGTCTTTTAAAAGACCCCAGCGAGTTCGCCTCCACCACCACTGACAGCAGCCGATTCCATTCACTCACCACCCTCTGAGTGAAAAACTTACCCCTAACATCACCTCTGTACTTGGTTCCCTGCACCTTAAATCTGTGTCCTCTCGTAGCGACCATTTCAACCCGGGGAAATAGCCTCTGAGAATCCACCCTATCTATTCCTCTCAACATTTTATAAACCTCTATCAGGTCGCCTCTCAACCTTCGTCTCTCCAGGGAGAAGAGTCCCAGCTCCCTCAACCTATCTTCATAAGGCATGCCTCCCAATCCAGGCAACATCCTTGTAAATCTCCTCTGTACCCTTTCAATAGCTTCTACGTCCTTCCTATAGTGAGGTGACCAGAACTGCGCACAGTACTCCAAGTGCGGCCTGACAAAGGACTTATAAAGTTGCAGCATTACCTCCTGACTCCTAAACTCAATCCCTCGATTAATGAAGGCCAGTACACCATACGCCTTCTTGACCACATCCTCCACCTGCGAGGCCGATTTAAGAGTCCTGTGGACCCAGACCCCAAGATCCTTCTGCTCTTCAACACTGCTAAGACTCCTGCCCTTGATAGTGTACTCGTTCATCCCATTGTTCCTGCCAAAATGGACCACTACACATTTATCCGCGTTGAAGTCCATCTGCCACTTCTCCGCCCAATCTTGCATCCTATTTATGTCCTGCTGCAACTTCTGACATCCTTCCAGGCCATCCACAACACCACCGACCTTCGTGTCATCGGCGAACTTACTAACCCATCCCTCCACTTCCTCATCTAGGTCATTTATGAAAATGAAACAGCAAGGGTCCTAGAACAGATCCCTGGGGCACTCCACTGGTGACTGACCTCCATGCAGAAAAAGACCCATCCACAACCACTCTCTGCCTTCTGCAGGCAAGCCAGTTCTGGATCCACAAGGCCAAAGCCCCTTGGATCCCATGCCCTCTCACCTTCTCAAGAAGTCTTGCATGGGGGACCTTATCAAACGCCTTGCTGAAGTCCATGTACACCACGCCCACTGCTCTTCCTTCGTCAATGTGTTCAGTCACATTTTCGAAGAACTCAACTAGGCTCGTAAGGCACGACCTGCCCTTGACAAAACCATGCTGACTATTTCTGATCATGCTAAACCTCTCCAAATGCTCATAAATCTTGTCCCTCAGAAGCCTCTCCATCAGCTTACCAACCACTGAGGTCAGACTCACCGGTCGGTAATTTCCCGGGCTATCTCTGTTCCCTTTCTTGAAAATAGGAACCACATCCGCAATCCTCCAATCCTCCGGAACCTCTCCCGTCACCATCGACGACGCAAAGATCATCGCCAGGGGCTCCGCAATCACCTCCCTCAGTAGCCTGGGGTACATCCCATCTGGTCCCGGCGACTTATCTATCTTGATAGAATTCAAAGGTTCTAACACATCCTCTTCCTTAATATCCACATATTCAATCTTTTCCATCTGCTGCAAACCTGTAGCAAAATCTCCCAGATCAGTTTCCACCATGAATACTGAGGCAAAGTACTCATTAAGCACCTCTGCCATTTCTTCTGGTTCCACACAGACCTTTCCCCCTTCACCTTTTATAGGTCCTATCCCTTCTCTTCTCATCTTTTTACTTTTCACATATTTACGGAAGGCCTTGGGATTCTCCTTAATCTTACCCGCCAAGGCCTTCTCATGACCCCTTCTGGCTCTCCTAATTTCCCTTTTAAGCTCCTATTTCCCTTTAAAGCTCCTTTTAAGTTGATAGGTTTGAGGCTGCTTGGGCTTAGATTTGAAATGTTTAATGTATCATCTTCTCATTCAACAAAACCCACCCATTTTGGACATTGAAATTATGCTTTCATTTTTATTTATCACATAACTTGTGTTTTTCTGTGAATTATATGCTTATTAAACTGATGGATTTTGGTACTGGGAAAGGGACATTTTCTATTTCACACACCCAGTACCAGTACCAAACACAAAGGTTTTGATGCTGCTGTGTCCCAACAATGCATTGAAGCTCCAATTTTGGAGGTCACTTTTTTATTTTCTTTTCTGCGCAGGAGGAGATGAAAACAAAGGGCTATAAATATATGATCACCACTATTAAATCCAATTTTGAATTTAGGGGAAACTTCCCAATTGGAAACAACAGTTCAGATCAGTTGAAACCTGGACTGTCACTAACTGGTAATTAACTGGTCTCAACTGCATTTTATAAAAATGAATAATAAACTGACAACACTGCTGAACGCCTCAGAAATCCAAGAGAGGCTTCCAGTTTCTGTGTGATCACAATGTAGGCACTGGAGACTGGAGGGACAGAGTTTGGAGGTTGAGAGGGGAGAGGAGAGAGTTTGAAGACTAGATAGCATGAATAGATGTGCTTCACCAATTCTCCTCAGCTCCTTAGAGATAATTACTATTTTCTCGTACACAATGCCATCTTGGGCTGTTAATTTCTCTGGGTTTGCCCAATGTGCTCATGAAATCACAGGTATGTTCTTGATAGTCTCAGGCAGGCAGTGGTACTGTGATATTGTTGCTGGACTAATAATCCATTTACCCAGGGAAATACTCTGGGGACCGGGGTTTGAATGCCACCATGACAAATGCTAGAATTTGAATTCAATCAAAATCTGGAATTAAAAATCTAATATGGCCATTAAACCATCGTCGATTGTCATAAAAACACTTCTGGTTTCCCTAATGTCCTAAGAAAATCTCATCCTTACCTGATCTGGCCTATATTTCTAGCCTACATTCTAACTTGAGAAAGATATACTAACACTGGAGGGTGTGCAAAGGAGATTCACTAGGTTGATTCCAGAGTTGAGAGGTTGGCTTATGAGGAGAGACTGAGTAGACTGGGGCTATACTCAATGGAAGTTAGAAGAATAAGGGGAGATCTTATAGAAAGATTATAAGATTATGAAGGGAATAAATTAGAATTCAATTTTGAAGTTGTTTCCACTGGTGGGTGAAACTAGAACTAGGAAGCATACCCTCAAAATAAGGGGAAACATATATAGGACTGAGTTGAGGAGGAATTTCTTCACACAAAGGGTTGTGAATCTGTGGAATTCCCTGCCCAGTGAAGCAATTGAGGCTACCTCATTGAATGTTTTTAAGGCAAGGATAGATACATTTTTGAACAGTAAAGGAATTAAGGGTTATGGTGAGCAGGCGGGTAAGTGGAGCTGAGTCCACAAAAAGATCAGCCATGATCTTACTGAATAGCGGAGCAGGCTTGAGGGGCCAGATGGTCTACTCCTGCTCCTAGTTCTTATGTTCTTATATGTGACCCCATATCCACAGTGATGTATTTTAGACTCTTAAATGCTTTCAAGGGTGGGCAATAAATGCTGGCTCAGCCAGAAAATCCCATAGACAAATTTGAAAAAACTATTTCAGGTTGATGACTTCCAGAGCATGTCAAGCTGCTACTTCACACTGATATCGTCCAGATTCATTCTGTTGCAGCATCATCAACTTCTTTTATTGCGAGTGCTGCTCTCGACAGCATGTCAGCAACGTGCATTTGTTTTGCTTGCTTGCATGTCATATCCAGACGATACTTCCAAAAAAAAAGTAATATTATTTGCAGTTGCTTTGGAACAGATAGTAGTGATTTAAGAAAATGCTTTGACGTGGCTTTGTGGTTAGACTCCATTGTTACTTTGTCTCTCCCAGGCAAGTATTGATAAAAATGCTCACAAGCAAAACCAATAAATAGCCAGGCACTTTTTCTCAATCTGAAAGTAGCCTTGTTCACTTTGCATTAACGCCCTGGTTGCAAATGTGACTGGTTGTCCCTGCTGCATTAAGGTTGCCTCAAGACCTATCTCACTGGTGTCACACTGCCAAGTGACTCTTTATTGATATCATAGTACTTGGCACTATGAGAGTGTAAGTCTGTGAGAGTGAGAGCATGAGAAAGTGAGTGTGTATGAGCGTGAGTGTGGCACCGGTGTTTCCATCATGTTTCATTTTAGTGAACACTGCTTCTCAGTCTGCACCCCAACATTACTACACATCGTTGACAGCGAGTTTGCCTAATGGTTCACACTCTGATGACGAGTTAGGCAAAATTTATGCTAGATAGTCCATGAATCCAACAAATCATTGCATTGCTTTGACATCTTTGATCACTGCATCGCTGCTTCAACTCTCATTTTGACAGGATATTGGCAAAGACCCTCACTACAAGAAGGATGTGGAAGCTATTGAGAGGGTGCAGAGGAGATTTATAAGGATGTTGCCTGGATTGGGTGGCATGCCTTATGAGGATAGGTTGAGGGAGCTAGGTCTTTCCTCCCTGGAGAGACGAACGTTGAGAGGCGACCTGATAGAGGTTTATAAGATGTTGAGAGGTATAGATAGGGTGGATTCTCAGAGGCTATATCCCAGGGCTGAAACAGTCGCTACGAGAGGACACAGGTTTAAGGTGCTGGGGAGCAGGTACAGAGGAGATGTGAGGGGTAAGTTTTTCACTCAGAGAGTGGTGAGTGAGTGGAATTGGCTGCCGTTGGTGGTGGTGGAGGCGAACTCGTTGGGGTCTTTTAAGAGACTTCTGGATGAGTACATGGGGTTTAATGGGATTGAGGGTTATAGATAGGCCTGGAAGGTAGGGATATGATCGGCGCAACTTGTGGGCCGAATGGCCTGTTTGTGCTGTGGTGTTCTATGTTAAGACATTTTGCTGTCAGCACATGTCCTATGTGCTTAACTTCAGGCGTTTTGAGTTGCAATTTTTTCTTGTTCAGCTTCAGGTTCATCTGGTGAGCTCCCTCTTGCAGTTGCACTAGAGTCTGATTGAAGTCAGCTTTGGTTTCTTTCATAGAATCTCTACTGTGCAGGAGGCCATTTGGCCCATCAAGTCTGTACCGACCACAATCCCACCCAGCCTTTTCCCATAACCACACACATTTACCTTGCCAATTTCCCTGACAGTAAGGTCAATTTAGCATGGCCAATCAACCTAATCCACACATCTTTGCACTGTGGGAGCAAATTGGAGCACCCAGAGAAAACCCTTGCAGACACAGGGAGAATGTGCAAACTCCACACAGACAATGCCTCGAGGCTGGAATTGAACCAGGGTCCTGGTGCTGTGAGGCTAACCATTGCCACCGTGCCACTCCAATACTCCCGTGCCACTCCAATCTTCTTCCATTGTATCTCCACATCCATAGACTAGAAAGTCACTCACTATAATTTCCACTCCAGGCAGATTACTGACCATCTTATGTTGTCTATGTTGATACTCTTCTGGAGCCGTGGATGCCAAATGGGATGCGCAACCAAATGGCAACCAGAACGTAGTTAGAAATCTGCTGCTTTCCTCTAGCTTCAGTTGCCAGTAACCATCTTTCACATCTAGTGTAGTAAAGATTCTTTCTTTGGCAAAATTTCTTTGATAGTTGGCATCTCAACACTTTAAGTCATTTGGGTCTCAGCATACCAACAGCTTTCCAGATTATTTCACTGTGCCATGCTGCGAATCCAACCTGTAGAAATTGTTACTTTCTTGATTATTCCCTTCTTTTCCAGCTGTTCTATCTTTTTCTTTGGTGTGACTTGAGGGAAGTCTTCTCAACAGGTGCTGAATTGGTCTTACACTCTCATCTACTTACAAATGTTGTAAACACATCTTTGTACTCCTCTACGATCTGTTCAGCAAAGGTTTAGTGTGCTGTGACACATACATTTCTTTTGGTACTTAATAGGGTTACCAAGCCAAGCTTTAGGCTTATTTCGGCTGAGACAAGTAGCTTTTGCTTATTGTCTATGACCTGGAACTCTAGCTTTTCATTCTTGCCACTGCATTGGGCTCTCAGATTAGATTGTCCTTTTGGCAGGACTATTATGCCATCATATAGCCTTAACATTACTTTTGCAGACTTTATTTTTGGATCGCCATGATGAGCTGCTTCGCACAGGTCTGTGAAGGTCATGGGGTGAAATTTTGCTGTCCTGCCCACCACAGAAATCATACCGCTGAGACAGGAACCATGAAAAGGTCTGTTGACCTCAGGCAGGATTTTCCCGACTTGGGGCAAGAGTGGACGGAAAATCCTGCCCATGATGTTGGATGATGCACCAATGTCTATCTAACAATTCACCTGATGCTCTCCTTCTGTGATCATCATTCTAATAGTCACAATCATTTTTCACTTATAGACTTAACAGAGCCAACCTGTTGTGTAGTAATTCATCAGACTCTTCAGCTGGTATTTGTCCAGTGGTCATCTGTATAGACTTGTTTTCCTTTTTAGCAGAAAATGGTTCTGCTTCGCATATCTAAAACATTGCTTTCCTCATTCTAGACAGTGCTTCTTTTCCTTTATATGATATCCTCCACAGTATTTGCGTCCTGCCTTTTGTCCGTGATTGTTCTGCTCTTTTGGCATGTAATGTTTATCAGCATAATACAAAGCCAGGTATGTTCTGCCCATACATATGCTCTAACTGCCATTTTCCATCTGCACTTCTACACATGTCTATTGTTTTCTTGAGAGTACATTTTTCCTCTCTTGGTAGACTTGCTCTCATTATCTATTATGCCCAAGACAGTTCTACCTTTAATGAGATCATTTTTTAGTTGCTCAAATTCACAGCTATGTCACTACAGTCACAAACTGAACAATGGACTCTGACTCCACCTTGAAAATTTGTGACTTTTTGGGTACAATTTCAAGGTAGCACTGAGGCCAGTAACCTAGCAAAGCCAATAGAATCTCACTAGTCAATCATCTACCTGCACCACTGTGATGTCACACCTTGATTTTTATTTCAGATATTCCCCCAGTACAAACTCCCATGCTCTCTCCCTGTTTTTTACCCCCGCTGTACTCACTAACTCTCGGAATGAACTCGCGCTCTCTCTCTCCCCGTTTTTATCCTCCGTTGTACTTGCTGACTTTCAGAATGAACTCCTGGGCTCTCTCTCTTGTTTTTATCCTCCCAATGTACTCGCTGACTCTCAGAGTGAACTTCTGCACTCTCCCTCCCCCTGCTTTTATTCCCTGCTGTACCTGCTGACTCTTAAAGTGAACTTCTGCACTCTCGCTCTCTGCACTTTTATCCTCTGCTATTCTGACTCTCGGAATGAATCCCTGCTCTCTCTTTCCATGCTTTAACAACCAACTGTTGCCACTGACTCTCCAAGTGAACTCCTGTTCTCTCTCTCTCTCTCTCTCTGTGCCCCTGTTTTTTGTTACATTGCCCTTTTGAAGGGCTGTGAATTAACTTCTTCCCTGCTACCATCAACTTCTGAATGGACCTACCTCATATTAAATTGATTTTTCTCTGCACCCTAGCTAGACTGTAACACTACATTCTGCTCCCTCTCCTTTCCTTCTCGATATACAGTATGCTTTGCCTGTATAAAGCTAGAAACCATACTTTTCACTGCATACCAACACACATGACAATAGTAAATCAGATAAAATCAAATATTTGTTGCCTCACCCTAACTGCCCTTGAGATGTTGGTAGCATGCTACCTTCTTGAGCTACTATATCCATTTGGTGCAAGTACATTTAAAGTGCTTTTAGGGAGTTCCAGGATTTTTACCCAGCAACAGCGAAGGAATGTTAATATAGTTTCAAGTCAGGAACTTTCATGTAGCGGTGCTGTGGGCAGTTTGAAATGATCTATTTTGGTAAGAAGAATGGAACCCATAATATAACCAGGAAATATGAAAAGAAAAAAATCACAAAAAGATGACATACAAATGCAGTAAGCAATTAGACAGGTGAATGATACATTAGCCATCGTTGCAAAGGTGAAAGCATAAGAGTAAGGAAGTTTTAATACAATTGTACAAAGATTTTGATAAGACCAAATCTGGAGTACTGTGCGCAGTTTTGATCTCCGTAACTGATCTAGGATATACTTTACCTGCAAGGGTGAACAATGACAGTTCACTAGATTAATTCTTCAGATGAGAAGGTTGGTCTGTGATGATACATTGACTAGAAATGGGCCTCTACTCTGTAGAGTTCAGAAAAATGAAATCTGATCTCATTAAAGGATAAGATTCTGAGGAAGCTTAATGGGACAGAGCTTGTTTTCCCCATGCCAGAGAGTCTAGAATTCAGGACCATAATCTCAATTGGTTATTTGAGTCTGAAGTGAGGAGGAATTTCCTCATTCCAAGGACTGTGAATCCTGAGAATTCTCTATCAGAACACTGAGGGTGTTCAGCATTGAGTCTTTCCTAATTCATGGTTGTGGATGTTGCCTGACTGGATCTTGAACTGAGTGGTAAATTCCAGTTAAGCTCGGCAGATTTCCTTTCCTAAAACTCGTTAGTGAACCAGATGAGTTTTAATGACAATCAATGATACTGAAGCTAGCTTTATATTCAAGGTTTTATTAACTGAATTTAAACTCCACCTGCTGCTGGGAGGGATTTGAACCCATATCCAAAGCATTAACATGGGTCTCTGAATGTTTATTCCTGTGACATTGCCACTATGCTACCATCTCCCCAACCTGTGGTTCAGTTGATGGCACACTGATCTTTGAGTCACAGGGTTCTGGGTTCAAGTCCCAAGCGAGAGCTTGAACACAAAAAATCAAGGTTGAAACTCCAGTGGAAAACTGAAGGAACACTGCATTTTGAGCGTTCTTAAAACTGAGGTCCACCAACATTTGAGCATTCATAGAATCAAAGAATATGAGGTTAGAGCAGGAACGTGGACATAATTTAAATGCTCAAAAATTATCATATTGAATGGCAGAGCAGTTTCAGGGAACTGTAAGATTTACTTCTATATTATGTTTTTCTGTTACTGAATTGTTCTTAGGCACTGAGTATTTTCATAGTCTGTTGGTTACTGGCTATTTTTCAGATGCTGGCTATTGCTCAGTCTCACTTCAGTTGTTATTTGCCAATCCTTCTGCATAAAGAAATTAGATACAATTCCTGGGGTTAAGGGGATATGAAGGGGAATGAGGGATGGCTTGTACTCATTAGAGTTTAGAAGAATGAGGGGAGATCTCATTGAGACGTATAAGATGATGAATGGGATGGATAGGATAGAGGTGGAAAGACTCTTCCCGCTCAGAAAGGACAGTAGGACTAGGGGGCACAGCCTCAAGATAAAGGGGGGGCGGTTTAGAACGGAGTTGAGGAGGAACTTCTTCACTCAAAGGGTGGTGAATCTCTGGAATTCTCTGCTCGTTGAAGTGGTGGAGGCTACCTCGCCAAATATTTTTAAGATGCGGGTTGATGGGTTTCTGATAAGAGAGGGGATTAAGGGTTATGGGGAGAGGGCGGGAATGTGGAACTGAGCCACGACAGATCAGCCATGATCTTATTGAATGGCGGGGCAGGCTCGAAGGGCTAGATGGCCTACTCCTGCTCCTATTTCTTATGTTCTTATGGGGGGGCAGCGAGGGTGGGATCAGGATATTGAATTTGATGATCAGCCAAGATCAAAATGAGTGGCAGAGCAAGTTCAGAGAGCAGAATTGCCTACTCCTGTTTCTATTTTTGATGCAAGTTTCTACATTACTGGCTATTCTCAAACCTTCTGTAGCTATTTCATAGAATGCCTACAGTGTAGAAGCAGCCATTCAGCCTATCAAGTCTGCATCAAATATCTCTTACACAGGCCCTATCACTGTAACCCCACATATTTATCCCACTGAGCTGCTTAACCTGCATATTTTTGGACACTAAGGGGAAATTTAGCATGGCCAATTCACCTAACCCACACATTTTGGACTGTGGGAAGAAACTGGAGCACCCAGAGGAAACCCACACAGACACAGGGAGAATTTGCAAACTTCACAGAAAGTCACCCAAGTCTGGAATCGAATCCTGGGTCCCTGGTGCTGTGAGGCAGCAATGCTAATCACTGCATCACCATGCAACCCAATTCAGTGCTCTTTGTCTCAGCCCCTGCCGAGTTCAGTCGCTCGTATGATTCACTGGGTATTTGTCAGTCCCTGCTCTCATTCACTGGCTATTTCTCAGTTCCTGGACCTACTCACCAGCTATTTCTCAGTCCCTTGTCTTACTCTCCAGCAACTTCACAGTCCCTTGACTCATTCACAAGCTATTTCTCGGTCCCCCATCTCACGACGGGCTATTTCTCATTCCCTTTTCTCATTCACAGGCTGTTCTTTAATCTCTCATCTCATTCAGTGGTTAGTTCTCAGTCTCACTTCTCAATTCACAGGCTATTTTCCAATCCCTCAAATCATTCACTGGTTTTTCAAGTCCCCAGTTTTGTTCACTGACTGTTTCTCAGCCCCTGCTCAAATTCATAGGCTATTTTTTCAATCCCTCTTCTCAACCCCTTGCTATTTTCAGTACCTTTTTCAGTCTCTGGCTATTTTCCAGCTTCTCATCACATTCACCAGCTATTACCAATCCCTCATTCACTGGCTATTTCTCAGTCCTTCATCTCATTTGGCTTTTTCTGTCCTTTTTCCTAATTCATTGGCTTTTTCTCAGCCCCTCCCAATCCCAGCTATTCCTCAGCTCCTATTCTCAGTTCCTGGCCATTTCTCAGTCATTCTTCCCAGTCCCTGGTATTTCTCATTCACTGGCTATTTCTCAGACCCTGTCTCCTTCACAGGCTATTTCTCAGTCATGCTTCTTCATGTAGGAGGCACACTGGTTAGCACTGCTGCCTCACAGCACCACAGCATGTTCAATTCCCGGTTTGGGTTACTGGCTTTGTGGAGTCTGCACATTTTCCCTGTGTATGTGTGGGTTTCCTCTGGGTGCTCTGGTTTTCTCCCACAGTCTGAAAGACGTGCTGGTTAGGGCGCATTGGCTGTGCTAAATTCTCCTCCAGTGTACCCAAATAGGCCCCGGAATGCGGCGACTAGGGGATTTTCACAGTAACTTCATTGCAATGTTAGCATAACCCTACTTGTGACACTAATAAATAAAGTTTTATATATAATTCCTGGCTATTTTTCATTCACTAGCTATTTCTCGGTAACCTAACATTTATCTATCTTCCTTCCTGTCGCAATTTCCCAGCCCGTCTCTTTTCTCCTCCGTTTCCCACCTCAGTTCGGTGATTGTCCAAAGCCCGCGTCGATGCTGAGCCGACGCCACCTCCATCACGCAGTGTTTGAGCCCTGAGGCAGCTGGCTCCGGGCAGCCGTTGGGCTCAGCACGCGCACCGCCAACCGTCCGCTCAACACGCTGGCTGACTGCTCCTTCCGCACGCGCATCGGCCCTTACCCCCACCACCACCACCTTAGAGCACGTGCTGAGCGGACGGTTGCTCTTGACCTGTCCTTTGCGTTATGCGAGTCCGAGCGCCCTCAATACCGAGTGCGGAACCGCTCACTAAGGCGTCGGGGAGTAACACCTCAGGGAATATTCGACGTTTGAAAAAAAGGATTGGCCTAATAGTTCAGGAATCAAGTGAAAATGCTCAGGTAATTTGATGTCTGCTTTACCTAATGCATTTTATTCATGTTTCATTATTTTTGTGTATAATTTTCGGTGTGGCACCGCTGGAGCTGTTGAATCAAGCGAATGTTTGTTGATATCGACCTTACAACGTACGAATTATACAGGGTTCGGTTTAGAGCTGCTGACTAGAGTTATTGTACACTGGGTTCAGATCTGTGTCAGCCGTGACTTAAAAGCACCCGCAGTATTTTGCTTTTATATAGAAATGCATTCGAGTTCCACTCCGAAGGCTTAGGGCGGAGTTATCTCATTATTAGACAGCGTTGTACAGTAGGCAGAAAAAATACGGTGTGGGCACTCTATTCCTACTCAGGGTTTCCGAAAAAAAAAGTTGAGGGACAGGTCCCACAATGTCATCCTGGTGCCAGCAACATAATCTGCAAAAGATCAGGTCGTAAAAATTAAAAATAGAACCCCCCCCCCCCCCCCCGCTCCCAGAACTAACTTACATGGGTGGACGCTATCTGCAACTGCCTAACACCTGTGCCCACACCGTACAAATCTTTCTATTCCTACCCCCCATGGTCCACAGCAGAGGTGAAGGCAGACTGCTATCTGCCTGTCCTTGTGATGACCTTGGTGGGTGTCCTCTAGGGCCAAGACCCGAAAGACCCCGGCCTGCTTTCAGGGTATTGCTGTATGGTGTTGCTACCGTCATTAACCTGAGGAACCGGAGCTGGTTCGATCACAGGAGGAGGGGAGTCGGACAGGCTGGAAACTGCCTAAGTGTCTTGGGTAGGATGCCACATGCCTTGCACCAGCTTCTTCTCACTATGGGTTCTTGAGGGCCCTTGGCTTCTTCTTTGGGATAGAGGGGCAGCTGGAATGAGGTCAAAAATCACCTCTATCCTCTGGCATTAGATGTCCAAAAGTGCCTGAACCATAGAGATGAAGGCCTGCACCATGGACTTCATGACCTGCACCATAGAGTACACATCGTGCACCATGGGGTTTATGGCCCCCACCAGTGCAAGACGGAAGTTTTGCACCAAGGTGTCTAGTGATTCTGCCACTTTCGCAGCATTGACCTAGCTGCTTGGGAGTGCTGGCACAATCTCCTCATAGAGAAGACATTGGGATTCTTCCATTTGGCCTTTCAATCCCAGGAGTGTGGCTGACATCACTTTCTGATGTTCCCTGACTGTGCCTTTGGAGCTCTAACAACTGAGGCATGACCGAGTCCAGAGGCATGCCGTCTGATGGGCTCAGCAGAGTCCTGGCCTCCAGCCATGTAACAAGTGTCAGCTCCCTGGACTCTCCCTGTCTCTGCCTGCACTAAATCAGAGAGAGTGAGGTCCTCACTGGATTATCATCCCAAGGCCTCTCTAGTAGCACCTCCCACTGAGGTAGGTGTTCATCCATCTCTGTCTTGTACCACTCACTGCAAGGGAAGAAAGAGTGTGAAATGGAGGAATCACCTCCTATGGCTGACCCTTTGCCCATCCCACTCTGATCACTGACTACTGAGATAGCCATTCCATTGAGGACCTTTCCCTTGTAATCTCCCAAAACTGATAATGCCCCACAATGCTCTTTCACCACTCAGCCTGAACGAGTGGCCACAGATTTGGAAATCCTCCTATCCCTTGAATTCTCATGTAAGGCACAGGTATCTGCTCTTGAGTCACTACCCCACTACTGTGTTATCCTGTCAAGGGGAAGGAGTGGGTAGGCTCTGAACGGACCTTGCAGGCCATAGCTGATGGAGCAGAATATTCTGCTCAGCCTTTTAGCCTTTGTCCTTTGTCAGAGAGGGTTTCTGTGCTCATCCTCTCAGTGAGTAGTGAAAGGAAACCTTGACACTCACAGACTAGGGAGGTCAACGTTATCAGTGACACTCACATAAGTGGTAACTAAATGGGTGTAATTGGCTCAGCTGTCAAACTCAAGGAATGTTAAGAGACTAGTGAGTCAATAATCTGGTAGGTGCCCGCTGGGCACAGTGGGGACTGGGGTGCTTTACAGACTCTTAGTCATGTTTTGGTTTAATGTTTTAAGTTTCACTTGTAATTTGCTTTTTGGTTTAGGCAGTAGCCCTTCAAGGGGCTGACCCTTTAATTTGTCCCTCAGCTTGTTTGATTTAGTTTAGTTGCTTATTTGATTTATCCAAATAGAGATGTTATACCTCTCTATTAGAGAGTTAAATGCTCAGTCACAAACTTAACAAGCACTGCCCCCAGACTCGTAGATCATTCAGGCCTTTTCTACTGGACAGCCACCTAACCCATTTGCCCAGGCTTCCCTTTCCTGTGTCAGGGTCCTTGGAAAAGACAGAGGACCATCAGCTGAAGATTTTAACCTAGGGTGGTACGCCTTTTAAAGCAATATGTGCTTCCCCCTTCAGATCCAATCCACTTCACCTTCTATCAAATAGGTCATTGCCTCTCTGACCCTCCGCCCCCATGTCTCAGCCCAACCAAATGCGCCCCCCCACCTCTGACAGTTTGCCTCTCTGAGTTCAGAGCCCTGCCAGCTCAACCCTCCAAACTGCCTTACTAGCTCTCCTCCACCTGAGGTGTCTAGCTAGTGACTACCCTCAACCCTGCAATTACATTTCCCCCTTCCCCCATGTCTCCTACCTTTGCACACACAATGGTTACATAGAACATAGAACATTACAGCGCAGAACAGGCCCTTCGGCCCATGATGTTGCGCCGACCAGTTAAAAAACAATGACCCACTAATCTAAACCAATCCCGTTACCTCCTGGTACAACTGCTTGTTGAGCCTCCAATGCTCCACCTGCTCTGCCCCCACCTCCACCTTGGTGCCCTGAGCAGCCTTGCCTGTTAAAGACTATACCCCCCTGTCTCAGATACTCTGAGCCCCTTTGCTTATTCCAACCTCAGTCCTCCACCTCAAAACACATAGCTGGCTCCCCCTGACCTTTCAGATGCCCTTTCTGCCCTCTGAGGAAGCGGTGGCCTGTGGCAAACTGCATGCTCACCTCCGAACTCCCTTCAGAAATAAACTTGCCAGTTTCCCAAGTTTAAAAAACTGTCATGGAGTATGTTACAATGAGTGGACTTTCCAACATGGGCAGAGGATGATGCCAGTTGGCCTGCTAATGATGTTAAAGTGTATTCAAATGAGATTTCTGACATTGCACGGTGGGAACCGTTACATCGCCAGTGGGGAACAGAGACAGTGTCACTGGGAAATCCTGCCTGCATAAATTGTGTTTTCAACCTCTCTTGATATTTTGTTATATCACCATTTATGCTCATGGCTTTTATGCTTTTGTCTTTGTCAGTTGTACAACTGAACTTTAATCAAAATAAAATATAATTCAAAGTTTTTCCCAAATCTAGGTGCACAATCTTAAATGAACATAATCAGATATCCATCTTCACATTTCTGTGCAATTTGGAAGTATTGATCCCTGTCATGGGTTATGAATTGAAAATGCTAAACTTTATGTGGTATTCCCAGATTGCAAACCCAAGTAATATAAGAACATAAGAAATAGGAGCAGGAGTAGGCCATCTGGCCCTTCGAGCCTGCCCTGCCATTCAATAAGATCATGGCTGATCTGTCGTGGCTCAGTTCCACATTCCCGCCCTCTCCCCATAACCCTTAATCCCCTCTCTTATCAGAAACCCATCAACCCGCGTCTTAAAAATATTTAGCGAGGTAGCCTCCACCACTTCAACAGGCAGAGAATTCCAGAGATTCACCACCCTTTGAGTGAAGAAGTTCTTCCTCAACTCCGTTCTAAACGGCCCCCCCTTTATCTTGAGGCTGTGCCCCCTAGTCCTACTGTCCTTTCTGTGTGGGAAGAGTCTTTCCACCTCTATCCTATCCATCCCATTCATCATCTTATACGTCTCAATGAGATCTCCCCTCATTCTTCTAAACTCTAACGAGTACAAGCCTAGTTGATTCAGCCTCTCCTCATAGCTCAACCCCTTCAACTCCGGTATCAGCCTAGTAAACCCCCTCTGCACTCCCTCCAAGGCCAAAATATCCTTGCGTAAGTACGGCACCCAAAACTGCACACAGTACTCCAGCTGCGGCCTCACCAATGCCCTATATAGCCGCAGCAAGACCTCCCTACTTTTATATTCAATCCCCCTCGCTATGAAGGCCAGCATCCCATTCGCCTTCCTGACCACCTGCTGCACCTGCAAGCTGGGTTTTTGCGACTCATGCACAAGACCACACAGTTTAATTCAGTTCAAACCCAAAAAGCCTGACTCAAGTATCTCACTAATAATAAATCTGTGCATAGAGAAAATAACCTCTGCTAAGAGAAAATAAATTGGCTAAAAGGCTTCATTTCTCAAAGATAAGGTTACAGAAAATTAAATGACTTTTAGTTCTGTGAACCAAACAGGGATGGCGCTATCAAAAAAAAGACACTTTTTCTAAGATGCACTTACAAATAAGAAAGTCTGTAACTTTCTAAAGCACTCACAATCAGGAACGCTCTAAATATTCCTTCCCAATCATACAGTTGTGCAGCCCTTAAGTTTACTTTTACTCTAATTCTTCCAGTCACATTTCATTCTTCATGGCACAGAACTGATGCAAGTTAAGAACATAAGAAGTAGGAGCAGGAGTAGGCCATCTAGCCCCTCGAGCCTGCCCCGCCATTCAATAAGATCATGGCTGATCTGTCGTGTCTTGTTTCTAGCCTGATTAATAATAAATCTAAGTCTGTCCTGTGTCTCATCACAAACTTCCTCAACATTGGTTGTGTGTGCCATCGTTAATGAATTGCTACAATACTACTGGTAGGGAGGTTTCTCTCCTTATATATGTTAACAACCAACCATGTCAATCTAAGGATCCCACTTACTGGTTACTGATACATTTTGGCCTAACTGTTGTCATTATAGTAAATTTATAACCCTTTGGGTTGTGTGTTTAATGGCTTGAAACTAACTCCATATTGGTTACAATTATCATTTTTATTTAAGCATAAGTGAGACAATGGGATATTTGAGCAGATTTCTTCAAGGAATGACTGAAAATTATATTCCTCAGTTGATTCTTGAGTATAAGGCATAGCACATTCCCCACACCTCCTACTCACATATGCCATGTTCTAAATTTTGCCGGGGTTCATAGCTTTACCTGTATCCAGCTGTTCCATGTGCTCAACTGTTTTTGATATAGTTGGGTGAATCAAATTGGATGAGACTGATGTCTGTGTTGGTAGGGACTTTGAGGAGATCAAGATGGAACATCCATTCGTACTTCTGCTTGAAAATGGTTCCAAATAATCGTTGAAGGTGAAAATGCTCATGTAGCCTCCTCCCCTACCATTAGTTGTTTAGTTGTCCATCACTGTTCTTGACTAGATATCACACCACAGATGGTTGTGGGATCACTAAGACGTGCTGCTTCCACTGTTTAGCAAGCAGGCAGTCCTCTGTAGCAGCTTAACAGGTCAGCACCTCATTCTCAGACATGCACACTTCATTTCATTAATATAGAAATGATTTCTCAATTGGCCAGCATTACTTTACCAACCTGTTTAATATTGGTGATTGTGAGAGGGATTGGTCATATTGTTTGAAAATTAGAACACCTGTGCATGAGCAGCAAAAGAAGTTCCCAAGTCTGGGCTAGTTGGTCACAGAAGTGTTCTTGATGGTAATAATGCAGGACAGTGCCAATTAAATCTTGTTCTGAGGTCAGCACCAAGAATTTTGCCTTCCGTCACTGACCTGAACCTACTGTCAAGCATCATTTGGTGCCATATACCATCTTTAATTGAGAGTTAACAGTGTATTTGAGCGTAAGTCTACTCCCCCAATTGTCTGCTTGCATGGTCCACACATGTATCACTTTTCTGTTACACTAGGACTATAATGAACCCCCCAAATAATTGGGGAAGGATAGATGTGCCTTGCACAGATTATCTCTTCATCAGTTGTTTGTTGCATTGACAAGATTACTGAGTTCTGATCTCTATGTGGAATGGTTTTTATAATAGTCATTCTGGGCCTACTAGTTTGGCAGGGGGTGAATTACCTGAGGGGGATCTAGAGAGTAGGGCCAGTAAGACTCAGAGGAGGAGCAGGCAAGGTGTGGTTCATGATCAAAGAGGGTCTGGTGGACTGAAGTGCATTTGTTTCAGTGTGAGAAGTATAACAGGTAAGGCAGATAAACTTAGAGCTTGGATTAGTACTTCAAGCTGTGATGTTGTTGCCATTACAGAGACTTGGTTAAGAGAAGGACAGGATTGGCAGCTTAACGTTCCAGGACACAGATGTTTCAGGTGGAATAGAGGGGGATATAAAAGGGGTGGGGGAATTACACTACTGGTTAAGGAGAATAAGGTAAGAAGTCTCACAACACCAGGTTAAAGTCCAACGGGCACAATCTTTCAGAGTATCACTCACCTGAAGAAGGAGTGACATTCGGAAGTTTGTGCTACCAAATAAACCTGTTGGACTTTAATCTAATATTGTGAGACTTCTTACTGTGCTTACCCCAGTCCAACATTAAGGAGAATATCGCAGCTGTATTGTGGGAGGACACCTCAGACGACTTATATGGAAAGGCAATATGGGTAGAGCTCAGGAATAAGAAGAGTGTAGTCACAATGTTGGGAGTTTACTCTAGGTCTTTCAACAGCCAGAATGAAATAGAGGAACAGATATGCAGGCAGATTTTGGCAATGTGTAAAAGTACAAGGGTTGGTGTGTGTGATTTTAACTTCCTCTATATTGACTGAGACTCATGTAATGCTAGGGGTGTGGATGGGGCAGAGTTTGTAAGAAACATCCAGAAGGGCTTCTTAAAACAGTATGTAGATAGTCCAACTAGGGAAGGAGTCGTACTGGACCTGGTATTGGGGAATGAGCCTGGCCAGGTGGTCGACGTTTCAGTGGGGTAGCAGTTCAGGAACAGTGATCACAATTCAGAAAGCTTTAAGGTACTGATGGATAAAGACAAGTGTAATCCTCAGCTAAAGGTGCTAAATTGAGAGAAGGCTAATTACAACAATATTTGGCAGGAACTGAAGAATGTAGATTGGGGGAATGTTTGAGGGCAAATCAACATTTGGCATGTGGGAGGCTTTCAGATGTAAGTTGAGAGGAATTTAGGACTGGCATGTTCCTGTGAGGATAAAGGTATGGCAAATTTCAGGAACCTTGGATAATAAGAAATATTGTGAGTCTAGTCAAAACGAAAAATGAAGCATTGATCAAGGTTAGGAGGCTGGGAACACGTGAAGCAAGTGTGGAATACAAGGGAAGTAGAAACAAACTTAAGCAAGGAATCAGGAGTCACGAAAAGTTATTGGCCAGCAGGATTAAGGAAAATCCTAAGACTTTTCATACATATATAAACAGCATGAGGGTAAGCAGGGAGAGTGTTGGCCTATTCGAGGACAGGTAAGGGAACCTGTACATGGAGCTGGAGTTTATGGGCAAGGTATTAAATGAGTGGTTTACATAAGTACTAACAAAAGAGATTGACTTGGCGAATGATGAGTCTGGGGAAGGGTGTGTAGATAATTTGGGTCATGTTGAGATCAAAAAGGAGAAGGTATTGGGAGTCCTGAAAAACATTAAGGTAACCATTCCCCAGGGCCTGATGGGATATACCCCAAAGTACTGAGAGAGGCAAGGGAGGAAATTATTGGGGCTTTGAGAGAAATCTTTGACTGGTGAGATGGAGGTCCCAGAAGATTGGAGAACAGCCAATGTTGTTTCTTTGTTTAAGAAGGGTAGCAAGGATAATCCACGTAATTACAGGCCAGTGAGCTTTACGTCATTGGGTGGGCAATTATTGGAGAGGGCTCTTTAAGACAGGATTTACTATCACTTGGAAAAATGTAGACGTATGAGTGAGAGGCCGTGTGGTTTTCTGAAGGGGAAGCCGTGTCTCCCGAATTTGATCGAATTTTTCGAGGAAGTGACAAAGATGATTGATGAGGGTAGGGCAGTGGATGTTGTCTACATGGTCTTCAGAAAGGTCTTTGACAAGGTCCCTCATGGCAGACTGGTGTAGAAGGTGAAGTCACCTGGGATCAGAGGATCGCTTGGATACAGGACTGGCTTGGTCATAGAAGTAGAGATGCCAGCGTTGGACTAGGGTAAACACAGTAAAAGTCTCACAACACCAGGTTAAAGTCCAACCCCCTTAGACTTTACCTAGTGTTCTGCGACTTCTTACTCAGTCATAGAAAACAGGGTAGCAGTGGAAGGGTGCGTTTCTGAATGGAGGGCAATGACAAGTGGCATTCCTGAGGAATCAGTGCTGGGACCTTTGCTGTTTGTACTATGTGTAAATGATTTGGAGGAAAACATAAGTAGTTTGATTAGTAAGTTTGTGGACGACATAGGTTGGTGGAATTACAAATAGCAATGAGGACTGTCGGCGCATACAGCAGGATATAGATCGGATGGAGACTTGGGCGAAGAGATGGCAGATGGAGTTTAATCCGGACAAATGTGAGGTAATGCATTTTGAAAGGTCTAATACAGATGGGAAATATACAGTAAATGGAAGAACCCTTAAAAGGATTGATAGGCAGGGGGATCTGGGTGTACAGGTATACAGGTCACAAAGTGGCAACGCAGATGGAGAAGGTAGTCAAGAAGGCATACGGCATGCTTGCCGTCAACAGCCGGGGCATTGAGTTTAAAAATTGACAAGTCATGTTGCAGTTTTATAGAAGTTTAGTTGGGCCACAACTGGAATATGGCGGGGGGGGTGTAATTTACAGGATTCACGCATGCGTTCCTGTCGCACACACATCTCCTAGTGCCGGACATCCAGTCTGAGCCTTGCTGGAAACCAGTGGGAACACAAGGTAAGCACTTTGCAAGTGTTTTTAATCTTATTTTAATATGATTAGCGGGCCCAGGACTGAATTCTCCTGGCCCACTAGCATTTCCCACCCCTTCAGGAGTATTTCACTCCAGCAGGGTTCCAACTATTTCCCCGCTTTTGGGGAACATTCGCACTTTAGCCCCTTTTTGTAAATGTGTTGCTCCACCACCATGTGATGATGAAGTTCATTACTAATCTCTTTTTTCTGGTGTTCTCCATCACTGGATACTGGGCATTTAATTGATTAACAAGAACTAAAAAGGCACATTTGAAACTACTGGTGCAGAATGGACAGAGTCCATGGGGGTGGAGTGGAGGCAAGGGGGAGAAGGAGGAAAAGGGCACAGTGTTCTCTCTGCTTCTTCTGCTGCCTGATTTGTTATGGAGTGGCCCTGAAAAAGGAATGTACGTGTCCACTGGTACACTTGGCGCTTTCCACAATCAGTGGAGATCAGAGGATTGAGTACCAGCTGCTTATAATATGATTTCACCATTTTCGCTTTTTTTCTGGTGCTTTATGAAGCACGTTATTTTGTTTGGACTATTTTTTAGTTTTATATATTGTTGGTGCCCTAGGCATTTTTTATTATGATTTAATATATCTTTCGTCGCCACTTGGACCTTATGGCTGTTTACGGTGGCAGGATTTCCCCATGCTGCAGTGATTAGAGATTTGGCTGGTGCCAAGTTCTCCGACCTTGCTGCAGTTGGAGTGTGGTGTGAATGGCCAGTAAGATCACACCCTAAATGTCCCCCCACCCATCCCCAAATCTGGTTTAATTTAAAGAAGGGCTTGTTTGGAAGAAATTAAAACCTAACTTCGCTGGTAAAAAGTGGGTGCAATTCTGACCATTGGAGAGTAATATTAGGGTGTCAATTCAATATGTGAACTTGTGCTATTGCTTTCCTCCCAGGTGATTTGGGGTAAAATTTCCTTCAAAGGGACAGTATCATAAGGAAGCTGTTGTTTGGTGACAGACCACGAGATAGAAACAAATGAGGAAGATTGAGGATATTACAATTGACAATATTGTCTCCTCAATGCAGTTGCAAAACAATACCATTGGTGTACCTCAGAACCTTACAGTGACCAACTCTTGTGAAATAAAACAAGGGACACTTCAGCTGTGGGGAGGTAACCAGATGAGTGTGGAGGGGTGGTTGGGGGGTTTCTGGTGACCATAAGAGCAGAAACGGGAGGGGCTCAAAAGAACCAAAACATATAACTTGTGGGTCACAACATCATCATCTCTTTGCTGGCTCAGGCTCAGGCTTAGTCTCCCACAGGTTGTCTTAGAAATATGAGACAAAAGGCATCCAGTAAGGGGCATAACATGAACAGTCAAAGTGATCCCTTAAAATGCAGGACACACAATCATCCTGGTGTACCTTCACTCTGCTGCTAAGAAACTTGTTCTTCAAGCACTATTGATATGAAGAAATCCAAATTAATTACTGAAAAGGAGGTGATCCATTACCCTCTGATTCTGCAGAGAAAAAGACTCAGACTTCTTTGTTCACTGATTTATTCAAACAAATGAAGGGGAGTTATACCCATACAAGATGGCATACAATGGGGAGGGGGCGGGGGGGGGGGGGTGTGATTCTCCCAAAAGTGCTGAATTGGCAGCAAAACTGTTTTAGATTGCGCCAGTTCTGACAGGTCAACTTCTCACCTGAATCTCCGCACTCTGTGCAATGCAGAGGGCCCAGTCATGAATCTCATTAAAAACCCAGGGAGATAGGGCCTATTTGCACCAGAGTTTGACAGTTCTGGAGCTCTGTGAATGTGCAGAGGCCCCAAATTGTCAAACTCCCATTTGCTGACCAGCTTGATCATTGGCCAGCCTGGGACCCCTACAGTGCTGCCCCTCCAGCAGCAGCCCTCCCACCCACCCCACAGCCCGATTGCAGCCCCCACGATGATTTCCGGGCCAGTCCCAGAGCGCTCCAATGACCCACCCCCCCAGCAGTGGTGATCTCCCCACACCCCTCACCCTGGCAGACTACACCCCCCCCCGCCCACCATAACCCCCCAGCACTCCCTGCTCCTGGGGTCAGGCCCCCACATAGACAGACCCCCCCCCTTCCCTTCTGGCATACCACCCCCCTCCTCCCCCCCCCAGCCTGCCCCAATCACTGCACTCCTTCCATCCCAGACTGATCCCAATGCAGATTGGCAGTGGGACCCAGCACTTCACTGATTGCCCCTAAGCCCCGCCTGCAATAGGCCTCGCCCTCTTGGCACTGCCCAAAGTCTGATGAGCAGGGCCAAGTACCCCCCTGTGCATAGGCACTTTGTTCTTGGCGCCAGGGGCCACAGGCTGGCACTGCCAGGTGTCTATGCCTAGAGGACACCACCGCCTGAGCCCCTGGGGAGGCCCTGATTGCCCCCTACCCTTCATTCCGGCGGGATCTCCCACTAGCTCCCTGAAAGTGGGGGCTGGTCTAAACCGCATCGGAATGAAGTACTCCTGGTGAGGTGGGAGATTCAATTGGGACCCGAAAGGTCCTGATAATTAACTAATTTACATATCTAAAATAGATTCTTAAAAGATGTAAATTACTAACTTGCCTTCCCGCTGGTTTCTGGTGGGTGACTGCTCACTGGCTCTGGGAGACGTGCATACGTTCCCAGCGCATGCACAAATCCCTGTTCGAGGCTGCAGACACGCATCTCCCAGCCAGACCTGTCAGAAAAGTGACAGGTGCGGATGTGAGAATCGCAGCCAAGTCTCTGATCAGCTACAATACATCATTGTTATATTGTTGTGCAAATAATGGTTCATTTGCATTTACCATTGTATTTGCCCCCTCCTTTTAACTCCTTCAGGCCCCCACTTTGGCCCTTGACAAATGCCCAAGAAGGCCAGTTGTCAGCACTGAGAACTCGTTCCTTTATCCTTCAGATGGCCAGTCATCCACACCTATGGAGGAATCCTAAACAGCTGAGCTGTAGAGACTACCTGTTGCTCCAATCCCTTTTCTCCTTTGGCACATGTATATAGTGGATACTGGGGCATATCCCCAGGATGCCATTCAGTATTCTCTAAGGGCCCTTTGTTGATAGCAACACAAAACAATCATTCACAATAATACCACTAAACAAGGACAGTCAGCCCGATCCAATTTTTTAATCTGGGATGGAGATCTGGGATGGAGAGAGGGGCGGCACAGTGGTTACTCTGCTGCTTCACAGTGCCAGAGGACCAGGTTCGATTCTTGGCTTGGGTCACTGTCTGTGTGGAGGTTGCACATTCTGCCCGTGTCTGTGTGGGTTTCCTCTGGTGCTCTGGTTTCCTCCCAAATTCTGAAAGAGATGCTGGTTAGGTGCATTGACCTAAATAGGCACCGGACTGTGGCGACTAGGGGAATTTCACAGTAACTTTGTTGCAGTGTTAATGTAAGCCTTACTTGTGACTAATAAATAAACTTAACTTAAATTGACTAAGGTTAACCTAGCCAATTTAGTCATCTGTTGAGTAGCCAGGTCTACTTGGATGCCTTCCCAAGTAATTTGTTCCCTTGATGCTAGTATATATTGATGTGCTATTTTTGTGGCCTGTAGCGTGACCATCTGTGCTATTTTTGTCTGGGGTTTCATCTGTAAATTTCGTATCATCCCACCAGAAGTTAAATATGTACCCTGTTGTTTGGCCTGGCATTTGGAAGTCTCCCAAAGTAAGGGTCACTTGCATACAAAAACCAGCGTTTATTATCCATCTCAGTCTCCCAAAGCATTTGGAAATCTCCCAAAGTAAGGGTCACTTGCATACAAAAACCAGCGTTTATTATACATCTCAGTCTCCCAAAGACCTCTCTGGTCTTGTCATAAAACACAGTTATATCTGTGACATCTGGACTACTTTAAACATCTCCTCCTGGATGGTTAACATCGTCAGCATATTTCACTATTGTTCATCAAAAGGGTACGACAGGTAAATATGATACCATTGTTGGATTCAGTTCAACATTCCTTGGTGCTCATCCAAATGGAATTGTTAAGGTAAGTAAAATACCCAGGAGATCTCATTCAATAAACCCACCCATCATTTTCTACTCCCAGGGTCTTGAACCGATAACTATTGTTAAAGGAAATCTCCAGGCGACACTCCTGGTGAAATGTTATTACAAACTTATTAGCCCCAACTCTGGGGTTGAGTGACCACCAGCTCTCATCATTGGTGGTGTAGGTTTATGAAATTCATGTTATATATTGCTTCAAATAAATGTTCAGCTACAATCTCATATCTAATGTCTTCTACATCTGATTTAATTCCTCAGTCAAATCTGAGACCAACATGCCGCATGCCCTTCTCTGGCTTTGTGCACCAGTGGCATTAACTAGCCCTGATTAGTAATATTCAGGACTCTGACCAGTCCTTCCCCCTATTTTTGATGGCCATCAAGGTATACTCTTGATAGGCATTATACCATAATCCTTTGGCTGTTTCGTCAGCCACCTGAGATGCGTAATGACTGAGTTCAGTGCCAAGTTAGTATCTGAAGGGTCTTCCTATATCCCTTACTAGGCTCCATCTCTACCTTTCTAATGCCAGGGCAGTCTGGGTTTTATAGTCTCTAATCTGCTTTATCCGGTATGTAGCCCATTGAATCAAACGTGGTCAGTGTGTACATTGTACTTCTGTATTGTCACCAGGCCAGTTATGTTCTGCGTCACTTCCAGAGACGCCATGGTCACATCATGCAATAGAGGTTTGGCCTTCCCTATCCTAACTATCGCATCAGGAGGAGGTGCCGTCATATTATTATAATTCCCCAGTTTGGTTTCACCTTTTCCAATGCTTCCACTAATGCATTATTTAATAACTGTAACTTCCACTCATCTGGTCTTGGATTTCTGCCTTGTATCTCAGTCAGGTATGTGCCCTCCAGACCATTTTTTCAACTTTATCCTTTTTTACCTTCACTCAAACCAGGGCATGGCAGCCTTCTGGAGTCAAGACATGGACTTCTCCGAACTCATCTATCTATCTACATTCCCACTATTTATTTTGTGGTAAGTAATCCTTTTAACAACATTTGCCTCTCGGTGGTACCAGAGGGCACCATAAATCTGTCCCATATTGGATTTCTGATGGGTTGTGGCCTCAATATGTTTTCCCCCCAGGACACACATGCCTTCCGAGTTCCACTTGCCTCTGTCCACTTAAATCTCAGGTCTAAAATTCAGACTCGTTCTATCGGACCTCCATTCTAGCCTGAAGCAACTGCAAGCGAACATTCTTTCAAGTGAAACAATACTCACCAGATAATTCATGAAGGGCTGGATGGATGCTGAAACTGGGGTGATCCAAAACCCTCTAATTCTGCAGAGACCAGACAAGACTTAGGCTGCTTTGTTCACCAATTTATTGAGCGTATGCAGGGGTGTTATACCCATAAAAGATGGCGTAAAAGGTCTCCCTGATTAACTACCGTACATCATTCTTACACTGTAATACAGATAATAGTTTATTTGCATTTACCAATCACTAAGTTACACATTCTTATTTTCTTAAAGCAATCCAATTGTGTCTGTTTACATAAAAATTACTACATTACTTCATTACGTTCTAGGCATGCACATTGATTATAATATCCAATCACTATCAGGGCACATATGCTTTATGCTTCAACTCCTTGATACTTTACTAACTCATGACTACTTGTGTTTTGTCCAGCTTCCTGCTTTGTCCATTGTTCTTGTCTTTTTTTTGAACACCTTCAACTTCAAAAAATAAGGATCAAAATATTATATAGCCTATGAAAATGCAAATTGATATTCAATCTTCCAGTAGATGGACACTGAATACAATGTACTCAGTTATTTAAATTAACACAGCAAGTAAATCCAGACATAAGCTAAGACATAATTGTCTATGATGAGATATTATAAATTAATTCACTTTAATTCAGTGATATTTGCTTAAAAGCTGATTAAATAATGCCTGTTTTCTTTTGCTTCATGTGTGTTCAGTTAATGCAAATCACCAAGTGTGTGCAAATTTACCATACACTGCTTTACACAACACCTGTACAGCTGGGTTGAGATCATCAATGTCTTTCACACATTGATGGCCCATGGAGTGGATTCAGGCGCACTGACTGGGACCTGTACGAAGAAAGGGCAACCATGTTGGAAAATAAAACAAATACCAAATATGTTGCAATTCTTAAAAATTTGCAATTGAATAAGAAGTGCTTGCTTTACCATTTCAGTGAACCGATCAACGCATGCCATGCGAATCTGTTCAGGAGTGGAAGGACTGTTCAAAGTGAAATTCCCTGTTAAACCGGTCTCTCTTCTTGCTGCTGTAATTGCATCCTTAATGGCGTAAAGCACAGAACTGCCAGCAAGCACAGCTGACTCACCAACCCCCTAGAATTGGGACAGAAATAAAAGTAGAGCTACAAACCAGGATGACTATTTCTGTTTTCTGATGTGGTAGAGTAGAATCATCGAATCCCTATAGTGCAGAAGGAAGCCATTCGGTCCATCGCATCGGTATCGACTCCCTGAAAGAGCATCTTAGCCAGACCCAAACCCTGCCCTAACCCTTCGTATTTACCATGGCTAATGCACCTAACCTATACATGTTTGGATACTAAGGGACAATTTACCAGGTCAACCCACTTAATGTGTACATCTTTGGACTGTGAGGAAACCAGAAGACACGGAGAAGACCCACATAGGTATGGGAAGAACTTGCAAACTACACAGTCACCCAAGGCTGGAATCAAACCTGAGTCCCTGGCGCTGTGAAGCAGAAGCGCAACCACTGTGCCACCATTACTTCATTACTCACCCAAACAGGCATTTGTTATTCATGAGCCTGGTATCAGTACGCTGTTTGACCATGGGACTGTTGCTTTGTTTATTTGCTGGTCAGACACATACATATATGTAGTCTCATCGCACGCGCACATGCACACACACACACACACAAACACACATTCCCTCTACTGCTATTACTTTTTCTCTCTTCTCTTTTGTGCTCCCTTTATTCATGTTCTCTCATTTCTCTCTCACTTTCTTTTTATAGCAGGATTCTTTGGACAACGATCATGGCCAGAATTTTCTGGCCGTTCATTCTGGTGGGATTCTCTGCTCCGACAGCATTGAATGGAGATTTGGCTGAACGCCAGATTCTTCGTGCTCACTTGCAGTGGCAACAGACATGAATGGCCAAAAAACTTTGGCTGTCATCTTAGATGATGTTTTTCTCTGTGCTAAGTCTAACCATACGTCTCCTGCCAGTGTCCCAGAAGAGACAAGCCAGTAGCATAGACTGAAACTTAAATATGGGAACTGTTACTCCTCATAGTTTAGTTCCACATTGGCTTTATTCACTGAGGTATAAATATCTCAGTAAAGATAAATATGCACGTTACCTGATTTGACAGACTACTAGTCCAATCATCCCAGCTTAACTGTCTGGAACTTACTTTGGAGGAGTAGATAGCTTTTGGATTTTTTGATCCAGATAGCAAAGATACGTTCAGCTGTTCTGGAATATCACAAACAGCAGGGATCTTGTACTGGCTTGGTCCCCGAGTATAAAGCACCCCTTTGGGAGAATATTTAAGCTCCTCCATGGTGAAAAGACCAAGACCCTGAGAAAAAGCACCTTCAATCTGTAATGAAGTAGAAAGAAGTGATTATCAATTTGAATATGCATACTCAAATCAATTTATAATCCAGTTTACTCATCATGCTCTAAATGATCCTTCTAAACAGACATTCTTGCCCACTTTTCGCAACATCGGGATACCTCAAACTACTTCACAATCAATTAAGTACTGAAGTGAAGTCATTGTGCAAGTTAACTGCTGCATTGCTTACATTCCACAAAAAGGTCCCATTACTATCAATGAGACAATGACCAGGTAATCTGTCCTGAAGAAGTCATATTTGTTGTAAAATGTGTGTAGTTTGGTAAATGTCATGAAAAGGTTCTGAGGCTTTGGTAGTTTAACAATAAGTGTTCATTAACTACTGGTAATTGTATACATATACACAGTATAGGGTCTAAGCTACGAGCTGACTTCATGCTTGCTTCCACACAGCACTGTCTAGTACAACACTAACCCAAGCTCAGGCCATGTGTTCCTTTGCATTACAGTGTGGGCCATACTGTACTCAGACCCATGTTAACCTTTTCTATGCCAGACCCTTATACAAAACTATACCACCTCCCCAAGTCTGTATCCAACATATTTACAATGTAATCTAGTTTAGCCAACATAAGAATATAAGAACGAGGAGCTTCTGCCCCTCGAGCCTGTTCCACCATTCAATAAACATGACTTATTTTCGTTGACTCAGATCCATTTATCCATCTGCTCCAATAACCCTTAATTCAATTATTGTACAAAACATTATCTATCCTTACCTTAAAAAACATTCAATGAGGTAGCCTCAACCCCTTCACTGGGCAGGGAATTCCACAGATTCACATATTTACATAATTTCAACTATCCCTCTGCCACGTAAGTCTCTAAGTTTACAGGTGGTCTAGAGGCCCTATAGTTCTCCCAGATCTTGTGATTGTCTTTGAGAAGGTGCCTTAGAAGTTCTGTGACCAGAGCCAGATTAAGTAAAATGTTGCCAACTGGTTAAGCATACTTAAGAATCTCTAGGGGTCCAGAATCGAGGAATTGGGACCTTGCTGATAGCTTTTATTTTCTGTGTGTCTTCCAGGATAATTTTGTTGCTGATGATATGTCCTAGGAACCAAACAGGGGTTTTGCACTACTTATATTTTCCATTTAGTGTGAGCACTTCTTTCTGCAAGTGTTCTAGGACTGCTGTAAGCTTTTTATCATGTTCTTCCACTGTTATGCTGTGGACCAAAATGTCATAGGATGGCAGATGACACCCCTAAAATGGCTGACAACTTGCATCAAAGTATTTCCATTGCCGAGGTGATTCTAAGTGGCACATGGTTAAAGTAGAATCTGCCAAACAGAGTGATGAATGTGACCAGCAATCTGGACTTTTGGTGTAGTAGAAGTTGCCAAAATCTGCTGTTAGTGTCAATTTTTGAAAACACTGTAATTTTGGTCAAACTGTTTGTTGTCCATTGTTGAACATTGGGTGGTCTGATAACATGTAACACAAGATCCTATGTCCAGTTTCAAGTTTGTGAGATGATGGTTAACCAAAATTCCAGAACACAAACCCAGAATTTTTGACCTCCCCAAATATGCACGATTCTGTTTCCTCATGTTGTGATGTCTCAATCTTATGAATCATTTTGAGATCCTCTGTGCATCTGGATGTTTTTGCTTTGCATAGCTTTTCAAAGTGCCCTATGCAGTTGCAATTAAAACATTGCACTGAGATTGCCAAACATTGATCTTGCCTGTGGGTTGCTTGGTTCCACAGCACTGACATTTTCACCCATCCTCGACTGATTGGCTGGAATCTTGCTTCCCTTAACCTGGTGTATCCCTGTTTCGCTGCTGTTTCACTAGCTGGAGAGTGGTGGTTGCCTTGTATCATGACTTGCTTTCTCCCTTGAAATCAATCTGTGCTGTAAATAGATTTTGGTTTGCTTTGAATAACCTTCTCAAAGTTTCAATATTCCATCACTTGAAGCATGTCTGAGAGTGTATCAATTCTGTTGCTGATTAGCTCATTAATGAAGCATTCAACAGGTTCTCCTGGCTGTCGGATATGTTTGTTAAACTTTGCCCTTTTGAGGATCTTATTACTTTCTAAATTAAAATATGTATCAAATGATCTTAAAACTTTGTCAGATTCTGGTGAAAATTCATTATTTCCTTATCTCACTATTATATCGTCAGCTATTGAACTGACTGAATGTAGCAGTATGTTAACCTATTGAGCTTTCTTTTTTTTATCTAGACCTGAAACAATCATATATCAAAGGAATTTCTTTCTCCAAAGTTCCCAGTTCTGTGACTGATCTGGGCCTTGGATGAGTCCATCTGGTCTGATGGAATAGATTTTTGATCCATGGTTATTAAATTTTTAGTCTATGTACAGCTTTAAAGGCTGTTCAGAAATCCAACATATGCCACCTTACACTTCTAAATGACCTTTCCTTTGCACCCCGTTCTTGGCGAATTCCCACAGTAATGGCACTTGCGATCTCTGTGTTTTAAAGTTTTTAGTAGCAATTTCTTAGATTAACTTCTTTAAGACTTTTAAAATTATTTTTGGGTCATGAAACTGTTGATTCCAGGATATTGCTGGATTTTTAATTGCCAAATTGGTTTTATTTATTTATTTTCCGATTTGAGCACCATAAGTTCAGGTGCTGACTAAGGACTCAGCTGTTCACACTGCATTTTAATCAACAATTCTGACTGTTGCTGACTTAAAATTTTTTTAAAATAATTCTGATCAAGAACTTATATTTTTCGCTCACCCCTGCTGGGCCTCCTGACTCTACACTCTCCCAATATTGAAGCTGTACTTTCATGAAATTCAACTAAGCCTTCTGCTACAGCAGGAAGGTTTATTTTTTCTGCATCCTGCTTTGGAGCTTTTCACTGGTCATCTCTTTGTGCACCTTTGCTTATGCTTTTTTCAGGTCAGAATGCTTCTGTTTTTTCAGTCTTCCAGTATTTCATTTTCTTTTCTGGTCTTTGTGAGATTCTGGGTTGTTCCATTAGCTGCCACCATGTTGTAAGATGTGTCCAGTTTGGTCAGTCTTGTGAAGTGATTCTGAATCTTGATAGTTTAACAATAAATGTTTATTTGATTTGACTTATTGTTGTCACATGTATTAGGATACAGTGAAAAGTATTGTTTCTTGCATGCTATACAGACAAAACATACTGTTCATAGAGTATATGGGGAGAAAGAAAGGAGAGGGAGCAGATTGTAATGTTATAGCCATAGATAGGGTGTAGAGAAAGATCAGGATAATATATGGTAGGTTCATTCAAAAGTCTGGTGGCAGCAGGGAAGAAGTTGTTCTTGAGTCAGTTGGTACCTGATCTCAGACATTTGTACCTTTTTCCCAACAGAAGAAGATGGAAGGAAGTATGTCTGGGGTGTGTGGGGTCCTTGATTATGCTGGGCTGCTTTTCTGAGGCAGCAGGAAGTGTAGAATATTTATTAAGTACTGGTAGCTGTATACAGTATAGGGTCTAAACTTAGAGCTGTCTCCGTGATTGTATATAAATGGCAGGTTGGGAGGCCACTAAATTACAATATTCTCTCAATGCAACAGCTCCAGTCTGGAAATAGTTTGGAAACACCAGCTGTCCGGAATGTTTTGAACAGAATCAAGCAATATAGTACTTTGGAATGAATTAAAAACATAAAATATATTTTATTACTGCTTTCTAATGTTTTATGTTTCGGATAAATATTTATACCAAATATTTACAAGAGAAAATTTAACCAGCGCCCCTTGACATTCAGTAGTATTACCATCGCTGAATCTTCCAATATTAACATCCAAGGGGCTACCATTGGCCAAAAGCTGAAGTGGACCAGCCATATAAATTCTATGGCTACAAGACCAGGTCAGAGGCTAGGAATTCTGTGATGATTAACTCACTTCCCATCTTCCCAAAGCTGGTTCATCATCGACAAGTCGTAAGTCAGGAGTGTGATGGAATACTCTTCACTTGCCTGGATGTTTCAACCATACTCAAGAATCTCAACATCAGTTACAAACATTCAGGGCAGAATTTTCCCATCCCACCCACCACAGGGATCATGGATTAATTAATTTTAAAAATCTACTACTGTGTTTTCAGGTTCACACAATTGAGGTTTTTCTACAATCCAGAAAATGCAGAAATGACTTGGTCTCAAACCTTCCTGTTTGGAGAGCTTGCAGCAGCTGCTATCTTCACAAACTGCAAAACTCAGTAGCTAATACACGTGGCAGCACAGAAACCTTGGTATTCTATCAAAACGTGTGGAGATGCATTCTCTCTATCTTCCTCTCCTTCAGTTTTCATGTCCTACCTGTCCAATGTCCACAGCTGGGTTTATACTGTTTCCTGCATCAATAATAATGTCCGTCCTGATATTCTGCCAAGCAAGAAAGTAAATTGTTAGTGTACTTCACCAAGCATAGGCTCTGGAGACTTCGGTTCAAATCTCCGGTCCTGGAATTTAGAATAAAGTACATCCGATGCTGGTTAGTCAGCTCTGTGTTGAAATATGAAGAGAGTTCAAAACCTGAATTGTGCTATGGTACCAGGAACACCTTATATCTTAGGGATATTAGAAATAGGAGGAGGCAATTCAGCTTGAAAGGCTTCTATCATTATTCAATTCAAACATGGTTGATTTTCAATTTACTTCTATTTTTCTGCCTTTATTCCACATCTCTTGATACCTTTACCCCAAGAAGAAAGTATGTAACTCTGAAGCTTGAAAAATACAATTAACTTGCAGCCTGTACCTGCCCATTTGCCAACCAATCAGCACTCTCTTCTCATGCAGTATAAGCTTTTGTTCCCTTCACAGTCAATATTCTTGTGAATTGCCTTGGTGAGTGCAAGTTAAAAAGCTTTAACAGCATGCTTCTTCTCTCAGCAACATTTTTTACTGTTTCTTCCCATCTCTCCTGAATATGGGTTAATGTTTGGGAACTCTATACATTACAGTCTTGACCATTCTTCATTTGTATGCGTGTGTAGATAGTTTGTGGAAACAACGTATTTGGCTGTGAGTGTACATCACAGCTGAACCCAAACCTCCTCTTATTTGGCATCCAAATACTTTGCAGGAGTCAATGAGTGATCAGCAACCCTGGCCAAGGTCAACACAGCATGAGGATTGAACCTGGGGATTCTGAACAGTTTGTGTGCATTATTTCCATTTTTTGAGAAGAAAGAAAAGTGATATTTACACTTTATTGCCTCAGCTCTTGGAAGAGAGGCAGAAAAGGTCATGCATTATGTGAAACTGGTCCCTAGTGAGAGCCAGCACATTCAGGAGAAGAGAATGCCAATACTCCAGGGAGGGAATATTCTTAAGAGAGATGAGGAGTTACATCAAAGAGAGTCAACACTATTAGAAGAAGTGGTGGGAGAAAGGAGTAAGAAGTCTGACAACACCAGCTTTAAGTTCAACCGATTTATTTGATAGTAAACTCACAAGCTTTCGAGGTTTACCTCTTCGTCAGGTGAATGAAGAGTTCTGGCCTCAGACAGCACGTATAAAGCACAGACAGTTTACAGATCACTGATTAGAATGTGAATCTTTACACCTAACCTGCCATTCAAGTCTTAAAGTGGCTAACAATGTGAGTGGAAGGATCATTAAGCCCAGGTTAAAGAGATGTATATCGTCTCCAGACAGTACAGTAAGTGAGTAAGTAAACTGGGTTTGCAAAACCTCACTTACTGTACTGTCTGGAGACAATACACATCTCTTTAACCTGGGCTTAATGCTCCTTCCACTCACATTGTTAGCCACTTTAAGACTTGAATAGCAGGTTAGGTGTAAAGATTTGCATTCTAATCAGTAATCTGTAAACTGTGCTTCATATGCTCTGTCTGAGGCCAGAACTCTTCATTCACCTGACGAATGAAGAGGTAATGAGAGTGAAGAGGTAAACCTCGAAAGCTTGTGAGTTTACTATCAAATAAATTGGTTGGACTTAAACCTGGTGTTGTCAGACTTCTTACTGTGTTTACCCCAGTCCAACGCTGGCATCTCCACATCGGGAGAAAAGCACCTATACATCAGTGAGAGGACCACAATTAGGAGAAATGAGGACTGTTGCCCAGATTAGAATTGGCTTCTTTAGAAGAGAAGATAATCTGGTGGTATGAGACATGAATTGGCCATGACAGACTGGGAAACGTTACTGAAAGGAAAAACAGTGGACAGGCAATAGCAGGCACTAAAGAATAGGTGAACCCCAGAAGTTATTTATTCTTGTTTGGAACAAGAGTGGTAAGGGAATTGTGGCCAAATCATGGTTTACAAGCGAAATTAGAGATAGTATCAGATTCAAGGAAGAAGCAATAGGTCTGAGGATTGGAAGCAGTTTAAAATTCAGCAAAGGAGGACCAAGGGATTGATTAAGAAGGGAAAAATGGAGTATGAAAGTAAGCTAGCAGGGAACATAAAGACTCACTGTAAAATTTTCTACAGATATATAAAGAGAAAAAGATTGACAAAAACTAATGCAGCCCCTTACAGTCAGAAACAGAAGAATTCCTAACAGGGAATAAAGAAGTGGCTGAGGAAGTAGCTGTAGATAAATCCCCAGGTCCTGATAATCTTCATCCCAGAGTACTTAAAGAAGTGGCTGTGGAAATAGTAGATCCATTGGTGGTTATTTTCCAAAATTCTTTGGACTCTGGAAGCCTGCTATTCAAAAAGGGAAGTAGAGAGAAAACAGGGAATGAAAGACCAGTGAACCTAATGTCAGTACTTGGGAAGTTGCTACACTCTATTATCAGGAATTTCATAACTTGGCATTTGGAAAGCAGTGGTATAATCAGACAAGGTTAGCATGGATTTACAAAAGGGAAATCATGCTTGACGAATCTATTGGAATTTTTTGCGGATGTAACTAGTAGAGTGGATGTGGTTTATTTAGATTTTCAGAAGACTTTCAACAAGGTCTCATATAACTGACTACTATGTAAAGTTAAAGCACACGCGATTGCAGGTAATGCCTTGAGATGGATAGAAAGATGGTTAGTAGGTAGGAAGCAAAGAGCTGACATAAATGGGACTTCTTCTGATTGGCAGTCAGTGACTAGTGGAGTTCTGCAGGGATTGTGCTAGGATCCCAAATGTTCACATTATATATTAATGATTTGGAAGAGGAAACTGAATGTATTATCTCCAAATTTGCAGATGATAAAAAGTTAGGTGGGATGGTGAGCTATGAGGAGAATGCACAGATGCTTCAGTGTGATTTGGACAGGCTGAGTGTGTGAGCATCTGCAATGCAAATGCAGTGTAATGTTGATAAAGGTGAGGTTATCCACTTTGGTAGCAATAATAGGAAGACAAATTATTACTTGAATGGGTGTAAATTGAGGGAGGTGGATACTCAGTGAGACCTTGGAGTCCTCATGCATCAGTCATTGAAAGTAAGCGCGCAGGTACAGCAGGCAGTAAAGAAGGCAAATGGTATGTTGGTCTTCAGAGTGAGAGGATTTCAGTATAGGGATAGGGGTGTTTTACTACAATTGTATAGGACATTGATGAGGCCACACCTGGAGTATTGTGTGCAGTTTTGATATCCTTATCTAAGGAAGGATGTCCTTGCTATAGATGGAGTACAGCAAATGTTTACCAGGCTGATTCGTAGGATGGCCAGTCTGTCATATGAGGAGAGATTAAATCTGTTAGGATTATATTCATCGGAGTTTAGAAGAGTGAGAGGGAATCTCATAGAAACTTATAATATTCTAACAGGGTTAGACAAGCTAGATTCAGGAAGAATGTTCCCAATGGTGGGGGATTCCAGAACTAGAGGTCATAATTTGAGGTTCAAAAGGTTAACTAGAGGTAACCTTTTAGAACTGAGGTGAAGAGAAATTTCTTCACCCATAGGGTGGTGAATGTGTGAAACTCACTACCAGTGAGTGTTGTTGAGGCCAAAACATTGTCTGCTTTCAGGAAAAAATTAGATATAGTTCTTGAGACTAAAGGCATCAAGGGATATGGGAGGAAGAGGGAATTAGGATATTGAATTCAATGATCAAGATGAATGGCGGAGCAAGCTCAAAGAGCCAAATGGCCTACTCCTGCTTCTAGTTTCTATGTTTCTGTGTTCCCCAGTGAGAGTCATGTATTTGATTTGATTTGATTTATTATTGTTACACATGTTAACATACAGTGAAAAGTATTGTTTCTTGCACATTATATAAACAAAACATACCATTCATAGAGAAGGAAAGGAGAGAGTGCAGAGTGTAGTAATGTAATCATAGCTAGGGTGTAGAGAAAGATCAACTTAATTCAAGGTTTTGTTCACCTCTTTTGGAGAGGAGGTGAACACAAATGATAAAAATAGGTAGGAAACAAGTTAAATGAGTGTGCAAAAATATGGCAGATGGAGCATAATATGGAAAAATGTGTTTGTCCACCTTCGCAGGAAAAATAGAAAAGTAGAATATTATTTTCGAAGAAAGAGACTGCAGAATTCAGCAGTACAACAAGATCCGGTGTCATTGTACATAAATCATAAAAAATTAACATCCAAGTACAGCAAGTAATTAGGAAAGCAAAAGGAATGTTGGCATTTATTGCAAGGGGATGGCATTAGTGAGAACTCGCTTGGAGTACTGTGTACAGTTTTGGTCTCTTTAAAGGAAGGATATACTTATATCAGAAGCAGATTAGAGAAGGTTAACTAGGCCAGTGGTTCCCAAACTGGGGTCTGTGGAACCTTAGGGTTCTTATGAGAGGCCTCCAAGGGTTCTACAGAAGTTTTGGCAGCACATGACAAAAAGGCAGTAATTTTATTTTAAAATGCCCAAAAAATACTGTGTGAACTAAAATGCAAATGTAGTAAGTCAGCTGAAGAAGCAAAGATTCAACAAAGAATAAGAGCCACAAAAATAAAAAAAATCAAATTATCCAATCAGAGCCAACCCTCTCTGTGCATTGTTTACGGATAGGCGGACTCATGGGCCTATCAGAAGTCAGTGCTCAGAGAGACCAAGCTCTGACTGGCCAATGTGATTTATTGTTTTTGAAAAACGGCTGAGTGAGCAGAGCAGCAGCCTATGCCTACATCTCCGCCACAGCTGCTGCTCCTTCGGCGCATAAGCTGCTATCATGCTCACTCAGCTGCTTTTCTGCCCAATTGTTACATTGGCAGTGTTAACCACATCCTAGGAACGCATTTTAAGAAACATAAATCCTAGCAAAGTAAACTAAATGCTATGTGGGGTGGGGACCATGAGAGGGTTCTTTGGGAAGGGTTTCATGGAGGTCTTAGGGAGGGGATTCATGAGAGGGAGGGCCATGGGAGGGGGACTTTTGCAGGGGATTCATGGGGGGAGGCGCTTTGGCAAGGGACTAGTGTAAATGGGACAACGGGAGGGGGTCTTTTGCATAGGATTCATGTGAGAGAGGATCTGGGAGGAGATTCATGTGAGGGGTACCTTGGTGGAGGCTGATGTGATGGGGCCATGGGAAGGGATTCACTTAGGGCGGCTAAAATGTGCAATTGACATAATAAGAATGTTTGTGGTACCCTAATGCTCTTGGGAAGTCACTAAATGTTCTGCAGCTGGAAAAAATTAGAAAATCCTGCACTCGACTACTTCTTGGGATGAAGAGTTTAGCTTATACGGAAATTTGAGCGGGTTGGGCTATATTCATTGGAATTGCGAGAGGTGATCTTATTAATACATAAAATTTTGAGGGGGCTTGACAAGATGGATGCTGAAAAGACATTTCCTTAATGGAGGTAACTAGGACTAGAGGAATAGTTTAAAAATAAAGGTTCTCCTATTTAACATGGAGATGAGGAAGAATTTATTCTCTGAGAATTGAATAATTTCAAGTCTGAGTCAGACAGATTTTTGATCCACATGGGGAGACAAAGGTTATGGGGGATGGCAGGAAAATGGAGATAAGACCACAATCAGATCAGCCATGATTTTACTGAATGATGCAGCAGGCTTGCTGGACTGAATGGCCTACTTCTGCTATTTCTTGTGATCTTAATATCCCTATGAGAATAAGGAGATGAAGGGACTGTTCCACAGTGAGAGTCACACCAATAGGAGAGGAGGAAACTCACTCTATACATAGTTCCTTCATAATCTTCAAGACTGAAATGTTATTGAAAATTCTTGTTCCCCAAAGAAAACAAACCCACCCTGTTAACTTTTCCTTACAGATTGTTAGAATTCTACATCCTACTTGGGCTCAGGTTCCTTTCCGATTTCTCCTTACCCTGTGGTCTCCTGTCAGACAATCAATCTCCACCTCAGAACACGATGCTCCAAATATGAAGTAGCTGGTCGCATTTCCCTCACCTTTCTCCCAGTCTACGAATAAATCCTCGCCCCTAAAATGACCAACATATACATCCTTTTGTTTTAGAACTCAGTCATACATTGACCTCATTAACAACCATTTGGTTAATTACACTGATATCTTAAAAATATTTACAGAGGGGCAAAGCTAGAAGCTATGAGGGTGGTGATGAAGATGTACTTTCAAACTTACCTCGTGCCAAAACTACTAAACACAGTAATTTGAGCTGAGGAGCTGCAGGAAAAGGAGGCAAAACGAAATACTTTGACCAACGTGTTTCGTAGTTCAAAGAGAGATCACAATGACTATTCTATATCGTGGAATGTTCCCTCTAAGTGATGCAACTGTGTAGCAACCCAAAACTTCACACGTGTTCTGGGCTTAAGTTGGCCTTTTAAGTTACCAGCAATGTGCAGCTGCACAAAAAAGTTAAAGGCGCTGCAAATCTAATCAATTGGCTAAACACTCTCCAAAATGAAATTACATAAGGGTGCTGGTGGCATATATATTTTTCCTGTGTATTAAGCAGACCTTACAACATTTTCCTTAATACTATGGCTCTGTATCTACCTATTGCTCATGTCCCTTTGATCCATAGTGGAAATCCTGAGTCGGATGGGTGGTGTTGAAAAGGTCATGTCTGTCCACAGTTTCTACATTTAGGAAAGCACTAACATCAGTCAATTAGTTGAGACTTCATTGCACGATCTCCTACTCCTAATGTTCAATCCCAGGACCAGAGGATCTATTAAAATTTACTCAGTCTTCCTCCTAACAATATAAGGGCCAAGATTCTAGTGCAGCAGGCTGGGAAACAACAGCGGGGGACCTGTAGTGAGGTTCACACCCACTCTCAGGCTCTTTTTTTGAGCGTAGCCAACTCCACGCTAGAAATCGATACGGAGCTGATTATAGTATTGAAATGAGGATTTCAATATGATTAGCGAGCCTGGGAGGAAATTCCCTGGGCCCGCTAGCATCCCTGCCTGGAGTAGTTCTCTCCAGCGGCATTTGTGACTGTTTCCCACTAACAGAGAACAGGCACCCTGATTGCGGTGCAATTAGGATCGGTGGAGGATGAGTAAGAACAACAATTCACCTTTTTGAATAACTGCATTGTGTGGGTGGCACGGTGGTACAGAGGCTAGCACTAATAGGGCTTAGCACTGCTGCTTCACAGCACCAGGAACATAGGTTCAATTCCAGCCTCGGGTCACTGCTTATGTGGAGTTTGCATGTTCTTCCACTGTCGGTGTGGGGATGCTCCAGTTTCCTCCCACACTCCAGTTATGTCCCGGTTAGGTGAATTGGTCATGCTAAGTTTCCCTTAGTGTCAGGAGGATTAGTGGGATAAATACGTGGGGTTACGGGGGGTAGGGCCTGCGTGGGATTGTTGGTAGCAGAATGGCCTCCATCTGCACTGTAGGGATTCTGTGATTCTAAAGTACTTTATTGCTATTAGGTGAAGAGTTTCATGATTTTGACACAGCAACAATGATATATTTCTGAGTCAGGATGGTGCTTCACTTGGAGAGGAGTTTGCAGGTAGCGGCGTTCCCATGCCCCTGTTACCCTTGTTTTTCTCGATTGTAGAGGTCATGAAATGTGAGGTTATTGAAGGAGCCTTGTCAAGTCACTATAGTGCATCTCATAGAAAGTGCAGACTACAACAGTGTCACACCAATAGTGGACAGAGTAAATGTTTAACATCATGAATGAGGTGATGATCGAGTGGACTACTTTGTCTTGGATGACACTGAACTTCTTAAACACCAGCCATGCTCTTTCCTTTCAATCTCTTCTTCACCTTGATGGGGTGTGCTGTATTCTGGCCCTGAGATGATATGACCCCAAATACTAATGGAGCCATTTTGTTATTTTCCTAAAGTCCTATTCAGTCAGGACTATCTGCTAATTCATAGGTTCATTTGGAATTAACAACAAACTTACTTGAAGAAACCAGTTGTTGATAAGCTGACCTTGTTCATAAAAGCTTCTTTCACCTAACAAAACATACATTATGTTAGTAAGATATGCCATTAATTCCCTTGGTAAAGTATGATGTTAAGGCATTTTAATAGTCATAAAATATGCAGGTGAGGTCAATGTATAAGTTATACTAGAAGGTTCATTAATCAGTATCATTAATAAACTACGCCTATAAGGTATGTTAATGAAGTGCGATTTGTAATGCATGTTACTAAGCAGCACTACTAAGATGTATTAACATGGTGTATTAGTCAGATATTGAAAAGAAAAAAGACGTTAATGCCTTTTAAAACTCCAGGATGCCACAAGTGCTTCACAGACTATGAAGTGTTACTGAAATTTAGTCGCTGTTGTGGCAGCCACTTTGCACACAGTGATTGCCCATGTGCGGCAATGTGATACTGGCCAAATAATTTGGTTTTGTGATGTTGATTGAGCAATAAGTATTGGTTAGGACTCCAGTTTCAACTTCTTTGAAATACTGCCATGAGTTATTTTATGTCCACCATTGAGGACATAGGCTTAACATCACATCTGGACCTCCAATATTGCAGCATTTCTGCACTATTGCACTGATGTATCAGCCTTGATTTTTATGCTGGATCAGAACTTGGAGAGACAACACGAATGAAAGAGTATAATTCTAAAGGGGGTGCAGGAGCAAAGATATATACGTATATATATGTGGCAGAAGACTGAGGACACGGTTCATAAAGCATGTAGAATCCTAGGTTTTATTAATTGGGGTATAGGGTACAAGAACAAGGAGGTTATGTTGAACAATTATAAGTCACTAGTTCAGCCTTAGCTAGAGTATTATATCCAGTCTGGGAAGGATATGAAGACATTGGAGAGGCATTCCAGGGATTAGGAACTTCAGTTAAGAAGATAAATTGGAGAAATTAGGACTGTTTTCCTTGGAGAAGAGCAGGTGAAAACAGATTTGATAGAAATGCAGTCAACTCCAACCATTTACAGTCCCCTCCATTGTAATCGTGTTTACTCACACAAATCTGTTTTTGTATTCAATCACCATTACGCCTCCAATTAAAATTATAACAAACTGAATGCCATCAGTGTAAAAGCATGGATTAGACCCCATTCTAAATGATAGCTATTAAACTAATCAGTGGGAATGAAGCAACTCAGAGGTTCATTTCACACTTTTATTGATTTAGATTTATATTCACGATTGAAATCCAAACAAACACGTTCCAAATTCCTCAATCCAGACAGTCAACTTCCACAAAGTACTTGGGGCAGCTGTTCTAGCCACCAGTCCCTGATACAAACCAAATTGGGGTTCAGACAGCATTTTTGAATGCCACCAACAAATTGTGGGTACCAAGCAAACAAAGCACCACAGTTGGCTGATTTTGGGAGAGGGCGAAGTTGGTCAGCATCCATTCGAGCTTGAAGACAGTTTTGATCAGGGGAGTTTTAGAGATTATCTGCATCAAGCTCTTGAAAGGTCAGCAACTGGCCAAATTTGTTTTTGTAGTCCCAGATAGGGTCTCTACAGATTCCCAAAAATTAAAACTCGAATGCTTTGGCCTAGTGTTCTCTATAATTTTATTTGTTGCACTACTTATCACACTGAGCGGTCTCTTGAATGAATGTTACTTGTGCGTAACCGGTTTATGTCTTCCATGATACATTCTGGATTGCTATACAATCACGCATCCATAAAGCTCAGAGAAGGCATTTGTTCGGTCACTTATTACTAGGTACAAATATGCAAACAGTGTCAGTGCATGCTCTACACAATTGATGTCTAGCAACTGTCAGAAATTTGTTGGTACTGTACCCTTATACCTGCTAGAGGCCTAGCTAAGGTGCACCCTCAATTTTATACTGTTGGATGCCTGGATTTTCAGCTGCAAATCGGGGAGCCATTAATTGAATTTCTCACTCCTCCGCCCCATTCTGAGCACTTTAACCCCATTCACAATTGTCTCCAAAACCGTGGAAGCATCTTAAAGTTTATGTCACTCAATGTCAATGGCCATACATTGGCAAAAGAAGCCAAATAAAATACACGTTTGTTAGGATCTATCCAGCTGGAAACATTCAGCATGACCAGGATTGCCCCGTGAATCCATCTTTAGCGCTACTGTATGTAGGATCAGAACTTAATATGTTCAGCAGGCACTTTAGATGGTATTTATTAATTTAATATTATCAATAATAACAAATAATAATAAAGCTTAATTTTCATTTTTAATCTAACTGTTCCCAGTGGCATGTTAGGAACTCAGTTCCACTATAAATCATATTTGCCATTCGTGAGATTTCTCTGGAATGAAACCTCCATGAACAAGTTAACTGTATTCAAGATCATGAGGGGTCTGAATAGCACAGATAGGGAAAAACTGTTCCCACTGGTGAAAGGATCAAGAATGGGAGAGCTCAAGTTTAAAGTACTTCATTAAAAAAAGCAAAAACATGAGGAAAAGCTTTGGTTAAGTGAATGGTTAAGGTCTGGATTTTACTGCCTGAGAATATGGTGTGGGCAGGTTCAATTGAAGCACTTAAAAGTCAGTTAACAAAAAAGGAAGAATGGGTTACAGGAAAAAAGCAGGAGAACAGCACTCAGTGGATTGCTCATTCAGGAAAGTGGTGCAGACCTGATGGGCTGAATAACCTCTGCACTTTAAAATTTATTTGTGCCAAAAGAAAGGTGTCAAAATGATTGCTCATGTGCACTCAGACTGCACTGCGACTGCCAGTACATGTGCAACTGATCCTCATGCCTCTCAAATCAGAGGCAGAATGGCACTTGCAGCTTCAGAGTTGGATTCATGCTTTATTATTGACTTGTTGAATTCACTTGTTGAATTTGCAATCCATAGCAGATAGACAAGAATAGAATTTCTGATTGTAAGTTTTAAGTAACATTTTTCTAAAGCAAGTTGGAAAAGCTCTGATGAAGCAATTCCCAGCGAACTCAGTTTATGTTTAATGGGGCTCTGAAACCCAGAGTAGTTGCCTCAAACCAATAGGGTGATGACAGGAGCTTATGTCTGTGCGCTCCAATATTGCAATCAACATTTTGGCACCAAATAGATTCAGGTTAAACATGCTTAATTACCTAACAAATACATCTTATTAACATGGCTGTGTTCATTTGTGCCTGGGGGAAGTACTTCCTGCACATGGGCACAATGAGTGTCAGTCACAATGAATGGGGATGAGTTTTCGAGAAAGATTCTAAGTACCTAACTCGTGTGAAAACAAGAGAGTTTCAGATCTCTTTTATTGGGTGACTCCAAACTGCATAATTTCTGCATTCAGAGAAGGAAAGAATGGACTAGATCATTTCTAACAACGAGAAGGAGAGGGTGGGGTAAAATCACAAGACCTTTGGATGTGCATATGCAATGGCAACCAGCAGAGAACTGACTGGTCTGAGAGATCTGCTGCCAGGCATAACCCAGCAACCCCCACCTCCCACCAACAACATTCAAGAAGGAACCACACAAAAGCCTACTTATGATAAGAGCCTCTGGTGTTGGGCTAGTGCATTAGCATAGATAAAGGATTGATTAACAAATAGAAGACAGAGAGTTGGGATAGGATGGGCATTTCAGAATGGCAACCTGTAACTAGTGCAGTGCCACTGGGATCAATGCTGCAGCTACAATTATTTACAATATGGGCAGTATGGTGGCACAGAAGTTAGCACTGCTGCCTCACAGCACCAGGGATCCAGGTTCAATTCCTGCCTTGGGTGACTGTGTGGAGTTTGCATGTTCTGCGTGTGTCTGTGTGGGTTTTGTCCGGTGCTCCAATTTCCTCCCGCAGCCCAAAGATGTGCTGGTTAGGTTGGTTGGCCATGCTAAGTTGTCTCTGAGTGTCTCAAGTTGTGTAGGTTAGATGGATTAGCCATGGGAAATGGGGATAGTGTGGGTTCATGGGCCTGAGCACAATTCTCTTTCAGAGAGTCAGACTTGATGGACAAAAGGTCATTTTCTGCTCTGCAGGGACTCTAAGATTCTAAGAATATATATTAATTACTTAAATGAGGGAAGTGACTATTATTGGCAAGTTTGCAGATGACACAAAAATAGGTGGGAAGGCAAGCGGTAATAATGACACAGAGGGTGAATTTTCTGGTCACACTCGCCCCTAAGCTGGAAAATCCCACCGAGGTCAGTGGACCTTTGCATGGTGGTGGGTAGGATGGTAAAGATCTGGCCAAAGAGTCTACAGGGGAATATAGACAGGTTAACTGAGTGGGAAAAAAACTTGGTAGTATCGTAGAATCACTACAATGCAGAAGGAGGACATTCAGTCCATCAAGCCTGCACTGACAACAATCCAGCCTGCCCTATCCTTGTATTTACCCTTCTAATCCCCCTGACTAAAGGGCAATTTAGCATGGCCAATCAACCTAACCGCATATCTTTGATCTGTCAGAGGAAATCAGAGCACCCAGAGAAAACCAACGTAGGCACAGGGAGAACGTGCAAACTCCACTCAGACTGTCACCCAAAGCCAAAATTGAACCTGTGTCCTGGCTTCGTGAGGCAGCAATGCCAACCATTGTACCACCACCAAGGAATATAATGTAGGAAAATGTGAAATTCTGCACTTTGATAGGACGAGTAAAGGAGCTGAATATTATTTAGATGGAGAAAGACTACAACAATCTGCAGTACAGAAAAATTTGGGGGTCCTCATGCACAAAAAGCTAGGATGTAAGCTCAGAAGATAATAGGGAAGGTAAATGGAATTTTTTTTTAAGTTTATTTGTTGGTGTCACAAGTTACCACTGCAATGAAGTTACTGTGAAAATTCCATCATACTCTGGCGCCTGTTCGGGTACACTGTGGTGGAATTTAGCATGGCCAATCTGTCTAATTTGCATATCTTTGGAGTGTGGGAGGAAACTGGAACATCTGGAGGAAACACACACAGACACGGGAAGAATGTGCAAACTCCAAACAGACAGTCACCCAAGGCCGGAATTGAACCTGGGTCCCTGGAGCTGTGAGGCAGCAGTGCAGATAAGGCAGGAAATCGGAGTTGAGGATTATCACATCAGATCTGTCTTAATCTCATTCAATGGCAGAGTAGTCTCGATGGGCCAAATGGCCTATTTCTGCTCCTCCATCTTATGGTCTAAGCTCAACATCAACCAGGACAAAGTAAATCACTTGATTGGCACCCCATCCACAAGGATTTATTCCCTCCACCAATAGCAATAGCAGCAGTATGTACCATCTACAAGATGCACTGTAGAAACTCAAAAGGCTCCCAAAAAAAACACCTTCCAAATCCACAACTGCTACCATCTTGGGTAAGAGTAGCAGACATCTACAAGTGTGAAGTGTGAAGTTCACACTTACAATTGCAAGAGTGAAGTTGTCCACTTTGGTAAGAACAATGGTAGGAAGGACTATTACTTACGTGGCGAAAAACTGCAGCATGCGACGGTGCACAGGGACCTCGGGGTCCTTGTGCATGAGTCGCAAAAACCCAGCCTGCAGGTGCAGCAGGTGCTCAGGAAGGCAAATGAGATGCTGGCCTTCATAGCGAGGGGGATTGAATATAAAAGTAGGGAGGTCTTGCTGCAACTGTACAGGGTCCTGGTGAGGCCGCAGCTGGAGTACTGTGTGCAGTTTTGGTCACCGCACTTACGCAAGTATATTTTGGCCTTGGAGGGAGTGCAGAGGAGGCTGATACCAGAGTTAAGGGGGTTGAACTATGAGGAGAGGCTGAATAAACTAGGCTTGTACTCGTTAGAGTTTAAAAGAATGAGGGGAGATCTCATTGAGACATATAAGATGATGAATGGGATGGATAGGATAGAGGTGGAGAGGCTCTTCCCACTCAGAAAGGACAGTAGAGGGCACTCAAGATAAAGGGGGGGCAGTTTAGAACGGAGTTGAAGAGGAACTTCTTCACTCAAAGGGTGGTGAATCTCTGGAATTCTCTGCCCGTTGAAGTGGTGGAGGCTGCCTCGCTAAATATATTTAAGACGTGGGTTGATAGGTTTTTGATAGGCAAGGGGATTAAGGGTTATGGGGAGAGGGCGGGAATGTGGAACTGAGCCACGACAGATCAGCCATGATCTTATTGAATGGCGGGGCAGGCACGAGGGGCTGGATGGCCTACTCCTGCTCCTATTTCTTATGTTCTTATGTTCATCTGGGAACACCACAACTTGGAAATTTCCCTCCAGGTCATTTACCATCCTGACTTGCAAGTAAAGGTTCATCGACATTTACAGCACAAAAGGAGGTTATTCAGCCCACCATGTCCATACCAGACAATAAAGATCTGACTACACCAATTGCATTTTTCACAGTTTGTCCACAGCCCTGGAGGTTACGTCAGCGCAAGTGAATATCTAAATACTTCTTAAATGTTACAAATGTTTCTGGTTCAATCACCCTTTCAGGCAGAGTTCCAGATTCCCACCACCCTCTGGATGAAAATAATTCTCCTCATCTCCCCTCTTAGCCTTCTATCTCCTGCCTTAAATCCCAGCTGCCTGATTATTGACCCCTCTACTAATGGAAAAAGTGCCTTCCTATCCACTCTATCTCTGCCTCTCATAGTTTCCTACACCTCTATCAGGTCCCTTTTTCACTTTCGATGCTTCAAGGAAAATAGCTCCAATTTATCAAATTATTCTTCATAGCTCAAACCCTCCAGCCCAGGCAGCATGCTGGTAAATCTCCTCCGGACTCTCTCCAGCGCATTCACATCCTTCCTATAAGGTGATGACAAGAACTGCACACAGAACTCCTGTTGTGGCCTCCCCAACATTTTAAACAGTTCTAGCATGACCTCCCTGCTCTTGTATTCCATGCCTCCACTAATAAAGGTCTGTATCGCATATGGCTTCTTAACCACCTATCTACCTGTCCTCCACCTTCACGGATCCGCACTCCAAAGTCCCTCTGGTCTTCAATACTTTTCAGTATCCTACCATTCATAGTGTAATCCTTTGCCTTGTTAATCCACCCCAAATGCATTACCTTACACTTTAATGGGTTGAATTCAATTTGCCACTGCTCTGTGTGTCTGGCCAGTCCATTGACATGCTCCTGCAGTCTATAGCTATGCCCCTCACTCTTTATCACTCTTTTGATTTAGTACCGTCCGCAAACTTCTCAGTCATATCCTCTATATTTGAGTCCAAACTATAAATGTGCACCACAAAAAGAAAGGCTCGAACCTCACTGGAAACAGACTTTCAGTCACAGAAATATCTCTCTACCATCACCCTCTGCATCCTGCCTTTCAGCCACTTTTGGATCCAGTGTGCCACTTTTAATTGGATCTTATGGGCCCTTACCTTCTTGATCAGTCTGCTGTAGGTTTCTCACAGAAACCTCTGACGGGATCTCACAGAAACCTATAAAATTCTAACAGGGCTATACAGAGTAGATGCAAGAAAGATGTTCTCGATAGTGGGGGTGTCCAGAACCGGGGTAATAGTCTAAGGATACAGGGTAAACCTTTTAGGACTGAAATGAGGAGAAATTTCTTCACTCGGTGGTAAGCCTATGGAATTTTCTATCACAAAAAGCAATTGAGGCCAAAACATTGTATGTTTTCAAGAAGTTAGATATAGCTCGTGGGGCAAATGGGATCAAAGATATTGGGTGAAAGTGGGATCGAGCTATTGAGTTGGATGATCAGCCACTGAATGGTGGAGATAGATCAAAGGGCTGAATGGCCTGCTCCTGATGCTATTTTCTATGTTTCTATGAAGGAACTTATCAAAAGCTTTGCTAAAGTCCACATCAAATCCGTCAAACACAAGTAACTGTGATGCCACTGCTTAAAAAAGGAGGTAGACAAAAGGCAGGTAACTACAGGGCGGTTAGCTTAACCTCTGTAGTAGAGAAAATGCTTGAATCTATCATCAAGGAAGAAGTGGCGAGACATCTGGCTATAAATTGTCCCATTGATAAGATGCAGCATGGGTTCACGAAGAGCAGGTCATGTTGACTAATTTCGTGGAGTTCTGAAGGAGGTGCAGAGGAGATTCACTAGGTTGATTCCAGAGTTGAGAGGATTGGCTTGTGAGGAGAGACTGAGTAGACTGGGGCTATACTCATTGGAATTCAGAAGAATGAGGGGAGATCTTATAGAAAGATATAAAATTATGAGCAGGGAAGTTGTTTCCACTGGCAGGTGAAACTAGAACTAGGGGGCATAGCCTGAGTTGGACTGAGTCGACGAGGATCTTCTTCACACAAAGGGTTGTGAATCTGTGGAATTCCCTGCCCAGTGAAGCAGTTAAGGCTACCTCACTGAATGTTTTTAAGGCAAGGATAGATAAATTTTTGAACAATAAAGGAATTAAGGGTTATGGTGAACGGGCAGGTAAGTGGAGCTGAGTTTACAAAAAGATCAGCCATGATCTTATTGAAAGGTGGAGCAGGCTTAAGGGGCAGATGGCCTACTCCTGCTCCTAGTTCTTATGTAGGTCTTACGTTCCCTTAATAAATCTGTGCTAACTATCCCTAATTGACCCATTTCTATCCAAGTGTAGATATATTCTGACCCTCAAAATTCTTTCTAGTAACCTCCCCACCATCAAGGTTAGATTGGCTGGCCTATAATCTCCTGTTCTACCCCTACTTTCTTTTTTTAATAATGGGACAATATTAGCAGTCCTTGGGCAGCTCACCTGTGGCAGGAGACAATTTAAAAATTACTGATATCTCCTCCTTTGCCTTCATCGACAGCCTGGAATACATTTCATCTGAGCCTGCGGGTTTATCCACTTTTAAGGCTGATAAACTTGCTAGTACCTCCTCTCTCTTTATGTTAATTTCTTCTAATATGTCACAGTCTTTCACTCTGATGTCTATGCCTGTATCATCCTTTTCCACTGTGAAGGCTGACACAAAGTATTCATTAAGGACTGTACCCACATTTTCCAGGTCCATACACAGTTTACATATATGGTCCATAATTGGCCCTACTCTTTCCTTCATTATTCTTGAGTTCTTTTCTCTTTAGGTTTTTCTTTATTCTACCTGTACTCTCTTAGCTATCCTAATTTCCTTTTATAAGATCCCCCCTTCACTTGTTAGACTTTTCTCAGGATTCTAATATTGAGTCCTCCACATAAGACCAGAAGATATGAGAGCAGAATTAGACCATTCGACCCATCAAGTCTGTTCCATTCAGTTATGACTGATATGATTCTAATCCCCATTCTCCTGCCTTCTCCCTGTAACCTTATTGATCAAGAACCTATCTATCTCTGTCTTAAAGATACTCAATGACCTAGCCTCCACAGCCTTCTGTGGCTATGAGTTCCACAGATTCACCACTCTCTGACTGAAGAAATTTCTCCTCATTTCAGTTTTAAAGGAGCATCCCTTCACTCTGAGGTTGTGCTTTCGAGTTCTAGTCTCTCCCATGTGTGGAAACATCCTCTCCACATCCATTCTATCTCGACCTCTCAGTATTCAGTTTCAGTTTCTGCCATAAGCTTCCCTTTTTTCCTTAATGTTGACCTTTATGTCACTTGACATCCAGGGTTTTCTGGTCTTAGTCCCACTCTTTGGGCAGAATTTTTCCATCCTGCCCACTATAATTCCCGTGGCAGGTTGCGGGGGGGGGGGCGTGGGGGGGCAGACCATGCCAAGGCTCATTGACCTCAGTTTTGGGGTGAGCACACATGAAAAATCCCACCCTTTGTCTTTATGGGAACATAATTGTCCTGTGGTCTCACTATCTCCTCCATGAAGGCCTCCTACTGGTTTGACACTGTTTTATCTGCAAGTAGCTGTTCCCAGTACACTTGCACCAAATTATATCTTCATAAAATTAAACTTTCCCCAGTTAAGAAAATTTATTCCCGACCCACCCTTATCCTTTCCTATAACTATCCTAACTGAGTTAGCTGGAATTCTCCAAAAAAATATTTTAAGTGTCGAATTCGCGTGGAAAGTGGAGTAATTCACACTGTTTTTAAGCAAGAGTTCAGAGAAGAATCTCCCACATCTGTGTGCTGCAGAGGCCACCAGTATGAAATCATTAAAAACTAGGGTGAGGGCCTTTTCCTGCTGGACAGGCTGAAATCAGCACGCTGAGTGGGCCACTGCACATGCCCTGTCAGTGTCAAGATCGGTGTCCACAGAGTGGCCCGGCATTGCTGGCCTCCTTATTGATGGCCAGGTCTGTGATCCCCGCATCCCCACAGCCTGACCACTGGCCCCCAGACCATTCCCGGGCTCAGCCCTGACGTCCCTCCCCTGCAGTTCAGCCCCCCCACTCCCGCACCCCCAATGCCAACCCTCCAGCAGGCTGACCTCCCTCTCCCCGCCCCCACTTTCCCAATCCCAACTGCAGAGTGGCAGCAGGACCTCCCACCCACCCCCACCAATCACCCCCCCCCCCCCCCCCCAGTCCCTGCCACCACCAGGCCCCCCCAGTCTCAAGACACCCCCTGGGCATTGGCACTTTGCCCCTTGGACGGTGCTGGGGATACAGGCTGGTACTACCAGAGTGCCAATGCCCCTCCAGCCCAATCCTCCTGGAGTGGGGGGGGCGGGGGGGGGGGCTCCGATTCCCTCCCCTCCCCCTTCAGTTCAGCGGGATTGGGCTGCTTGTTTTCCAAAAGTGGGGAGCTACTGTAATCACTGGAGTGAAATACTCCTGGTGAGGGTGGAGAAACTAGTGAAATTTAAATCACATGTAAAATAATATTTAAATGTCTTCCACACCTCCCTGCCGATTTCTGGAGCAGAAACTGCTGGAAATCCAGTGCTGGGAGATGCTATTGCAGTGGAACCGCAAGTGCAAATCCCATGCGTTGTCCTCCACAAGATTCTCCCAGCCCGCAGTGCTCAAAAATTAGAGGTCACTATCTGCAAAAAGCTCGCTTATTGGTAGGCCTTCCATTTACAAATTTACTGGAGTTCTATGAGGATGTGTCTAGGGCAGTGGATAGAGGAGAGCCGGTGGATGTGGTCTTTCTGGATTTTCAGAAGGCGTTTGACAAGGTACCTCACAAGAGGTTATTGCAGAAGGTCAGGGGACATGGAGTTGGGGGTAGGGTGTTAGCGTGGATAGAGGATTGGTTGTCAAATAGGAGGCAGAGAGTGGGGGTCAATGGGTGCTATTCGGATTGGCGGTTGGTGACTAGTGGGGTGCCCCAGGGGTCGGTGCTGGGGCCTCAGCTATTTACCATTTATATAGATGATCTGGAGGAGGGAACCGAGTGCAGGGTGTCGAAATTTGCTGATGACACCAAGATTGGGGGAAAGGCAAATTGTGCGGAGGGTGTGGAGAGTCTGCAGAAGGATCTAGATAGGCTGGGCGAATGGGCCAGGAAATGGCAAATGGAATTTAATGTTGGCAAGTGTGAGGTGGTCCACTTTGGTAGGAAGAATGGTAGGAAGGACTATTACTTACGGGGCGAAAAACTGCAGCACGCGACGGTGCAGAGGGACCTCGGGGTCCTTGTGCATGAGTCGCAAAAACCCAGCTTGCAGGTGCAGCAGGTGGTCAGGAAGGCGAATGGGATGCTGGCCTTCATAGCGAGGGGGATTGAATATAAAAGTAGGGAGGTCTTGCTGCAGCTGTATAGGGCATTGGTGAGGCCGCAGCTGGAGTACTGTGTGCAGTTTTGGGCGCCACACCTGCTCAAGGATATTTTGGCCCTGGAGGGAGTGCAGAGGAGGTTTACTAGGCTGATACCGGAGTTGAGGGGATTGAGCTATGAGGAGAGGCTGAATAAACTAGGCTTGTACTCGTTAGAGTTTAGAAGAATGAGGGGAGATCTCATTGAGACGTATAAGATGATGAATGGGATGGATAGGATAGAGGTGGAGAGACTCTTCCCGCTCAAAAAAGACAGTAGGACTAGGGGGCACAGCCTCAAGATAAAGGGGAGGCGGTTTAGAACGGAGTTGAGGAGGAACTTCTTCACTCAAAGGGTGGTGAATCTCTGGAATTCTCTGCCCATTGAAGTGGTGGAGGCTGCCTCGCTAAATATTTTTAAGAAGCAGGTTGATGGGTTCTTGATAAGAGAGGGGATTAAGGGTTATGGGGAGAGGGCGGGAAAGTGGAACTGAGCCACAACAGATCAGCCATGATCTTATTGAATGGCGGGGCAGGCTCGAAGGGCTAGATGGCCTACTCCTGCTCCTATTTCTTATGTTCTTATGTTCTTATTTCTGAATATTAGATCTAGAATTGCCCCTCATTTTTTGGGCTTTCTACATACTGGTTAAAAAAGTTCTGGGTGCAATTTAAGAAGTTTGCTCCCTCTCTACCTTGCACACTAAAACTAACCTCATTAATATTTGGTCAGTTAAAATCCTCAAATATTCCTACACATTGCTGTTCCTTCACTGTTGCGGGGCCAAAACCTGGGAACTGTCTCCCCAAACAAAAGGTTAGGTGTACCTACACCACAGGGACTGCACTGGTTGAAGAAGGCAACTCACCAACACCTTCTCAAGGGCAATTTGGGACAACCAATAAATGTTAGCCTAGCCAGCAATGCCCACAACTTATGAATGTTACGAGATTATGTAAGGTTCCATATGATATGAATATAAGTTGTTTATTCTTTATGTATTCTTTCATTAAAACAACCTGAATGGTTTGTATTGGTGACTCACCCAGTCCTTCCAGGTTCCTTTGGGATTGTCATGCATGAAAGGTTCCAGTCGCTGCAGCAGAGTTTGACAAGCAGCCTATAGGAACACGACCAAACCACAATTAAGAAAATGTCATGTCAGGAAATTCATTGACACAGAAAAATAACCTGGTACTAGAATCCAAAGTACAAACACCCACTAACGTCACATGAGAATAGGCTTCCCTCTGGTAAAGATAATGAGACGTGTTTGTCCAGCTTCATTTAACCAGCTGACAAGGCCTTGTGCCATTTTACAGTCCCCACCTCTGGGCCAAAAGCTCCTCGTCTTCTTCCTTGCCAAAACTTATTGGCCGTGGCAGGAGCATTCATGATGCAATCCAGATATTTTTAAACACCGACTTGGCTTGGTGCAATCACAAATTATTCAAATTCTTCACTGAGTGTGTGGCTTGCTTTATCCTTCACCAGTTCTAAAAGAGAGTCTGCTAGTACATTTGATAGGTTGTAATTCCTCTTCAATGCTAGGTTAAGCTCTGACCTTGGCCTGGAGTGATAGACATTCTCAGGAATTGGCTTGTCTGTCTGCACCTCAGCAATCTTTAGGAGTTCTCCCAGGTCTGGTCAAACGCAGCCAGTTTGTCTAGCACACAGTTATCTTGTTGCGTGCAGCACTGGCAGAATCCTTGCAGATTGCTATTATCAAGGTATGTCCGGTACTCTGTGAAGGGCTCACTTCAATGGGTTTTTATCTTCCGGAGAAAATCCAGCATGCGCTCGTTGACCTTCCTGCCCTCCTGCAGATATTTCCGCAGATCCTTCTCTTTCTACAGGCACAGCATGAACTCCTTGTTGGGCTTATCGCACTGCGAGCTGTAGTGGTGAGCAGCCACTTTCAGCACCGCCAATGACACATTCACCTCTTGCAGCGACAGCAGCTTGGACATGGTCATTTTCCTATGCCCCCAACTACCCCCCCCCCCCCCCCCCCCCCCCCCCCCGGCCTCCCCTCTTGAGTTCAATGGCTTACTAATCAGCCTGTGAGTCCTTCCACCACTTCCTCACTGTTCCCCCCCCCCCAAAAAGTGTACATGTGAAGATACATCAAGATACTTTGAACACAGTATTAGAACTTACAGTGAGATGAGATTTGTTTTTTAATTCAGTCAAAGGATGTGGGCATTGCTATCAAGGCTGTTATTTATTGCCAAATCCTGGTTCTCCTGTGAAAATGGTGGTGGACCATTGTTTGTGTAGGTTTGATAAATTAACTTGCGCAGTCCATTCAAAGAGTCATTAGGAGTTAATCACATAGATGTGGGCCTGGAATCACATAATGACCAGGCTGGATAAGGGTGGCAGGTCAGTTGTTCTATTGAATCACCTTGTTACTTTTTCTGATACTAGCTTTTTATTTTCAGATGTTTTAAAACTAAACTCAACTTCTCAAGTTTGAATTCATGTTCATTAGAACATCAATCCACAAACATGATATAATTGAAGCAATATCAGATACATGCCAGGTTTCTCGTTCTTCGGGAAGAAAAACTGGTCGCCCAGCCTCTTGGATATGGAGATTCAGGAAATCCAATGAGATTAGAACGAGGGAAAAAAGTGGGAAAGTGTGTAAGTGTATGAACTGAAGTTTTATAGTTTTATTTTTAGAGACTGAAAGTGTTTTCACACAATAGGACATCAGCTAATGAAATATTGTGGGCGGTAGCCCCATGGTTGGAACTTTCCCAGGAACAGGCTGGGAACCATGATTGCTACCTGCTCCCTGGAGTTGAGCAGCCAATTTGTGTTGTTAAGCCCCAGTTGGGAATGATTTTGGGATCTCTCTTCAATTTTGCTGGCAACACAGCCCCTCACCCCCCCAACCACCTTCTCCCCAACTACAGGGAAAGATTGCCGACTCAATAGAGGTGGCATTTCTACAGCAAGTTGATATGGCAATTTGGAGTTGATGACTTCATGAAGATTTGAGCTATAAACTATGTTTATAAACAGAACTTATGACCAGGACAATTCAGTGCAAATATTTCCACTCCATCCCACTTGGCATATCAATCTGGATCCTGTTTTTTAAAATACAGGATAAGCAGCACAGCAAGGGTGCAAACATATTAATACACATTCAAGGTCCCTATTTTCCCTCCTGGAAGGTTTGAGGCTGCTTCCATTATCAGCAGATCTGTGGAACACTTGACATTGCAATTAAGACTTACAGTTGGTAAAACAATATGACAAGAGGCCAAGGATATTTCCTGTACAATGCAAGGAACCTCAGTTTCAGGTTTGGAGGACATCTTGGGTTGGTAGTGGTTCTACTTCAGCACGATGAAACCATCCTTCCACCTAGTCCTCCCCACCATCAAAATATTAGAATTCATTTTTATGACTTCCAGATGATAAATGCGATCTGGCTAAAGAACCAGAAGCTGAAGTTAAAGAGCTATGGAGCAAAACAGCATGGAAATAGGCCCTTCAGCCCAACGAGTCCATGCCAACCCTGGTGCCCTCCCAGCTTGTCCCAATTGCATTTGGCCCATATCTTTCTAATCCTTTCCTATCCATGTACTTATCAAAATGTTTTTTAAATGTTGCGATTGTACTTGCCTCAACCACTTTCTCTGGCAGTTCATTTCATATATGCACCTCCCCTCTGAGTGAAGAAGTTGTCCCTCAGATCTCGTTTAAATCTTTCCCCTCATGTCTTAAACCTATGCCATCTAGTTTTCAATTCCCCTTTTCCGGGATGAAGACTATGTACGTTCAACCTATCTATGCCCCTCATGATTTTACACACCGCAGTAAGTTCACCCCTCATTCTCCTACATTCCAAGGAATAAAGGCCTAGCCTGACCAATCTCTTCCTATAACTCAGGCCCACTAGTCCTAGAAATATTTTTGTAAATCTTTTTTGCACTCTTTCCACTTTATCAATGTCTTTCCTATAACTGGATGACTGTACATAGGACTCCAAGTGTGGCCTCAACGACTTGCACAACTGTAACATAATGTTCCAACTCCTATTCTCAATGCCTGACTGATGAAGGCCAATGTGCTAAATGGCTTCTTCACCACCCTGTCTATCTGTGATGCCGCTTTCAGTGAACTATATACTTGTACTCCTAGGTTCTTCTGTTTCTCAACATTCCCCAGGGCCCAACCATTCACTGTATAAGTCCTACCTTGGTTTGACTTGCGAAAATGCCATACCTCACACTTTACTGAAATCCATTTACCAGTCCTCGGCCCATTTCCCTAACTGATCAAGATCCCCCTAATCTTCTTCAGAATCAATGATTCCTCCTAATTTATGATCATTCGCAAACTTACTAACCACGCCTTGTATATTCACATTCCAAATCATTAATAGAAATAACCACTAAGAGTCCCAGACTGACCCTTGAGGCACACCACTAGTCACGGGCCTCCAGCCCGAGAAACAACCTTCGACTATCACCCTCTGGTTCCTGTCATTGAGCCAATTTTGAATCCAATTAGTTTGCTCTCCCTGGATCCCATGAGACCTAACTTCCCAGACTAGCCTGCTATGTGAGACTTTGTCAAAGGCCTTGCTGAAGTCTCTGGAGACAACATTTACTGTCCTACCCTCATCCATCCTCTTGGTTACCTCTTCAAAAAACCTTAAAAGATTTGTCAGACGTGACTTCCCGCACAGAAAACAATGTTGACTACTCCTGATACCTGTCCCTCAGAATCCCCTTCAGTAATTTACCCACCACTGATGTCAAGCGCACAAGCCTGTAATTCCCCGTCTTGTCTTTGCTATCCTTCTTAAACAACAGAACAACATTAGCCACCCTCCAGTCTTCTGGAACTTTAAAAGAGATGAAGCAAATATCTCTGCAAGGGTCTCTGCAATTTCTTCCCTAGCCTACCACAAGATCCAAGGATGCACTTAATCAGGCCCAGGGGATTATTCCACCTTAATGTGCTTTAAGGTTGCCTATTAATACGCATGTGGCCCTAGTCATCTCCCTTCCTTCTTTAGCACCCACTTACCCTACCTCATTTCCTAACAGGAGGTCCAGTGCTGCACCGTCCCAAGTAGGGCCCTCTATATATTGATTCAGAAAACTTTTTTGGACGCATTTAACAAATTCCACCCCATTCAGGCCCTTTATACTATGGGTGGCCCAGTCAATACTGGGGAAATTAAAATCTCCCACTAATACTCCTGTTATTCTTACAACTATCTGCAATCTCTCCTTTAGTTCCCACTATCTATTGAGGAGTCTGTAATACAGTCCCATTAGTGTGACCATCCCTTTCTTGTTTCTAAGTTCTATTCATGTGGTCTCATTTGATGAACCCCCAAGAATATCCTCTTTAAGGACTGTTGTTATGCCCTCCCTTATCACCAACTCCCCTTCCTCACTTACCTGTACCTCTGTCACACCTGTAGCATCTGTATCCTGGAACATTGAGCTGCCAGTCTTGTCCTTTTCTCAGCCACTTTTCTGTATGGCATCTCATAACTTCCCAGTCTCCAGAGCCAATCCACACTCTGAGCTCGTTCATCTTACCTGTTAAGCCTTGTGCATTGAAATAAAGCAGGAGACTTTTCTCTCTCTTAGCTGTGCCCCGGCTAACCTGACTACTAAATTTGCTCTTGTTAGCTATTGTACTTTTCCTTGACTTCTCACTGGCCCTTTTCCCACGCCCCTGCCAAGCTGGTTTAAACCCTCCCGGGTAGCACTAGTAAATCTCCCTGCAAGGAAATTGGACTCCCTCCTGTTCAAGTGGAATTTGCCTCTCTTGGACAGGTCACCTCTACCCCAGAAGATCCCAATGATCCAAGAACCTAAATCCCTGTCCCCTGCACCAATCCTCCACCATGCATTCATCTGGACTATTTTTCTATTTTTGTCCTCACTGGCACGTGGCACTGAGCATAATCCGGAGATCACTACCCTTGAAGTCCTGCTTTTTAACTTCCCTATCCTCATTCCGCAGGACCTCATCCCTTTTTCTACCTATGTTGTTTGTACCAATGTGTACAATGATCGTTGGTTGTTCACAGTCCCTCTTCAGAATGTTCTGTAGCTGCTCAGAAACACCCTTGACGCTGGCACCCAGGAGGTAACGCATCATTTTGGCGTCACTTCTGTCACACAGTATCTCCTGTCTGTCCCCTTCACTATCGAGTCTCCTATCAGTATAGCTCTGTCTGACCTCACCCTTTCCCTCTGAGCCTGAAAGCCGATCACACTACCACAGACCTGCTACTTACTACAAACCCCTGAAAGGTCATCCCCCTCAACAGTATCCAAAGCGGTATCTTTGTTAGAGATGGGAATGGTCACAGAGGAACCCTGCACTGTACCTGCACAGAAGTTGTTAGAAGCTCTCAGTAAGAGCTAGCATGGAATGGCTCAACATTGGGTAAAGGACCGAAGCTAGCAACCAAGGTAAGAAGATTATGGTAGAATTTTTTTTAAGGTGGCTCAATACTCTGTGCAATTTCCCACCATCCGCACCAGCAGGATTCACACCCATTTTCTCACTGGGTCGACACTGAAAAATTCTGATAAGGTTCCACCCATTGTACTCATGAGGGTCTTAATACAATGATCAGCTTAAGTTATTTCTTCCTTACAATAACACAATTCATTCACCAATGGGATCCACTCTAAAACCCTAACTGCATCTGAGCTTGAATTCCCCTTACCTTCACAGCCATGCCGTTAAGATCGGTACTGAAGGAGGCCGCAGTAGGACTGGTGTTGGGCACTGTCGCAGTGGAAGTTTCATTCAGGTGAATGGCTGACATTGGAATCTTCAGCTCATGACTGGCAATCTGAAAGGTTAAGAAGGAAAAGGAGTTAGCTGCGTCAAGGACAGAGTGCTTCATCAAGGGTAGGCCATCTCATGCCAAATGTCACACCAAGGCTGGAGGAACTACTAATTCGAAAATTACCATTTACATTTTTCAAACAGAATTGTATAAATATGTTCTCACATAGACCAGTCTGCCTAATTTGTGCTCCGTCTCATAGGCTCCAAAATTCCACGGGTTTCTCCCTATCTGCGACTGGATCCTGAATTACCTAACCCATAGGCCGCAATCAGTAAGTACAGGCAGCAAACCTCCTCCACGATCATCTTCAACACTAGTGCCCCACAAGGCTGTATCCTCAGTCCTTTACTATATTCCAAATACAGCTATGACTGTGTGGCCAAATTCACCTCCAACTCGACTTTCAAGTTTGCTAATGATATCTCCATAGTGGATCGGATCTCAGACAATGACGAGACAGAGCACAGGAATGCGATCAAGAGTCTGGTACAACAATCAAATCTCTCCCTCAATGTCAACAAAATGAAGGAGATAGTCATCAACTGCGGGAAGAGTAGTGGAGAATATGCTCCTGTCTACATCAGTGGGGACGAAGTAGAAATGGTCGAGAGCTTCAAGTTTTTAGGTGTCCAGATCATCAACAACCAGTCCAGGTCCCCCCAAGCTGACACTATTGTTAAAAAAAGCCCATCAATGCCTCTACTTTCTCAGAAGACTAAGGAAATTTAGCATGTCAGCTATGACTCTCACCAACTTTTACAGATGCACCATAGAATTATTTCTGGTTGTATCACAGCTTGGTATAGCTCCTGCTCTGCCCAAGACTGCAAGAAACTACAAAGGGTCGTGAATGAAGCTCAGTCCATCATGCAAACCAGACTCCCATCCATTGACTCTGTCGACACTTCCCACTGCCTCGGCAAAGCAACCAGAATAATTAAGGATCCCACGCACCCTGGACGTTCTCTCTTCCATCTTCTTCCATCAGGAAAAAGATACGAAAGTCTGAGTCATGTACCAACCAACTCAAAACAGCTTCTTCCCTGCTGCCATCAGATTTTTGAATGGACCTACCTTGCACTAAGTTGAGTTTTCTGTACATCCTAGCTATGACTGTAACACTACATTCTGCACCCTCTGCTTTATTTCTCTATGAACGGTATGCTTCGTCTGTATAGTAAGCAAGAAACAATACTTTTCACTGTTTACTATACTAATAAATGTGACAATAATAAATCAAATCAAATCTTTCCCAGCTCCTGTCAACAACAAGAGACACTGCTTGATGTGGATTAGGTAGAATCTTGCAAGTTCTGTCAGGAGACTGGTAAACCCCTGTGGGTTTGCAAGTTTCTGTGTCTAGCAGAGCAAGGTTAGGATGACGGAGTGAAATCAAATTTTCTTTCTCATTCTCCCCACCATGGTCTCCGAAGCCTAGTCCTTATCTTAGTTCAGTTTATGGTCACCCCTTCGTAACTTACCAGAACTTATTGGTCAATAACAAGTAATAAAGTGGTAAGTTAGTTTACCACCTGAATCATTTGGACAAGATCCCAGAATCTAATTTCAGCCAGGCAGTCAGTTGGGAGAGGGGTAAAGAACATTGAAGCTAGAGAGTGGGGAAAGTCAGCCAGAGTTACTGACCAGAAGTACATAAGAACATAAGAAATAGGAGCAGGAGTAGGCCATCTAGCCTTTCGAGCCTGCCCCGCCATTCAATAAGATCATGGCTGATCTGTTGTGGCTCAGTTCCACATTCCCGCCCTCTCCCCATAACCCTTAATCAAAAACCCATCAACCCGCGTCTTAAAAATATTTAGCGAGGCAGCCTCCACCGCTTCAACGGGCAGAGAATTCCAGAGATTCACCACCCTTTGAGTGAAGAAGTTCCTCCTCAACTCCGTTCTAAACCGCCCCCCCTTTATCTTGAGGCTGTGCCCCCTAGTCCTACTGTCCTTTCTGAGCGGGAAGGGTCTCTCCGCCTCTATCCTATCCATCCCATTTATCATCTTATACGTCTCGAAGTAATTGATCTATGCTCAAAGGTCACCAGATGTGGACCTTGGGAACTGATAAAATTCAGTTCGTCATAGAAACTTGCAAATACTATCAGGTGAGGGTGGCAGATGTTAGCAGTACCTGTCACGTCCACTGTAAGCCAGAAACAAAAGAGTAAAATGAACTATTATTACCTGAAGAATCTTGGTGTGAAGGCCCTGTCCCATCTCTGTCCCACCATGAGTCAACAGAACTGATCCATCCACATAGACCTGGAGTAGAGCTCCAGCCTTCAAAGAAAAAAAAGCTGTCTAAATCATTGATCACCTCTGTCAAAATCTGTCACACTTTTGGGACCAACATGTGCCATCAATCCATTCAAAGAACCAGCCACATAGCTATTTCCCTAGATACCAGCTCAAATAATCAGAAGTCAAATGTTGAGCTCAGTTTCATTGCCCTTTCTTCCCTCCACATAGCCCTCAGTTTCACTGCTGCCTCTACATGGCCCTCAGCATCACTGCTCCCTCCACATGGCCGTCAGTATCACTGCCCTCTCCACATGGCCCTCAGTGTCACTGCCCTCTCCACATGGCCCTCAGTGTCACTGCTCTCTCCACAGGGCTCTTCAGTATCACTGCCCTCTCCACATGGCCCTCTGTCACTGCCGTCTGCACATGGCCCTCAGTGTCACTGCCCTATCCACATGGCCCTTAGTGTCACTGCTCTCTCCACATGGCCCTCAGTGTCACTTCTCTCTCCACATAGCTCTCAGTGTCACTGCTCCCTGTACATGGCTCTCAGTGTCACTGCTGTCTCCCCATGCCCCTCAGTGTCACTGCTGTGTCCACAGGGCCCTCAGTGTCACTGGCCTCTCCACATAGCCCTCAGTGTCACTGCTCTTTCCACATGGCCCTCAGTGTCACTGCTCTTTCCACATGGCCCTCAGTGTCACTGCGCCATCCACATGGCTCTCAGTGTCCCTGTCCCTCCACATGTCCCTCAGTGTCCCTGTACCTCCACATGACCCTCAGTGTCACTGCCCTCTCCACATGGCCCTCAGTGTCACTGCTCCCTCCACATGGCCTTCAGTGTCACTGCTCCCTCCACATGGCCCTCAGTGACACGGTCCCTCCACATGGCCCACAGTATCACGGTCCCTCCACATGGCCCTCAGTGGTACTGCCCTCTCCACATGGCTCTCAGTATCACAGCTCCCTCCACGTGGCCTGCAGTGTCACAGTCCGACCACATGGCCCTCAGTGTCACTGCTCCCTCCACATGGCCCTCAGTGTCACTGTCCCTCCACATGGCCCTCAGTGTCACTGTCCCTACACATGGCCCTCAGTGTGCCTGTCCCTCCATATGTCTCTCAGTGTCCCTGTACCTCCACATGGCCCTCAGTGTCACTGCTCCCTCCACATGGCCCTCAGTGTCACTGCTCCCTCCACATGGCCCTCAGTGTCACTGCTCCCTCCACATGGCCCTCAGTGTCACTGCTCCCTCCACAAGGCCCTCAGTGTCACTGTCCCTCCACATGCCCCTCAGTGTCACTGTCCTTCCACATGGCCCTCAGTGTCATTGTCCTTCCACATGGCCCTCAGTGTCACTTCCCTCTCCACATGGTCCTCAGTGTCACTGCTCTCTCCACATGGCCCTCAGTGTCACTTCCCTCTCCACATGGCTCTCAGTATCACTGCTCCCTCCACATGGCTCTCAGTGGCACTGCTCCCTCCACATGGCCCTCAGTGTCACTGCTGTCTCCACAGGGCCCTCAGTGTCACTGCTGTCTCCACATGGCTCTCAGTGTCACTGCTCCCTCCACATGGCCCTCAGTGTCACTGCTGTCTCCACAGGGCCCTCAGTGACACCTCCCTCTCCACATGGCTCTCAGTGTCACTGCTCCCTCCACATGGCTCTCAGTGGCACTGCCACCTTCACATGGCCCTCAGTGTCACAGTCCGTCTACATGGCCCACAGTATCACTGCTATCTACACATGGCCCTCAGTGTTACTGGTCTCTCCACATGGCCCTCAGTGTCACTGGTCTCTCCACACAGTCCTCAGTGTGACCGCCCCTTCACATAGTCCTCAGTGTCACTGTCCCTCCACATAGTCCTCAGTGTTATTGTCTCTCCACACAATCCTCAGTGTCACTGCCCCTATGCACAGTCCTCAGTGACACTACTCCCTCAACATGGACCTCAGTGTCACAGTCCGTTCACATGGCCCTCAGTGTCACTGGTCCCTCCACATGGCCCTCAGTGTCACTGGTCCCTCCACATGACCCTCAGTGTCACTGCTCCCTCCCTGTGGCACTCTGTGTCACTGTCCCTCCACATTGCCCTCAATGTCACTGCCTGTTCACATGGCGCTCCGTGTCATTGCTCCCTCCACATGGCTCTCTGTGTTGCTGCTCTCTCCACAAGGCCCTCTGTGTCGCTGCTCCTTCCACAAGGCCCTCTGTGTCGCTGCTCCCTCCACAAGGCCCTCGGTGTCACTGTCCCTCCACATGCCCCTCAGTGTCACTGTCCTTCCACATGGCCCTCAGTGTCATTGTCCTTCCACATGGCCCTCAGTGTCACAATCCCTCCACATGGCCCTCAGTATTCCTGTCCCTCCGCATGGCCCTCAGTGTCACTGTCCTTCCACATAGCCCTCAGTGTCACTGTCCCTCCATATGGCCCTCAGTGTCCCTGTACCTCCACATGGCCCTCAGTGTTCATGTCCTTCCACATGACCTCAGTGTCAACTGCTCCCTCCACATGGCTCTCAGCGTCACTATCCTCTCCACATGGCCTTCAGTATCACTATCCTTCCACATAGTCCTCAGAGTCACTGTCCCTCCACCTAGTCCTCAGTGTCACTGTTCCTCCACATGGCTCTCAGTGTCACTATCCCCTCCACATAGTTCTCAGTGTCTCAGCCCCCTCCACATGGTCCTAAGTGTCACTATCCTCTCCACATGGTCCTAAGTGTCACTATCTTCTCCACATGGTCCTCAGTGCCACTGTGCCCTCCACATGACCGTCAGTGTCACTATCCATGCATGGTCTTTAGTGTCACTGTCCCTCTGCACATACGCTTCAGTGCCTCTGCCCATGCGCATGGTCCTCAATGTAGCACCCAACATAGACTAATATGAAAACTTACAAATATACATGCATGCATGGCTGCACACACAAATATTATATGATAAAAGACCACAATGACATAATGTGATTGCTACCAGTGCCATGCATATACAGTTCCAGGCTGATTCTAGACACAAGTTAGTGGCCACCATCTTTGTGGGAATTAGTGCACAGCCAGCAGGCTCATTTGCAGGCATCATTATCCATGGCAGCAGGAAGAGAAAATGTTATAAATTATAGTCTGTTGACAGTGATGGATTTTGGAAAATCCTTTTGCAGGTTTTACATACAGCAAACTCAAACCAAGAGAAATGTTTCTTTTCTGAATTTCTACTCTGCACTTACTCCTTTTACGGTGGGTTGGAAGTGAAAAATTAGAAGACGGGAAAGTAAAATCTTTACCTTTGAGATGTTTTACTGTAGTCATGTTGGTCAGTGTTTCTGAACTCTATCTCACAATCCCAGTTATGATGTGGAGATGCTGGCATTGGACTGGGGTGGGCACAGTAAGAAATCTTACAACACCAGGTTAAAGTCCAACAGGTTTATTTGGAATCACGAGCTTTCAGAGCACTGTTCACCTGATGAAAGAGCAATGCTCTGAAAGTTCATGATTCCAAATAAATCTGTTGGACTTTAACCTAGCATTGTGAGACTTCCTACTGTGCCAGTCCCAATTATGTGTGTGGATCTTAGATTGCTGTAAGTATGAGACTATATTGCCTCTCCTATGCCCATATGCAAATGGGTATCGCAAGGCCATACTGCATTAACAGGAGATTTAGTGTCTCACATACCTGGTTGAGGAAAGGTATAGAAAAGCCGACTGTCTTTTTCAGGGGCACCACAGAAATGCCTCTTTTCTTCCAGCGATTGAGTTTGTTGAATTCTTCAACAGCAATCTTTCTGCTGTGATAGGAAGCTGACTCCAGGCATTCATTCCAACACCTCAACTGGTTACGTGAGTCAAATATAGTTTTGTATAGCGTGCAGGACTCCTTTCCCCTGTACAGATTTATCTCACGAACCTGAAAGTGGAACCAAACCTTCAGATGATCCAGCAATGGTACATACAAACTCACTGAGTGGGATATTTCCATTCCACCCGCCACTGGAATCATAGTGGGTGAGACAGGACCATGTAAAGGTCACTGACCTTGGATGGGACTTTCTGGTTTTAGGGCGAGTGCAATTGGAAAATTCTGCCCACTGTCTAACCACCAAGGTGCTGAATGGCTCATTCCAGTTGCTTTATTCCTGAGGAACCAATGGATTTCCTGACACATTGCCAGTTCTATTTATGTTCAATTAATAATTCTTTATTTCTGAAAAGTTTTAATAATCAGAACAGGATATTGAAATCCTGTAAATACAATTAACAGTAAATTGAACATAAGGAAATACAGTTCTCAGAAATTGTATGACAGATAACTGCCCATTATCAGTTGGCAACATTTGAGGTTAATTTAGACTGCTGTTTCCTTTTGGGCAAGTGATTAACAGTCTTAGAATGAGAGCAATGCAGTCTTGAAAGCATCTGTGACCGGGTGTGCAAAGTGACCATATTTTTCACCTGATCAGGACACTTATTACCATATTAAGGATGAACTGGTTGGAGCTTGCACTGTGTTCACTTCAACCTATTCTATTAGTGATGGAACTGAGGAGGCCTGGCAAAGGCAAACATTATTGTGGGCCATAAGGCTGTAAAAGGTAGGAATAAAAGTAGGTCATTCGGCCCATTGAGGACTGCTCTGCTATTCATAAGAACATAAGAAATAGGAGCAGGAGTAGGCCATCTAGCCCTTCGAGCCTGCCCTGCCATTCAATAAGATCATGGCTGATCTGTCGTGGCTCAGTTCCACATTCCCGCCCTCTCCCCATAACCCTTAATCCCCTCGCTTATCAAAAACCCATCAACCCGCGTCTTAAAAATATTCAGCGAGGCAGCCTCCACCACTTCAACGGGCAGAGAATTCCAGAGATTCACCACCCTTTGAGTGAAGAAGTTCCTCCTCAACTCCATTCTAAACTGCCCCCCCTTTATCTTGAGGCTGTGCCCCCTAGTCCTACTGTCCTTTCTGAGCGGGAAGAGTCTCTCCACCTCTATCCTATCCATCCCATTCATCATCTTATATGTCTCAATGAGATCTCCCCTCATTCTTCTAAACTCTAACGAGTACAAGCCTAGTTTATTCAGCCTTTCCTCATAGCTCAACCCCCTCAACTCCGGTATCAGCCTAGTAAACCTCCTCTGCACTCCCTCCAAGGCCAAAATATCCTTGCGTAAGTGCGGCGACCAAAACTGCACACAGTACTCCAGCTGCAGCCTCACCAATGCCCTATACAGCTGCAGCAAGACCTCCCTACTTTTATATTCAGTCCCCCTCGCTGTGAAGGCCAGCATCCCATTAGCCTTCCTGACCACCTGCTGCACCTGCAGGCTGGGTTTTTCAACACCACTTCCCTGCCACATAACCCTTAATACCATTACTGATTAAAAACCAATCTATCTCAGCCTTGAACATACTTTAGAACCCAGCCTCTACAGCCTTTTACAGTAAAGAATTCCATAGACTCACTACCCTCAGAGATGAAACTTTTCCTCATCCCTATCTTAAATGGGCAAGCCCTTAGCCTGAGATTATGCCCTCTGATCCTAGACTCTCCCACAGGCGAAACAAACCCCTTGAAAATCCTATGGGTAGGATTTTCCAACCCTTTCTGCCATTGGGATCTACTGGTCTCACCGATTGTACACCCTGCCTCTGGCTTCCCAGCATGGGGGTGGATTCAATGGTAAATTCCATTGACAGCAATGGGACCAAAAGATACCATCCATGAGAAACATGTCAGAATCCCATCCTCTGGGCGGAACTTGACGAGATTTTTTCTAGTGTCCAGTGAGTCTGCAAATGGGAGAGTTCCAGATCTGTTTTTCGGGTGAATTTTCCCAATATACTCTGTCTGAAATTTTGGGCTAGACTGTGTCTGGCCACAAGAGGCAGTGGGCAGGGCTTAACTCGCCAGCAGCTCAGATCAGAGCCACAAACTGCGCATGTGCAGAAAAAGTAAAAAATAAATCAGCTCTCTTGGCAGAACCCTCCTGGGCCAGAAACTGTGTCCCCTTCCCCCAAGGACATCAGAACCCTCGCTGACCCCTGTTACTGACCCCCACGCCTCTCCCCCCTCCCTCCACCGGACTCACTTGGACATAGCCTCCACATCAACCTTTGGCCTGATGGCTACCTGACATGATCCTCTCTCTCTCCCCAGCCCCTGATCATCAGAGAGGCACAAATTGCTCCCTCCACATCAACACACACTCAAGTGCTGATCTTGGCTTCCCCTGCATGATAACAAGGCAAGTTACATTAAACTTACTAGAATGCTTTAACACTTGACTCACCCAAACTGTTTGCAGCTGAACTGCCCTCACAAGGGACAGCTCCATAAAAATCCCAAGGATGGACAGACAGGCAGGCAGTGCAGGAAGAAATGGCCCCGAGAAAGACAGCACCCAGATTCTCTGATTCAGACCTGGACAGCTTGATGGCGGAAAGGTGGGACATCCTCTTCCTCCCAGCAGGATGTCTTCCCAGGGGAAGCTGTGCATGGCTGTAGTCACGTGTCTCAGTGCCAGGTCACTGGCCTGGAGAAACGGGAAGCAGTGCCGGAAAATAATGAATCACTAATCCAGGCAGCAAGAGTGAATGTTTAACCTCATCCAGTACCTTTTCCCAAAATGATCTCCCCACCCCCAGCACTCTGCATACTTCCAGCCCCTGACCCCCAAGCACCTCCCCCCGCCCCCCCCAAGAGTATCACAGCACTCCCCTCTAAGGGCCACCCCTGCAGGACTTGTGCCATCAGAGTTTTTCATGGTTCCTTCTCTCCCCACAAGAGAAGAATGCCCATAACCACTTGGAAAAGGCGAAGACAGGGAGTGATGAGCCTGAGCTCTGAATCCTCACTCCCTTTGAGGAGCGGGTGCTGGAGTTTGTGGGAGAGAAGTGGATGTGGGCCATCAGCGACAGCATGGTCAGGCTGGAGCATAGAAATGAGCACCTGCCAATCCTCCACTTTATGGAGAAATGTCAAGTAAGTCACATGCAGCCCAGATTCCTTTCCCTCTTTTGCACTTTGTGTCCTATGTTGCAGGAAGGAACCCCAATCCACCTGGGCCATCTGGCATTGCGGCCCCCACTGCTGCTCTGCCCATCCTGCCCCCGACAGCTCAGAGGGTGCCTCAGAGGAAGCCAGTGAAGGGATCTCCAAGTCCAGAACCAGTTTGCCATTAGCTTCCACCCTGCAATTCACCATCCCAGAGACTCTCATATCAGGGGGTCAAGTTCGTGCCAAGGTATCTGGGTCACTCTCTGGTACGCATTAAACATCTGCTTATGTACATTGGGTGGAGGAGGGAAGGTCCAAGGCCCCTGGTATGTCGGGATCTGCTGGAGGCTACATGTTGGGCGTCTGCAATTACTTCTCCCTCAGCTGTTGGAGATGTAGCAACAGAGCCTGGGAATGCAGGAAGTGTTGATGGCAACACTGGACTGACTGAGAGGCTGTTGGGAGGAGTTCCAAAACTTTCAGGTGGATCAGTTACTGCCTGTCTTGCGTGATTCCCAATCCAGCATTGCAAGGGTGGTCCTCGGTGGAAAGCCTGGGGCAGGCAATCCTCACCATGAGTGGCAGGTTCCAAGCAATGGCTGAGTCACAGCAGGCCACAGTGGAGTCCCAGAGAACCACAACCCAGTCACAGCAGGCCACAGCTGAGGGCCTCAACAGGCTTCTTGTGATTTTGTGGCTCATGCTGATAGGCTCAAGAGCTTGCAGGCGACTCGGCGGGAGAGCACAGAGACACAACAGGCGATGGCTGCAGCCTTTGAAAATGAGCCCAGTTACAGAGGGTTATGGCTGAGGGGCTGCAGAGCGTGGCCCAGTCTCAGAGGGCACTTGCTGGTGCCGTTGACAGGTGTCACCCCCCCCCCACCCCCCCGACTCAGGTGGCCAATACAGAGGGCTCGACCACCATGGCTAGAACACAGGACTGCCAGGGCCAGGTGACGCCAGAGTTTCTGGAGTTCACTGCAGAAGCATCACCCCAAGGAGTGACACAGGGGCCAACAGGAACTCCAAGGGAAGAGGAAGGGCACGAGCCTGTGCCAGGACTTTCCAGCCAGGAGACTGAGTATGTGGCTACACCTCTGACTCCCCCATTTCCTGACACTGGGGCATCTTAGGGGCAGCGGGATGAAGAGGGTGTCATGGATACGTCCCTGACATCTGGAAGTTGACCAGAGCCCTCAGGGTCCTGGCCCTTCATAGGACACTCGCCAAGGACATCACAGGTCATAGCACATGGTAGTCACCTCTGATGTACATTCTGGGGAGACACCGTGGTAAGCCACATAAAGTTCGGAAGTTGTAGTGGTACTAAGATAGCACGGGTGAAGAGCAGTGCTAGGTAGATAGAGTATGTATTTCAATGTTTCCTGTTCACAGGTTTTTATGTCAGCACTTAACAATAAAACACTTTTATTGTCACCAATAAATGTTTTTCCACCACCCACTTGTGACTAATTTGTTTCAGATTTGCTTCTAACAGGAACGTTATTACTCTGACAGTTGCCTGCATGTTGATGTCAGTGGGGGAGGCCCCTCAACACAGTGTCACTGAGAAAATGAAGGCGCTCAAATAAATCACTGGCTACAGTGGGTGGCATGCGTTGGCAGTGACTTACAGCATCTACCATTGGCATCCCCAGAATCCATGAGAGATTCCCTCCCCTCCCCCACCCTAGCGCCCTGCATGGGATTTTAGTGATCCCTTTCCCATTGCCCAGATGTGGGCGCAGGTGCTACCATGCACGTAGAGCACAGGTAGAAGTCAGACTTCTTTGCACCAGGGCATCATCACAATGGTGCTTAGCAAGTCTTCATCACGCTCCTGCCTGCCAAAGAAACTCACTAACTCAACGTCCCCAGGCTCACCACTCTGGAGTTACAATGTTGCAGGAGATTGTAGGACTCCAGGGGGCAGGAGAGCCCATGAGAACCAACACAGCCTCCTATTGCATAAAACAAGAGTTGATCAGGGCCTCCCTTGCTGCCCTCGCATGGATAACCCTGGGCTGTCGCCAACCCTTCAGCGGCTCGGTAGTGTTGCTCTTCCTTCTCCTCCTGCTCAGCGGCATTCTCCTCAGTAACGCCCAACTGGTCTGTCTCTTCGCCCTCCTCCTCAAGAAGGTCTCCTCGCTGCTGTGCTAGGTTGTGTAAGGCACGTTACACCACCATAATGTAGGACAATATCAGGGGGATATCTTGGAGGGCCCCACCAGAGAGGTACAAGCACCACCCCATTACTGAACACGTGGCAATGTAGGTCTCATTATTTTGGATCTCCATCTTATTCTCAGTCGTCTATACAGGCGTAATCAGCCAAGTCCAAAGTAAATGCCCCACAAGCCATCTCTGCACAGTGGGAAGAAGCTGTTCTTTAGTCAGTTGGTACGTGACCTCAGATTTTTGTATCTTTCTTCCGATGAAAGAAGGTTCAAGAGAATATGTCCGGGCTGTGTGGGGTTTTGAATTATATTGACTGCTTTTCCGAGGTAGCGGGAAGTGTAGACAGAATTAATGCATGGGAGGCTGGTTCGCATGACGGACTCGGCTTCATTCACAATCCTTTGTAGTTTCTTGCAGTCTTGGGCAGAGCAGGAGCCATATCAAGCTGTGATATAATGCTTTCTATGGTGCATCTGTAAAAGCTGGTGAGAGTTGTAGCTGACATACCAAATTTCCTTAGTTTTCTGAGAAAGTGGAGGTGTTGATGTGCTTTCTTAACTATAGTGTCGGCATAGGGGGATCTGGACACATTGTTGGTGATCTGGACACCTAAAAGCTTGAAGCTGTCAACCATTTCTACTTCGTCCCATTGGTGTAGACAGGGGTATGTTCTCCACTATGCTTCCTGAGGTCGATGACTATCTCCTTCGTATTGTTGACATTGAGAGAGAGATTATTGTTGTTGCACCAGTTTGCCAGATTATCTCATTCCTGTACTCTGTCCCATGATGAAAGTCCGAATTTGGGCTCTGTGATGAACAACAGCCACCCACCCCCCACCCACACACTCGCAGCAGCCTCCAACCCAAAATGCAACATGGCCACCATGAAACAACCCCCCCGATCAGCACAGAGCAATCTAACCGCTGAGACTTACCTCCTCGCTCAGCCTCACTGATCAAGTGCCAGAATCTGACTTTTATAGAAGAGGTATTTTCCAGACCGATCCAGCTGCGGCGAATGCGATCATAAAGGCAGGTGAGATGTATCAATTTGGAGTGACACTAATGGCATTACGATGCATGCAAAAACATTTAAATTGACATCTCATCCATTTTCAGCAATCTTCCAATCGTGCCGTTTTTTTCCCATGGGGGGAATTGGCACAAAAACGGGCACCATTCACGCTAGTTGCTTTATGCTCGTTTTTATGGCATTTTCCCGCCAAGGGTAACGAGTGTAACACAGGTGTAAAATTCAGCAGTTTGTGTCATCCTGCCTACTTGCCTTCCTACCTATCTTTATGTCATCCATAAGCTTAGCAACAGTGTATTCACTCTGTTTTCTGTCAGTTAGTCAATCCTCTATCCGTGCCATATAATACCTAACACCATAGATTTTTAACTTATTATGTAGCCTTTTATATGGCACCTTAGCAAGCACTTTTTCGAAATCCAGGTATCTTATACCTACTGATTCCCCTTTATCTACCCTGCTTATTACCACCTCGCAGATTTCTAATGAATATGTCAGCTCATGAAGCTATGGTAACTGCTTGATTATGTTATTATTTCTAAATGCTCTACTATTATGTCCTTTATAATGGACTCTCAGTGGCAATTTTTGGCTAACTAGCCTATTGTTACCTGATTTTTGTCTCCCTCTCTGTTGAATTAGCAAATTACATAGGCAGTTTTCCAATCCTGTGGGATTTTTCTGGAATTTAAGGATTCTTGTAAGATTAATACCATTGCATCTACTATTTCTGTCCCTACTTCCTTTAATATCCTAGGGTGCAACCCATCAGGTCCAGGTGACCTATCGGTCTTCCAACCCATTAGTTTCCTAGTACTTTTTCCTCTTGTGATAGTTTTAGAATTTGTTTCCTCTCCCTTTACCCCTTGTCCTTGATTAGTGTTAGAGGGAAATGATTAATATGGTTTACTTCAACAATTTCTTAGTGAAAATAGCAACTATGGGTGGTGAAGGCATTACTATAAAAGTTAAATGTCTCATCACAAGGGACTAAGGAATCTATGTAAAACTATTAGAAAGTTTAAGTAAAATTACACAATCAGGGGAAAAGACCATGTTGATAGAAACAAAGACAAAGACTGGGTGAACAGCTAGCTAGTATGCCGAGTGACCTCCATAACACCTCAAGATGGCAATGTAAGGCCAAGCCTGGGAACAAGCGATTAGGAAGACAGATAATTCTTGGAGCAACAGATACCCTGCCCTGTGGCATCTGTAAATTGTTAAACATGAATCTAAAATAGGCAATACTGGAATTCAAAGCAAAATACTGCTTGCGTGATTTTTCACCGTGCAAATATATGGCGCTTTCATGTAAACATCAGAGTCTGCCTCAGATTCTTCTCTGAGGTAATGTTCTCCCTGCATATGCATGAATTAAGCGATCATAACCTTCTGAGTCTCCTGTGGTTAGTTCGTAGAAAATGAGCAATAACAATTATTCAGTATTTTTAGAAATTTATTAGTATTTTCTATTGATGACTAATGCAAAGTATTTGTTTGACTCCTCTCCCATTTCCTGGTTCCCTAATATTATTTCCTCAGTCTCAATCTCTAAGTGGTCTATATTCATTTAAGACTATCTATTTTTATATATTTAATGAAGCTCTTACTGTCCATTTTTACATTACTTGTGAGTTTCTTCTCATGGTTTATCGTCTACCTCATTATTATTTTTTGATCATGTTTTGTTGGTTTTTAAACTTCTTGCAATTCTCTGGCTTACCACTAATCTTTACCATCTTTTTAATACTATCCTTGACTTCTTTGGTTAACCATGGTTAATTTATTCCCTTCCTAGAATCCTCCTTCCTCACTGGAATATATCTTTGCAGTGAACAATGAATAGTTTCATAAAGGTCTGCCATTGCTGGTCAAGTATCTTTTCTGCTAAACACCTTACTCAGTCCACTCAAGCCAACTCTGCTCTAATTTCTTTGTAATTACCCTTATTTAAGTTGTTTCTGATCTAATTTTCTCAATCAAATAGAATGCTAAATTCTACCATGTTATAGTCATGCTTCCTGGGAGATCTTTTACTCTGAGATTGTTTATTAAACCTGTCTCATTACACATTATCAAGTCCAAAGTAACCTAACCCCTAGAACATATTGTTCTAGGAAACAATCCCAAATACACTCAATGAATTCTTGCTCATGGCTATATTTCCCAATTTGATTTTCCCAATCCACATGAAGACTAAAGTTCCCCCCAAGATTAAAATACTGCTTTTATTACATGCCCTCATTATCTCCTGATTTATACTCGTTCCTGCTGGAGCAGGGCGAGGGAGGGGTTCATTGGTTAAAAGGCAGGATTAAAAATACCCTAACCTTGTCTTTGTGTGGCGAAGAGATCATCCATAGAAAAAACAAATAAGACAGAATAGAAGGGAAAAAGGGGAACAGGCTTGAAGACCAAAAGACCAAAGCTGCGACAGAAACCATTTGTGCATGTGTGTTCATGGGTAGTATAATCTGTAAAGCACTGCCTGCGTTTATTGACATATTTTACCCAATAACTTAATGAACTTGCTGTAATGAAATGTCTTTGTCTGATAAAGTCAATTCATAACAAAGCTTTGCTGCCAAGTCTGTTCCTGTCTTAAAGGCTTACAAACCCCAAATTGTCACACAGCTTCTGCTTCCCAGGACACCTACCCTTGGCAAATGCAACACCTGTTACTTGCCACTTAACTGCCTGGTAACAGTTCCAGCCTGGTTTCAGCTGAAGAGCTACATTGGGATTCCCTTTTTGTATCTTGCAGCTTGTCTGGTGAATGCAAATGGAGATGGGACTGAAAATCATGGGGGCCTAGGAGGGGCTCCTTCACCAGCACGGACAGCATTCAGCCAGTGCACTTTGTCATTTAATTAATCAAAAGTCAAAATCACTTTGGTCTGCTTTTGCACATTTTGTGTCCAATTCCACTAGCAGTTGACAGGAGAATACAGAGGCCCCAGGTGAGAGCTGAGGATAGTGTTTTGTGCACAAGGAGAGACAGATTTCCTCTCATTGCTTACCTTTTCAGCTGAAAGATTGCATTTGGAAGCCACATCTGTTACCCAGCTCTCAGTAATAGCAATTGCCTGGGGCTGTCCAAAAGCACGAAATGCTGTGTTGGATGGTAAGTTAGTCTTGCAAGCAAAGCCAGTCAGGCGGACGTGTGGAATGTAGTAGCCACTGTCCATGTTTAAAAGGGCCAGCTCCAGAATCTGTCACCAAGAAACCAATACAATTGTTTTCTCTCTATATTTTATCCAATATACACTTCCGTAATAACTTTGAAGGCGACCCATTGTGACTTGAAGTCAAGAAGGATTTATTATCAACAATATATATATATGTGTGTGTACAAGCAATGCTCTGACAGATCTGAAGACATGACCACACTCACTGTTCCCTGGCTCACACTGTGGTTCCTCCCCAGCCAGGATGCGGGCCCTTGCTCTTGATTGCTTGGCTCCCTGCCCACATATTTATCCCACTAATCCTCCTGACCTACACATCTTTGGACACTAAGGAGCAATTTAGCATGGTTAATCCACCTAACCTGTGCATTTTGGAGGAAACCAGGACACCCGGAGGAAACCCACGCAGACATGGAGAGCACGTACAAACCCCACACAGACAGTGACCTAAGACTGGAATCAAACCTAGGTCCCTGGCACAGTGAAGCAGCAGTGCTAACCACAATGCCATCATGCCACTTACTTATAAATTTCAAAATCTTTCCCAAGCTCACCCTCCTCCTCATACACTTTCTACTCTAACTCAATCTTTCACAGGACCACAAAACCAGAACTCCTCCATTCTCTTTAGTCTTCCATGCTTACAATCAACAGGCAATGACTCAAGCTTAATGTCAGCCAGATAAGCAATTCCTGATTTATCCTGTCATTTCATTTTCAACCTGGCAGATATCATGTATAAGAGCCTTAATTGCCTTAATCTTTTATGTGGGAGTACTGTGGAAAGTACATCACATAGAGGACTCAGCTGCAAAATGCGTGGGATGTGGCATTCCACTCACCTCTGCACCCCTGGATGGTACAGTTTGTAAAAGAATTGAGGCAGAGTTACTGGTTCTGATGACTATACAGCAAGTCCTGGTGAGGGCAGGGTCAGGCTCACTGGGATTTTCCTGTGGATATCCTACACATTTATTGTCCAGGCACACATGAAAGTGGACCATAAGATGCCATGCAAGGGATCAGCTGGCTCTTTTCTGCACCACCTCCAGTAAATGTATGTTCCTCCATTGACCTGTACTGGACTCAATGCTCAGGATATAGTCTGCCCAAAGCCCCAAACTGTTTGATCATTGCCACTGTTGCTTTGTTAATGGCAACAGTGTATTAGCCATATCTATTGAACTAAGATTCCTTTCAACAATATCCTTCTCTATTTTGACAGCATTATTGGAGGACAGGAATGGACTAAGTTTTGATATTGTCTGCACTTAAGTATCGTGTTGGTGTCAAACATGAAGAATGGCCACTTGGCTGGGATGCTAGAAGACAGGCATTCCCCAATAACACTTCACAATTTAAGATGCGAAGGGAACAAAGTTAGGAAAGGAGGAAAATAGAAGGAAAACATTGAGGTTCTAATAGAAAACTTGGTTACATTTGAATTGAAAGATATGGCTTTTCCCATCTTAAAATATATTTGAAATTCATGCATGTGAGAGGAGAAGCTGACCCATGAGTGGAGTTGTGACAGGTTCAGGAGATTAAACCTTCCCCAAATCTCATCGGAAAATTCCACCTTGGACTATCACAGCAGGGTGAACTCCTGGAAAATCTCACCAAATTTCTGACCAGACTGTTAAAATTGGCAGAGCTCTGAGAGTTTGGGCCACCTCTGAATGACGTGTAGTGAGATGAGCTGGTCTGTGGAATTAATGAGGTGACAGTCCGAAAAGAATTATTGGCAAAACCATTGAGATAGTTCTATCATTGGAGGCTGAGTTGCACCACCAGGCAGGTCAGGGACAGCCTATTCCAGAAGGTTGTACATAATAGATGGCAGACGATTGCAAGTGCTGCAGGAGACCACAATCGCGATTAATATATGGGGACAGTCAAAAGGCATGCTATTTCAAGGAAAGGACAAAGTCAATACTGGACCATACCGGGGTACAGCCACAACCAGGGATAATGCAATTAAATTGCATCTCCACAACAAAAATTTCTTTAATTGTGGTGGATTTGTTAGTAAAGGGCTACCCATTAAAAATGAAAATGGATATGGAGGCTGTGATCTCCATTATCGGGGAGTAGATTTATAATTGCCTCTGTGCTCGTGTTCAGCTCCTAATTTTAGAAAGCACAGAAACTTGGCTGGCCATTTACACAGAGGAACCATTGCAGATTGAAGTCACCATGGTGATCCTGGCAAATCGTATAACTAGGACTGTAGATAGGGCTTTAAACTAATTGGGGGGGAGGGTGCAGGGGTGGGAGAAATTACAATATCTAAAGTAAAAGAGAGGGTACGAGCATGGGGAAATGTTGAGAATGTCCCAATAATAAAGGGAGTAGGGGGCACGAGAAAGGTTGGTAGCAATCCTTCAAATAAGGTCCAGATAAAGGCTGGTATAAAGACACTTTACCTGAATGCACGAAGCATTCGAAACAAAGTGAATGAGCTGGTGGCACAGATCAGCACAAATGGATATGATCTGGTGGCCATTACGGAAACGTGGTTGCAGGGTGACAGGGACTGGGAGCTGAATGTCCAGGGGTATCAAGTGTTTAGGAAGGATAGACGGGAGGAAAAAGGGGGTGGGGTAGCTCTGTTGATTAAGGATAATATCAGGGCAGTAGTAAGGGAAGATATAGGCTCCAAAGAGCAAAACGTGGAATCGTTGTGGGTGGAGATAAGGAACAGTAAAAGGAGGAAAACGCTGGTGGGTGTAGTCTATAGGCCCCCAAATAATAACTTAGAGGTGGGGCGGGCTATGAACAAGCAAATAAATGATGCGTGCAGAAATGGAACGGCGATAATTATGGGGGATTTTAATCTGCATATCGATTGGTTGACCCAAGTCGGACGCAACAGGCTTGAGGAAGAGTTCTTGGAATGCTGTTGGGATAGTTTCCTTGAACAGTGTGTGACAGAACCTACGAGGGAGTGAGCTATCTTAGATCTGGTGTGTAACGAGACAGGAAGAATTAGGGATATTATTGTGAGGGATCCTCTTGGGATGAGCGATCATAGTATGGTTGAGTTTTTGCGGCAGGTGGAGGATGAGAAAGTAGGGTCCCGAACCTGTGTCCTCTGTTTAAACAGAGGGGAGTACGATAGGATGAGAGAGGAATTGGCAAATGTAGATTGGGGGCGCAGATTGGTTGGTAGGACGGCTAAGGAACAGTGGAGGATCTTTAAGGAGATCTTTTTCGGTACTCAGCAGAAATATATCCCGATGGTAAAGAAGGAATGTAGGAGAAGGAAGAACCAGCCGTGGTTATCGAAGGAAATAAAGGAGAGTATTAAATTAAAAGCTGATGCGTTCAGTGTGGCTAAAAGTAGTGGGCGATTAAAAGATTGGGAAAGGCTTAAAAGTCAACAAAGAATGCCTAAGAAGTTCATAAAGAAAGGAAGGATAGACTCTGACGCTAAACTAGCACTAAATATAGAAAAGAACAGTAAGAGTTTTTACAAATATATAAAGAAGAGGCTGGCTAGAGTGAATGTTGGACCCTTAGAGGATGAGAGGGGGGATTTAGTGGTGGGAGATGAGGAAATGGCTGAGGCCTTAACTATGTTTTTTGCCTCGGTCTTCACGGAGGAGGACGCAAATAGTTTGCCGGATATTAAAGATAGAAGGATGGTAGGAGTTGAGGGCCTGAATGTGATTACTGTCACTAGAGAGGTAGTGCTTGATAGACTAACAGGACTGATGGTGGACAAGTCCCCAGGACCGGATGGAATGTATCCCAGGGTTCTGAAGGAAATGGCAGAGGTGATAGTGGATGCCTTAGTAATTATTTACCAAAATTCGCTGGATTCCGGGGAAGTGCCGGAAGATTGGAAAACGGCTAATGTTACGCCGCTGTTTAAAAAAGGTAGCAGACAAAAGGCAGGGAATTACAGGCCGGTTAGTTTAATATCTGTAGTTGGAAAAATGCTTGAATCTGTCATCAAAGAAGAAATAGCGAGGCACCTAGAAAGGAATGGTTTGATAGAGCAGACGCAGCACGGATTCGTTAAGGGGAAGTCGTGTTTAACGAATTTATTGAATTTCTATGAGGGTGTGACGAGTGCGGTAGACAGAGGGGAACCGGTGGATGTGGTGTTTCTAGATTTTCAAAAGGCGTTTGATAAGGTGCCTCACAAAAGGTTGCTTCAGAAGGTTAGGGTGCATGGAGTTGGGGGTAAGGTGTTAGCGTGGATAGAGGATTGGTTGTCTAATAGGAGGTGGAGAGTTGGTATCAATGGGTGCTATTCTGATTGGCGGTTGGTAACTAGTGGAGTGCCACAGGGATCGGTGCTGGGCCTCAGCTATTTACCATTTATATAGACAATCTGGAGGAGGGGGCTGAGTGTAGGGTGACGAAATTTGCTGATGACACGAAGATGAGTGGAAAAGCAAATTGCGCAGAGGGTGTGGAAAATCTGCAGAGGGATCTGGATAGGCTGAGCAAGTGGGCGAGGACCTGGCAGATGGAGTACAATGTTAGCAAGTGTGAGGTTATCCACTTTGGCAGAAATAATAGTAGGAGGGATTACTATTTAAAGGGCGAAAAGCTGCAGCATGCTACGGTGCAGAGGGACCTGGGGGTCCTTGTGCATGAGTCGCAAAAACCCAGTCTGCAGGTGCAGCAGGTGATCAAGAAGGCAAATGGAATGCTGGCCTTTATAGCGAGAGGGATAGAATATAAAAGCAGGGAGGTCTTGCTGCAACTGTACAGGGTACTGGTGAGGCCGCAGCTGGAGTACTGTGTGCAGTTTTGGTCGCCGCAGTTGCGCAAGGATATTTTGGCCTTGGAGGGAGTGCGGAGGAGGTTCACTAGGCTGATACTGGAGATGAGGGGGTTGGACTATGAAGAGAGACTAAATAGACTGGGTCTGTACTCATTGGAGTTTAGGAGGATGAGGGGGGATCTTATAGTGACATATAAGATAATGAAAGGGATGGATAGAGTAGAGGTAGAGAGATTCTTCCCGCTTAGAAAGGATAGCAGGACTAGAGGGCACAGCCTCAAGATAAGAGGTGGGGGGAGCAGTTTAGATCGGAGTTGAGGAGGAACTTCTTCACTCAAAGGGTGGTGAATCTCTGGAATTCTCTGCCCTTTGAAGTGGTGGAGGCTACCTCGCTAAATATATTTAAGTCACGGGTAGATAGGCTTTTGACAGACAAGGGAATTAAGGGTTATGGGGAGAAAGCAGGAAAGTGGAACTGATCCACTTCAGATCAGCCATGATCTTATTGAATGGTGGGGCAGTCTCGAAGGGCTAGATGGCCTACTCCTGCTCCTATTTCTTATGTTCTTATAGTGAACTATAGGCAGCAGTTGGTTCAACTTCCAATCACTATTGTATGGGAACAAGGACTTAGCCTCATGCGGAGAGATTGGTTCCAATGCATCAGACTGAACTGGTTGGAGATCTTTAGGCTAGGCATGGGGGATACTGTATGAAGTCACCAATAAGCACCCTGAAGTCTTCCAAGAAGGACTTGGGAAAATAAGGGGAACCCAAAGCTAAGAATTACATCAACCCTGATGCTATGCCTAAGTATTTTATAGAGAGACGAGTTCTATACTCACTGTTGGAAAAGGTAGCGTCAGTACTAGAATGCCTGGAAAAGCTGGGCATTATCGGTTTTGTGGAGACTATAAGCTTACAGGTTTCTAAGTTTGACAGATACCCCAATGTCCAGATTGAAGACCTGTGCGTCAGGTTAACTGGGGGTCAAATAGTTCCAAAGTTGGACATGAGCCATGCGTATCTCCAACTTGAATTGGACAAGCCTTCCCAAAAGTATGTAACAATTAGTATGCTCAAAGGCCTGTATGAGTACACTTGCCTACACTTTGGGGTTTTGTTTGCCATTTTTCAACAGGTCATGGAGAACATACTCCAATGATTACCTCAGGTAATGGTGTTCCTGCACAATGTCTTGGTCACAGGAACTTCAGAACACAGACACCTAATGAACCTGAAGAGGTCTTATGCCGATTTTCAAAGTTTGGGGTATACCTGAAAAGGGAAAATGTGTCTTCCAAGCAACTGCTGTCATCAATTTGGGCTTTCGCGTGGATGGAAAGGGCCTTCATCCAGTGGAAGACAGTGAGGAGGTTCCAACTCCAAGGAACCCCACAGAATTAAAATCTTTCCTGGGGTTAGTGAATTATTGTGGGAAGTTTATTCTTAATTTAACATCATTGCTGGCCCCCTGCATGCTCTATTACAGAAATATCAAAGATGGTCTTTTGGGATGCCACAGCTGGAGGTTTTTAACAGAGTTAAATAGCAACTTTCGTCCTCTAATTTATTGACTCATTTTGACCCCAAATAGGACATTATCTTGACATGCAATGCCTCCACTTGCAGAGTTGAGGCAGTACTGGCACATTGCTGGAGAGATGGGACAGAGAAGACTATTGCATATCCGTTTAGTGCCCTCTCAGATGCTGAGGGGAGGTATTTCCAGATTGCAAAAAGAAGATTGGCAGTTGTCTTCGGCATTAAAAATTTCCATCAAAACCTCTAAGGTAGATGCTTCTTCACAGTGACTGATCATAAACCACTGCTGGAACTTTGTAAAGAAGGCAAGGCAATACTCCATTGCCTCTGCCCAGACACAGCATCAGCCTTGTTACTAATGGTTTATGAATATCACCTAGCATACCATGCTGGGACCTAGATAGCTAACGCCAATGCACTGAGTTGCCTGCCACAACCCCGAAATCCGTCTTCACCACCCTTTGTGGAAGAGGTCCGTGATGACCCTCAAATTTTGACACCTTGCTGGTATCTGCATGGCAAATCAAGGATTGGACATAAAAGGACGCAGTCTTGTCTAAATTATAAAACATAATAAAATATAGACAGAGTCGTCAGATGGGCAGATAAGTGGCAGATGGAATTTAACCCTGAAAAGTGGGAGTAATTTGACAAGAAAATGTTCAATGAATGGTAGGACATAGGAAGTTCAGTGGAACAAAGGGACCTTGGCATGTTAGTAGGATGAAAGCGAAAGAGCATGTTAGTAGGATGGTGAAAAAGGCATATGGGACACTTGCCTTTATCAATCGAAGCACAGATTACAAAAGCAGGGAAATCATGTTGGAGTTCGTAGAATCATAGAATGGCTCCAGTATAGGAGGCTATTTGGCCCATCGGGTCTGCACCAATCACAATTCCACCCAGGCCTTATTCCTGTAATCTCACACATTTATTCTGCAAATCCTCTTGACGCTAAGGTCAATTTAGCATGGCCAATTAACCTAACCTGCACATTTTTGGACTGTGGGAGGAACAGAGAAGACTGAGGGATAACCTGACCAAGGTGTACAAGATTATGAGATACATGGACAGAATGCATAAGGAGTAGCTGTTCTCCTTGATTGAAGGGTCAGTCACGAGGGAACGTAGGTTCAAGGTTTGGGGGGGAATGTGAGGAAAACTTTTTTTACCCAGAGAGTGGTGACGGTTTGGAATGCACTGCCTGGGAGGCTGGTAGAGGCAGGTTGCGTCACATCCTTTAAAAAGTATCTGGATGAACACTTGGCATGTCATAACATTCAGAGCTTAGGCCAAGGGTCCCCAAATGGGATTAGGTGGGAATTCAGGAGTTACTAATGTGTCAGCACGGACTTGATGAGCCATACTGTGCTGTATGATTCTATGAATACTGCATGGGGATTCAGAGGACAACCCTCAGGTGAAATGAAACACTACTGGACGAAGGAAGATGAGCTCAGTGTTGAAGATGACAAAATCTTCTGGAGTTCCTGCATAGTTGTCCCTCGCTCAGGGCAATATCCAATACTGATAGAATTGCACCAGAGCCACCCTAGGATTTCAAAGATGAAAATGGTAGCCAGGAGTTGTGTATGGTAGTCCAGGCTTGATGCAGATATTACCAACTTGGTTAGGTAATGTGAGTCATGCCAAGAAAATCAAGCCCCCCCCCCCCACCCCCACCGCCACAGAGGAGGTTGTTCAACCCATCTTCCGTGTTTCCTCTCTGAAAAAGTTAACCTCCTAATCTTCCCCATTCTCCCGATCACCACTGAGCTCATCAATGGCTCATTCCCTGGCATTGATTACATTGGAACTTACCTCTAAAGAGGCATCCAGTTCATTTCCTCCGTTGCAGTAACAGGTCAACTCCACAGCGATTATTCGGCCATCAGTCATGTAACCAACCTACATTAAAAATATCACTACTTAAAGAATATCTTTCAAAATCTCAGGATTTATAAAATGCTTCACAGCTAATTAATACTTTTGAATTGTTGTCTTGGGATGGACAAAATCCTCTCTGCCCACAGGAATGTATCTTTGTTAAGGATGATAATGCAATCTTTCAACTTTGGAAAGAACATGTTGAACAATTCCTCTGCTGTGAATCCTTAGTGGCAGTTGACACTCCCAGCCTGTGGTAGAATCCAAGGTGAACCACCATCAATGAGAGAGCTGCGACAAGCTATCAAATAGGTGAAAAACGACAAAGTCTGCGGTCCCAATGGTTTCTAGCTGAGGTTTTAAAGTTGACGGACTTATATGAACATTAAAATTCCAAAGGCATATCCTGCAGATCTGGGAGGAAAAAGACTTCAGAAATGTGACAAATTAACTATCTTCAAGAAGGGAAATAAATCTTGCTGTGGGAACTATCAAAGTATTTCACTCATGTCCATAGCAGGGAAAATCCTGACACACATTCTCCTGAGTCGCCTACTCCCGGCGGTTGAGGAAATCCCCCTCAGGGACAGTGTGACTTCCAGCCTTTCAGAGGAACTTCCAAAATTGTCTTTGTTGCCAAATAAATCCAAGAAAAACATTGTGATCAACAGTAGAAATTCTCTGTTGCAGTCAATGACCTAACCAAAATATCAGTAAATCATGACACTGTGGATTGTGTCCAAGATTTCGATGTCCAATAAACTTCATCACAATCCTTTAATTGCTTCGTGATGATATGATTGCAACTGTCACGAGTGGAAGACCTTAAATAGACAGCTTCAAAATCCAGAACAAGGTCTAGTCAGGCTGTGCGATAATTCCATACTCTACAATTTGCCTGACAAAGGCTGTACACCTCAACAATCAACTATCCTCTGATGTCAGTATTAAAATATTATCGAGATGGAAAACTCTTTAGCCCCCATCACCTCTAAACTAAACTGATTACCATTGATATACATGATCTACAGTTTGTAAATGGCTGCAGTGTCGTTGCTCACTCTGCACCAAATTTGTAAAACACTCTTGATCTCATCAATTCTGCTTTTAAGAAACTCATTTTGTACTTGAATATAGCCAAAACTAAACTCGTACATCAATCCACATCTGATCAGCCAAGTATTCCGCTTCAGATACATGTTGAAGTAGAGATCCTGGAATTTGTTAAGCAGTTCCCACACCTTGGCAGCCACCCCTCTCGAAAGACCGTAATCGATAAGGAAATCAAATGCCAGATCAGCTCAGTCTTCCACAAATTATGCAGTGAGTATTTGACAACAAAGATCTCAGCAGTCAACAAAAGTCCAAGTGTGCAGAGCAGTTGGCACTGCGGCCCTCTACAGTAAGTCTCATTTAAAATTATGGTTGAACTCCAGAAAATCGCCACTTTATGCAAAATGACTTTAAGTGTATTTTGTGCTTCCACAGGAGTCAATATTAAAGATGGAGTTAAGTTCCATTGGACCTTTCTTGCCCCAAAAAAAATAGCAGCTGAAATACCTCATCATACATTTGATTTGATTTATTATCTAGGGTTTAAGATGCGAGGGGCAAGGTTTAAAAGAGATGTACGAGGCAGATCTTTTACACAGAAAGTAGTGGGTGCCTGAAACTTGTTGCCAGGAGAGGTATTGGAAGCGGATACGGTAGTGACTTTAAGGGCTGTCTTGACAAATACATGAAGAGGATGGGAATAGAGGGATATGGCCCACGGAAGGACAGGGGGTTTTCGCTAAATTGAGCAGCATGGTTGGTGCAGGCTTGGAGGTCCGAAAGGCCTGTTCCTGTAGTTTTCTTTGTTCTTTGTATTATTGTAACATTTTTATATACAGTGAAAAGTATTGTTTCTTGCGTGTTAAACAAAGCACATCGTTCGTAGAGAAGGAAAGGAGTGCAGAATGTAGTATTACAGTCACAGCAAGGGTGTAGAGAAAGATCAATGTAGTGCAAGGTAGGTCCATTCAAAAATCTGGCAGCAGCAGGGAAGAAGCTATTCTTGAGCTGGTTGTGACATGACCTCAGATTTTTGTATCTTTTTTCCGATGGAAGAAGGTGGAAGAGAGCATGTCTGGCATGCATGGGTCCTTAATTATGCTGGCTGCTTTTCCAAGGCAGTGGGAAATGTAGACAGAGTCAATGGATGGGAGGCTGGTTTGTGTGATGTACTGGGCTTCATTCATGACCCTTTGTAATTTCTTGCAATTTTGGACAGAGCAGGAGCCATACCAAGCTGTGACAGAACCAGAAAGAATGTTTTCTATGGTGCACCTGTAAAAGTTGGTGAGAGTCATAGTGGACGTGCCAAATTTCCTTAGCTTTCTGAGAAAGTAGATGCATTGGTGGGCTTTCTTAATTATAGTGTTGGCATGGGGGGAACCAAGACAGGTTGTTGGTGATCTGAACATCTAAAAACTTGAAGCCCTCAACCATTTCTACTTTGTCCCCATTAATGTAGAGAGGGGCATGTTCTCCACTAATCTTCCTGAAGTCAATGACTAAAGTTAAAGTTTTATTTATTGTCACAAGTAGGCTTACATTAACACTGCAATAAAGTTACTGTTTTGGTGATATTGAGGGAGAGATTATTGTCGTTGCACCAGTTCACCAGATTCTCTACCTCATTCATGTACTTTGTTTGAGATCCAACCCATTAAAGGGTATCATCAGGAAACTTAAAAATCAAATTGGAGGGAAATTTGGTCATGCAGTCATAGATGTATAAGAAGTATAGTAGGGGACTGAGGACATAGCCTTATGGGGCACCAGTGTTGAGGATGATCATGGGAGGTGTTGCTGTCTATCCTTACTGATTGTTGTCTGTGGATTAGGAAGTTCAGGATCCAGTTGCAGAGGGAGGAACCAAGCCCCAGGCCATGGAGTTTGGAGATGAGTTTCATAGAAATGAGCGCGTTGAAGGCTGAGCTATTGTCAATAAACAGGAGTCTGACATAGGTGTCTTTGTTACCTAGGTGTTCTAGGGTTGAATGAAGGGCCAGGGAGATGGCATCTGCAGTGCACCTGTTGCGGCAGTAGGCAAACTGTAGTGGATCCAGGCAATCCAGGAGGCTGGGATTGATCTCTGCCATGACTAACCTTTCTTCCTAACCATGGCTAACATGTGAGGCACCATGCATTCCTAGCTGATAAAATAAACTGCTTCACTAAATATGAAAGAAATGCAATCTACAAATAAGATTATTTTTAAAAATTACGACGTGGGGTACCAAGACTCACCTCATTACACAGTACTTTTACCAGGCTCCCTCTAGTGGCAAAAGTTGACCGTGCAGTTAGCAGTTGCCTGCACTGACCACTTTTTACCACTAGATGGATACCAGGACACAGTATGAGTTCTTCAGTGGACATGATGAGGAGATGCCGGCATTGAACTGGGGTAAACACAGTAAAAAGTCTCACAACACCAGGTTGAAGTCCAACAGGTTTGTTTGGTAGCAAATGCCACTAGCTTTCGGGGCTCTACCCCTTCAGGTGAGTGGGGAGTTCTGATCACAAACAGGGCATATAAAGACACACATTCAGTTTACAGAATACTACTGATTAGAATGCGAGTCTTTACAACTAATCAAGTCTGAAAGGTGCAGACAATGTGAGTGGAGATAATATTCGGCATAGGTTAAAGAGATGTGTATTGTCTCCAAACAGGACAGTAAGTGAGATGTTGCAAGTCCAGGCAAGTCATGGGGATGGCCTCAACTGTGATCTTGGGTTCATGTCACACTATTTGTAAGCCCCCTGACGAAGAGGCAGAGCCCTGAAAGCTAGTGGCGTTTGCTACCAAATAAACTGTTGGACTTTAACCTGGTGTTGTGAGACTTCTTACTTCTTAAGTGGAGCCAGAAGCAGGACTGGGAAACCACTTAAGAACAGACGAGCCTTCAGGTGAGAACAGAGGTGGGAGGCAAGGAGCGAGTCAGCAAGGCAGAGGAGGTGAAGTTGGCAAGAAGTGGAGGGCAGTCAGCAAGGCCAGTAGAAGCAAGGGATGGGGAAGGAGGAAGAGAGTGGTTTTCAGTCCATTGTGGAGTTTGACTTGAAGTTGTGTACTTGGTCACTGCCTTTGTCCCTTCTGACATGGCATGTTTGGCCGATAACCCGGGCAGCAGCAGGCACATAATGATCTGGATTTCCTGGGAGTTGACGATGAGCTTGTAATGGGCCAAGCAGCAAGCCTCACCCGCGATGCGCTCGAAAATATCATTCACGAACAATGCTCATGCTCTTGGAAGGGATGTCAGTATCAGGATGAACCTGCTTCATCACTTTGTAGATGTAGATGGGGTAACTCCTTCCTTGACTTCACCACTTCTTCCCGAGCTTTGCTGCTGGTTTTTGAATGACTTTCCTCACTCCCTCTTGGGAGCTGGTTTTTTATCTTCAGCCTTCATATTTTACACATAGAAATGAGGGATTGAAGGTGAAGGTGCAGCACCATGGGAAATGTTTTGTGAGCAGCGAAGCCACAGAAGAGGAAATCTGTGGCAAATGAAGTTAAAGTAAAATTGATAATGTTAAATTAATGTATTTACATAATATTAACAATATTAAAGTGAAAAACATTGTGAGTCAACATTAAGAAAGAACTTACTTTACACTTGGAATCTACAATTTAGCCTGTATGTTCTGACCTTGTATCTGCCGACGAATGGATGACGACCCCCACTGATCAGCATGTCCTCTCCTCTCTCCAACACACAGCGTACTGAACAGGCTGTCCTGCAGCACACAGAGAGCCACCTCTAATCAGACATTTACTCATGACTCAGAGCAAATATTATACAGGTCTTTAATATCTACTCGGCTCACTTTTATGTGGATTCCTCTCCCTCACCACATTGGCTAAAGTTCTATAGCTTGATTACTGTGTACAAAACATAGAAAATAGGAGCAGGAATCCCCCTAACCTACACATCTCGGGACACCAAGGACATTTTAGCATGGAACCAGGAAGTGTTATGAAAGACCCTGTCAAAGGCCGGCTGTCTAGAGAAATTCATCAATATCCTCTGACCCCACCATGACAAGATGTTGCCAACAGTTTCCCGACAGAAATAAGACAGAACCTTCGAGGTCAAGTCTGGAGTCAAGCAGGGATATGTCATCACCCCTACCATTTTTTCCATCTCCATCACCGCCATCTTTCACCTTGTCATAAACAAGCTTCCCAGTGGAATGGACATGTTTATGTGATGGACGGTTGAAATCCAAGAAGAAAGCAAACTGACATCACATGTGGAACTTCACGATATGGTTCACATTGCCATCTCCATTCTCTCAGAAGAGAATCTCCAAGCCATGGTTGACACCTTCACGGAAACACACCGAAGAATCAGTCTCAGCCTCAACCTCACAAAGACTCAAGTGCTTTATCAATCCACCCAGGCAAGATCCATTCTTTCCCTCCATCAAGATCAACCCTCCCAAATGGAACATTTCCCCTACCTGGGGAGCCATCTCTCATCTCAGGCTGATATTGATGCTGAGATCCAACATTGTATGCAGTCTACAAGCACCGCCTTCAGACACCTAAGGATAAGTGTTTATGATAACCGCAACTTTCGTACTGAAACTAAAATCCTTGTGTACAAGGCAATCATCTTCCCAACTGTTCTCTACGGCTCAAAAACATGGACAACATACAAATACCCCTCAAGATTCTGGAGAGATACCATCAACACTGTCTGAGATGGATTCCCTACATCAGCTGGGAGAACAGATGTACTAACATCAATGTTTCCTGAGGGAGCCAAGATCACTAACTTCGCAGTCATGATCATCCAAAAGCCAAATCAGCTGGATTGACCATGTGCTTAAGATGTCAGGGTCCGAACTACCAAAGTAAATCTACTCCAGCTCATGGAAGGCTTCCGAACAAGAGAACAAAGAAAGAATTTCAAAGACATCCAGAAAGCTGACCTCAAGAAGTATAACATAGATCTTAACTCCTGTGAGACCCTTTTTCAAGAGAGGCCTACTTGGAGGAACTTCCTGATTGAATGACACAATTTTTTGAGGTCACCCGATGGCAAGTGGAGGCCTGGGGAAGAAGCCTGAGAAAAGAATGCCAGAGAACTACCGTCCAAGAACCAAACCCACAGCCCGGAAACACATGGTAAGTTTGCAGTCAAAGATGCAGCTCAAGGATCAGGCTCATTAGCCACATAAGGACCCACAGAATCCATGACCAGTAACATCGAGTTTCTTAGGTGGGTAATTATACTCATTAAAGAAGGATACGCAAGGTTTTACAAGCATGGACTATGTAAACTGTCCTCATAATTTAAATCTGTATCCCAAGAGTTATGGAGCGATGAGTGTAAATGCACTTAAGAGGAACTAGGTTAAGGAAATTTGGGAGGCCTGAATAAAGACTGGCCCTGTGACAGATGTTGAGGGAAAAAGAGACTTGACCTTGCTCTCACCAAATTACCTGCCACAGATGCACCAGTTTATGACCACATTGGTAGGACTGAACGCAGCTTTTGTGGAGACAAAGCCCCATCTTCTACTGAGGAAACCCTCCATTATATCATGTGGCAATACCACTGTACTAAAAGGTATAGATTCAGAACAGATCTAACAGCTCATAACTGGACATCCAAGGGTTGCTCAAGTCGGTCAACAATAGCAGCACAATTGTATTCAATCACAATTTATAAATTCATCGTTCTGCATATCCCTCACTCTACCATCACCATCAAGCCAGAAAACCAATTCTGGTCAATAAGGACTTTATGCCAAGGGAAGTAAAAATGAGGTACCAACTCGGTGAAACTACAACGCCAAAACTAAGTGTGTGCTAAACAAGCAGCATGCAAGAGATGGAGGAAAGTGATTCCACAGCCAGTGATGACTATCCTTCTATCCTGAAGTCAAAAGTTCAGGTGTTCTCTGATAATTGCCTGGTGTTCAGTATCATTCGCAACTCCTCAGGTATTGAAGCAGGTCTGCCAACAGCAAGACCTGGGCAACATTCAGGCATGAGCTGATGAATGGCAAATAACATTTAGGGTGACCAGGCAGTGAACATCTTCAACATGAGATAATCTAACCATCAGTTGGGCCAAATGGCTTGATACTGCACTGTAGAATTTAATGTAACTCTATCAGACAGCATCTTCAAAAGAGGAACAAAGACAAATCTTAATACAATCAAAGCCATTTGAATGTACAGGCCACTTCTGGTGATGCCGTTGTAAAATTTCCCCTTCCCTCATTGAATGATGAAGGCATGGCATCATCAAACTACTGAGGCAAGTACAACAGGGTAGGTGAAGCATCCTCTACACTGTACCATCAAATACTGCTGATGCAGATACAACCCAGGTTAGATAGGGTAAAGCTCCATCTACGCTGTTCCATCAAACACTGCTGAGGCAGGTACAGCAACAAAATTTAACATTATAAAGGATTGCAAAGGACTTCACAGAAACATGCTAGAGCAAAATCTGACACTAAGCTACATAAGGAGCTATCAGAACACCTAATCAAAGGCTTGGTAAAAGACAGAGTTTAAGGAGCAGCTTAAAGGAGGAAAGAAGGTTACAAAGGCAGAGAGGTATAGAGAGGAAGTTCCACCGTTTGGGGCCTTGGCAGATGAAGGCATTAAAACTGGGCATATTCATGATGTCAAAATTAGAGGAGCAGATATCTCAGAGGTCTGTAGGACTGCAGAAGATGTCAGAGAGTAGAGTGTACTCAGTGCAGCACAGTGGCACAGTGGCTAGCACTGCTGCCTCACAGTGCCAGAGATCCAGGTTCAATTCCAGCCTCAGGTCACTGACTATGTAGAGTTTGCACATTCTCCCCATGTGGGTTTCCTCCAGGAGCTCTAGTTTTCTCCCACAGTGCAAAGATGTGTGGGTTAGATGGATTGGCCATGCTAAATTGCCCCTTAGTATCAGGGGGACTAATGCATAGGGTTATGGGGATAGGGCCTGGCTGGGATTGTTGTCAGTGCAGATTCAATAGGCCGGATGATCTCCTTCTGCACTGTAAGGATTCTATGGAATGTAATAGGCTAAGGTTTATGACAACTGATAACAATGATTGATTTGCACTAATAATGACTGGTTTATAACTGAAGGGAAGGCAGGGAAAGCGAACTTGAAAATTTATAATTGTTTTGTCTGATTATTGTAACTTTAGAGTGGTTTTGGAATGCTCAGGGCCTTCTCTCAGAGAGATGTTGGACTGCTCGTTGTTATCTCGCCCAGCGATCATTGGTCAAATAAAGATACATCTTTATTTGTACAACCACGATACTGACTTCACAAGTCTTTGCAGTAGCCAAAGTTTCAGCATTATTTAGTCTCTGAAAAACCCTGCAACAGACCCACACACAGACATTCATCTGAAGAGTCTGATCCTGTCAGGTTGTGCTGGACTCGAACCTCGTGTCCAGAGGTGAAAGGTCAAAGTTTGACCTGAGAATATTAGTGACACTCCTGCACAACAAACAGCCTACACTAAACAAAACTCCAAGCTAGTGAACTACTTACTTGTGAGCTGCCACTGCTGTGATTGCTGCTATTTTGCTGGCTTTTGCCATCTTTCCACCAAAGGCACCACCAATCCTTTTGACACGGACTGTGACTCGATTGAATGGAATCCCCAGCACATCTGCAACTACTGTCTATCAGAAGAAGCAAAACTTACCAACAGATCTACAAATCAAATTTATTTACAGATCCAACTGGAGGTGGTTCAATTTTAACTCCTGAACAAGAATGCAGCTTAGCAATTAAGGCTTGCTATCTCTGCTGAGATAGTTTGGATCATGTTGAGATCGAAAAGGAGGATATATTGGGGTTCTTGAAAAACATTAAGGTAGACAAGTCCCCAGGGCCTAATGGGATATACTCCAGAATACTGAGAGAGGCAAGGGACGAAATTGCTGGGGCCTTGAGAGAAATCTTTGTATCCTCTCTGGCTACAGGGGAGGTCCCAGAGGGTTGGAGATAAGCCAGTGTGGTTCCTTTATTTACGAAGGGTAGCATGGATAATACAGGTAATTAGAACATAAGAACATAAGAAATAGGAGCAGGAGTAGGCCATCTAGCCCTTCGAGCTTGCCCCGCCATTCAATAAGATCATGGCTGATCTGTCGTGGCTCAGTTCCACATTCCCGCCCTCTCCCCATAACCCTTAATCCCCTCTCTTATCAAAAACCCATCAACCCACGTCTTAAAAATATTTAGCGAGGTAGCCTCCACCACTTCAACGGGCAGAGAATTCCAGAGATTCACCACCCTTTGAGTGAAGAAGTTCCTCCTCAACTCCGTTCTAAACCGCCCCCCCTTTATCTTGAGGCTGTGCCCCCTAGTCCTACTATCCTTTCTGAGCGGGAAGAGTCTCTCCACCTCTGTCCTATCCATCCCATTCATCATCTTATACGTCTCAATGAGATCTCCCCTCATTCTTCTAAACTCTAACGAGTACAAGCCTAGTTTATTCAGCCTCTCCTCATAGCTCAACCCCCTCAACTCCGGCATCAGCCTAGTAAACCTCCTCTGCACTCCCTCCAAGGCCAAAATATCCTTGCGAAAGTACGGCGCCCAAAACTGCACACACTACTCCAGCTGCAGCCTCACCAATGCCCTATACAGCCGCAGCAAGACCTCCCTACTTTTATATTCAATCCCCCTCGCGATGAAGACCAGCATCCCATTCGCCTTCCTGACCACCTGCTGCACCTGCAAGCTGGGTTTTTGCGACTCATGCACAAGGACCCCAAGGTCCCTCTGCACCATCGCCTGCTGCAGTGTTCGCCACGTAAGTAATAATCCTTCCTACCATTCTTCCTACCAAAGTGGACCACCTCGCACTTGCCAACATTAAATTCCATTTGCCAGTTCCTGGCCCATTCGCCCAGCCTATCTAGATCCTTCTGTAGACTCTCCACACCCTCCGCACAATTTGCCTTTCCTCCAATCTTGGTGTCATCAGCAAATTTCGACACCCTACACTCGGTTCCCTCCTCCAGATCATCTATATAAATGGTAAATAGCTGAGGCCCCAGCACCGACCCCTGAGGCACTCCACTAGTCACCATCCGCCAAACCGAATAGCACCCATTGACCCCCACTCTCTGCCTCCTATTTGACAACCAATCCTCTATCCACGCTAACACCCTACCCCCAACTCCATGTCCCCTGACCTTCTGCAATAACCTCTTGTGAGGTACCTTGTCAAACGCCTTCTGAAAATCCAGAGAGACCACATCCACCGGCTCTCCTCTATCCACCGCCCTAGACACATCCTCATAGAACTCCAGTAAATTTGTCAGACACGACTTCCCTTTAACGAAACCGTGCTGCATCTGCTCTATCAAGCAATTCCTATCAAGATGCCTCGCTATTTCCTCCTTGATGACGGATTCTAACATTTTACCTACAACAGACGTTAAACTAACCGGCCTATAATTCCCTGCCTTTTGCCTGGCACCCTTCTTAAACAATGACGTAACATTAGCCACTTTCCAATCTTCCGGCACTTCCCCGGAATCCAGCAATGTCTGGAAAATAACCACCAAGGCATCCACTATCACCTCCGCCATTTCTTTCACAACCCTCGGATGCATTCCATCCGGTCCTGGCGACTTGTCCACAATCAGTCCCTCCAGTCTGTCAAGCACCTCCTCTCTAGTAACAGTAATGTCATTAAAACCCTCCAGTCCTACCACCTTTCCATCTCTAACACCCGGCAAATTATTCACGTCCTCCTCCGTGAAGACAGAAACAAAAAAGTTATTCAGGACCTCAGCCATATCCCCATCCCCTACCACTAAGTCCCCCTTCTCATCCTCTAAGGGACCAACGTTCACCCTAGCCAGCCTCTTCCTTTTTATATATTTATAAAAACTCTTGCTATCCTTTTTTATATTAAGCGCAAGCCCAGCTTCATAGTTTCTCCTACCCTTCTTTATCATCTTTTTTGTCAATCTTTGTTGACATTTAAACCTCTCCCAATCCTCTTCTCGCCCACTACTCTTAGCTCTTAATTACAGGCTGGTAAGCCTTATGTCAGTGGTAGAGAAATTATTGGAGCAGTTTCTTCAAGACAGGATTGACTCCCACTTGGAAATATGTGGATGCATTAGTGAGAGGCAACATGATTTTATGAAGAGGAGGTTGTGTCTCAACAACTTGATCAAATTTTTTGAGGAAGTGACGAAGATGATTGATAAGTGTAGGGCAGTGGATATTGTCTGCGTGGTCTTCAGTAAGGTCCCTCATGGCAGACTGATACAGAAAGTGAAGTTGCATGAGATCAGAGGTGAGCTGGCAAGATGCTCGGTCTTAGAAAACAGAGGGTAGCAGCAGAAAGGTGCATTTCTGAATGGAGGGCTGTGATGAGTGGTGTTCCTCAGGGATCAATACTGGGAACTTTGCTGTTCGTAATATATGTAAATGATTGAGGAAAATGTAACTGGTTTGATTAGCAAGTTTGTAGACGAACAAAGGTTGGTGGACTTGTGGATAGCAATAAGGACCGTCGGCGGATACAGCAGGATATAGATCGGCTGGAGACTAAAGTGGAGAGATGGCAAATGGAGTTTAATCCATTTTGGAAGGTCTAGTATAGATGAAAAATATACAGTAAATATACCCTTAAGTATTGATAGGCAGAGGGATCTGAGTACACAGGTCACTGAAAGTGGCAACACAGGTGGAGAAGGTAATCAAGAAGGCATACGGCATGCTTGCCTTCATCAACAGGGCACTGAGTTTAAAAATTGGCAAGTCATGTTGCAGCTTTATAGAGCCTTAGTTAGGTCGCACTTGGAATATAGTGTTCAATTCTGGTCACCACACTACCAGAAGGATGTGGAGGCCTTGGAGAGGGTACAGAAAAGATTTACCAGGATGTTGCCTGATATGGAGGGCATTAGCTAGGAGGAGAGTTTGGAGAAACTTGGTTAGTTCATGATGGAACAACGGGCGACCTGATAGAAGTCTATAATATTATGAGAGGCATGGACAGGGTGGATAGTCAGAAGCTTTTTCCCAGGGTGGAAGAGTCAATTACTAGGGGGCTTAGGTTTAAGGTGCGAGGGGCAAGGTTTAAAGGAGATGTACGAGGCAAATTTTTTTATACAGAGGGTGGTGGTTGCCTGAAACTCACTGCCAGAGGAGGTAGTGGGAGCAGATACAATAGTGACATTTAGGAGGCGACTGGACAAATACATGAATAGGATGGGAATAGAGGGATATGGTCCCTGGAAGGGTAGGGGGTTTTAATTCAAATGGGCAGCATGGTTGGTGTAGGCTTGGAGGGCCAAAGGGCTTGTTCTTGTGCTGTAATTTTCTTTGTGTTTTTGTTTGCTTCAACCAGTCAAAAGCCACTTATTTTACAGTTAAATTAAACAGTTCAAAGAACATTTAAAAAATCACATTATATTTCAGTGCGGCTCAATGATTTCTCTTCTGAATTTTTTTGCAGTCGTGTTTAATTTTCATCATCTTGAGAAAAATCCTGGAGAGTTTGTGACCCAGCAAGTAGTTGGGTTTAGATGCGGAAAGGCATGGTTGATTTTAACATGTCTCTTGCTAACTTCCTGATCAAAAGGGCACAGGAGGTCTACGTGAAGTGGCTATCTGACCTTTGGAGACACCTATCCAGGGATACAATACCCGGTAGAAAAAGAATCCCAAATAGAGAAATTTCAAGGCATATAGAAGCCTAAGGTTGCCTTATAAGGCGTGGAGTATCAATCCTACTTCTCCTGACCCATAAAGAAACCAAAAACTGATCATGTAGAAATCTCATCTTGCTGGGTCTATTCTGGCCCTGAACCCAACTCCCAAAAAGGTTTTGGCTTGAAGTCAGCACTGTCAGCTTCAACCTCAGGATAAAATGGCAGATTGGGCTCTCACGTTGTCTTCAAAGCCAAATTGCATATTGAAAGAGGACTGTTAGAATGATTGCCCATGCTGCACTCAGTCGGTAAGATTGGAACAGGAATATACCTCTGAATTTATTTTAACTGCCTTCCTTATCAGAGTTTCAAATCCAGGTCTCTTGCAGTTACTTCTACTGGAAAGTTCAGTGTCAGGTCATAGGATGAAGGTGAGAAAGTTCTTAGATATGATGCCTCCATCTTACCTCCTCCTAACAGCTTGTCCTAAAATTCATGTGAAGATAGTTCATTGGTATAAGGTTATCCCCAAAGGATCCCTGGAATTATTGTGTATGTGGTATCTGTCTTTTTAAGATAGTACAGCAATAGAGGGACACCTAACTTGAGGGACCGATGGAAACTGAGAGTGGGTATGCACACCGAAGGGTGGAGTTCTCTCTCAGCAGAATCTTCTGAAATTATAGAATAAGCATGTAGAACTGGGCTCTGATTAACCTCCTGTACCTAAGTTTCTCTCTTCAATAAATACCTTCCTTGTTTCAAAGAAAGTCTGAAGCTTTTCTTAATAATTCCAGAGCTGGCCACACAAAAAATATGACACTGGTGAGGAAATGAAAATCGATTGAATGACTCAGCTTACCTGTGAGTATTTGGTTTAACTGAAATTGGAAAAGAGAGATACCTCTTGGCCAAATAAGACTCAGAGAGTTGCTCAGCTAGTGCCAAACCGTGAGGGGCAGTTGGAGTGACGAACCCAATGTTGCCAGGCAGTTGAGATTTGGAAAGACTTAAAAAAAACTAAAATGAAGAGAAATTAGCCTCAGAAATAAGAAAAGCGCAAGTTGAGTAAAGCATGGGAAGGACAGGAGTTTGAAATGGAAGGAAAATATAGCCAGCTGGAAGAAAAGCGTTTCAGATTTAAAAAGATGAATCCAGGGAAAACATTTTGTTTTCTTTTAAAGATATTGAGTGCCATAAACAAGTTCAGAATTAGAAAGAGAAAAAGGAGAAAAAAAAGTTATTTCAGGTTCCCAATCCGAACAGAACGTGCAAAGGATCCAGGTAAAGACCCCATGAACAGTGCAATTTCCAGAAGATAAGTTCTGGAAACTGTTTTAAACAAGCAAATAAGCTAAATTTTAAAACAAAATAGCTGGAACTCAAAAAAAAGCTAGAGTTTTGGGAAAGAAACAGCAGCCAGAGACACTTGGTACTGACACTGAGACACTTGCAAGATATACCAGCAAAAAGGAAGCAACTGTCTGAGCAACAACAGCCTATATTTAAAAAAATTACTACATGGTCTTAAAGCAGTAATGCATTTAAAGAGGTAATGCATTTAACATGCGCAACATTTAATGATACAGCCACAAAAAGGAACAAAGGACGAGGGATAGGAAAATCAGAGAAGACACCAGATAGAGGGAAATTTGATAAGGAGGGTCGGTGAGCAACGCAAAACCTCAGTAGAGTAAATTAAGGCCTTAAGTAAGAGGTAACTCTGGAGGTTGGAGGAGGTAAGAACCCCTCAAGGAAGAGACCACGTCAGATTCAGAAAAGGCAGTAAAAGACTCCAGAGAAGGGGAAAGGTGCTGGGATACCCCTGGGAGGGTGGGCAGTGAAAAACCCTGGAGAGAGGACTGGCCGGCTGAGTAACCCTGGAAAGGTGAACCACTGGAAGAGCCTGGAGAAGTAAAGTGCACTGAAAGACCCAGGAGAAAGGGGGAACTAAGATACCCTGGAGAGGTTGGCACACCGGAAATCCCACGGAAGGGGAAGTATTGGAAGACGCAGAGAAAGAGGAACAGAGAGAACCCAGAAAATAGGCAATGGAAGACCCTTATTGACTAATTGAAGAGTTAAAGGCAACAAGATTCAGTTGTATCCGTCCTTTTGTGCTGTAAAGAAAAGTTCCTTGAAAATTTTAGCAATGAAATGCAAGCAAACAATAAAGCTGTAATCAGTCTGAAAGTAAGACAAGCCACAGAAAAGAAAAAAATAGTAAGAGTGAAAAGAAATTAAACAAACTTCACCAAGAACTACAGCAAATAGAAAATGTGGTAAAACATTGTGATCCATAATCAAATGAAAAGCAGCCCAGCTTTATCTAAGCTAGATAAAAAACAAGCCTGTGAAAAGGAATGGAAGTAGCGCAACATTCACCATCAAGTGGTAAAGGGATTGGAGTTAGAGCATGAAGATGTGAATGAAAGGTAAAAGGAGTTGAAAGAAAAAGATGTGCAAAACTCAGCAACAGAGGTCATATGGAAATTGAAGGCCAAGGGAATCCCATGTAATTAATGTTATTAAGTTGGTGATGGATGTCAAAGAGTGAAACGCACCAAAGATTTGATCCAGGGCGCTCATGTAGGATATCCTGTACCATCTACTGCAAAGGTTGCCAATCTATTGAAGCAGAAATCGGAACAGAGGTATCATTTACCGAAGCCATTATTGGGAATTCTCTAAAGATTCAACTGAACAATTGAATGACCAGTTGGATGGAAAATGCAAATGAGCTTGAGAAACATTCTGCTGAGAGGCAGAAACTGTCTGGTGTTCGAGGTGCTGTGGAGGACATAGCCATGGACAGACCAAAAGGGAGAACAGAATTGTTGAACAAGTTAGAATTGTCTAATTAAAAGATAAGAAGGAAAAAATGTTGTTAGAAGGCAGTGATGGTTTTACCTTGGAAGAAATCAAACATAAACTGAATGAATTGCAAAGCGCTCACCTGTCACCATACCTTCCAAAAGATTGGTTGATGCAGAAGAAGGAAGAGATGGATCATATGATAGAAAAATACAAGAATCAGTATGACATAATTATGTCATAATTGAAAAAGATACCAAATTATGTCATAATTGAAAAAGATACCAAATTGAAATGCTAGAAAGAGAAGAAACTCTACGACACAACCTAAGTACCAGAAATAGAGTACCACAAGCATTTCCTAACAAACTGAGATTGATGTTATTAAGTTGGTGATGGGTGTCAAAGAGTGAAACACATCAAAGATTTGATCCAGGGCGCTCATGCAGGATATCCTGTATCATCTACTGCAAAAGTTGCCATTCTATTGAAGCAGAAATCGAACAGAGGTATCATTTACCAAAGCCATTATTGGGAATTCTCTGAAGATTCAACTGAACGATTGAACTACCAGTTGGATGGATGAGCTGTCAAGACGTAAGACTGTCTTGTATTGCGATGATCATACCTGCATGCACTGTAGAGTACAGTGTGTGACAAAGAAAAAGATCAATGCAGAATTGGAGAGTGACACTGTCCACAGAGTAAAGTATAAAGTCTTTGGTCAGTGCAGAGTTGAGGACAGAACTTGGAAAGCAGCAAGCCTATATGGAAGAATCTCATGCAAAACCATATTTGGAACTGTGCATAGTTGAAACCTACTACTTGAAGTATTATGTTAAATGAAAGCCTCAAGATCTCTCCATTGAACAATTGTTTCATCAATTTGCAAATGTCTGACTTGTGTCTACAATTATTTATCCGCAATGTGGGTTGAGTAAGTCAATTTTGAAGATTGTATAAGAAAGTTAAAGGGGGAGAAATGTGTGTGTGGTATCTGTCTCTTTAAGACGGTACAACAATAGAAGGTCACCTGACTTGAGGGACCAATGGAAACCAAAAATGAGTGCTCCCACCAAAGGGTGGAGTCCTCTCTCAACAGAATCTTCTAGATGCATGGAGTCAGTATGTAGAACTGGGCTTTGCCCCAGTGCAGCCTTTGTACTGCATAAACCTCCTGTACCTATGTTTCTCTATTCTAAAATATCTTCCTTGTTCCATGCAATGTCTGAAGCCTCTCTTAATAATTTCAGATGCTGGCCACTCAAAATATAGAACAGGACCCACATTCCAAACCAGAGTCACCACCCTCAGGAGATTAAGGGAGAAAAGGAGATGGAAAAAAGAGCAGAGCAGGGATACAGTTGACTCTCAAAGATTGGGTGATTGATACAATAAATACCCTGAAGAGTGAGCAAATATTTTACAAACAGCATGGCTTAACATTGGCTTAATGCTAACTTAAATCAGCTCATGTTCCAGTTCCTCATATGTTTTGCTGATTTTTTTCTTCCACTCCCTATTATTCCTGTTCTTTCCCCTTTTGTCTTGCTAGTAGTTACCCTGGTAATAGTGGTAACCCTTCCAAATGGATGTCTCTGTGCACACATGAAAGCCTGAATAGAAAATGACCATGGCAGGTGAAGATAGATAACCTGATAACCCTGGTCTTCACCTCACCCTGATGCCTTTGCTCATTTATACTTGCTGCCCATCGGGATTACTGGTTATCAGGAATTGGAAGCCTGACTGACCTTCCTGTCCCTAGTCCAGGAACCAAATGGCTGCAGCTGTTGATATCCATTGTTCAAGGGAGGAGGCCAGAAGAGGAACAGTCATGATAGCTCTGACAGCAGCACTACAACTAGCAAAAATAGATCTTTCCCTTGTTAAATTATTAGAACACAAACTGCTATGATTCACCTACACTAATGAGAGTAGTACCCGAAGGCCGTTTGAATTATAATGACTTACCTGGGCATTTTTTGGATGCTGGATTGAGCAAATGATTTCGATTTCTCCATCCTCACCTTTAGGAATGACAAGGACACTATGGGTTTCCATGTAGAAGTGTTCCTGGCCTCCAATATGAATTTGTCCTGTAAATAAAAATGTTGGAATAGAAACATATAAACGTATAAAATAGGAACAAAAATAGGCCATTCAGCCCCTCAAGTCTCCTTCGCCATTCAATAAGATCATGATTTCCACATTCCCATTTACCCTCAATAACCTTTGCTTCCCTTGCCTAACAACAATCTATCTACCCAGCCTTAAAATTATTCAGTGATCCCAATTCCAGTGCCTTCAGTGGCAGAGAGTTCCAACGTCGCACAACTCTCAGAGAAAAAAATTCTCCTAACCTCTGTCCTATAAAGGTGACCCCTAATTCTGGACTTACCCACAAGAGAAAACATCCTTTCAACATCCAGCTTGTCAATATCATTAAGGATTGTGGGGGTTCACCAAACTCATCAGACAACCAGCAGGAATCCTGCTCCCTTGCTGAATGGTGCAGCCAAAAATCAGGATTTCCACTGGGCTACTGGGGCTCACCCGACCCACCTTGTCAGCCCCAATCGGACTTCCGCCCTGAGCAGACAACACCCAATTATTATGCAAACCCACTAATTGTAGTATAATTAGTGGGCTTGATGGCTTCACCAGCCATTCACCTGTCTCTCCAGCAGGAAATGCTCCAGGTGGGCTTTGGTGCTGGTCATGACCAGTGGGGACTTGGTATGCTGAACCCTGATGGTCTGGGGTAGCACCATTAACCCCTCAGAAAAGAGGAGCATCCACCTTGGGGTTGTGTGAGCTCAGGCTGGGGGCAAGGGATTGACCTCGCCACTCTCCCCCAGGGTGTTGGAGGACTCAAAGGAGTCTGCTCACACCTTCAGCTTCTGACAGAGAGAAAGAGAAATCTTTGTTGCATAATGGAATACTGCTTGTTGCCTGCTGCACAGTCTGTTTTAACCCTTATACGCTGGACAAATAACTACAAGTAGACGTCTTATTAGTACAACCAATATTTATTTAAACCCACACAATCAATAATCACCCATCCAGCGAACAATAAGTTATTTTTCAGAAAATACTAGAATTCAAGTCCAATATAAGACCTTGACTTAACTCTGCGTGACTGGCAAGTACCCAAGCAGACATTTATCTGTGCGCTGGTCTTGGTAGTTGTCTGCGTAGTCTGTTCCTTTGGTCTGGTCTGGCACTCTGGCTCTGGTCTTCCTTCCCTCCTTCTCGTGTGTGGTGGATCTCCTCGTGCTGGTTGTCGCTGGCGATGGTCACCATTGTTGTAGCTCATTCGTGGGGTCAGAGAGAGAGATTTCTGGTTGTGTGGCACTGTTCATACCCTGTTTGGTTTCACACCCCTTTTGGCCATTGCCAGTCAATTGATCAGGACTTGATTCCCCGATCGATAAGAGTCCAATCAGGTGCTACCACACCGATCTGTTGGTGTGTCCCCAACAGCCATGTCTGTAGGTGCTGGAGGCACATAGGTCACATACTTCCCTCCTAAATAAGGGTTCACGGTGCCCTTATGCCTGGTACACAACCCAGTGTGACCAGAAAGTCTCTTTTGTCCTGGAGATGGAACAAGCCAGAGTGACTATAAAGTCCCTTTCATCTTGGAGATGACTCATATCCTGTTTATTCACTGATCAGGTTGCAGCCTGTTTGTCTCTGTCGATAAACTGCAGCCTGTTGTTTTAGTTCTTGCCCAATTGTCCCAAAGTGCTTTACAAAACGCCATTTTAGATTGCCCGTTTGGCCACATGCTGATATTTGAAAGCCTGCCAGCTGTCTAGGGGGCAAGGAAATTAAAATGACCTGGCCACAAATGTTCACAATTGACAGACAGGAATGAAGATGTTGTTCACAGGGCTGCTTGAAATCACCATGCCAGAGGTGATCATCAGGTATGCCAGGCCTTAAAAGGGCATCCCAGGGGAGAGTGGCAAGGTCAATCCCTTGCTCCCAGCCCAAGCACACTTCCTGGGCATCCCTCCCTCTGCAGCTCTGCCAGCAACAGAGGGTACATGGACACTTGACTTACCTCCTTGACCCGTTTCAGGTCCCAAGGGCCCAGGCCATGGTGTTAGTGCCAGGTTCAGTGCGCTTTTGGCAATGCCAAGGCAAGTGGCCTGAAGTGGGGCCTGAACAGGAGTTGGAAGAGGGAGATGGGGTTCTGAGGAGGGAGATAGGCTGATTGGGAGTCTCGGGGGAGGAGGGCTGAGTAGCCGGGTCTGGAGAGGAGGAGTGGACTAAGTGAGGGGAGTCTGAGGGGGCCTGGAACGAAGGTCACCGTCATGCCTGCATGGTGTGGGATGGTGTGATCCATTTGTGTGAGTCATTATTTGAGTGGTGGGTGGAGGATGTCCCTCTTTGCTGAGGTGGTGATATCCTTGAGCCATGGGGTACAGCACAGGTTCACACTGGCCATGGCCACACCAAAGCCCACCTGGTGCATTTCCCATTGGAGAGGCGGGTGAATGGTGGGGTGGTCAGTGAATGGGCCGCCAAGCCCACTAATTGTATTACAATTGACTGATTTATATAATTATCGGATTGCCTGCCGCTATGGGCTGAAACGTGATCAGGACTGACAGGGAGCATTGTGATGAGTGCCAAACCCATTTTTTTGCCTAATTGTCCAGGCTATCGCAATTCCCGCTGGCAGCTAGTGAGCCAGGAGAATCCACCCCTTACTTACTCAAAAGTTCACAGATCCAGAATGGTTGGTTTCACTGCAACCCATTATTTAAGGTTAGTTTATTTGTTAGTGTCACAAATAGGCTTACATTAACACTGCAATGAATGTTACTGTGAAAACCCTGTTGTCACCACACTATTCACAGACATCTTCAACCTGTCTTTACAACAAATTGAAGTCCCTATCTGCTTAAGAAGACAACCATCATCCCGGTACCTAAGAAAAACTAAGCAGCATGCCTTCAGGATGATCAGCCAGTGGCTCTGACATCCATCGTTATGAAGTGCTTCGAAAGGCTAGTCATGACATGAATCAATTCCAGCCTCCCAGACTACCTGGATCCACCACAGTTTGCCTACTGCTGCAACAGGTCCACAGCAGACGCCATCTCGCTGGCCTTGCACTCAACCCTGGAACACCTAGATAACAAGGACACCTATGTCGGACTCCTATTTATTTACTACAGCTCAGCCTTCAACACTATTATTCCCACGAAACTCATCTCAAAACTCCCTGGCCTGGGCCTCGACACCTCTCCCTGTGACTGGATCTTGAACTTCCTAACTCAGTAAGGATAAGCAACAACAACACCTCTTCCATGATCATCCTCAACACTGGTGTCCCACAAGGCTGTGTTCTACTATACTCCTTATACACCTATAACTGTGTGGCCAAATTCCCCTTCAATCAATTTTCAAGTTTGCTGATGACACCGTAGTGGGTCAGATCTCAGACAATGATGAGACAGAGTACAGGAATGAGATAGAGAATCTGGTGAACTAGTGGGGCAACAATAATCTCTCCCTCAATGTCAACAAAATGAAGGAGATTGTCATTGACTTCAGAAAGCATAAAGGAGAACATGCCCCTGTTTACATCAACGGGTACAAAGTAGAAATGGTCGAGAGCTTCAAGTTTATAGTGTCCACCAACAACCTGTCCTGGTCACCCTATGCTGACACTATAGTTAAGAAAGCCCAACAGCACCTCTACTTTCTCAGAAGACTAAGGAAATCTGGCATATCAGCTATGACTCTCACCAACTTTTACAGATGCACCATAGAAAGCATTCTTCCTGATTGTATCATAGCTTGGTATGGCTCCTGCTCTGCCCAATACCACAAGGAACGACAAAAGGTCATGAATGTAGCCCAATCCATCACACAAACCAGCGTCCCATCCATTGACTCTGTCTAAATTTCCCGCTGCCTCAGCAAAGCTGCCAGCATAACTAAGGACCCCACGCACCCCGGACATTCTCTGTTCCACCATTTTCCATCAGGAAAAAGATACAAAAGTCTGAGGTCACGGAACAACTGACTCAAGAACAACTTCTTCCCTGCTGCTATCAGACTTTTGAATGGATCTACCTTGCATTAAGTTGATCTTTGTGTACACGCTAACTATGAATGTAACATTACATTCTGCACTCTCTCGTTTTCTTCTCTATGAACGGTATGTTTTGTCTGTATAGCGCGCAAGAAACAATACTTTTCACTGTATGTTAATACATATGATAATAATAAATCAAATTCAGCACTGTTTGCACACAGTGTGCTCTGGATTCTTCCCACAGTCCAAAGATGTGCAGGTTAGGTTGACTGGTCATGCTAAATTGCCCCTTTGTGTCAAGGGGATGAACAGAGTAAATACCTCGGGTTATGGGGATAGGGCCTGGGTGAGATTCTTGTTGGTGCAGTCTTGATGGCCTCCTTCTGTGCTGTCAGGACTCTATGATTCTGTGAGTCAAAAAATGAGAAATATGCCCAGTTTCTCACCCCCCCCCGCCCCCGATCATACCAGCCCTGTTTTGCTGATGAAATTGGCTTCATGCACAGAAAAGGTGCAAAGCCAATTTCAATATTAACGACATTATTTGCATATCATTAGTTCATCATCATTCAGGCTCACTTGAACTTAACTGCTCGCTGTTCAAACTTCTTACCAGCGAGAATCACAGTTGGTCTCCACCAGCAGGAGACCAGACCTGATGGCCTCACCAGGGCGAATCAGAGGCCATTGAAACCCCTGGGTGGTTAGGGACAGCGCTGGGCAGGGCCCACGGGCACTGGCACCCTGGCAGTGCCCACTGGGTTCATAACTGTGCCAAGAGCAGTGCCGAAGGGGTGGGACTTGAGTGGGGATGGAGTTTGAAGGGGGGTGGAGCATGAGGCGGGATGTAATAGGAGCTCACAGGTGTAGGAGAGGGAACTCTGCCGGGGTGTCGAGTGGGGAGGGAGGGATCTGTGCAAGGATGGTGATCAGGCAGAAGAGAATAGTGTGGACGGAGGTTTAGGGGAGGGAGGGAACTTCGTAGACAGGCATGATTGGGAAATGGGGAGGAATTCTGCAGACAGGGGTGATTGACGGGTCATTTGGCATTTGGGAGGGGTAGATTGGTACAGGAGGTGATCAGTGGGGTAGGGGGGTTTAGACAGATGCAGGGGGCAATTGGCGGGAGTGGGAATAGGGGAAGGTGGAGACAAGACCAGCAAAGTGGGCGGTTGACATGGTGTTGTGGGGGTGAAGAGCAATCCATGGGGTAAGTGAAGTATGGGGTGCAGAAGATCTCCTAGTACACGCGCAATGGTGCCCCAAGAGCTCACAACCAGCTTCAGTCTCTGCCTCCCAACCCCATCCCCACCCCCCAAAGTGAGCCCCCTCCCCTCACCAGGCAAAAATTACATCCTGGTATTTGTTTCGCACTAAGTGCCATCAGATTGTGACTCGCAGCTCGCCAAAAAGACTGGCACCATTCCATCCCGTTTTCTCGCTCTTTCGGCATTTAGAATTTTTTCATAAGATCGTGCCCAAAGTATTTGTTTCATATTCTCTTCCATTTCCTTATTCCCCATTATATGTTTTCCTGACTTCAACTTTAATAGGCTCACATCTGTTTTTGCTAATCTTTTCCTTTTTACATGCCCGTAGAAACTGTTACAATTTTTTTAACACTTCTCATTAGTTTATTCTCATTCTATTTTTCTTTTCTTAGTCTTTTTCTCTGTCTCCATGGCAGAATGCTAAAATGCTTCCAATCTTCAGGCTTGCTTATTTTTGCCAATATCATGGAACATTGCAGACACAGACCACTGTCCCATAACTATGCAATGGTTCAGTTCCTAGGAGATGTCTTAGAGACTGAAACCAGTTAGGCTTGGATAACTTATACAAAGATACTTGCGCACTGCAACTCACCACAGCCTCTAACTCACCAAAGGAAAAATAGCTACTCAGTCAAAAATATAGCAATCCATTTTCTGGTCCCGCCTGGCATGGGAATGTTCATGAGTGGAACAGACAATTTGACAGACCATTTAAAGGTCTGTTGACCTCAAGGTGAAAATTTCAAGTTCTGGGGTAAGCGTGACCAGAAAATCCTGCCCTTAGCCAGTGAATCTCAGTATGATTACGGATTGAAACAGTCCAATTTTATAAATGGAACATTGTTACAGAAGTTAAAATGCTGTTTGTCAATAATCACGTTGTAACAATCCAGTGAGCTGTGCAATCTTTAACTGTACCTTCCAGTTGTTGGTCAACTTTTTCAAATGCAGCATCAACATTTCCATTCTCCAGTTTCCTGTGGCCAAAAAAGGACTTGTGCTGAATTGCATCCTAGGGACAGATGTTAAAAGCACAGACATTTATTTACCTTCCATTACAATTGGGTATACTATATCAACTATGGACATTGTATCATAACAGGCCAAAACAGCTGTTCTTCAAATTATAGAGAACATTGACCTCCTCTCATGCAATCAACTATAATCTGAGATCCTCGTAAACCTAGCTCCCACTGTGTTCTCTTACCCAACTCTCCCCAAACCTCTGTTTTCCTCACTCCATTCCTCTGAAACCCCCCATATTACTTCCTTACCTCACTCTCCCCAACCTCCCATTGTGCTCCCTCGCCCCTCTCTGCCTCCATATCTCCCTCTGTTCCCTCACCCCACTTTACCTCCAAACTCCCTGTGTTTCCTCATCCCACTCTGTCTTCAAACGTCCCACTGTGTTCCCTCACTCCATTCCTCATTAATCCCCTACCATGTTCCCTTGCCCCATTCTTCCCAAATCTCCTACTGTGCTTACTTATACCACTACAAAATCTCCTGTCTTATATTTATAATGCAGGACTGACCCCATCAATGTAAACTAACTTTATTAAAAACATATTTTCTAATCATGAACACATAAATATAAGGCATCTGCAGCTTTGTCCAACCTTCTGTAACATGTGCAACCTGACTCTCAACTGCATATGCAATCTAGAGTGCACCATATAATATCTAATTTTGGAGTCCACAATCAAAACCACCTATTATCTTGATATTTTCAAAAAAACACTTCAGACTAGTTTCTGTTAGAACAAACTAGACTGAGATCATATTCTACTCAAGTACACAATCCATTCTTTCACACTCTGTTTTGATCAGTCTGTTTTGTCTTTTCCTCATAACTGTATCGCAGTGTTTTTACAGTTCTTCCACAGGATGTTCTGAACAGTGACAGAGATGATTTTGAAGGGCAAAGGGTCTTCTCCAGCTCTGTCACTTTCACTCCTTAGATAGTTTTCAGAACTCTCAGACTTTGTCTGGTTATCTGCTGCTTCACTGGTGGATTCTGGTTCTTGATTTTTCAGCCCCACTTTCAGGGCAGGGTCATTCTTTGTTTTCCGTAGGAATTTTTGTTTTTTTCCTCCTCTACTGCCGTCTATTTGGAGTCTGAAAGGTTCTCCTTCCTTCTAAATCCACTTCCTGAATTCCAGCAGGGCTAGGTAGAGGTCTCTTCCATATATGTTCACCTGCGTCAACAGGTATTTTAAAGTCCACACGGTATGTTCCACCATTCCATTGGATTGTGGTTCTTTGGGACTTGATGCAATGTGGCAAAATTCCTAGTCCAATGCAAATTTGCAAATCTCAAGCCTGTGAATTGTGGACCATTATCTGAAATGAGCATTTCAGGATTTTTTATGCATTCTTGGGACATGTGCATCACTGGCTGGCCAACATTTATTGCCCATCCCTAGTTGCCCTTGAAATAAGTGGCTTGTTAAACCATTTCAGAGGGTAGTTGGGAGTCAACCCCACCTTGCTGTGGCTCTGGAGTCACATGTAGGCCAGTCCAGGTAAAGACAACAGATTTCCTTCCCCAAAGGACATTAGTGATATCTGTACTGGTGAGCAAAAATTGATTTCAAATTACTACAGTGATGCTCTTACTATCCTTTCTCAGCAGCACAGACTAAAAACTTTTTGAGTAATAATCTACTTCTAGTGGGTATACACTGTTGTTAAATGTGACCAAGTCCACTCCAAATTTCTGTCAGGGCCTCTGTGGAACACTGTATGGTTGAAGGGATTTACTGTACTTTTGGCACATTGCAAACACATTCACCATTTCTATGATTTGTGCTCCCATTCCAAACCAATACATTGCATCTCAGTTTCTTCTCCTGCATATTTCTATGCCAAGGTGACTTTAATATCTGCGCTGCAGCAATTTTTCCCTCAGTGTTGTAGGAATTATTACCTTTTCTCACTTGAAAAGTATTCCCATGGTTACATGATGTTGCTCACTAAAGTTCCAATACTCTTGTGTAGCAGAAAGGTTTCCAGTCCAATGTGTGGGACAGCCAGTTGGTAAGTTGCTGTTGTTCTTGGTCACTTCCTGATCTCATCCACTTTGGTTACTGCCCCAGGTAAGTTATTTGTCAGCATGTGAACCTATTCTTCCATTTCTTTCTCCTCCTTCCATGATTGGTAGGTATGCATGTGACAAAGTGTCTCTGATATACATTTCTTTGCCTGGTTTGTGTTTAACTGTGACCTGGTACTTTTGCAGATGGAGCAGAAATATTTGGATTCTTGGTGGTGCATAGTTCAGGGTTTTTTTAAGTAAAACTTCCAAAGGTTTATGATCAGGCTCTATCTCCAGGCCTTTACCATAGACAAACTGATGGAAGCGTTCTCAGACAAACTCAATTGCTATCATTTGTTTCTCTATTTGGGCATAACACTATTGTGTTTCAATCATTGCCTTTGACCTGTACGGTACTGGTGCTTCATCTTGCAAGAGGACAATTTCCAGACCGGCTTTTGAGGCATCCATAGATGTCTTGATTGGCTGACTGACGCCGTAATATTTAAACCCTGGTGTCTGAGTCTCTTTAGACTGGTCAAAACTCCTTGGTAAATTTTTTCCCAGTGTCATTCCACATCATTTTATAGAAGTTCTCTGAGAGTTGCTGCCAGGTCTGACATGTGCAGAATGAATTTTCCAAGTTAGGTCACCATGTCAAAAAATCTTGCCTTCTTGCACCGCTGCTGTCAGCAGTTCAAGAAAAGCCATGATGCTGTTTGGAAGGAAGTTCCAAGCTATTGACCAAGAGATAGTAAAGGAACTGCAATATAGTTCTAAGTCAGAATGAGACGTGGCTTGGAGGGAAACTTGCAGGCAGTGGTGTTTCCATATTCTGCTACTCTTGTCCTTCTGGGTAGTATAAAGCCCATCCTTTCACAATTCCTCTCCAATAATACCTTTCACATTCCTTGCCCTCCAATCACTCACAATCAACTAAATGAACTGGAATCAATGGTCTGACTCTCATGGATTGCATATGAAATAACAAGTACCTGGGACGGAGTGGCAGGCTGGAATTAGGGGATTTGAGTGGATTTTAAAGAAAATAACGGCTGTCCATGAGTGAGTTATAGGCTGTAATCTAAGGGACTTTGGCAGTCTATAGATAACTCCTACCCAGGAGTGAGCTACTTATTGGAAACTAATCGAGAGGTTCAGATAGATCATTTATAATAAGAGATACCCAGGAGTGAATTATAGGCTGGACAATAATTAAGGGTGGTTTGTAGAATAATAGATATCCAGGAGTGAGTTACTGGATGGAATGTAAACATGACGGTCAGATGATTTATGTATCTGGAATTTTACTCTTCAGAACTATTTTGTTGGATGTGAGGCAGATTGGGATTTCCTGAAATTGTCTCAGTTAATTGGAGTCCATTTTTTCTATCTTTTCCTCTGGTCCTTTTGAGCACAAACCTCCAAAGTGAGGATAACGGGCTCCAGATCTTCGTATATTATCTTCACAACTGCAGCTGCCATCTTGGCGCACACCTGGTTTTTGGCAACAATTCCACAAATGATGTGTCCCACACAGGTTACCTGTAAAGTGGAATAGAGCATGTTAAGGGCATGAACTGAGCCCAGAGTCAAAGTATAGCTATGTGCAGAAACTTTGCAACTGCCTGACCCTCAGCATCAACCCCTGAAGGTGTCTCCAGGCAGGTTGCTGTTTCAACAGGGGATCAGTATAAGTATTCATTTAAAAGACATAAATTAATCAACAACAGTCAGCAAGCGTTTGTTAAGGGAACATTATGTCAGAGTAAAAGAAAAGACAATGCTGTAAAAACTTAGGTTTGGCAGCATCTATGGTGAGTACAATATGACCTCTTCATAGACTCTGTAGAGTACAGTACTACACTCTTTGGTTTGTGTTATAGATTTAGACTCAACTGTAGGGAGCATAATTGCATAGTGGTTAGCACTGCTGCTTCATAGTGCTAGAGACCTGGATTCAGTTCTGACCTTGAAAGTAAGTGTGGAGTCTGCACGTTCTCCCCATGTCTGCATGGGTTCCTCCAGGTGCTCCAGTTTCCTCCCACTGTACAAAGATGAGCAGGTTAGGTAGATGGCCATGCAAAATTGCCCCTTACTGTCCAATGGTTGTATGTTTGGTGGATTAGCCATGGTAAAAACGCAAGGTTATGGGGACAAGGTGGATGGGAGGGTCTGGGTGTGATGCTCTTTCAGAGAGTCAGTGCACTGTCGATGGGCCAAATGGCCTCTTTCTGCACTGTAGGAGTTCTATGATCAAAAACTGCAAGTTAAACAAAAAAAAAGGCTATGTTGCTGATAGTGACAAAGAAAGTTGGAGACTTCAGGAAGATATCAGTGGAGTGGCCAGGTGGGTGGAAAAGTAGCAGATGGCATTCAATCAGGAGGAATAAGAGGAAATGATTTTGGGAGGCAAACAAGGCAAGAGAATAGACCATAAATGGCAGGATATTGAGCAGTGCTTATGGAATGCTGGTCCACAGAACCCTGAAGGTAAATAAACTGATTAAGAATCCATATGCAAAGTGATCTTACCTCCTCACCCACAGGCCCATGGGCGAATTGAGCTGGTAAGGTCACGAAACCTTGCGCCTGATTTCTTACCTCTCGTGATCTACCACCAACAGCTATCCCAAAATTTAAATCATATTTAAACATGATTCAAATATTATTAGTGAGCCTGGGACACAATTGTCCGGGCTCACTTGTCTCTGCAGCCTAGCCAGGGAAGGTTCTCTTGGCGAAGGTCTCGTATGGTCCCCATCAACAGAGCCAGACATGATGGTCTCAGTGGTCGAATTGGAAGCTATTGAGGCTCCCCCCATTGAGGATGGGGGAAGAGGGAATGTGCTGGCAGTGCCAGCCTGGCACCCTGGCCTTACTAGCCTGGGACACTGGCAGTGCCAAGAGAGTGGGGCCTGAGGGGAGAGGGCCTGAGGAAGCAGGGCCATACTAAGGGTTGGCCATTCGGTTGGGGCGGGTGTGCTGTGCACTCTGCAACAGTGATTAGTGGGTGGGGAGGGGAGGCACCACTGCACACTCTGCAGCAGCGAACAGTGGGGGGGACCGCTGCCCTCTGCAACAGTGATTGTTGAGGGGGTGTTAGTAATCAGTCTGGGGGGACATTTCTGATGATCTGTCTGGGTGGGGAGATTGGCAATCAATCCAGGATCAGGGGATGGCAGTTGTTCCAGGCAGGGGTGTGGTGATCAGTCAGGACAGGGAGATGGTGATCATCCGCAGAGCCCCGCAGTAGCAGGGAAGAGGTGGTGATCAGCCAGAAGGCCAGTTATAGCTGAGGGAGACTGTGACGGATTCCTGTGCTCTGTGAGCTCAGAAATCTGCACATGCGCAACGCACTCTCTGCTGCTACATGCTGGCTTTTGGGAGATTTAAGCCTACCCATTCCCCCTCCTAGTGGATTCCAAGTTTTGCGAGTTTTTTGACAACATCAGGTAAGATTCCATTTTTAAGATGCCCAAAAACAAGGCACAAATCTCTCCCATTTTCATGTTCATTCGGGACTTCGAATTTTTTTGGTAAGATCGCCCCCGCAGTTTTTTTTCCCTTGTGTAGCCAAGGCATACAATGTAAGAACGGGGCAGTTATGTTAGAAATGCTTAAACCCTCATTAGGCTGCTGCTAGGCTACTGCATACAGTTCTGATTACCGCATTACAAGAGTCATCAGATGACACTAGTGAGGGTACGGGGGAGATTTGTGAGGATGCTGCAAAGAATGGAGAATTTAAAGATTGAATTGATTGAGGTAGGACTGTTTTCTTTACAGTAGAAGAGGCCAAGTGGAGATATAATTAAAATATAGAAAATTATGAGGAACTCGGGGTGGATCAGAAGGACATAGTTCCCTCAGCAGAGAGATTGATAAACAGATTTAAAGTAACTGACAGAGGATTAAAGTGGAGTCGAGGAAAAAATTTTCAACACTAAGGTATTAGATATCTGGAAATCAGTGACTGATGGAGCGTTAAAAGAAGAAACCTTCATTACATTTAAAAATCATTTGAATATACATTTGAAGTACTGTTACTGATGGCTCGAGAATTAGAAAGTGAGATTAGGCTGAAGAGCTCTTTTTCACTGGCACAGACAAATGAGGCAAGATTCTCTGGCTTCCCAGCCGCGTATTTCCTGCTGATGGGAGGTGGCATGTTGTTTGCTAGCGGCAGGATTCTCTTGTCCTGCCGTTGTCAATGGGATTTCCATTGGTGTCACCCCGCGCTGGCACGAAACCCGCCAGTGAATTCCGGCTCTTGGCTTAATTGGCCTCCTTCTGTATCATAAGATTTCTGTTTCTATGTCCGGGAGGAAGAAACAATTGGGAAGGATGTAGGAGGGGTTAAGGAGGTGATTATGGTTGTAGATGAGGATACTTAGGAGTGAGTGGAATCATCCAGATGAAAAGATCAGAAGGAAGGGAGAGAATGTTCAGAGGAAGAGGCCTGATGAGACTGGAGGGGGAAGATCAAGAAAGAGGGGTAGATGAGGCGTAGATCAAGAATAAGGTGAAAGATAAATGATGTGGAGATGCCAGCGTTAGACTGGGTAGGCACAATAAGATGCTTCATAACACCAAGTTAAAGTCCAACACGTTTATTTGGTAACACAAGCTTTTGGAGCGCTGCCCCTCCATCATGTGAGTGGAGAGTTGGATCTATATATGCCCTGTTTGTGAACCCAACTCTCCACTTACCTGATGAAGGGGCAGAGCTCCAAAAGCTTGTGCTCCCAAATAAAGCTGTTGGACTTTAACCTGGTGTTGTGAGACTTCTTACTGTGAAAGATTCAGGAGAGAGTGATCAGAGGGCGAGGGGATAGAGAGAAGGAGAGACCAAAGGAAGGGAAGGTAGATGGGAAATTGCTCATTGTTCGACCGGAGCAAGGCAGGGAGCAGCGATTTGTGGCTGGAGTAAAAAGGGTAAGGGATTGGCTTTTTTCCCTTTTTCACAGGATTTCTTTTTTTCCTAGTTTAAGTGAAAAGTGGAAGTAGGCCGACTGCATGGTGACCTGGGAAGGATTTAAAAAATTTTTTTATATAAAAGCTACCTACCTTGGGGGGAGCTTTCTCATTGTTCGACCGGAGCAAGGCAGAGAGGAGCGATTTGTGGCTGGAGTAAAAAGGGTAAGGGGTTGACTTTTTTTTCTTACTTTTTCGCGGGGTTTCTTTTTTCCCTAGTTTAAGTGAAAAGCGGAAGTAGGCTGACCACGGGGTGACCTGGGAAGGATTTTTAAAACTTTTTTTAAGCACTCAGGACGTTTAAAAAGCAGGCTGCACTATCCAGCGGACAGCGGAGTGAGCGGTTAGCAGAGTGAGAGCTGAAGGGCTTTGGCTCAACTGGCTTAGGTGGAAACGGGCGAGGCAAGGTAGGTTTATTCTTAGTTTGTAAAAACTTAAAAACTAAGTAAATAAAATAAGGATGGAGGGTCAGGTGATGTGTTGTTGCTGCATGATGTGGGAGCTGATGGACCCCATTGTGGTTCCCAGTGAGCATATCTGCAGTAAGTGTTGGTTGCTTGAGGAACTCGGGCTCAGGGTTGATGAGCTGGATTCTGAGCTTCAGACACTGTGACACATCAGGGAGAGGGAGAGTTACCTGAACACTGTGTTTCAGGAGACAGTCACACCCCTTAGACTAACTAACTTGAACTCAGCCAGTGGCCAGGGACAAGAGGGTGTGGCTGCGAGTGAGGCATTTAGAGGGATCCAGGAGGTAGAGTTCCAGGAGCCTCAGTCCCTGAACCTGTCCAACAGGTTTGAGATTCTTGCTACCTGTGTGGACGGGAACAGGGATTGCAGGGAGGATGAGCAAACTGACCACAGCACGGTGGTACAGGGAGCTGTTCAAGTGGGGGGAGAAAAAAGAAACGTAGTCGTAATTGGGATAGTATAGTTAGGGACATTGACACTGTTCGCTGTGACCAGGATTGAGAATCCCGAAGGTTGTGTTGCCTGCCTGGTGCTTGGGTTCAGGATATCTCATCTGGGCTGCAGAGGAACTTGGAGGGTAAAAATCCAGTTGTTGTGGTCCACGTAGGTACCAACGACATAGGTAGAACATGAACAGAGGTTCTGCTAAGGGAATATGAAAAGCTAGGAGCTAAATTGAAAAGCAGAACCAAAAAGGTAATAATCTCTGGACCACTACCTGAGCCACGAGCGAATTGGCACAGGGTCAATTAGATTAAGGAGGTAAATGCGTGGCTCGAAGATTGGTGTGGGAGGAAGGGGTTTGAAGTCATAGGACATTGGCATCAGTATTGGGGAAGAGGGACCTGTTCCAAGGGGATGGTCTTCATCTGAATCGTGCTGGGACCAGAGTCCTGGCGAATTGTATAACTAGGGCTGTAGATAGGGCATTAAACTAAATAGTGGGAGGGAGGGTTCAGGGGTATGGAGAATTACAAAATCAAAGGTAAAGGAGAGAGTAGGAGTGAAGGTTAATGATGAGGACCTTCAACTAGTTAAAGGAGCCGACAGCTCAGGAGAGGTTAGTAAAGTTTCCAGGCCACGTAATAGAACAGAGAGTATAGAAGATGGCAGGAATATAACCTCAGGCAGAATAAAAAAGATGACAAGCATGAGAAGCGAGGTGGTCAACGCAGTGCAGGGAGATCATCTGGGGAAGAATAACCAGTCTGTGACAGGAAGGGACAGAGCATGCAAACAAAGGAATGCACTAACAAATCGGGTCCAGGTAAGAAAGACTAACATAAAGACATTTTACCTGAATGCACGTAGCATTCAAAACAAAATGAATGAGTTGACAGCACAAATCAGTACAAATGGGTATGATCTAGTGGCCATTACAGAAACGTGGTTGCTGGGTGACCAGGACTGGGAACTAAATATCCAGGGGTATCAGACAATTCGGAAGGATAGACAGGAAGGAAAAGGAGGTGGGGTAGCTTTGTTAATTAAGGATAACATCAGGGTGGTAGTGAGAGACGAAAGAGGTTCGAAGGAGCAAAATGTGGAATCAATGTGGGTGGAGATAAGGAATAGTAAGTGGAAAAAGTCACTGGTGGGCATAGTCTATAGATCCCCAAATAATAATAACAACTTCAAGGTGGGGCGGGCTATGAACAAACAAATAACAGATGCATGTAAAAATGGAACAACAATAATCATGGGGGATTTTAACCTCCATATTGATTGGTCAACTCAAGTCGGACGCGGTGGACTTGAGGAAGAATTCTTAGAATGCTGTTGAGATAGTTTCCTTAAAAAGTATGTTACAGAACCTACGAGGGAGCAAGCTATCTTGGATCTTGTTCTGTGTAATGAGACAGGTAAAATTAATGATCTCCTTGTGAGGGATCCTCTTGGAATGAGTGATCACAATATGGTTGAATTTCTAATACAGATGGAGGGTGAGAAAGTAGGTTTCCAAACCAGTGTCCTCTGCTTGAAACGGGGGATTACAATAAGATGAGGGTGGAGTTGGCTAACGTAGACTGGGAACACAGACTAATTGTTGGGACAGTTGAGGAACAGTGGAGGATCTTTAAGGAGATTTTTCTCAGTACTCAGCAAAACTATATTCCATTGAAAAAGAAGGAATGTAAGAAAAGGGATAACCAACAATGGATAACTAAGGAAATAAAGGAGAGTATCAAATTAAAAACCAATGCATACAGAGTGGCCAAAATTAGCGGGGAACTAGAAGATTGGGAAAGCTTTAAAAAACAACAAAGAACGACTAAGAAAGCAAAAAGAAAGATAGATTATGAAAGTAAACTAGCACAAAATATAAAAACTGATAGTAAAAGTTTTTACAAATATATAAAATGGAAAAGAGTAGCTAAAGTAAATGTTCGTCCCTTAGAAGATGAGAAGGGGGATTTAATAATGGGAAATGAGGAAATGGCCGAGGCCTTAAACAAGTTTTTTGTGTCAGTCTTCACAGTGGAGGACACAAATAGCATACCAATTATTGACAGTCATGGGACTGCAGGGGGTGAGGACCTTAAAATGATCACTGTTACTAAAGAGGTAGTGCTGGGTGGACTAATGGGACCAAAGGTAGACAGGTCCCCTGGTCCGGATGGAATGCATACCAGGGTACTAAAAGAATCGGCAGAAATAATAGCAAATGCATTAGTTGTAATTTATCAAAATTCGCTGGACTCTGGGGAGGTGCCTGCTGATTGGAAAACAGCTAATGTAACGCCACTGTTTAAAAAAGGAGGTAGACAAATGGCAGGTAACTACAGGCCAATTAGCTTAACATCCGTAGTTGGGAAAATGCTGGAATGTATTATTAAGGAAGAAATAGCAGGACACCTGGAAAAGAATGGTTCAATCAAGCAGATGCAGCATGGATTCATGAAGGGAAAGTCATGTTTGACTAATTTACTGGAATTTTATGAGGATACAACGAGTGTGGTTGACTGAGGGGAACCGGTGGATGTGATGTATTTAGATTTTCAGAAGGTATTCGATAAGGTGCCTCACAAAAGGTTGCTGCATAAGATGAAGGTACATGGAGTTGGGGGTAAAGTGTTAGCGTGGATTGAGGATTGGCTATCTAACAGAAAGCAGAGAGTCGGAATAAATGGGTGCTTTTTCGGTTGGCAATCAGTGACTAGTGGCGTGCCGCAGGAATCGGTGCTGGGGCCTCAACTATTTACCATATACATAGACAATCTGGAGGAGGGGACCGAGTGTAGGGTAACAAAGTTTGCGGATGACACAAAGATGAGTGGGAAGGCAAATTGCGTGAAGGACACAGAAAGTCTGCAGAGAGATTTGGATAGGTTAAGTGAGTGGGCAAGGATCTGGCAGATGGAGTATCCCATTGGTAAGTGTGAGGTTATCCACTTTGAAAGGAATAATAGTAAAATGGACTATTATTTAAACGGTGAAAAATTACAACATGCTACTGTGCAGAGGGACTTGGGGGTCCTTGTGCATGAATCACAAAAACTCAGTTTGCAGGTGCAGCAGGTGATCAAGAAGGCAAATGGAATGTTGGCCTTTATCGCGAGAGAGATGGAGTATAAAAGCAGGGAGGTCGTGCTGCAGCTGTACAAGGCACTGGTGAGGTTGCACCTCGAGTACTGTGTACAATTTTGGTCCCTTTATTTAAGAAAAGATATATTAGCTTTGGAGGGAGTACAGAGAAGGTTCACCAGGTTAATTCCAGAGATGAAGAGGCTATCTTACGAGGAGAGATTGAGTAGACTGGGAGTTTAGAAGGTCGAGGGGAGATCTTATAGAGACATATAAGATAATGAAGGGGCTAGACAGGGTAGAAGCAGAGAGATTATTTCCACTTAGAATGGAAACAAGAACTAGGGAGCATAGCCTCAAAATACGGGGGAGTCAATTTAGAACAGAGTTGAGGAGGAACTTCTCCCAAAGGGTAGTGAATCTTTGGAATTCTCTGCCCAATGAAGAGTAGAGGCTACCTTGTTAAATGTGTCACATATAGATAGATTTTTAACTAATAAGGGAATTAAAGGTTATGGGGAGCGGGCGGGTAAGTGGAACTGAACCCACTACCAGATCAGCCATGATCTTATTGAGTGGCGGAGCAGGCTTGAGGGGCTAGATGGCCTACTCCTGTTCCTATTTCTTATGTTCTTATGAAAGGATTAATAAGATGATAGACAGGGAGGGGAGATAAGGAGGAAGGGGATGATGGGGGATTGGAGAAAATTTGGAGCAAAGTTTTTACACATCACTAGGGTTAACTTCTTTGTAGAATTGTGCTTATGTCAATACAACAGTAGTGGCAACGGCCAGGGCTGATTTAAGTGTAATTTTATTTGGAGAATAATAAACATAACCTAGTCTGATAGAGGGATTGAATAAAAGTGCAGAATTTACCTCACTCGAACAAAAAATCTCCTCCATATCAAACAGCATCTCAACTTTGTTTTTCCCTGGAACATCCTGAACAGTAATGATGTCAACAACCCCGGGGAGTTTCAGTGCCTCTCCTGCATCAATTGACCTGGATCATAAAGTGAAGTAAACATGGAGTCAGCATATAAATTACAGTGCTTAAGAATTTATGAAATAAGAGCAGAAGTATAAATCTTAGTTCCAGACTTTCTGGGCAGGGGAAGCAGTCTCTCCATTCCTATGCTCAATCTAAGTCCCCTTTCCGGGTGTGGGGGAGATGCCGTTTTGGAGATTTGGTGCAGACTCGATGGGCTGGAGGGCCTCTTTGTGGTGACTATATGGTTCTAGTCTAATGTAGCAAAGCCTTTTACAATTGCTGCATGATTCCCTTTGTACCCAACCCTTTTGCAGTAAAGGCCAACATATAATTTGCATTCCTAATTCCTTGTTGTACCTGCATGTTAATTATTGTGGTTTGTGTACAAGCCAAATCCCATTGGACACCAACAGTTAATAGTTGTTCACTGATTGAAACTTATTAATGTGGAGATGCCGGCGTTGGACTGGGGTAAACACAGTAAAAAATCTCACAACGCCAGGTTAAAGTCCAACAGGTTTATTTGGTAGCAAAAGCCACTAGCTTTCAGAGCGCTGTTCCTTCGTAAGAGTGTTCTGTTCACAAACAGGGCATATAAAGACACAGACTCAATTTACAAAATAATGATTGGAATGTGAGTCTTTACAGGTAATCAAGAGTTAAAGGTACAGACAAGGTGAGTGGAAAGAGGATTAAGGACAGGTTAAAGAGATGTGTATTGTCTCCAGCCAGGATAGTTAGTGAGATTTTACAAGCCTAGGCAAGTGGTGACAGTTACAGATAGTGTGACATGAACCCCAGATCTCGGTTGAGGCTGTCCTCGTGTGTGGAACTTGGCTATCAGTCTCTGCTTAGCGGTTCTGCGTTGTGTGTCGTGAAGGCCACCTTAGAGAACGCTTACCCGAAGATCAGAGGTCAAATGCCCATGACCGCTGAAGTTTTCCCCAGCAGGAAGAGAACACTCTTGCCTGATGATTATTGAGTGGTGTTCATTCATCAGTTGTTGTAGCATCTGCATGGTCTCCCCAGTGTACCATGCCTCGGGACATCCTTTCCTGCAACGTATCAGGTAAACGTTGGCCAAGTTGCAAGAGTATGTACAGTGTACCTGGTGGATGGTGTTCTCATGTGAGATAATGGCCAAGCATGGGACACAGCATCCGGCATTTCCCCAGAGCGGAGAAGCTACAACATCTTCTCCAGAGCCTTCAACATGTCATTGATCAAGAAGTCATCTCACCAAGGCCATGCCCAAACCCCCGTTTCTTTCTTTCAAACAACTGCACAACCTCAAACAGAGCATTGTCCCCAGCAAACTACCCAGCCTTCAGGAGAACAGGGACCACAACACCACACAACCCTGCCACAGAAACCTCTGCAAAATGTGCCGGATCATCAACACAGATGCCATCATCTCATGTGAGAACACCATCCACCAGTTACATGATATATACTGTTGCAACTCAGCCAACATTGTCTACCTGATACACTACAGGAAAGGATGTCCTGAGGCATGGTACATTGGGGAGATCATGCAAATGCTGCGACAACGGATGAATGAACACCACTGAACAATCACCAGGCAAGAGTGTTCTCTTCCTGTTGGAGAACACTTCAGCGGTCACGGGCATTCGGCATCTCATCTTCAGGTAAGCGTTCTCCAAGGCGGCCTTCACGACACACAACAACGCAGAGTTGCTGAGCAGAGACTGATAGCCAAGTTTCACAGGTATGAGGACAGCCTCAACTGGGATCTTGAGCTCATGTCACACTATCTGTAATCCCCATGACTTGCCTGGGCTTGCAAAATCTCATTAACTATCCTGACTGAACACAATACACATCTCTTTAACCTGTGCTTAACCCTCTCTCCACTCACATTGTCTGTACTTCTAAGGCTTGATTACCTGTAAAGACTTGCATTCCAACCATTATTTTGTAAATTGTGTTTGTGTCTTTATATGCCCTGTTTGTGAATAGAACTCCCACTTACCTGACAAAGGAGCTAGTGGCTTTTGCTAGCGAATAAACCTCTTGGACTTTAACCTGGTGTTGTGAGACTTCTTACTGAAACTTATTGGGCCAGATCTCCTGATCCTCCAGATCAGGAGCACAGATGCACTGAACTTAAGCTGCCAATTCATGTTGAGACCCTATGGGTATCCTGGTGCGTCACATGCCTTGGAAGTTTTAACTCCCCTTGGGCTGCCCCAAATCCTCTACAGAAGTTTCTTCCACTGATCTCAGTGTTGGTAACGTAACCTAGATGTGCCTTAGTCATCTGGATACCAAGCCTAAAATTGTTACTCTGTTTAATCTATGGCATAACTCAGTATCCCAATGTCTACTGTAACCCAACCCACCAATCCCGAGGTTCTTGCTTCCAGTCTGGAAGAGGACGAGGCAGGTGAGGTTGGTGAGCAAACTGCACACGGTACAGTGATGCAGCAGGACATAGGCAAAGAGAAGGGGAAAAGGAACGTAGTAGTGATTGGAGATAGTGGGGTGAAGAGTATTGACACTGTCCTTTGTCACAATGACAAAGTGCACAGAAGGGTGTGTTGTCTGCCTGGTGCTCGGGTACAGGATGTCGCAGCTGGGCTGCAGAGGAACCTGGAGTGGGAGGGTGAGAACCCGGTCGTTGTAGTACATGTGGGTGCCGGCGACGTAGGCAAAGTGCGGACTGAGGATCTGGGGAGGGAGTATGAGAAGCTGGGAATGGAATTAAAAAGTAGAACCGACAAGGTGGTCGTCTCTGGGCTACTGCCTGAACTGAGTGCAGACGGGCATAGGGTTGACAGGATAAAGGAAGTGAATGGGTGGCTCAGGGATTGGTGTGGGAGGAATGGGTTCGAATTTATGGGGCATTGGCACCAGTATTGGGGTAGGTGGGACTTGTTCAGGCGGGATGGGGTTGGTCTGAATCGTGCTGGGACCAGAGTGTTGGCGAATCGAGTAAAGAGGACTGTAGACAGGGCTTTAAACTAATTGGGGGGGGGAGGGTGCGAGGGTAGGTGACGCTACGAGGTCTAAAGTTAAGGATAGGGTACAGGTAAGGGAAGAGGCCAAGGATGTCCCAGTTGGTGGCGTTACGGCAAATAGGGTCCAGGTGAAGGCTGGGATGAAAGCGCTTTATCTGAATGCACGAAGCATTCGGAATAAAGTGGATGAGCTGGTGGCGCAGATCGACACAAATGGATACGATCTGGTGGCCATTACAGAGACGTGGCTGCAAGGTGACAGGGACTGGGAGATGAATGTACAGGGCTATCAAGTGTTTAGGAAGGATAGGCAGGAGGAAAGAGGGGGTGGCGTAGCTCTGCTGATTAAGGATAGTATCAAGGTGGTAGCAAGGGATGATATCGGAGCCAAAGAGCAGAACGTGGAATCGTTGTGGGTGGAGATTAGGAACAGCAAAGGGAGGAAGACGCTGGTGGGTGTCGTCTATAGGCCCCCGAATAATGATCTGGAGGTGGGGCGGGCTGTTAACACGCAAATAAGTGCGGCGTGCCGGAATGGGACGGCAGTAGTTATGGGAGATTTCAATCTGCATATTGATTGGTCGACCCATGTTGGACGAGGTGGGCTCGAGGAGGAGTTCTTGGAATGCTGCCGGGATAATTTCCTTGAACAGTGTGTGTTGGAGCCGACGAGGGAGCGAGCTATCTTGGATCTGGTGCTATGTAATGAGGCGGGTAGAATTAGGGACCTTGCGGTGAAGGATCCTCTTGGAGAGAGTGATCATTGTGTGGTGGAGTTTCTGGTGCAGATGGAGGAGGAGAAAGTGGGTTCCCGGACACGCGTCCTTTGTTTGAATAGAGGGGAGTATGGTAGGATGAGAGAAGAATTGGCGAATGTGGACTGGGGGAGTGCGTTGGAAGGTAGGTCTGCTGAGGAGCAGTGGAGGATCTTTAAGGAGATCTTTCTTGGTGCTCAGCAGAAATTTATTCCGATGGTTAAAAAGGACAGTAGGAGGAGAGGTAATAAGCCGTGGATAACGAAGGAGGTGAAGGAAAGTGTTAAATTAAAAGCGGAGGAATTTAGAGTAGCGAAGAGCAGTGGGCGAGAAGAGGATTGGGAAAGGTTTAAATGTCAACAAAGATTGACAAAGAAGTTGATAAAGGAGGGTAGGAGAAGCTATGAGGCTGGGCTAGCACTTAATATAAAAAAGGATAGCAAGAGTTTTTATAAATATATAAAAAGGAAGAGGCTGGCTAGGGTGAACGTTGGTCCTTTAGAGGATGAGAATGGGGAGCTAGTGGTAGGGGATGGGGATATGGCTAAGGTATTGAATAACTTTTTTGTTTCTGTCTTCACGGAGGAGGACGTGAATAATTTGCCGGGTGTTAGCGATGGAAAGATGGTAGGAATGGAGGGTCTTAATGACATTACTGTTACTAGAGAGGCAGTGCTCGACAGACTGGAGGGGCTGATTGTGGACAAGTCCCCAGGACCGGATGGAATGCATCTGAGGGTTCTGAAAGAAATGGCGGAGGTTATAGTGGATGCCTTGGTGGTTATTTTCCAGACGTCGCTGGATTCCAGGGAAGTGCCGAAAGATTGGAAAACGGCTAATGTTACGCCGTTGTTTAAGAAGGGTGCCAGGCAAAAGGCGGGGAATTATAGGCCGGTTAGTTTAACGTCTGTGGTAGGTAAAATGTTAGAATCCGTCATTAAGGAGGAAATTGCGAGGCATCTTGAAGGGAATTGCTTGATAGGGCGGACGCAACACGGTTTCATTAAAGGGAAGTTGTGTCTGACAAATTTACTGGAGTTCTATGAGGATGTGTCTAGGGCAGTGGATAGAGGAGAGCCGGTGGATGTGGTCTTTCTGGATTTTCAGAAGGCGTTTGACAAGGTACCTCTCAAGAGGTTATTGCAGAAGGTCAGGGGACATGGAGTTGGGGGTAGGGTGTTAGCGTGGATAGAGGATTGGTTGTCAAATAGGAGGCAGAGAGTGGGGGTCAATGGGTGCTATTCGGATTGGCGGTTGGTGACTAGTGGGGTGCCCCAGGGGTTGGTGCTGGGGCCTCAGCTATTTACCATTTATATAGATGATCTGGAGGAGGGAACCGAGTGCAGGGTGTCGAAATTTGCTGATGACACCAAGATTGGGGGAAAGGCAAATTGTGCAGAGGGTGTGGAGAGTCTGCAGAAGGATCTAGATAGGCTGGGCGAATGGGCCAGGAAATGGCAAATGGAATTTAATGTTGGCAAGTGTGAGGTGGTCCACTTTGGTAGGAAGAATGGTAGGAAGGACTATTACTTACGTGGCGAAAAACTGCAGCAGGCGACGGTGCAGAGGGACCTCGGGGTCCTTGTGCATGAGTGGCAAAAACCCAGCTTGCAGGTGCAGCAGGTGGTCAGGAAGGCGAATGGGATGCTGGCCTTCATAGCGAGGGGGATTGAATATAAAAGTAGGGAGGTCTTGCTGCAGCTGTATAGGGCATTGGTGAGGCCGCAGCTGGAGTACTGTGTGCAGTTTTGGGCGCCGCACCTGCGCAAGGATATTTTAGCCCTGGAGGGAGTGCAGAGGAGGTTTACTAGGCTGATACCGGAGTTGAGGGGATTGAGCTATGAGGAGAGGCTGAATAAACTGGGTTGTACTCGTTAGAGTTTAGAAGAATGAGGGGAGATCTCATTGAGACGTATAAGATGATGAATGGGATGGATAGGATAGAGGTGGAGAGACTCTTCCCGCTCAAAAAAGACAGTAGGACTAGGGGGCACAGCCTCAAGATAAAGGGGAGGCGGTTTAGAACGGAGTTGAGGAGGAACTTCTTCACTCAAAGGGTGGTGAATCTCTGGAATTCTCTGCCCGTTGAAGTGGTGGAGGCTGCCTCGCTAAATATTTTTAAGAAGCGGGTTGATGGGTTCTTGATAAGAGAGGGGATTAAGGGTTATGGGGAGAGGGCGGGAAAATGGAACTGAGCCACGACAGATCAGCCATGATCTTATTGAATGGCGGGGCAGGCTCGAAGGGCTAGATGGCCTACTCCTGCTCCTATTTCTTATGTTCTTATGTTCTTACCCTACCCAACCATCCTGTGTTAGAATGTAACCAGTGACAAATTTGTATTGGATGTAATATGACCAATGGGAATAAGATGTAAGGGTCAACTGACCCTGTAAAATATGGAACCAATCACAGAGTGATATAATAGGCAGCTGACCAATTGATTCACTATAAATAAGGAACTATGTAGAATTGTGGGTAGCTTGGAGTGACCCAAGATGAGGCCCCAAGTTTGGAGTAATGATGTTTCTTTATTAAACCTTTTTTTTGATCTATAAGTTGGAGTAAGTTTTGTTGTTGTTTCATTAGCTGCATTTTGAAGAGTTCCTTCGGCAGAAACATCCTGTGTGACTACCTAATCCTGACCCAACTACTTACTCTCATCCCATCACCCACTCACTCATCCAACCACTCACCCACTTACTCACTTAATTCAACCATTCAATCAGCCACTCATCTGCTCGCTCACTCATCCATCAACCCACTTACCAAAACACCCACTGAATCACCCACTTGCTAACTCACTAACCCCACAGAAAGACTGGAGACCTTTAAGAATTTACCTGAATATGGCAGCAGTCGTAAAAAGATAGTGTCCTCTCCTCTGTTCCTCCTTGCCAGCGTTATCTTTGAATTGCTGCAAGGAGGCTTTGATATTTTAGCCAAGATAGGAAGTCCTAGCCTAAAGTTCTCAAAAGGCAATCTCACAATGATCTCTGCAGTCAGCAGCAATGCAAAGAGCGTTGCTGCTGATTGGAAGATCTGGCCCATTATTTATTGTCTTCCTATCAAACAGAACAGCCCTGTTTTTAAAAATCCTTTTCAGGGATGTGGGTGTTGCTGGCTTGGCCATCATTTATTGCTCATTGGTAATTGCCGTTGAGAAACTGGTGGTAAGCTGTGGATACATCCACAATGCTGTTAGGGTGGGAGGTCCAGGATTTTGACCCAACCACTGAAGGAACAAAGATCTGGTTCTTAGTTAGAATGGTTTGTGGCTTGGAGAGGAATTTAAAGATCATGGTATTCCCATGTATCTGGTGCCCTTGTCTTTCTAGATGGGAGTGGTTGTGCATTTCGAAGGTGTTGCCTAAAAAGCCTTGAGTTGTGGTAGTGCATCTTGTAGAAAGTACACGCCGCTGCCACTATACATCCGTGGTGGAGAGAGTCAGTATTTGTGAATGAGGTGCCAGTCAAAAAGGCTGCTTTGTCCTGGATGGTATTGAGGTCCTTAAATGTTGTTGGAGCTGCATTTATCCGAGTAAGGGCAAGTGTTCATCACCTCCTATTTGTGCCTTGTAAATTGTGTACAACTTTTACAGAGTCAGGGGGTACATTACTCACTGCAGGAATTTTAGCCCCTGACCTGCCCTTGTAGCTAGCCCCATAAAGTTTCTGGTCAATAGTAACCACCAGAACGTAGATATTTTCCCACATTATACTCCATCTGCCACCTTTTACCTACTCACTTAACCTGCACTACCCAAAACTTTTCATATCATTTGGTATTCAGCAGCTTTCATTTAGCGTCAGCTGCACGTAGTTACAATCATTTTGTCATCATTGATATCACTTTTACTCAGAAGCAATCAGCTGTAACATTCTATTTCATTTTCACTTAGAATTATACTTGTGATGTTAACTGACAATTATCAACTGACACCATTCTCATCAATTGCTGTCTGGCAGTGATCATGACAAAATGTGATTGCATATACAGCCAAATTTTCAAAGATCCAGATAATTTTGTAAACATGTGCAGTCACACTGCCTCCCCTCCACCCATACCCCCAACCAACTTCCTCCTATCTCTCCCTCCCTCCAGAACTCTTGTTCCTCTGAACAAACCCCTCTAATCTCCCTACTTTTCCTCCTCCTTCTTTCCCCCTTCCCCACCTGCTCCCCCTCCTCACTTGCCTTTCTCAACCTTTCCTGTTCCTTTCCCATTCTTTCCTTCCCCTTCCTTATCCCCATCATCTGCCTTTCCCTCTTCCCTTTCCCATCATTTACCCTTACCTCCTCTTTTCCCCCCTCACCCTGTCCTTGCTACCCTTCTTTCCCTTCTCTTCTCCCCTCTCCCTTCTTCCCTTCCCATTCCCCTCTCCGGTCTCTCCCCATCTTCCCCCTTACCCGGCCCTTTTCCCCACTCTCTCCCTTCCCCTATCATTCTCTCCCTCTTCTCTTGCTCCTTTATTTCCCTTCTGTCCTCTCATGTCCTTTCTCCCCACTCCCTTCCCGCTCTCACCCACTCCCCTCCTGCTCTCAATCACTTCTCTTCCTTCTCTCTCCATCCATTCCCATTCTTTCCTCCACCCACACCCCTCCACCTACTCCACCAATTCTTCTTTTCCATTCCCCCACCCATCCTCCATCCTCCCTCTTCTCCTTCCTCCCCCTCCTAGCAACTAAATATCTCTATTGACAGGTCCACTGGAAACTGCAAGTAAAAATTCCAGGCAGCACTGCAGTGATTTGACATCAGTCCTGGAGCAGTGTGGACCATGAAGGCCAAGAGAGCTGAAAAGAGATCAGTGAGGCCCAGACAAAGGTCATTGAAGGCCAGAGAGAAGTCACTGATGGGCCGAGAAATGTCAGTGAAGGTCTGAGAGAGGTCAGTGAAGGCCTGAGAGAAATCAGTGATGGGCCAAGAGAAATCAGTGAAGGACTGAGAGAGGTCAGTGAAGGGCTGAGAGAGATCAATGAGGCCCAGAGGGAGATCGGTGAGGCCCAGAGCGAGGTCAGCAAGGCCAGCGAGTGGTCAACACGGCCAGAGAGAGGTCAGCAAGGCCAGAGAGAGGTCAGCAAGGCCAGAGAGAGATCAGTGAAGACCAGGGAGAGGTCAGCAAGACCTGAGAGAGATCAATAAGGTTCAAAGAAAGGTAAGTGCAGCCCAGAGAGAGATCAGTGAGGCCCAGAGAGGTGAGCAAGGCCAGAGAGAGATCAGCAAGGCCTGAGAGAGATCAGTGAAGGCCTGAGAGAGATCAGTGAAGGCCTGAGAGAGATCAGCAAGGCCTGAGAGAGATCAGTGAAGACCAGAGAGAGGTCAGCAAGGCCTGAGAGAGATCAGTGAAGACCAGAGAGAGGTCAGTGAGGCACAGAGAGAGATAAGCAAGGCCTGAGAGAGATCAGTGAGGCCCGGAGAGAGATTAACCAGGCCAAGAGAAAGATTAGCGAGGCCTGGCATGAGCTTGGTGAGGTCCCAGGGACTGGAGACTGGAGGGAGAGTTTGGAGGGAACTGAAGTGAGGGGGGAATGAGGGAGAATCTTTGAAGGGGGCTGGAGGAAAGGAGAAAGGTTTAGAGGGAGGGACAGTTTTAAGAGAGGGAAAGGCTGGAGCGAGGGAACAAACAAAGAAAGTATGGAGAGAGAGAGACTGGAAGGAGGGAGGGTGAGCAAGTTTGGAGGGAGGGGGAGAATTTCTCAGAAGGTAAAGGGTGAAGTGAGAGAGTGAGGGGGAAGAGTGATGAGACTGGAGGATATAAAGGCGAGTGTGTAGAGACTGGAGGGAGTGAGAAGAGAGTTTAGAGCCTGAGACCTGCAGAGTGGGTGGGATGAGAGTTTAGATCTTGAGACCTGTAAAGTGGACGAGTGGAAAGTTTAGACCCTGTGCCTGAAATTAAGTAAGAATTGATAGGGATCAGGTGGTGCTTTCAAGAATGCAGTGTATAGTGGAACAAGGTTTTGGACCAAATGAAAAACTGATTAAATCAGGTATTATTTTGAATAACTTCCTTGTATTTTTAGTGCAAGTAGCTGAGCTTTTTGATAGCTTTGAGTGCGCTGGATATCTTCGAGTACATTGGATAGTTTTGAGTGCATGTGGATATAGTTTTGAGTGGACGTGATAGCTTTGAGCACACTATCAAATTTGATAGCAAATTCATTTCAAATTAGATCTAATGATGTCCAGTTGTAATTGAGATCATTGCATACACTTGAAAAAGGATGTTAAATATTTTTGAATAGGGGATCTGTCTCCCTTTGCAGTTTTTTTGTCTTCTTCATTTAATTTGCCACCTAGTTTTGTATCATCAATAAACTTGGAAAAAATTTCAAAAAATGTTGGAGATGCTCAACAGGCCTGGTAACAACAACACTCTCCCTCTTATACATAAGAACATAAGAACATAAGAAATAGGAGCAGGAGTAGGCCATTTAGCCCTTCGAGCCTGCCCCGCCATTCAATAAGATCATGGCTGATCTGTCATGGCTCAGTTCCACATTCCCGCCCTCTCCCCATAACCCTTAATCCCCTCTCTTATCAAAAACCCATCAACCCGCGTCTTAAAAATATTTAGCGAGGTAGCCTCCACCACTTCAACGGGCAGAGAATTCCAGAGATTCACCACCCTTTGAGTGAAGAAGTTCCTCCTCAACTCCGTTCTAAACCGCCCCCCCTTTATCTTGAGGCTGTGCCCCCTAGTCCTACTATCCTTTCTGAGCGGGAAGAGTCTCTCCACCTCTATCCTATCCATCCCATTCATCATCTTATACGTCTCAATGAGATCTCCCCTCATTCTTCTAAACTCTAACGAGTACAAGCCTAGTTTATTCAGCCTCTCCTCATAGCTCAACCCCCTCAACTCCGGCATCAGCCTAGTAAACCTCCTCTGCACTCCCTCCAAGGCTAAAATATCCTTGCGTAAGTATGGCGCCCAAAACTGCACACAGTACTCCAGCTGCGGCCTCACCAATGTCCTATACAGCCGCAGCAAGACCTCCCTACTTTTATATTCAATCCCCCTCGCTATGAAGGCCAGCATCCCATTAGCCTTCCTGACCACCTGCTGCACCTGTAAGCTGGGTTTTTGCGACTCATGCACAAGGACCCCAAGGTCCCTCTGCACCGTCGCCTGCTGCAGTTTTTCACCACGTAAGTAATAATCCTTCCTACCATTATTCCTACCAAAGTGGACCACCTCGCACTTGCCAACATTAAATTCCATTTGCCAGTTCCTGGCCCATTCGCCCAGCCTATCTAGATCCTTCTGTAGACTCTCCACACCCTCCGCACAATTTGCCATTCCACCAATCTTGGTGTCATCAGCAAATTTCGACACCCTACGCTCAGTTCCCTCCTCCAGATCATCTATATAAATGGTAAATAGCTGAGGCCCCAGCACCGACCCCTGGGGCACTCCACTAGTCACCATCCGCCAATCCGAATAGCACCAATTGACCCCCACTCTCTGCCTCCTATTTGACAACCAATCCTCTATCCACGCTAACACCCTACCCCCAACTCCATGTCCCCTGACCTTCTGCAATAACCTCTTGTGAGGTACCTTGTCAAATGCCTTCTGAAAATCAAGAAAGACCACATCCACCGGCTCTCCTCTATCCACCGCCCTAGACACATCCTCATAGAACTCCAGTAAATTTGTCAGACACGACTTCCCTTTAACGAAACCGTGCTGCGTCTGCTCTATCAAGCAATTCCCCTCAAGTTGCCTCGCTATTTCCTCCTTGATGACGGATTCTAACATTTTACCTACAACAGACGTTAAACTAACCGGCCTATAATTCCCTGCCTTTTGCCTGGCACCCTTCTTAAACAACGGCATAACATTAGCCGTTTTCTAATCTCATCACTCATCCCCTCCTCCCTCACTTCACCCTTTCTGACAGATTCTTCCCCCTGTCCAAACTTGCTAACCCACTGCCCCTCCTTCCAGATGAACTTTCCTCAGAACAGCAAGAAAATAGAAAGATAAGTTTTGAGTCAGTGGAAGGGAGGAGGGAACAGGTAGGACTAAAAGGAAGGTCTATGAGGTCAAAGAGAGGTGGGGGCAGGAGAGATTAAATGATAAAAGATTTCATGGTGCACAAGTCAAAGAGAGTGTTAATGTGTACAGTAAAGACACAAAAGATGTGTACAGAAGAGGTATGAATGGCTACATAGCACCCGTCTGAACACATGATAAAAGGATAAAGAAATGAGGCTGGACTGATCTGACAAAACAAAACACATTGAACAAGAAGGGGACAGAGGTTACGATCTGAAATTGTTGAACTTATTGTTGAATTCAGAAGGCTGCAGAGTGTTGAAAAAGAAAGGGTTGTGCCTCCAATTTGTGTTGAGCTTCACTGAAACACTGCAGCAGGCTATGTAAAGAACGGCCAGAAAGGGAGCAAGATGGGGAATTAAAATGACAAGTGACTGAAAGCTCAGGATCTCTTTTTCATACAGACTCGCATACAGAATCTGTGACCCCTCTGAAACATCCTTGCCTTCCAGCATTGCGATTCTCTCCTTACTCAATAATGCTACTCTTCCCCCTTTTGTTTATCTTTCCTGAAAACCATGTATCCAGAATTATTTAATGCACAGTGCTACCCTTCTTTCAGCCAGGTCTCTGTTATTGCCACAACTTTAAACTTCCATATGGTCATCTGCACTGAAAACTTACCTTTCTTATTTACCATACTTGTACATTCACATACATGTGCAGTAGTAACCCTAATTTAAACTTTATTACTTTCCCTCTTACACTGAATCTATCTAATTCTTTCCTATTTCCTACTCTTGCACAATCTTCTTTGCACCTTGGTATTCCTATTTAGTATCCTAGTTCCCATACTCCTCCCAAGTTGGTATATAACCTCCCCAATGGCACTGGCAAATTGCCCTGCAAGGAAATTGGTTCTTTGTTTGGGTGCAATCCATCATGCCTCTTCAGGTCCCATCTTCACCAGAACTAATCTCAATCTCTTAGGAATCTAAGCCCTCCCTCGTGCACTGTCTTTTTTGATGAACTCTTCTATTGCTAGAGGTCAGTTTAGCTTAGTCGGCTAGACAACTGGTTCATGCTACTGAGTTATACAAACAGCATGCTTTCAATTCCCGTACTGGCTATGGTTATTCATAAAGGCCGTGCCTTCTCAACCTTGCCCCTCTTTGAGATGTGTTGTTCCTCAGGTTAAATAACCACCAGTCAGCTCCTCCTCCTGAAGGACAGAGCAGCTTATGGTTGTCTGGGACTATGGCGACTTTACCATATCTATTTCTATATTCACTTGCACAAAGTCCTGGGAGTTATTCGGAGATTACTACTTTTGAGGTCCTGATTGCTCATTTCAACCTGGCTTCCTAAATTCTGACTGCAGGACTGTATTTCTCTTTCAACCTTTGTTGTTGACACCAGTGTGGACCACAGCTGCTGGCTATTTACCTGCCCCATCAGGGTTCTCTTCTGCCGTTCAGACATTGAATTCCTATGGCACAGAAGGAGTCCATTGAGCTTAACATGGCCAATCAACCTAACCTACACACCTTTGTACTGTGGGGGGAAACTGGAGCACCCGGAGGAAACCCACACAGACACGGGGAGAACATGCAAACGCCAAACAGACAATCATCCAAGGGTAGAATTGAACCTGGCTCCCTGGCACTGTGAGACAGTAGTGCTAACCATCTCATCCTTGAATCTGGCACCAGGAGGCAACATATCATCCTGGATTCATGCCTACATCAACAGAAAAGTTGCTCTATTCCCTTCTCTATCTAATCTCCTCTTGTTATTGCTGTTCCAGTCTTGCCCACCCCCTCCTGCAGCTGAGCCTAATGCTGCCTTGATTCTTGATCAGGTGAATGATGTCACCTGACGAAAGGGCAAATCCCGAAAGCTTGTGAGTTTACTACCAAATAAGTCGGTTGGACTTAAACCTGGTGTTGTCAGACTTCTTACATCAAAAACTTCCAGCCGATGATTCTACAACTAGATGGGTTGGGCTGGTGAGAAAATTGACATGATGTGGTGATGCCGGTGTAAGAAGTCTCACCAGGTTAAAGTCCAACGGGTTTATTTGGTAGCAAACGCCACTATTGCTACCAAATAAACCTGTTGGACTTTAACCTGGTGTTGTGAGACTTATTGAGAAAATTGATAAGCAGGGTTGAGAGATAAAATGAAAAGGTAATAGGTGGTGTTAGAGTAAATACTGAAGCAATCCATGCTAATGCAGCAAGACCTGGAAATTAGGCTTGGGCAGATAAGTACAAGTAATATTTACCCCTCATAAGTGCCAGGCAGTTCCCATCTTCAACAAGAGAGAATCCAATCATCTTTCTTTGACATTCAGTGGCATTAGCATTCTGAATCCCCCACTATCAACATCCTATGGGTTAACATTGACCAGAAACTGAATTGAATCAGCAATATAAATACTGTGGCTTACAACAGCAGGTCAGAGACTAGCAAGTTTGTACTGGATATCTCACCTCCTGATTCCCCAAAGCCTATCCACCATCCACAAGGCATTATTCAGGAACTTGATGGAATACTCTCCCCTTGTCTGGATGAATGAAACTCCAACAACACTCAAGAAGCCTGACACCATTCAGGACAAAGCAGCCCACTTGACAGGTGCCAAATATTCAGTGGCAGCATTGTTTACCGTATACAAGATGTACTGCAGCAACTCACCAGGCTCCTTAGACAGCACCTTCCAGTTCCAAGACGTCTATCATGTAGAAGGACAAGGGAAGTAGCTGCATAGGAACATGACCACATCCCCTTGATGCCACTTGCCATCCTAGCTTGGAACTATTTCACTGTTCCTTCACTGTCGCTGGGTCAAAATTCTGGAATTCCCTCCATAACAGCACAGTATGTGCACCGACACCATATGGATGCAGTGGGTTCAAGAAAACAGCTCACCACCACTTTTTCAAGGGCAATTAGTAACAGGCAATAAATGCTGGTCTAGCCAGCGATGCCCATATTCTGTAAAATATTTTTTAAAAGCTGGGTTTGGAGGATATAGTGAGAAGGTGAGTAGGTGGGTGGAGGGATATGGTGAATCAATGGATAGGTAATATGTGAAAAGATAATAGATAATGTGGCTTTTCAACTTTGCCTTTTCTTAAAAATATTATTGTTCTCATGTAAATGCACAGTTTTCAGTTAATGCCCTGGAACAATATTTTGGTTTGCAGTTGGCTAACTCACACAATCTTTGCATGAGCTCTGGAGCTGGTGACCAATGCCAAGAAGAGCTCTCCCTCCTGGTTTGGTATATCATCACAGTAAATGGCCTCTCCAGTTGCATGCTTGATCGCAGACAGATGAGCCACTGGCTGCCCAACTGGATCCTCTTGAAGCTGATCCCAAGTAACTGGCTGTGCACAGAACAAAAATGTGAAAAATCCCTTGTACAAATCAGAGAATGTTCTCCATTAGATAGCTGGAGTTTTCCCTCTCCTCATATCTTAGTCAGTTGTAGCTGATTGCCAAGATTACTCAATAAAACATTTTTTTGGTTATGTGATCTCCAGAATTTATAGACCCTGGTCTTTATTTGTCTAGTAGTTCCAATGTTGTTACCTAGATTCCACAATCTATCCATTAACACTGAATTAGGGGAAAACAGTGCAGCATTGTTGGGCATTACTGCAGGTTTATTGCATTGAGGATTGCTCGTTTTGCAGCCCAAGATTCAGAAATGCTAGGTGCAGTGTGCATGAGACTAAACCTGTATTCAATTCAGGCAGCTTCCAAGCCTGCCTAAGTAAGAATCCCTGAGCAATTGTTCAATGGTTGGATAGATTGGTCTTATGTGCTGTTAAAGCGTTAGGCCTGTTTTACACCCATAAAAATCTTCCAACTTGTGCCAAGTGTCACCTTAGTCAAACGGAACTGTCTGGCTAGGATTTTTTTTTATTTATTAGTCAAAAGTAAGGCTTACATTAACACTGCAATGAAGTTACTGTGAAATTCCCCTCGTCACCATACTCCAGCGCTCTGTTCGGGTCAGTGCACCTGACCAGCACGCCTTTCAGAATGTGGGAGGAAACCGAAGCACCCAGAGGAAACCCACGCAGACAGGGGGAGAACGTGCAAACTCCTCACAGACAGTGACCCAAGCCGGGAATCAAACCCAGGTCCCTGGTGCTGTGAAGTAGCAGTGCTAACCACTGTGCCACTGTACCGCCCATTATATAAATATGATTGGGATCTACCAACAAGAAATTCTATTCCATTGTCAATTATCTTTAAGACTAATTCTTGCCTGGCAAACAAGACCTCCCTCTGAGACAGGCAATGCAGTTTACAAGGCTAATTCTCCCTCATCATCAACTGAAAGCTAGATCAGGACAAGAGCTGTAGGCAGCCTGGTTAGCAAGAACATCTGAGGCACCACACATCCTTCACCCCGATGAACAACTTAACTTATGACTCAAAAGTATACAACCTTCCGTTCATATCAGTAAGTGCTAGAATGTGTCACTCCAGCTGCCCTGTGCAGTTGTCTCCATGTTGTCCCAAGTATTACCCAATGTTCCTGGAGCAACCCCATATTACCTGTGTCCTTCAGCTATAGCTTTTTTGTATTAATCCACCCTACTTTCTTAAACGCTTCCATGTGGTCCTGAACAGCCTTCAGCTGCCAAGACCCTAAGCTCTGGAATTTTGTCCTAAAACCTCTCATCTTTTAAGATGCACCGTAAAACATACAGCTTTGGCCCAATATCGGTTACCTGCCCTAATATTTTCTTATGTGGCTCAGTGTTAAATTCCATCTAATAATGTTCTTGCGAAATGCCTTGGAATGTTTTATTATGTTAAAGGCACTATGTAAATGCAAATTGAACAGAAAGTGATGAAGGACTGGCTGTAAAGGTAAATCAAACTACCAAGCTTCTCTCACACAGTTGGTCAACTGCAACCCCAGAAGAGTTTGCAGCTTAGCCATTCACTAGCTTAAAAATAAGTGTCAAACGCTTTCAATTCACAAAGAATAAATTGTTACATTCCAGGAAATTCAATTGGAGAGGCTATCTGAGGTGTTTAAAGCATGATAGGGCTATGACTAATTGTATTAACTATTTGTAATGAACCTCCTTTCGCTCTGGTCGTATGTGCACTCTTCATACATTCTCCAGTCAGACTGTTGACAAACTGACATGACCATTGACTCCAAGCCATGTAGTTGATAATAGTGTTCTAGCTTCAAGATCATTGCAACTGTAAAAACATTGTTGTTTTGCTTTATCTCAAGGAGTCCAGGTATAGTCCAATATTCTATTTTACTCAACAACTCATTGAGCAGCCAGGGATAATAAGGGAAAACATCTCCAACCTTTGGCTAGATACTTGGATATCAAAGGGAAAATGGGATTTACTTTTATAAAGCATCATTCAGAGCCAAAGGACACCCTAAAGCAATTCAGAGGCAATTAAATACTTTTAAAGGAAGAATTCCTCTGCTGTTCCCAATCTACCTCCTGTAAGCATACTACCAGAATCGTATTGATGTACAGAACTTTGGAATCGGTGAGAGATATCCTACTCTTCTCATCCACGAAAACTCTAAGTAATTAACACCACTGCGCTTCACCATCGCTCTCCAACCTAGTTCGATTCAGTTCTTCCTTTTAGTAAGAAAATAGCTATTTCTAAAAATAAAATCCTTGTTCATTCAGATTTTCACAGTAATGTTCATACAGCAGCAGTTCAATCCAACTTGAGATGATTTACCCAAACAAGAAGAATTTAACTATAAGGGGACATCTGAAGCTGCCTTTCATACGAACTCCAGTCAACAGAAAATGCTGGAAAATCTGAGCAGGTCTGACAGCATCTGTGAAGAGAGAATGGAGCTAATGTTTCAAGTCAGAATGACTCTTCGTCAGAGCTGAAAACAAGGAAAATCGGACAAGATTTATATTGTGAGAGTGAGGGGGAAGGGGAGTTGGAGGGGGCTGTAATTGATAGGAATGGCATAGAAAAAACCCTGTCACCCCCTCCCTCATCCTCACAGTATAAAACTTGTCCAATTTTCCTTGTCTTCTGGGTCAACCTGACTCAATGTTGGCTCTACTCTCTCCACAGATGCTATCAGACCTGCATTTCCCAGCATTTTCTGTTTTTTATTCAGATTCTAGCATCCAAATCATTTTGCCTTTATCATTATATTTAAACTCAGTCTTCTCTCCCAGCCCTGAGACTACAGCCACTGACTTTAACCAGAATCTTGTGGAGGCAACTGGTGTTCTCGCCATTGACTGGTGAGCCCGAGAGAGCTCTGTATTGCTTCTTTCTGGGAAGACCTCTCACAACTGCACTCCCCTCTCTCCCCTGCCTAAACTTGCCATGGGGGAGGGCACAAGATTATGCCCTGTAACATAAGAAGCATGGAGGAATAGCCACACATTACAGTTAGGGGCCCCAATATAACCTGAATTAATTTTACTCACCAGCAAATCCAATGCAGGCAACTGACACAAGTTCCCTCTAATTCTCATTCCCTCCAAATGGGTTGGGAACAAGTGTGGGTGTGGGAACTTTACGGGGATGATTCTGCCAGCCCGCTGCACTGCTTTCGTAGCGCAGCGAACCAAACCGGGAGGCTCAAGCAGAGGCCACGTAACAGACTCCCCACTGAGTGCCAAGGCCTCCATGAGCCTTTGGCAACCAGATTTCTGGCACCATCAGTGCTATGCCAAAAATCGGCAAAGTAATGAAAAAATTATGGCAATCCTAATTTAAATGTTTTTAACATATAATCAGCAGGACTGAAGTCTCTAGGCCTGCTAGCCTTCCCCCACCCCTGGCCAGGAGTGGTTTACTCCAGCAGAGTTTACAACAGCTACTCACTAATGGGGAGCTGGTGGCCAGACCCCACTGAAGTGAAGTGGGGGGGGCCATCGAGGGTCCTCAGGAGATGGGGAGTGAGGGGGAGTACCCTCTGGACATTGCCAACTTGGCAGTGCCAGCCTGGGCCCCTGTTACACTGCCTAAGGGGTAATGTGGCAATGCCCACCAGGTATCAGGCAGTGCCTAAGGGGCGGGGCCAGAGGGTTGGAGCGTGTGGAGGGTGATCAGTGGGGGTGGGGGGTCTTGTTGCCATTCTGCAGAGGGATCACGAGCAGAGGGAGGCCAGCGATCAGGGCAGGATATTGGGGTGGGGGGGATGGATTGGCCTGCAAGGGCGAGGGTTCGGGACTGCAGGCGGCGGGGAGATAATTGGGTGTTTGGGGCTGCCATTGGAGGGGTGGAGATTGAGGCGGGCGGTGGTATCGAGGCCTTGCCCAAACATGTTTGGGGGGCCAGCGATTGGGCCATGGGGAGTGGGAGGACCAGCAATGTGAGAGTGGCAGGGCTAGCCAGCAATCAGCTGGCCAGCAATCAGAAGGCTGGCAGTGTGGGGCCACTGTGCATACGCCAATTTCGGTGCTGACAGATTGGTGCAAGCGTCGTGGCCAACTTAGCGCTATGCTGCTGGCTTCTCCAGCGGGAAGAGGCCCTGCCCTCTGAATTTTCACAAGATTCCTGCTAGTGCACTCTGCAGTGCACAGAGTGTGGAAGATTCATTTTGAAACGCTTGCTGGAAAAAACAGTGGAATTACTCATTTTTATGCTAATTCAACACTTAGAATTTTTGGGGAAGAATCGCCCCCATTTTTCACAGAAAATGCTGGCTAGGATCAACGGACCTGAAATTTCTGGAGGCCTCGAGGCAGCTCGACCAGAAGTGGGCTCATTGCACTGCGGTGTCGCTGTAGGATATCTGCAGCAAACAGATCCTGGAGGAGAAATGAAAAGGAGCTGTGAATTGAAACCATGCAGAGAATAGTGAGCCTTTGGAATACTTTGCCACCTGGTGGGGTGGGTTCTGTCTCTGCCTTAAAGAAGGATTAATTCCTAACATCATTTAACATCACGTAGAAGGTTGGACTACCTGATATCATGGACAGTTTCAACTGAGGAGATCAAAGAGGGATTTTCCAAAGAATTGTTTCCTTCATTGGCTGTGGGATCTTCTTTTTTTTTGCCTCAGGAGATTTCATAGCTGTGGTAAGGTAAGTAATGATGAATTGATGCTACAGCCATCATGAATTGTGGGGCATGTTTGATAGGATGACTCACCTTTTCCTGCCCTTCAATTTTGCATATTCGTATGTCCATAGTTTACATGTATTTATGTACATGCAGACCCTTCCTGTTTTGGCAGGGCACCTTTCACCTTTTTGTATTAATCAACCTTATTTTTGGATCTGATCTAATCTAATACAATGGTCAAAGAGCCACTGATAAACCCCTCCCCCATCCCAGGATTCTCACTGTTCAGATTGCCGTAGAAAAATCTGAGGGAGTAAAAGTCAAAGGTTTAAAATATTTGTGAAATGATTTACTGGGTTCCTTTTTAACTCCACATCCTTAACTCTGTTGTCAATGCCTTCAAACTAACAGGAGCGAGATGTGTCTGAAATGTTTCCAACTGATGGCGAAATAAAGGTCGAGATTCTCCAGCCTCATGAACCCCAAAGTAAATTGTGTTATGGCTGGAAAATTGAATGAGATGGACCTAACGCAATTTGTGTCAGAGAGAACCCCTTTTAAGTGTGGATGAATTATGATCTGGATCACACTGACACATCCAACGGAATTCTCACCGCTTTACCTGCTGGAGGTGATGCTAATTTGGCCCAAAATAGAGGTGATTAGTGAGGAGAGGGGGGTGATTTTAAGCTCATGCTTCTGACATAAGTACTAACAATACAGGTCAACAAAGGGATGAGGTCCTGACAGTGGAATATAGGAAGCTATGAGACAGATTAAAATACAGGATCTCAAATGTAGCAATCTCAGGATTATACTCAGTGCTACACGCTAGCAAGAACAGGAATAAAATGATAGACCAGATGAATGCATGGCTAGAGAAATGGTGTACCAGAAAGAGGTTTAGATTCATGAGGCATTGGGACCAGTTCTGGAGAAAGTGGGATTTGTACAAGCCTGACAGGTTGCACGTGGGCAGAGCTGGGACCAATATCCTTGAGGGAGCTTTTGCTCATTTCATTGGAAAGTTTGAACGAGTATGGCAGGGAGATGGGAACCAAGGGTAGGCTTACATGGGTCAGATTCAAATCAGGAAATGGGAGATAGAACATTAGTTAGTGATGTAGTCAGCAACTTGGAAAGACAAAAGAAACTAAGGTTAAAAAGCATCCAGCAAAGGAAATTGGCAGAGTTGAACTGCTTAGTCTTCAATGCAAGGAGTATTTCAAAGACAGGTGAACTAAGAGCACAGATAGACACATGGCAGCAGTTTATATCACTGCTGTAACAAAATCTGGTTAAAGGAGGAACAACATTAGCAGTTCAACATGCCTGGGTACGGAGTTTTCAGAGGGTAACAGAAAGGAGTGGGGATAGCCTTATTGGTTAAAGAATCAATTACAGCTGTGAGAGGGAATGGTACACTAAATAGGTTAACAAATGAGGTTTTATAGGTTTATCTTAGGTATAAAAAAGGAGCAGTCACACCACTAGGAGAATACAATACAACAGACCCCAAATAGTGAAAGGAAGATAGAAGAACAGATATGTAGACAAATTTCTGCCTGGAGGAATAAAGGGCAATTATAGTAGGAGACTCGGTGAGCCATTCCAAACATTGCTAGGCATAGTGATATTACCTGGCAGGGGTGAAACCATGATCAGGCAGGGGATGTGGCTACGCCATTGCACTTGGGGTGTGCTGATGCTTGCAATCATGGTTTGCCTGTGCTAGGGTAGAGCAGGCAATCAGAATAGCCAATGAGGTTAAACCAAGGCTTTATCTGATGCAATTTTTCAAAGCCATCTCAGCCTTTTGGCTAAGATGAAGCTCAGATCAATCCGGGGAGGAGATGTAATGCTTTATCCTGTCAGCTTGGATCTTGTTGATCAAGCCCAAGATGGGGTGCATATTCTTGTTTTGTCAGCTTGGATCTGATTTGTCCTTCATGTGAGGACTCTGGTTGGACTTAATTGGCTTCTGATTAGGAATAAAGTACCAAAAAGTACGTTTTTTTAAAAAGTAAGAGACTTTAATTATCCCAATATCAATTGGGTTTCAAACAATATAAGAGGCATTGAGGTTGAAAAATTCATATACTGTGTAAAAATATTTTTAAACAATATATGACAAGGCCAATGAGAGGAAACTCAATTCTGTATTTAATCTTGGAAAGTGAAGATGGGCAAATGGGTGAAGTGACATTGGGCGACCATAGAATCCCTACAGTGTAGGAGGCCATTTGGCCCATCGAGTCTGCACTGACAACAATTCCACCTAGGTCCTATCCCTGTAAACCCATATATTTGCCCCGCTAATCCCACTACCTTACAAATCCCAGGACACTAAGGGGCAATTTAGCATGGCCAATCAACCTAACCTGCACACCTTTCGACTATGGGAGGAAACTGGAGTACCAGGAGGAAATCCACGCAGACACAGGGAGAATGTGCAAAGTCCACACATATAGTGACCCAAGGTGGGAATTGAACCCATATCCCTGGAGCTGTGAGGCAGCAGTGCTAACCATTGTACCACCGTTCTGCCCGTTTCTGACCATATCGGAGATAATAACCTCAATTCGGTTAGATTTAGTATTATTATGGAATAGGACAGAGATAAATCAGGACTAAAAGTTTTAAATTAAGGGAAGACACATTTTACAAAACTGAGAAGTGGTTTGGCTGAGGTGGACTGGACAATATTGCTGACAGATAAATTAGTGGTAAACCAGTGGGAAGCGCTAATGAGTGAGATCCTTAGGGTACAAAGCATGTCCCCTCTAAAAATAAGAGTGGCAGTGCCAAATCTAGACCCCCTTTATTATCTAGAAATATACAGGGGAAGATTAAACAGAAAAAGTCACAAACAACTCAATACTGCAGAGAGCCTCAGGGATTATAGAAAGTACAGGGGTCAAGTTAAAATAGAGGAAATCAAAGTGAAGGCATGAAAAAACATTAGCAAACAAGACAGGAAAGCTCAGATATTTTACCAGTATATAAAAAGCAAAAGAATAGTTACGGAAAAAGTAGAACGAATCACAAATGAACAAGGGAACTTGTGTGAAGATGCAGAGGATATGGGAAAAGATTTAAATGAATATTTTGGTTCCCTATTCACAAAGAAAAGGAATGATGTGAACATAGCAATCCAAGAGGAGTAGTGTGAAATATTGAATACATTTGGATAACAAGAGAAGAGGAGTTGAAATCCTGGAAATTTGGTAAGTCACCAAGGCTGAATGGATTGTTTCCTAGGCTGTAGAAGGAGGTCAGAAGGGAAATAACATGCTCTGAGGATTATTTTCCAATCTTCACTAGACACAGGGGAACTGCTATTGTTTAAAAAGGGTACGAAGGAAATGCAAAACCATTAAAAGCCAGTTAGTCTTACTTTGGTGGTGGGCAAATTGCTAGAATCGATCCTGGGAGATTGGATAAACTGTTACTTAAAAAGTCATGGACTTATAAGGAATAGACAGCTCGGGCAGAATTTTTCAACTTTTTTCTAAATGTCCAGCTAGTCTGAAAATGGGAGAGTTCCAGATCTGTTTTTGGGTGAGTTTTCACATCCAATCTTATGCACAGTGACTCTGAAATTTTAGACTAATTTGTTTCTGACCACAGAGGCTGTGGGCAGGGCTTAACTCACAAGAAAGCCTGAAGAGCATTGCACATGTGTAGACCTCTGATGCTGCACATGCACATTAACAGTAGCAGGGGTCTGACAGGATGAGAGAAAGCTGTCAGGCCCTTGCTACTGCAGGCAGCCACAACTAGCTCCCTGCCCCCGCAATAAGAACATAAGAAATAGGAGCAGGAGTAGGCCATCTAGCCCTTCGAGCCTGCCCCGCCATTCAATAAGATCATGGCTGATCTGAAGTGGATCAGTTCCACTTTCTCACTTTCTCCCATTAACCCTTAATTCCCCTGTCTATCAGAAACCTATCTACCCGTGACTTAAATATATTCAGCGAGGTAGCCTCCACCACTTCAACGGGCAGAGAATTCCAGAGATTCACCACCCTTTGAGAGAAGAAGTTCCTCCTCAACTGTGATCTAAACTGCACCCCCCCCCCGATCTTGAGGCTGTGTCCTCTAGTCCTGCTATCCCTTCTAAGTGGGAAGAATCTCTCTACCTCTACCCTATCTATCCCCTTCATTATCTTATACGTCTCTATAAGTCTTTATACGTCTCTATAAGAGACTGTGGGGGCCTGTGACCCGTGATGCAGCCCCCGCCAACCCCCCACCACCAGCTGCTCAGATCGATCGTGGACCCCCTCCCCCACCAGTTGTGGACACGCTCCCTCCCCCACCGATTACATGCAGAGTGGCAGTGGGGCCCCCCACAGGCTCTGCCCCCCAATTGACCCAGCCCCCACAGACCCCATCCCCATTGGCCCCATTACTTGGGACTACCCGGTGGACATTGCGCAGGTGCCTAGTGAGCATTGCCCAGGTGCCAGGATGGCACTGCCCAAAGTGCATCCCCGCTTTGCACTCAGCCTCCCTGGGGGGCCTCAATGGCCTCCACTTCCACTGGTGAGGCCAACACGACTGTTCACTGTTAATGGGGGGTGTTGCAGGTGTTTTCCTCACCGGAGAGAACCTCTCCTGGCAGGATCATAAAAATAAGTCAATCTGGATGATTGAGTGCGAAGCTTGCTAAACACATGGAAATTAACAAACACATAAATTAATCAATCTCACACCCATTTCCAGCAGGAGGTTGACCACGCCAGAAATCCAGGTGTCGTAAAATCATGCTTGTTGCAAAAACAGGCACCACTCATGCTAGTCACGTTATGCCCAATTTTATGGCATTTTCCTGCTGAAAAGTGGACGTAACACAGGGGTAAAATTCCACCCCATGGCTTTTTTAAGGGAAAGTCATGCTGTACAAATTTACTGAAATCTTTGAGGAAGCGACAAGGATAGTGCAGAGGATATTGTTTATATGGATTTTAGTAAGGCACTTGACAAGGTCCCGCATGGAAGACTGGTCAAGAAAGGAAAATATGGGACACAGGGTAGTGTGCTGAATTGGATCCAAAGTTGCCCTTGTAACAGGAAACAAGGTGTAATGGTCGATGGCTGCCATTGCGAATGGAAAGATGTTCCAAGTGGTGTTCCGCAGGGCTCGGTGTTGGGACCCCTGCTGTTTGTTTTATATATTAACGATTTGGACTTGAACATGAGGGGCATGATTGGAAAATTTGCAGATGACACAAAAATTGGCCATGTGGTGGATAATGTAAAGGATAGCTGCAAGCTCCAAAATAATATAGATGGTTTGATGGAGTGGGCAAGAAAGTGGCAGATGAAGTTCAACTCTGATAAGTATGAGGTAATGCATTTAGGGAGGTCAAACAGTGAAAGGGAATACACAATAAAATGGAAATATACTGAGAGGAGTAGGTGAAATGTGAGATCTTGACATGAAAGTGCACAGGCTCCCTAAAGATAGCAAGACAGGTATATAAGGTTGTAAAGAAAGCATATGAATGCTCTCGTTCCTTGGCAGAGATACAGAATACAAAAGTAGGGACATAATAATGAAACCATGTAAGACACTAGCGAGGCCACAACTGGAAAATTGTGTGCAGTTCTGGTCACCACATTACAGAAAGGACATAATTGCTCAGGAGAGAGTGCAGAGAAGATTTACTAGAATGTTGTCATGGTTGGGGAATTGTGGCTATGAGGAGAGATTGGAGAGGTTGGAGTTGTTTTGCTTGGAATAGAGAAGGCTGAGAGGTGATATGATTGAGGTATGGAAAATGAGGGCTAAATGTAGAGTAGAAAGGAAGAAGCTGCTTCTCTTGACAGAAAATTCAAAAACAAGGGATCATAGATTCAAGCTAAGTGGCAGAAGGATTAGAGGGGATATGAGGAAAAACCTTTTTATGTAGAGGATGGTGGATATCTGGAATTTGTTGCCTGAGTTGGTGGTGAAGGCAGAAACTCAAAGAACAAAGAAAATTACAGTAAAGGAGCAGGCCCTTTGGCTCTCCAAGCCTGCACTGACATACTGCCTGACTTAACTAAAATCCCCTACCCTTCCAGGGACCATATCCCTCTATTCCCATCCTATTCATGTACTTGTCAAGATGCCCCTTAAAAGTCACTATTGTATCCGTTTCCACTACCTCCCCTGGCAATGAGTTCTAGGCACCCACTACTTTCTGTACAAAGAATCTGCCTCATACATCTCCTTTAAATCTTGCCCCTCACACCTTAAATCTATGCCCCCTAGTAATTGACTCTTCCACTCTGCGAAAAAGCTTCTGACTATCCACTCTGTCCATGCCTCTCAGTCTTGTAGACTTCTATCAGGTCTCTCCTCAACCTCTGTCGCTCCAGTGAGAACAAACTAAGTTTCTCCAACCTCTCCTCATAGCTAATGCCTTCCATGCCAGGCAACATCCTGGTAAATCTTTTCTGTACCCTCTCCAAAACCTCCACATCCTTCTGGTAGTGTGGCAACCAGAATCGAGCACTATATTCCAATTGTGGCCAACTCATCTAAAAAGTACCTGAATCTGCACTTTAGGTGCTGTGAGGTGCAGGACTATGGGCTGTGTGCAGGAAGGTGGAATTAGAAAGGGCAAGTGGGTATATTTGGGTCGGCATGGACAAGATGTACCAAATGGCCCCTTCTGTGCTGGATCATTTTTATGGTTCAGTGGCTGAAATGAACAGTGGACAGTTAAAATGTCCATTGATTATTTGACTGCCTGAGAGCTGACCAAATCATCCATCATACCCAATTCATCACCTTGTCTTCAGAAGCAGACAGCAAAATCAGATCAAGGTCCTAGCACATCAGTCTTTTTCTTTATCCTTTCATGAGCTGTGGGCATCACTGACAAGGCCAATATTTGTTGCTCACTCCGATGCACTTGAACTGAGGGTAGTTAAGAGTCAACCACATTGGTATGGGTCAGGAGTGACATGTAGGCCAGACAAGGATTGCAGATTTCCTTCCCTCAGTGAATCAGATGGGTTTTTACAACAGTTGATGATAGTTGTCATGATCACCATTACTAAGACTAGCTTTATATTCCAGATTTATTAATTGAATCTAAATTCCACCAGCTGCCATGGTGGGATTTGAACCCATGTTCCCAGAATATTACTCTGGGCCTCTGAGTCCAGTGACATTACCTCAAACACTTCCATCTCCCCACACTTAAACTCTATGGACATTTTGACTCAGGCCTGAAGGGAGAAGGCACTCAATGTTCCCACCAGATGAAGCAGGATTGAAGAGGATCTGGATGTGAAGCAGTTCAGGACATGCAGTGGATCTGGACATAAGGGGAATCATGGCATAAAGTAAATCAAGACACAAAGTTGATTCAGGCAGGGACAGAAACAGAGCATGAAGGGGATTAGGGCACGAAGTGGATCTGGACATGAAGTGGATTCTGACACAAAGGGTTTCAAGACATGAAGTGGATCTGAACGTGAATACGTTCAGGATATAAAGTGAATCTGAACATGAAGTGGTTCAAAGCATAATATGAATGAAGTGGATCTGGATGTGAAGTGAATCTGGACATGATCTGTAGTCTGAACTTGAAGGGGTCCAGGGAGTGAAGTGGACCTGGATTTGTAGGGGTTGAGATGATGAAGCAGATCTGGACATGAAATAAATCTGGATGTGAAGTGGATCCAAGTGTGAAGTGGATCCAAATGTGAAGGAATTCAGGGGGTGAGCTAGATCCAGATGTGAAGGGGATACGGATATGAAGTGGATCTAACCGTGAAGAGAAAGGTCATGAAGAGAATCTGGATGTGAAAGGGATCTGGTTGTGAAGCAGATACAGGTCAGAAGGAAAGCCAGATCCAGGCAGGAAAGGATCCGGATATGAAGTGTGTCTGGCTGTGAAGTGGATTCTGGCATGCAGCAGATTTGGACGTGAAGTGCATCCGGACGTGAAGGGGATCCAGACATGAAGTAGTTCCAAATGTGGAAAGAACCTGGATATGAAGCAGTTCCAGTCACTCTGGACACGTCAACTCATGAAAAGCGACTGGCCTGGATGGGGTACTTGGATGAGCACTCAGATGCTGCATGGACCAGTTCATGGGAGTATTTGCATACATCTTCAACCTCTCTTATCAACAGTCTGAGGTCCCGGTCTGCTTCAAGAAGACGACCATTATCCTGGTACCAAAGAAAAGCCAGGCAGCGTGCCTTAATGACTATCATCTGGTGATTCTGACATCCGTCATTATGAAGTGCTTTGAAAGGTTAGTCATGGCACAAATCAAATCCAGCCTCCCAGATTGCCTGCATCCATTACAGTTCGCTTAACACCACAACAGATGCCATTTCCCTGGCTCTGCAATCAACCCTGAAACACCTCGATAACAACGACACCTACATCAGACTCCTGTTTATTGACTACAGCTCAGCTTTCAACACCATTATTCCTCCGAAACTCATCTCCAAACTTCATGGCCTAGGCCTCGGCTCCTCACTCTACAAACTGGATCCTGAATTTCCTAACCCACAGACTACTATCAGTAAGGATAGGCAACAACACCTCCTCCATGATCATCCTCAACACCGGTGCCCCATAAGGCGGTGTCCTCAGCCGCCTACTATACTCCTTATTCACCTATGACTTTGTGGCCAAATTCCCCTCCAACTTGATTTTCAAATTTGCTGACAACACCACCATAGTGGGTCGGATCTCAAACGATGAGATAGAGTACAGAAAAGAGATAGAGAATCTGATGAACTGGTGCGGCAACAATAATTCTCTCTCAATATCAATGAAACAAATGAGATTGTCATTGACTCCAGGGACCCCATTGGAGGACATGATCCTGTCCACATTAATTTCAAGGAGAAGTAGAAATGATTCGAAAATTCAAGTTTTTTAGGTGTCCAGATCATCAACAACCTGTGCTGGTCCCACAACGCTGACGCTATTGTTGAGAAATCCCACCAAAGCTTTTACTTTCTCAGGAGGCCAAGGCAATTTGGCATGTCTGCTATGACTCTCACCAACTTTCACCAGATGCACCAGAGAAAACATTCTTTCTGGTTGTATCAGAGCTTGGTGTGACTCCTGCTCTGTCCAAGACCGCAAGAAACTACAAAGGGTTATGAACAAAGCCCAGTTCATCACTCATAGCAACCTCCCACCCACTGACACTATCTACACTTCCCGCTACCTCGGAAAAACAGCCAGCATAATTAAAAACCCCACACACCCTGGATATACTCTCTTCCACCTTCTTCCATCTGGCGATAGATACAAAGATCTGAGGACATGTACCAACCAACTCAAGAACAGTTCCTTTCCTGCTGCTATCAGACTTTTGAATGGACCTGTTTCGCATTAAGTTAATCTTTCTCTACACTCTAGCTATGACTATAACACTACATTCTGCACTCTCTCCTTCTGGATGAACGGTATGTTCTGTATATCATGCGAGGAACAATACTTTTCATTGTATATTAATACATGTGACAATAATAAATCAAATCAAAATCAAGTCAAATGTAATGGATCCAGATTTGAAGTGGATCTGGATGTGCAGTGGATCTGTACGCAAAGTGGATCCAAACTGGAAGGGGAACCAGATGTGAAAAGCATCCAGATGTGAAGAGGATCCGGATGTGAAGAGGATCCAGAGGTGGGGGACATGAAAGGAATCTGGGTATGAAAGGAATCCATAGAATTCCTACAGTGCAGAATGAGGCCATTTGGCCCATCAAGTCTGCACTGACCACAATCTTACCCAGGTCCTATTCCCATAATCCCACATATTTACCATGCTAATCCTCCTAATCTCCTGACACTAGGGTCAATTTACCACAGCCAGTCAACCTAACCTGTACATCTTTGGAGTGTGAGAGAAAACCGGAGCACCAGAGCAAACCCATGCAGGCAAGGAAAGAATGTGCAAACTCCGCGCAGGCAGCGACCCAAGCTGGGAATCGAACCTGGGTCTTTGGCGCTGTGGGGCAGTAATGCTAACCACTGTGTCATTGTGCTGCCCCAGATGTGAAGTGGATCCAAACATGAATGGGATCCAGACATGAAGGGGATCCAAATATGGTGATCCAAATATGAAGGGAAGCTGAAAGTGAAATTGTTCCAGAGCTGGATGTGAAATCAATCCAGATGGTTAAGGGATCTGGATAGAAAGGGGATCCACATCAAAAAAGGGAAGGGGACTTGGAAGATAACCTCGGGGCATGAAGTTGACCTAGACATGAAGAGGATCCAGACATGAAGTGGACCAGGATGTGAGGTGGACCTGGATGTGAAGAGGTTGACTCTTTGATAACTTACCTTCATGAATCTCTAAAGACTGCTTCGGTCTCCTTTATTTGGGCTTCAGCTAATCCTAGCTCCCTTCATTTCTATCTTCACATCCTCCCAGAACCCCCTTTTACACATCTCCATGTGTCATCAGTCATGGGACACCCGACATTCTACTTTCCACCAGCTCTCTCTGACGTGGCACGCAGTGAACCTGTGAATGAAACGCATTTCTTGCCTCCTTGTTTAGCAGTTGCTGTAATCTCTGCCGTACTTGCAGGTAGAATTTGTAGAAAAAACTGATGGTCAGTGTTCTCCGGAATTCCACACTTCCCCCAGGTGCTGAGCTAGGGAATGAAATCTCTTCAAGCAGCAGTTCACAGGCCTGACTCAACAGATCTTCATCCCAGGATCTAGTTCAGGAAGAAAGGGATTACTGGTTACGGACACAACACCCAAGCTACATAAATTCTTGTGTTAAAACAAGTACTGCAGCAACTCACCAAGGCTTTTAATATTACACAATCCAGCTACATGAGCTGGAATTTTACTGACACGCCACCCTAAAATCGGGGTGGGCATGGCTTGCAGAACAGAATTCACCCGAGCAAGGGCGTAAAATACTGGCCATGACCTTGACCTCCAAGAAGGTTAAGGGCAACAGATGCATAGAAACATCAGCATCTCCAAGCACCCTTTCAAGTCACAAGCTAACACCGTTCCTTCATCAGCACAAAGTCAAAATCCTGGAACTCTTTTCTAACAGCACTGGGGATGTAACACATGGACTACAGTAGTTCAAGAGGGTGGCTTATCACCACTTTCTCAAGGGAAGCTGGGAATAAATGCTGGTCTTATCAGCAACACCATTATCCTGAGGGTAAATATATTTTTGAATGAAGTGCAAGGTATTAAAATGCCTGGGTGCCATATTTTAGCAATTTAGTTCTGTCCATTTTTTCCCACAGATCGGATTTGGATTACAAGTTGTTTCTAATATTGGGGACATTTTTTACAAGCAACATGAATTCCTACACATTAGAAAAATGTCTCAATGAAACATGGTTACATGAGCAAGGAATAATATGTTAACGTCATAACAATTGAACTAAATGCCTGACAGAATCAGGAATTAAAATCTACAGTGAGAAAAAAAAACAAAGATTTGTTCAGTAACAAGGTTGAGTGTTCCTGCCAGCCTCTCCTCAGGTGGTCATAATAGATCTTGCTGAGATTGCAGAAATAGAACAAATACAATAACTATAAACAAAGGCATTGTCTGCAAGGGCCTGATTAGGTATAAATCCACATTGAATCCAACAGCCTCAAGACAACAACGGGACAGTATCTGTAGCCAAGTTGAACAGAGGAAAGGCAGTTGCCTTAGAAGAGCAGAAAGGCCTCTTGCTCAGGATTTTGGAGACAGGTATATGATTGAATGTTGCCTGGAAGAGGATGAAACCCAGAATAAAAGGCCCTGAAGAAGACAAGTCAGTGAAGAAAATTTATCTTTCCTCTCAGAGGACTGATTGCATTCTCTGCTATCATATTTGTTTATATCTGGATATGGATTAGAATAAACATGAATAAAGCTTCTCATTTCTCATATTATTTTCCTATGCAAAGATGTCTTGAAGATAATTTCTGTTGCCCGTCTCACACAGTTTGACTTGTTGAGGTGCTAAGTGGTTGTTCAGGTCAGATGTCAACTACCATTTCCAATGGAGAAAAGTCCCCCTATCCACCCCACCCCACACCACAAGTGGATCTAAGATCTCAGTCTCATTTAAATTAGACATGCAAACTGCAGTGTGCTAAAGAGAACTCAAGGTCATATCAAAGCAGCACCAAAAAGCTAAGCTAAGTTGCCAGTTCATTGGATAGAGGAGGGAGGTGGCAGTGTCCAGATTATTTTCAAGGGATCTGTATTGATCCTGTGCCTCTGAAGACTTAAAATAAGTGGATACTTAATCTTTGAAAAAACCTCTTCAGTTCCATCTGCGCTATGCAAGCTCTAAACAGTTTTGACCTAAAATGACAATGACGTCTTGTTCATGCCACGGGATCCCAATTTCTGTGCTAAAAGAGGCTTATTGCCTGAAACAGGCAAACATTTTAGACACTTAGTGCTGGGCCTCTTTGAAAATCCAGTCCAGGCCTATTCCTCAAGCTATTCAATGCGCTTCCCACTGGAGTTACCATAGGATGGAAGGGATACAGTGAAATTCTGTCTGCATTCAGGACAAGTGAATTCTGAGTCCCACATTCTTCCTTAACAAATTTTAACACCTATGCCTGCTTGCTCTTTGAACTGAATTACATTTTCTCTGTTCATGCCTTGCTTTTTACAAGACAAAGCTCAAGGATAATATTTCTGCCTCTGAACCAGAATGTTAAAGGACCAAGTGCCAGACTTTCATATAGTTGGGGAGACTCCCTGGATCTTCCAAACTGGCAGGTGGGCCCCAGATGTGGAAGACCTGCCCCCATTTTAGGCGGATCCAATTTTTGGGCTCACTACTTTCAGTGGGGTTTCCCATTGTTCACACCTTCTGTCACCGGGGCACCCATGGTGAGGGGTCACCATCAGCAGGAGGAAAGGATGCACTGGCGGGAATGACTGGAAATTCCTGTCCCTGCTGTAGCTTTTGACCAAGAAGTTCCAATAATTGTTGATTGACATTTTCTGCAGGGCTTTTACGAATGATTGGCTGAATTCCAAAAGCTACTATCATCTCAGCAGGGTTATGAGTTCACATTTTGACAACTTAAAGGATCTATTAGAGGCCTTTGATGTGATATGAATAGAAATAATGTTCCAAGTTTCTTTTTACAACAGATTAAACACTTGAGATTAAAAAACTTTGAACAGACTCTCAAGTATGGGAGCTTTTGTAATATTGTGAGGGCCATGTGGGTTGGGTGAGGGGGAAAGGGATGACTCTCTGGTGAGTGTTGTCTCACCGGCTCAGCCACATTTGGAGAAATAAAAATTGGGCCTGTACTCGTTGGAGTTTAGAAAGTGGGCCTGTACTCGTTGGAGTTTAGAAGGCTGAGTGGGGATCTTATAGAGACTTACAAGATAATGAAGGGGCTAGATAGGGAAATTCTTTCCACTTAGAAAGGAAACCAGAACTAGAGGGCACAGCCTTAAAATAAGGGGGGGGGGAGCGGGGAGGGAGCAGTTTAGAACAGAGTTGAGGAGGAACTTCTTCTCTCAGAGGGTGGTGAATCTCTGGAATTCTCTGCCCATTGAAGCGCTGGAGGCTACCTCATTGAATATGTTTAAGTTACGGGTAGATAGATTCTGATCGATAAGGGAATTAAGGATTATGGGGAGCAGGCGGGTAAGTGGAACTGATCCACTTCAGATCAGCCATGATCTTATTGAATGGCGGGTAAGGCTCGAGGGGCTAGATGGCCTACTCCTGCTCCTATTTCTCATGTTCTTATGTTCTTATATGATGCTAGGAGGAATTGTGTTAGACTGTTGCCCATGATGGGCAATTATTCAAAATAATTATTTCCATTTATTTCTTTGTAAAATATTTTCTTCGGACACAGTTGTCCTGGACAAAGATGATTTTAGTACCTTTGGGTGAGGGGTAAAGAGCCTAAAAGGTTACACAACACCTGAGACTAAGTCCCAGAGCAGACCTCTTAATTAACTCATCTCAGCACTTGGTTGCCTGTTCTCCATGTCTTGGGTCAGTGGATCCAACTCTATCTTGCATGCACCCCTCCACAACTTCTTCCCAGAGTGAAGATCCCACCATTCAGAGCCTTTAAACTGAGTCAGATCCAGTGAGTTGTTAAATTTCTGATTCCAGTTCCAACCTTGGTAACAAAATCCACACCCAAGTCTTATGTCAACAAACACTATTGTAGAGACTACAATATGGTCTCTAAATATCTGATTGGAATCCATCTCTTGATGGATAAACCATTGGCTCATTGGTGGACTCTGAGTCAGGTTGTGTTCGAACATTTCCAGAGACACGCTGACTCAGAACACTGAATTCACATCCAGTGGGGAGATACATATACATGCATTCAGAGGGTGTTGGTGGCTCCTGCCTATGGTAGAAGTGGGTAAGACTCTTTAGTCCTGGCTGCTGCTCGTCTCAGCTAAGACAAAAACAATGAAGAAAGCAACAGGAAACCAATACAGCTACTCTTTCCTAGTGAAATGCTCAAGAAATTCAGAGGAACAAAATACAACAAAAGGACAGACTTTCTTTGTGGTCCGTACTTTAATGGGGTTTTCCAGATTACCATAGTGAATATTCCAGATGTTTACAGGCTTACCGATCTATTAGCTCCTTGCAGCATCTTTTTGCACAAACAGTTGTAGGGCCCACTCCTCCAAAGAACATTCTCAGCTCAGCAATAACTCTTGTCTCTTCTTTGAACACGACCTGCATTCCCGAATTCACAATAGAGAAGGCATTTTCCCGACGAGTGGCCTGGCGAAATACTGAGACCAACTGCCACTGCAATGAGGAGAGATAATGTCCAACTCACTTCATGATATTTTGTAATATTTCATAGAATGGATACAACACAGGAGAACTTTCAGCCCCTCATGTCTTTGAAATCCAGTGCTTTGAAATCCAGTTAGTCTCACGCCACCCAGCCTGTTCCTGTAACACAGCAAATTTTCTCTTCTCAAGTATTGATCCAGTTCCCTTTTGAAAGTTACTAGTAAAATGCTTAAATTACATTTCAGACAGGAAAGTCCAGACTTGTTGAGTAAAAAAAATTCTCAAGCTGCCTCTAGTTCTTTTGCCAGTTATCTTTAATTTAATGGCTGTCCTGCTAGTGGAAACAGTATCTCACTATCTACTCAAGTAAAAAACCTCATAAGTTTGAACACCTCCATTAAATCTCCCCTTTGCCTTTCTCTGCTCTAAGGGATACAATGCCAGCTTCAGCAGTATCTCCACACTCCTAAAGTGTGTCCAGAACTGACCACAATACTCCAGCTGAGGCTTAACCAGTAACCTGTAAAGATTTAGCATTTTTCCTCCCTCTTTTGCTTCCTCCTGAAGGAATTAATGGATTCTGGTTGCAATTGCTAACAAGTCATCCAAATAGTCATTCTGCATGTATGAATTTGCATCACCAAAATGGCCCGAAGCAAACTCACAAGTGACATCCTTTGTGACTGTCATAGTGATAAACCATCTTTCCCTCTTCCTTTTCACTGAGTGACTGAAGCCATTGTCTTCATCCCCTACTAGAATTTATTTTTCCAGGCCACCAATTCCAGCCTTCTTCTCTGAAGGCATGAACATTAACCAAACTATTTACACTGTAGGTATTTTATGTGACCCTAAGCTCAGTTTTTAGCCCTACATTTTGTCCATCACATGAACTACCTACATACACCTCGATAATTTATCTGCCCCAACCACACCTGATCTGCTGCTGAATCTCTTATACATGCATGCCTTTATCATCTGCAGATGCATCAATTTCAATGCTCTTCCAGCAACTTTCCATCTTTCACCCTCTGTAAATTTTAGCTCCTTCCAAACTCTGCTGCCTTTATCCTGACCCACACCAAATTTCATCCATTACCCCCATGTTTCCTACATTGGCAACTCTTCGGCATTTGAAGAATTCTGACACTGGCTATTTGTGTACATCACAATCATCAGCAGCAATGCCTTCAGCCTAGGGCAGTGATAGACAACCTAGGGTAGTGAGTGGGCTGCGCGAGTGGTCCTCCATCTTAGTGGCAGCAAGATTAAAATCAGGCTTGTTGATTAACCATGACCCCATGAATAAGATTAATTATATTTAATACCTGCTGAATATTTCATAATCAATTAAAGAAAATGCTTAATTAAGAACTGTAATCAGCTTCAAATAGAAAAGACAAAAGTATTTACACTTTGGATGCGAAGGGAGCACATGTCTCATAGCCAATGCTGTGAGTAATCAGCATGAAACTGACTTTACTAACCTTTGCTTTACATGTGTGTCATTTTGGTCACGCATAAAAAAAAACTAGGCAGATGGAAATTTGTGGAATGTGGTAACCCTGCATGTGAGCAATGGCCAACAGAACGTCCCGTGGGCTGCACTCAGAGCTCAAATGGACCAAATGTGACCCTAGGCCACAGGTTGCCCACTACTGACCCAAGGACTATGGTCTGGATTTCCATCCTGTAATTCTCTACGTCTCCCCTGCATTAATATTGTTCTTAAAATCTTGTTTAAAACCAAGATTTTAGTCACTTCTTTGATTGTTTCAATTTCTGTCTGATTAGGTCTCTGTGATACAGCTTGGGGTAGATTTTTTTATGTTAAATGCGCTATTAATTGCAAGTTGTTCTTAGTGTTCTTGCTTTATTATCAAAACTAAATCTAGGCGATTTTTGACATGCAGCTTTCCCAATGTATCACTCAGTTCACAAATTGATTACTCCCTCTCACCCACTTCAGAAAATAAGGTGAGAATCATTCGTCACTGAGGCTGATTTTTGCAGCTGACTTAGCAACACATTTTCTGATCCCACCAATTAGCTCTTCAATGACTTACTTTTCTGGAATACGGTATTAAGATCGACAGCAAGACCTCTTCTGGCATCAATGCCGTTTTACCAAAACCGACAAAGAAATTTTCATCTAAATGAATCTCTCTTCTTCTTTCTGTTGGAAGCATGAAAGCAAATATTTGAAACATTGAACAAATCTGTTCTGACTACTTTTTCCCCAATATTCCAGCAAGTATTCCTGCAGGTTGCAGCTCAGTCACATTTGGGCTCATTCACACTCATTAACTATTGAATTGCTCACAGTTATGAAACAACCAGATTCTGACCTATGACTGAAAACAGCGATGTGATAGACCTGATAACTTGTTTTACGTCATATTGGTGAGAGACAAATATTGACCAGGACTGGGCTGTGTAATGTGCTGTTACATAGAATATATACCACAGAAACAGGCCATTCGGACCAACCAGTCAATGATGTTTATACATTATATGAACCACTCGGCACTTAGTACAGTTTCATGTTCCTTCTTCACCTGAGAGAGCAGATGGGCCTCAGTTTAATGTCATAGATGGCATCTCTGATAGAGTAGCTGTCCTTCAATACTGCACCTATCAGCCTAGACTTTGTCTCTGGAACCCACCTTAACCGTCTGATTCAGGGCCAAGAGGCTACCCACTGAACCACAGTCAACATCTATACAGTACATTATGCACAAAGCCGGGTCCTGTGGGCACCACCACACAGTTGAATACTATTAAATTTCAAACATCAGGAAGCATATTAAGGGTATTGTCAATGCTGTTATTGACTAATTGTCATGAGGATTGGTATGTTTGGCTGATGAAAGGCAGACACATGGGAGTGGGGGGAGGATGATAGGTCATGTGATGAAATCTCCAGAGTTGGCAGCCTAGTTCTTTAAGAGATGTAGGTCATCATTCCAATGTGAATTTGTTTGTACAACTGAAATAAAGGGAGGAGTGATGCTTCAGTGAACACAGCCTTAGTTGTTAGAATACTTTTGTTTAGTTCCAGGCACCAGATCTCAAAGAGGAAATACACTCCTTGGAGAGGTGCAGTGTAGAATTACCAGAATGACACTGGGGATAAAAGGATTAAATTATGAGGAAAAGTTGCTTGGACTTAGCTTATATTCCTCTGAGTGTAGGAGATTGAGGGGTGATCTAAGTGATGTGTAAAAGACGATTAAAGGAGCGGATAGATTAAAATGAGATCTGCGCTGTTTATGAGTAATGCCAGCCATTACATCTCCACACAAAGGTTAATGAACCTGGAACTCTGTACCACATAAGGCTGCTGAGAGTGGGAGTCAATAACAAAACTGAGATTGATAGAATTTTACAAATGCAAAATACTGCAGAAACTGGAAATCTGAAACAAGAGCAAAAAGTGCTGGGAAACTCAGCAGACAAGGCATCATCTAGCACTAGAGGTCACTTTAAAAATAAGGAGTCAATTATTTAAAATGAAGATGAGAATTTTTTTCTCAGGGGGTCATGAGCGTCTGGAATCCTCTTGCTCAAAAAGTAGTGAAAGTAGAATCCTTGAATATTTTAATACAGAGCTGGATTTTCTGATTAGGATAGATAGTAGCATAGTGGTATTGCCACTGGACTTGTAATCCAGCGCAATGCTCTAGGGACTCAGTGCTCGAATCCACCACAGCAAGTAGTTAAATAGAAATCTGGAATTAAAAGTCTAATGATGACCATGAAACCACTCTCGATTGTTATAAAAATCCATCTGGTTCAACTAATGTTTTTTAGGGAATGAAATCTGGCCTATGTATGACTCCAGACAAACAGAAATGTGGTTAACTTTTAAATGGCCTTAGGGATGGCCAGTAAATGCTGACCCAGCCAGTCACGTCCATATCCCATTAATTGAATTAAAAAAAGGTTAAAACGTTATCAGGAGAGGCAGGAATGTGGGGTTGAAGTTACAATCAGATTGGCCATGATTTTACTGAATGGTGAATCAGTCTTGCGGGACCAAGTGGCCTTGTCCTGCTCCTACTTTGTATGTATGTACATATCTGTGGAGAAAAACAGTGTTGATGTTTTCAGGTCATCAGAACTAAGTGTATGAAGTTCTAAGAAATTATAAGCCATGGAAGGAGGAAAGGGTCAGGAAGAACAAAGGAAAAAGTCTAATAAAGTATAGGCTTGGCAAGATTAAATAACAAAAGATTTCATGACCAGCCAAAGAGAGTAGCAATGCACTGTGTCCAAATGAGGCATGAGTTGCTACATAAAAACAATCTGAATGCAACATGAAAACATTAAGTAAGGCACAACTCAGCAGATTAAAAAAAAAATCAATCAAGGCAGCAGCAGGGATTAGGAACATAGAAGCATTCGGTCCCTTGAGCCTGCTCTGCCATTTAATTAGATCATAGCTCTTCTACGCAATACCATCTTCCTTCACTAAGCCACATCCTCTAATGTCATTGATATCGAGAAATTTATCAAGCTCTGCTTTAACATACTCAATGACTGAGCCTACACAGCCCTCTGACGTAGAGAATTCAAAAGATGTACCACCCTATGACTAAAGAAGTTCCTCCTCATCTCAGTCCTAAATGTCCTACCTCTTATTCTGAGACTCTATCCCCTGGTTCTTGACCATTGGTCCCCTTCATCTCACCCCTCCAACCTCCCCTGTCAAGCCCTTTAAGAATTTTATACACCTCAGTGAAATCACCTTTCACTCTTCTAAACTGTAAAGAAAACAGGCCCTGTCTCCTCACTCTCCCCTGAATGGACAATCCCGTCATCCCAGGTTGCACTCCTTGTATCCTTCATAAGGTAAAAAGATCAAAACTACACACAAAACACCAGATGTGGCCTCACTGAAGCTATATACAACTGCAGCAAGAATTTCTTTATCCTATACTCAAGCTCATGCAATAAAGATGAACATAAGAACATAAGAAATAGGAGCAGGAGTAGGCCATCTAACCCTTTGAGCCTGCCCAGCCATTCAATAAGATCATGGCTGATCTGAAGTAGATCAGTTCCACTTTCTCGCTTTCTCCCCATAACCGTTAATTCCCCTGCCTATCAAAAACCTGTATACCCATGACTTAAATATATTTAGCAAAGTAGCCTCCACCACTTCAACGGGCAGAGAATTCCAGAGATTCACCACCCTTTGAGTGAAGAAGTTCCTCCTCAACTCTGATCTAAACTGCTCCCGCCCCTCCTTATCTTGATGCTGTGTCCTCTAGTCCTGCTATCCTTTCTAAGCAGGAAGAATCTCTCTACCTCTACCCTATCCATCCCCTTCATTATCTTATACGTCTCTATAAGATCCACCCCCATCCTTCTAAACTCCAATGAGTACAGACCTAGTCTGTTTAGTCTCTCTTCATAGTCCAACCCCCTCATTTCCGGTATCAGCCTAGTGAACCTCCTCTGCACTCCCTCCAAGGCCAATATATCCTTCCGCAAGTGCGGTGATGAAAACTGCACACAGTACTCCAGCTGCGGCCTCACCAGTGCCCTGTACAGTTGCAGCAAGACCTCCCTAGTTTTATATTCTATTCCCCTCGCTATAAAGGCCAACATTCCATTCACCTTCTTGATCACCTGCTGCACCTGCAGACTGGGTTTTTGCGACTCATGCACAAGGACCCCCAGGTCCCTCTGCACCGTAGCATGCTGCTGCTTTTTGCCTTTTAAATAATAATCCCTCCTACTATTATTTCTGCCAAAGTGGATAACCTCACACTTGCTAACATTATATTCCATCTGCCAGGTCCTCGCCCACTTGTTCAGCCTATCCAGATCTCTCTGCAGACTTTCCACACCCTCCACGCAATTTGCTTTTCCACTCATCCTCATGTCATCAGCAAATTTCGTCACCCTACACTCAGCCCCCTCCTCCAGATCATCTATATAAATGGTAAATAGTTGAGACCCCAGCACTGATCCCTGCGGCACTCCACTAGTCACCAATTGCCAACCAGAATAGCACCCATTGATACCAACTCTCTGCTTCCTATTAGAACTAACACACCAGTTGTCTTCCCAATATTGACCCTGCAGGTTCGCTTTGAGTGATTTATGAACAAGAATACTGAGGTCCCATTGGACATTAACATTTCCCAACTTTTCCCAGTTTAAGAAATACTCTGAATTTCTGTTTTTCCTATCAAAGTAGAAAACTTCACATTTTACCGCATTGAATTACATTGTAATGTTCTTGCCCACTCATTTAGCATGTCTAAATGTCCTTGACGCCTCTTTGCATCCCCTTCACAACTCACACCGTGATCTAAAGTGTTGAACTCGATGTTGAGTCCAGAATCTTGCAGATTGCTGAGTCGAAACATGAGATTGTATTCCTCGAGTTTATATTGAATTTCCCTCAAACACTGTAAACTGGCCATGTGCAGAAAGGTCAGAATGGGAACAAGATGGAGAATTAAAATGACAAGCAACCAGAAGCTCAGGTTCATGCTTGCGGAGATTGCAGGCGTTCCACAAAGCGGTCACTCAGTCTATTTTTGGTCTCCCCAATGTAGAGAAGACCTCATCATGAACAGTGAATGCAGTACACTAAATTGAAAAAAAATCACCATTTCACTTGGGAAAAGTGTTTGCAGCACTGGACAGTGAGAAGGAAAGAAGTGAAAGAATAGGTGTTGCATCTCCTACACTTGCACAGAAAGATGCTGTAGGGAAGGGAGGGAGCCTTATGGATGGCCAAGGAGTGTGCTGAGATGTCGCAAAGGGAACAGGTTCCTGTGGAATGCTGGAAAGCAGAAGGCAGGGAAGATATCTTTGGTGGTTGCTTCATTTTACTAGGCAAGGGCGTTAAAGATTATAGAAACAAGACAGGTCAATGGAGTTGAGGTACATATTACCATCATCTAATTGAATGGTGACATAACAAGCTCAAGGGGCCAAATGGCCAACTTTTATTTCTACGATTTAATTGCTGTAAGAATGACAAAACAAAACTCAGAACACCTACCTCTTGATACCACTTCGAGGATACAGTTGGTAGCTGCCAGAATGGGATTCAGATCAGATGTGGGGGATCCACTCACAATGTTGCCTCCAAGTGACTGGAACATCAACAGAGGAAGTTACAGTGTGCAATATATTTCTTAGTTTTATCATGCTGTTGATCTTCCTATCTTATATTGTACCTAAATTAAATCATTTCGGGCAGGACAGGAAAATTTGGAGAGCAGCCCAAAATCCAAATTTTCCCTTCCTGTCCGAGATGATGCCCACTGTTGGTGGAACTGGAAAATCCTGCCGAACAGGATTCAAATCCTGACCTTTACAAAATGTAAAACCCTTTGTGGGCAGAATGGCGTTTGACATTTAAAAACAGCAAGACAAATCTCATGTAAAGTCTCATGTGAAGCGAGAGTGAAAGTTAATACTAAATTAAATAAAAAATTTTCATCCCTTGCTCCGATATTTTCCCCAAAGCATAATAATAGTACCTAGCCAATTACATCATCCAAGCCCTTTGGTTAAGATTCTATTTGTTCAAAGTACCAAACTATGATATTGATTGCATCTGTTGTTACTTTTTGAACTAATTTCCAACATACATTTTATGACTAACTACGCACCGCCATGTTACGGATCTGTTCTCCTCCCAAAACACAGAGCTGTTTCAGAAGTGCTTGGAAGATTTCAGTTTTCTCTGTAGCAATTTCTGCGATAGCTTTCACCAAGACATCCTTCATACGGGATAGACTGCAAGCAGCACCAAGTCTTAGTCCTGCCAGGTAAAGAATTGGGGACATTGATAAGCTTAAGAACTTAAATCACAATCAAGAGATTCTTGAGTATTTTACTGTGGAAGGGTAGCTATGGTGGATCTCCACTGCTTTCTTTGGTTCAAACCATCTCTTAGGTGGGCAATAGCCAAAGCTATAGCTCAACTTACCCTTTATAATGGGGGAGATAATCAATTACAGCAATAGAAATGGAATCATGGAAAATTTACAACACTGAGGGAGGCCGTTTGATCTATTATGTCCATGTCAGTCAATGAAGAACTATACAGGCTAATCCTCCCTGCCTTCATTAGGTCTGTAACCCTGCAGGTCATAGCTCTTCAATTACACAATGCAAGTACTTTTTAAATGCGTCAAGAGTAAATTTCTGGTCCCACCATCCACTGGGTGAAAAAAATGTTTCCTCATTGCCTCTCTAATCTTCTCCCAATTATTTTAAATCTGTGTCCCTCGGCCTTCTCTGTCTCAGTCCCATTGGATGTTAACCCAGTGTTCAGACGTGAGTCTTCCATGTTCACTCAATGTGGGGCTCAGTTGCAGTTTGACTCAAGAGGTGAGAATGCAACCACTTATTCCCATAAGCATTAATCATCTTTGAAAGATTCACATGTGGAATTGTATCACTTGAAATTCAGTGGTAAAGTTCTAAGCAGCAATTGAGCCGCATAGTTAGCACTTTAATAAATTCCAGCAGATTAGTAATACATATTATGGCATCTGTGCTCTTTAGCTAAATATTCAGAATATTACATGAGATGCAAACAGCTTATGATGCTAATCAGATGTTTCATTTGGCATAAGACACTACCTGATCTGGTACCAGGATTGAATCTGTAATTAGGTTGCTTTTCTCAGCTTTGGTGTTGGTAGTTAGGTGGCAGTAGATGGTGTGGCAATAGCTGGAGAGGCAGTATTTGGTGGCTGTAATAGGGTTAGCATTAGTAGGGTGTTATAATTCACGTCAACAGTTGGTTGAATTTCTAATCAGCCTCACTGCTGGGTAAATGCATGTGCATGGATCAAATGGGATGGTGATGCCTCATTTGATAGAATGACCTTCAGTCCTCACTATCCAGGCTTGCAGTTGAAGAACAGCAGTGTTGCTCCTGGTACTAGTGGAGCCAAAGCTTAGAAAGATTCCCTGCAGGTGTGGAAAAGGTCAGACCAGAGAAGGACAAGAATTGGTTAAGAAAGGAAATAACTCACCCTCATCCATGATCTGTACAGAGTTGAGCTCAGAAACATAGGTAGGATGGATCATCACTGGGTGAAAGGCACCTTTAAACTTTATATTAGGACCTAGTGAAAAGCAAAAAACTCTTAGATATGACCATTGATAAATCTGTGGTGTTTGTTGTCCCGATTCAAGTCATAGATTCTAGTATGGTTACAGTACCGAAGGATTACATTCAGCTTGCCCTGTCTGTGGCGGTTCTCTGCAAAAACAATTCACCTAATGTCACTCCCCACCTTCACCCCACAACCCTGCCATTTTTCCTCTTTAGATAGTGATCCAATCCTCTTCTAAAAGCCATGATTGAATCTGCCTCTATCAGTTAGTAAATTCCAGATCCTAATCCTTTGCTGCATATTTCTTCTCTTTTCAATGCACCTGCACAATAAAATCAGAAAATGCTGGAAATACTCAGCAAGTTTGGCAGCATCTGTAGAGAGAAAAACAGAGTTAACATTTCAGGATGGTGACCTTTCACCAGAGGGCAGATTGAATAAAGATTACAAGGGAAGGTCTACAATAGAACTGGAAAGCAAAAGAAATTAAATGACAAAAGAGTTGGTAGGGCAGGTCCAAGGAAGTGATAGTGGGACAAGAAACAGAAAGAGGGATTTCTTCACACAGAGGGTGGTGAATTTTTGGAATTCTGTACCCTGAAAACTGTGGAAGTTCAATTATTGAGCTTGTTCAAGACAGAAATCAATAGATTTCTGATTCTAATGACATCCAGGGATATGGCAAGAGTGTGGAAAAATGGCATTGAGGGTAGATGATCACCCGTAAAAGCAATTATATTACATTTTTCTTAGTGTTAAATGAATGATCTCATTCATTCCACTGGAGTTAATCAGTCACTTCATCACTCTCATTTCACACACTCACCAGTACATCAGGCATTCACTGGCATCTCATAAGCTGCCAGCTCAAGGGACCTCACCATTTATTCTCTCACTCGCGCCTTTACATCTTCATCTGGCCTCCTATGGCCTGGAGCTCATGTCCTCATCCTGTCCATGCTTCACTCTGCATCCACATGTGGCAAGCATCCTTATCATCTGCCCAGGCATGCATTCTGCTCAAGTTCTCTCCATTTTTTATGCAGGCAAGCTCATACACAATCAGAGTGAGAGATCCAAGATTGGGGATGGAATGGTCAAAATCAAGGTCCACACGCCCTTTGAGAACCGAGCCATAACATTGCCCAGAGAGAACTTTAGCCAACCTGTGGCATCAGTGAGGTTGAGCTTGTACCAGCTCATCCTTCAGACCACCATACTGTGAGTGCAATGACTATTTTTGACATCACCTGCCAGGCACTAATCAACTCTACTTTCTTTCATAGGCATCTCTACCAAGTGCCCAAGGCCCTCAACCAGCCAGGTCCTGAACTTCAGTCCCAGGACACCTCAGATAAGGAACCTGACAACAGCATCATTGAACATCTGCACCCTCCACTAGCGCAGAGTCACACACCTCGGTAGGACCTAGTTCTAGATCAGCCTGGAGCACATCACACAATCTGGTCCACGGTTGTGTAGACAGGGACATCCAATGTCGCCGGCAGTCAGAGGATTGATTGCTGGAGGCAAGGATCCTGCTGAGTCCAAGTCAGATTATGAAACTCTGGACTCAGTAGTATCTCAGTAGTTGGAGCTGCCATGGCAGTCACAGGAACATCAGGAAAAGATGTTAGTTGCATTCCTCAGAGATCAATGCACGATAGAGGAATTTGTCCACGTTAAGTCTCTGTGTTAATAGAGCTGGCATGCCAGAGCACTGAAGTCAACATGGTAGGATGGCTGTTGCCAGGACATACAGCCTGCATTATGACAGGAGCTTACTACAGTCTCCTATTTGCAGCGTAAGTGAGAAAAAGACATGCATGAGCGTGAGCCACTAAGGGCCCTATTTATGTCAGTGACTAATCAGTGACTGTGGGTTCACGGTCTTGGGCCCAGTGTTGGCACTTAATTGCCACTGAAATTCTGGCCAGTGCATGTACTTTTTGGTGCACTCCCCCAATTCCCTCTATATCAGCCACTGTTACAACAGCATTTTGGCAGGTGCTTGAATGTGCAGCTTTCAGGCCTATCACTGAAATCTTCATTCACTGCTCTCCCAGACTAGATTCTTAAAAAAAGATATAAAGGCAAATGTTTAATACAGACATATGATTATTTGATGGTGGGCTGAGGTTCCGCATCTAGTCAGCCTTTAAGTTGCTGCCTTTAAGATGCAGCTCTAGTTTGTCCGGTTGCCCAATAGCCCTGCACTTTGCTGTTGTTCTGGAAAATTTCAGTGGTTGGAATGAGGGGTTTGATTAGTGCCAAAAGTGGGGATTGGTCTCATATGAATGTGCTTGAGTGCTTAACTCTCCTGATTCCCTTCATTGTCACTCAAAGGATGCTAACGTGTCTCAGGCTTGTACCTCCCATCATGTGGCAAAACAAAGTTCTGTTGAGTATCCATTCAGCCTTGCAGAGCAGAACACCCATCCTCTAAGAGACCCTCAGAGCCATCACCATTAGATTCTCATCTCTTTTTTAATTTTGTGCTGCGCTGCTATCGCTTCGGGTTGGAAGATGGTGGTGCTGAGCTCTCACTCCCAGACCAGCTGAACCCTACCTATGTGACTTGCAAATCCCTCCCAATGGCCTGGAGGAGCTCAATTTCCTGACATCCAACAATTCTGAATCATCTCATCCAAATCCTTTAACTCTGTGTGCTTGTTGGAAAGCCCAGTGTTGCCTATTGAATTTTTGGATGTGGATGTGCCTATGTCCCATGTGGACCTTACTCCTCCCCGCCCTGAGGCATCTTGACCAGTGAGACATAGAACACATCCCTCCCCAAAACTCTGCAATGCCCCTACACTATCCCATTTATAGTTAGCAGATGCCTCCCCTGACTTTGGGTGTGCCATCTGCAGCACAGTATAATACCAGAAAACCCCCAGAAAAAGGCATTTGGTGTTATGACAACTCTCTGTGCTCAAGGTTCTAGACACTATTGATCTGTGACCGGGACAGGGACAGTCTTTGCAAGGTTAGCAATGGAAACGGAAGCGCTTTTTCACACAGCGATCCTCTCATTCTAGCTCCAAATCATTCATGTCCCTCTGTAACTGACTCTTCCAGATTCTGGCAGAGAGGACACCTCACTGAATCCCCCATGTCATGTTTTGAGATGAACATCTGACCACTATTGCCTCCTCCCCGAGTGGAGGTCTTGCCCTGCAGTCCCTTCCACAACATTGCTTATCGGTAGGTAGAGCCTTGCCTGTGGTACCCCCCTGCGAAGATGTGATGCTGCCTGTGAAGCCTGGCACTGAGTTGAAGTGCCATGAGCGCTGCATGATGAAAGGGAAGTGAACAAACCTCAAAATCACAAACAAAGTGCTGGCCACCAGGTGCATGTTGCTTATATGCTGTTGTGAAACACATCAGCCTAATTAGATGCCAAATTTACCTCTAGATCCAATGTGGACAGACTTTGTAATGCGTACACATAATATTTAAATGTATTCAGATAGCCTTCCCAACATTGTGCGTTAGGAGACGCACTTTGTCATTGAAGTCTGAAGTAGATAATAGGATCTTGTTTTCATCTTATGATATTTTCTGCTCCCACCCACTATGACACTGGGAATGGAAAATCCTGGTCTATAGTTCAGAAAACTAGGACGTAGTTCAAATGATGCAGACAAACAGAAGGATTGAAACAGACAATTATAAGACTTGGGAATCATGAGTAGTGGGAAATAGCCACTGGTGGAATTAAAACCTTGGGCTACATTATGCCAGATAGGACTGGTTATAACACAGATCATGGCATTATGGAGCTGAGTATTTCTAGTCTTGGGATAAGGGCTTTGAGGTGAAGTGCCACAGTGGGATAGCTCCCTGCGGCACTCCCATTGCCTGGGAACATTACCAGGTGAAAGCTGGAAAACTGATCAGCTGACTACTTAGAAGTGAGCAACAACCAATTAACAATTTAAATGTTAAAAATTTACATTTTTAAGGCCTCAATTAGGGGTAATTTTGTAGCATCAAAATCTGAATCTCCCTGGAATTGATTCTCACCAATGTTGGTGTTCCCCACCAGAAGGGGAGCTTTGGGATATTGGCTTTTCATTTCAAGGAGTTCCTCCAGGTTTGCAGGAACAATCCACATCACTCTCTCCCCACGGAACACAAGAGTTCTCTTCGCCAGTTTCTCCTCCATTAGCTGCATCAAGAGCGAATATGTTATTAATGTACTTGTCGCAATAAACCAGACTCTTTAAAAAAAAAATTAAGAGTCAAATCCAAAGATACACAATTTGCCGTTGAAGATCACCCAGCACTCCCAGAGCTAATCTAGCACAGATCAGCTATAGAATAAAACATCCTGTACACCTTTCCATCTAACACTTCCAAGGCAGTTAACATGTATTCAATACAGACCTGTTGCGTTTATCCAGCTATTTCTGTTTTTATTTTAGATACAAAGTAAACCTTCCTCTATAGAGTCATAGAGGTTTATAGCATGGAAACAAGCCCTTGGGCCCAACTTGTCCATGCCACCCCTTTTTTTCAAAAACCCCTAAGCTAGTCCTAATTGCCTGTGTTTGGCCCATATCCCTCAATACCCATCTTACTCATGTAATTGTCTAAATGCTTTTTAAAAGACAAAATTGTACCCGCCTCTACTACGACCACTGGCAGCTTGTTCTAAACCCTCTGTGTGAAAAAATTGCCCCTGTGGATCCTTTTCTATGGTCTTCCTCTCACCTTAAACTTATGCCTTAGCTTTAGACTCCCCTACTTTTGGGAAAAGATATTGACTATCTAGCTGATCTATGCCTCTCGTTATTTTATAGACTTCTATAAGATCACCCCTCAACCTCCTATGCTCCAGAGGAAAGAGGTCCCAGTTTATCCAGCCTCTCCTTATAACTATATCATCAAGTCCTGGCAGCATCCTAGTAAATTTTTTCTATACTCTTCCTAGTTTAATAATCTCCTTTCTATAATAGGGTGACCAGAACTGTACATAGTATTCCAAGTGTAGCCTTACCAACGTCTTGTATAACTTCAAAAGATGTCCCAACTCCTGTATTCAATACTCTTCCATCAAACACACCCAGGGCAGATACAGCACTGGTTAGATCCCTTCAAACTGTCAAATGTAACAGTCCCAGGACACGCACAGCATAGGTTAGGTAAAGAGTGAAACTCCCCTTAATCTGTCACATCCGAACACTCCCATTGCATGCACTGTATGGGTTAGATACAGAGTAAAATTCTGTTCGCACTTATCCAGTAATACGTCATTGCGCCTCTTAATATCTGTTTGACATCCAAATTATCTGTAAACCCAAGATCAATTACTAAATAAACTAGATGTCCCGTTTACCATTAACTCTGGTGGGAATATCAACTCCTGAGTATCATCCAGTGGTAGGAAATCATCTGCCTTGAACAGCTGGCTGCACACCTGAAATGGGTATAATGAGAGAGATCAGAACAAAATAACTTGCCTCCTTCACCTTGCTTTCACCTTTGTCCCCCTGTTCACTCACTCATGATACCTTACCAGAATAGTAAGAGGGACAAGAGTTAAGTTACGTAGAGAGGCTGGAGAAACTGGGGTTTTTCTCCTTAAAAGGTTAGGGGGAGTTGTGATAGAGATCTTCATTCTTATGAAGGAGTTTGATACAGGAGGTAACGAAAAACAATTATAAGTGGCAGGATAGTTGGTAACCAGAGACCAAATCTTTAAGATGATTTAAAATGGAGTCAGAGGGGAGATGAGAATATTTTTAACATAGCCAGCTCTTGTGAAATGGAATTCACTACTATAAGGGCAATGAAGCAGAATTAGTAGTAATTTTCAAAAGAAATTAGACTAATTCTTGGGAAAATGAAACAGAGCTGTGGGGAAAGAGCTGGAAAGTGGGCTAATTGGATCACTAGTTTCAAGAACTGGCATAAGCATGTTGAGCTGAATGGCCTCCCCCTGATTCTATGATTCTAAGACAATGGGACTTGCACATTAACCAAGTATATTTGCAGTTTTAGTACCTCGCTGTGTACCATGACTGAGTGCCAAAGACTCTTCAGACAATACTGCAGGAGCTAATCTTCATTGAATTGAAGCCTAATTCAAAGGAACTCTCAATCTATCAACAAAGCTTAAATACGGGTATCTGATACCCAGTGGTTTGGATTTATGAATAATAACAGGCCCTCCCTCTCACTGTGAAAGCTGGGATAAACTTATTCCCAATACCAAGCCACTCCCTGTCACTATGGGATAAACCTTTCCCCAATAACAGGTCTTTCCTAATCACTGGAGAAGCTGGGATTACCTTATCCTCAATACCAGGCTCCTCCCTTTCTCTGTGGGAGTGGGGATAACTGAGTTTAACTAAGATTCTTCATCAAGTCTGACCTTAAGTGGAGGCCCTGGAGCTCAGAAGATTGGAACACATAAGCCTCAAATGGCCTCTTCACATGCTCTGGATACTACCGTTATAACATCTACAGAGTTCACTGAACTCTAGGATACAAACGAATGGTCTAGTTGGACCAATGCGTGGCACAGACTTGGAGGGCTGAAGGGCCTGTTTCCTGTGCTGTGCTGTTCTTTGTTCTTTGTACCTTCCTGCAATTCACCCAATAGCTTCTAACTTACATCCTGATCTCCAACAATAGTTTGTGTTGAGCTTCCATCTTGCTCAGCCTTTTCCAGGGGACAGCTCGTTCCTCGTCCTCCCTGTTGGCAGCAGGTCGATGCCTAAAAGGAGAGTGTTTGAAAAATAGTTGGGGATGATTAACTTTGACAGGAGTGTTTCATCTGCAATGTTTCACTGCAAGTGTTACCCACCGCAGAACAACTGCTAAAACTCTAAGGCTACCATTATTTATAATCAGTGCCTTAAATAAGATTTATCAAAAAGGATGAAGTGTTTATGGAGACAACTTGATAATCCAGGCTCGTATTGTCTGGAAAGTACTAATTGAGAAGGTGATTGTGGGCATGAATTGGGTAGCTCATATGTTTTGAGCATTACAAGTGCCATTAAGTATCCAAAATGGTGTCCATGGCATGCACGTAGTTTTGGCACATAGCATGCCATATGCCATTTTGATAAAAATCTATGATCTAGTATAGACATTATGGGGGTGATTCTCCCATCTTGACATGCAAATTTTTTAGCAAGTCAGGTCGGGAGATGCACATGTCGGCCATTTTGTGGGTTCCCCGTGAGCATTTACGGTCTGCGTGCATCTCCCAACCAGAAAAAAATGGCACTGCTGGGACCACACTGAAAATCGGTGTGCTGCTGATTTGCATCACTTACCATAGTTTAGCATGACATTATCGGAATCGACATGGCAATCTCTGCCCATGTTAGCGTCTCCCACCTGTTTGACTGTCACTTTTTCGCGAATCAGTGTAGGTATGTAAAAATCTCAAGCTGGCGTGGCAGCCTTGAACTGGTGTGAAGAGATAAGCGCCGCTATCGGAGCATGGGGGATGTTGCCAGCAGGCCCTGGAGATGCTTGATGGGCTTCCTCCTGATGTCTTCAGATGCTGGCCCATGGACCAGTGATATCTTCTATTTTCTCAGAGCTCTCTAGTTGAGAATCTGTGAAGGAGTCCTGCTCTGCTTTCCCCTTGAGGGCAGTGTTGTAGCTCAGTGTGGAGGCTCCCTCAAGGAGTCCTGTTCAGCCTTCCCCTCCAGGGCAGCGCTGTAGCTCACTATGGGAAGCCTCCTGAAGGACGCTTGCTCAGGTTTCCCCTCCAGGGCATTGTGCAGTGGCATTGTCTTGCCGTATGGTGTGGTCAGGGATTCAACTGAGTGTTGGTCCGGGTGTTCCCCGGGGTGGAGGAAGAGTGCACCATGTGCTGACTGAGGCCTAACCAGATAAAACAGCTGCTGCTCCAGGCCAGGCTGCAGAGATTCAGGCATAGAGTGCATGGAATCAGCTGTCACTGGGCACACATCTGGTGCTGCTCCGCAATCTGTCCCTGTCCTGTGACACGGACCAGCAACACATGCCTGTAATGGATGCTGCAGTTGCGCACATAGCAATGGCTCAAGGATGTGCATTGCCCACAGTTGCACACCGACCTACATAATCTGTACCAGCATTTGTCATGATGTGAATCTCACACAACCCTAATCAGGTCACACATGGCACCATGGATTGTGTGGGGTTGCCAGCGTCCTCAAGTGGGGATTCTGATCCAAGTGAGACATGGGGGTGGTGCTCGGTCTATGCAGCCAATGATAATAATCTGTCATTCTATGCTCTTTCCAACCCCACTGTGCAGATTGATGGATTTGGAGCTGGCCATTATGGTGGCGGAGGAGGAGGAGGAGACAGCTCAGGAGATGGCGAGCGTGGAGAGACCACTGCAGAAGCAGCCACTACCAATCCCTCAGGAAGGACAGCAGGGGGCTGCCGCTGAGGGCCATGAGGTGGATGGGTAGCCTCCCGAGAGGATGCACAGAAGATGGAGGATGCTGAGGCCAAGGAGGTACAGGGCCCACAATTGCTTCGAGGCCGTCTCAGAGGAAATGCGCTGTCGCGGCTCTCCAAGGCCATGGTGTGACACCTTTGTGAGGTGTTTGCACACCTGGCACCTCAGGGGAGGTGCTGCCACCTGTTGACATGAAGGTTACGGCTTTCCTGAAATTTTATGCCTCCAGCTCGTTTCAGGACCCAGTGGTGACTTCGTTAGGATCTCCCAGGCCTCCATGCACAGGTGTATGCGGTAGGTCACAGATGCCCCGGGCAGGGCAGTACATAAATATTGATGTGGGCCGTGCACAGCTGGAGGCCCAGACTCTAGGCTTTACTGCCATTGCTGGGATTCCCAATGTCCAGGGAACAGTGATGGGACACAAATCAACTTGCGGGCCCCACATTTAGGACTGCAGCAATTTGTGAACAGGGAGGGGTTCCACTCCCTGAATGTTCAAATTGTCTGTGACCCATCTCATCCAGATCATGCAAGTCAATGCACACCATCCAGGAGTGTCTATGACAGCTTTGTCCTCAGGCAGTCAGATATCCCTGGGCTCTTTGAAGACCAGTCCAGGCTCCCGGGATGGCTACTGGGCAACAAAGGATACCCACTAAGGCCATGTCCGATGACGCCTATGCAGAGGCCTGAGACTGAGGCGGAGGACCACTACAACAAGGCCCATGTAACCATCTGGTCCATCGTAGAGCGGTGCATCGGCCTGCTTAAAATGTGGGTTCCGCTGCTTAGACCACTCTGGGGGCCCTCCAGTATGATCCTGTGCGTGCTTCACGCATAATCTCAGTTTGCTGCGCTCTGTGTACCATTGCCCAGCAGCGGGGAGACCAGCTGGAACAAGAGGAGGAGGAGCAGCGAGGGGACAAGGTGGATGTCCCGCTATATGAGGAGCCGGAGGAAAGAGGGCGGATGGTGATGTCTGGTGTCCAGCAAGGAAGGAAGGGCAGCCAAGGGCGCCTTGATTGCAACCTGCTTCACCTAGCTGGTGCCGTGCAGTGAGGGGATGCAACCAACACACATCCACCACATCCCAGGAGCAAGTGCAGCCGCTATTCCCCCTCCAACTGACTTGGGCCCTCAAACCACCACGTCACCCTTCCCCAGCCTCTGTCATCCCACCACTCTTTTCCCCAGAAACATCCAATCCTATTAATGTGCCTGGGCTGGCAATGGTTGTGAGTCTCGTTTGAAGGCTGGAGGATGATGACAACTCGCTGTTGTGCGCACTGGGATCCTGCCCCTGGTGCCACTCAAGTCTGACTCCTATCTGTACTCCGAATGCGTTCTGCCACCCTGGCCCACGTAGCTGTAAGGGTTGGAAACACCAATGAGGTGGGAGGATTGGGGCACTTCCACCAAGGGTCTGGTGGATGTTGGGAAAGGTAGGGCAGGCACTTCGAAATATGGGCTGAGTCTGCAAGGCTCAACAGACAGCATCTCTATGCATGCGAATGGGAACCACTTAGCTCTGTGGCAGTGGGGAATAATCAGAGACACATTAGTCACAGCTGTAATAAAATTTTATTGTGTTCTTAACATTCATGATGAATAAACCCTGTCTACTAGTGACCTTCACTCGTGCCCTCTCAGTGAACTACAACTTCCTAACTCTGTGCGGTCCACTGCTTCTTCTAGATGCTACCCCAGGATGCACATCAGAGGTGGAGGTGTCCAGCAGTGATACAAGCCCAGTTGCCTGTGATGCCTTTGGCAGATGCTCGCTGGCCCTGAAATGCCCTGGTGTGAGGAAGGGACGAATCGGAAAGTCTCGGGATGTCCGGGACCTCCTGGGTGCAAGGCCCCAGCATGGGCTCGAGCCCTTCCTCCTCCCTTAGGGTGCCCAGAGACCTCAGGAATACTCCATGGGATGCCAGGATAGCTGGACTGAGCTCCAGAAGCTCCGGTGTCACCTGGCTCGGCCAGTCCCTGGAGGCCTAGATGTGTCTGCCCCATGATCTGTGATCCCTCAGCCCTGGCCCTCTGAGACTGAGCCAAGCTCCAGAGCCCCTCCTCTACAGCATTCTGTGAGCCAGTCAGGCTCTGGAGCCCCTCAGCATTAGCCTTCTGAGACTGGGCTAAGTTATCGAAGCTCACAGCCACAGCCTGCTGTGTCTCCAGAATGCCAATGAGAGTCTCAACCCACGGCCAGCAGTGTCTCCTACATGGCCCCAACACCTATGGTCATGGAACTCTGTGTCTCCTGATGCTGGCAACACACTCGCCCATGGCCCTTTGTGTATTCAGGATGGCCTGGACCCTGTCACCGTAAGGACAAACCCCTGAGCTGGACTTCCCACTGCAGTCGCCACCCTTGCAGTGTCAGCACTATCTCCTGCAACAGCACTCTGTTGGACTCCCCTAAACAGCCTTGCAGTCGCATCATGGTTGCTGACAGCCTTTCCACAACTCCCCAGGTTTCCTGATGCATCTCCACCAACGTTGCGATGAACAAACCCCACGGCATCTGGCTTGGGGATAGCTAAATCCTTGCCTCTGGCAGAGTCCTTGTGCCTAAGCCCTTGGATGTGCCCGCCTCCACCTGATGTACATCAGTGTCCGTGATGTACTCACCAGTTCATGACTCAGAAGCCTCAACACTAAAGGTACCCACCATGATGATAGTCTCTGTGTTGGTGGGTTGTGTGGTACATGCCGGTGCCGCTTCAGTGGTGCTGCCCTCTGAGGATTCCTCAGTGTCTCCCTCCAAGGTGTCCTCCAGGGGGTCGTGGGCAGTTTGTTCCAGAGCAGCAGAGGCGGCGCCAACACCCAAAGGGCTGGGTTCCTCTGGACCCAGAGCTGCAATAAAGAACACACATCAGGAGAAGAGAGGTAAAGCATTCTATGCAATGTCGCACTTACTTCAAAGAGAACCTGGGCTGAGGGCTATGCTTATGCTCACTTGCAAGCTGGATGTCAACCTGACTGTCCATCACCATTCGGGATGCCCAATCACCCCCTGCCAGTTCCATGGTACCCTTTTCAACGCTGGTCAGACACACTACCACCAATCTGTGCAGTTTCTTGTATGTTATGTGTGCGTTCCTCCTGTGGGAATGTAAGGTGGATAGCAAGCATTAATATATTGAAGTGCTTGCTGTGCAATGCGTGCCTGTGTCTTGGGCGTTGTGCTGGCAGTTTTGGGGAAAACGGTCACCACTGAAGACTGCTTGTTGAGGGGTGAAGGGAAGGGGTTAGATTCTGTTCCTGAGGGAAGGGCAACTTGTTGCATGTCCTTCAGGTGTGTAAGCAGGGTTGGAGATCCGTGCCAAGCATGTGTGGGATTTCAAGTAGGATGCTGGCTCACTCTTGCTGATCAAAGAAGGTCATCTGTTTTTTGCAACACTGCCAACCAGAGCGCGGTGTCAGGATCCTGGCATTCACCACTTCTGCCACCTCGTCCCACAATACCGTGATGCCTGCACCCCTTGGGTGAAGGCCCTGGCTGGGGAAGATCCGCTCACGCCTCTCCTCCACAGCATCTAGCAGGTGCTCCTGCGAATCTGGGTACTGCTTTCCTCAAAGACATCTTTGTAATTGGTTGTGTTTCCATTCCTACAGCTTATATACAGCTCTGCCTCATTAAGGCAAGTGCAGGTGCAGTGAGATTGACCAGAAAAGAGCCCGTTGGTAACAAATCCTTGTGAGAGATTTTGAAGGCTGCTTTCAGTTGAATGTCATGCATCCTTTTGGCTGCTAATTGGCTGCCATTCAGTAGGCTGCTGTGTCTAAATGGGGTGCAGTACACTTGGCTCCTAATTGATATGCTGCTGTGTCGGGGGAAGGGGGGGGTGCAGGGACTCAGGGCTCCCATTCAAGAGAGAGAATGCCCTCAAGCTGAGGTTGTGCATGTCAGCACAATGCAAGTTTGCCACAGGGCAGCAGTGAGGTCAGTATGTTCAAGTGATGGAGAGATGGGGTACCTGCATTATCTGGACCCATGGAGGCATGGGGTAAGCGGGCCGCCATGTCTGTGTGTGGGGGGCAGCAATATCTATATGGAGAGGGAGGGGCAGGGCGATATCTGTATGGGGGAGGGAGCCAGCAATGTCTGTATGGGGGAGGGAGCCAGCAATGTCTGTATGGGGGAGGGAGCCAGCAATGTCTGTATGGGGAGGGGCAGCCAGTGATGTCTGCATGGGGAGGGAGGCAGCAATGTCTGTATGGGAAGGGGGGTGCAGTGATGTCTGTATGGGGAGGAGATAGCGATGACAGTATGGAGGGGGCAATGATGCCTATGGTGAGGGGGGCAGCAATGTCTGTATGGGGGAGGAGGAGAGCGATGCCAGTATGGGAGAGGGGGCAGTGATGTCTGTATGGGGTGGCAATGATGTCTTTATGGAGAGAGGGACAGCGATGTCTGTATGGGGGAGGGGGCCAGCGATATCTGTATGGGAAGGGGGGAGCAACGATGTCTGTATGGGGAGGGGGGTAGCAATGTCTGTATGGGGGAGGAGGAGAGCGATGCCAGTATGGGAGAGGGGGCAGTGATGTCTGTATGGGGTGGCAATGATGTCTTTATGGAGAGAGGGACAGCGATGTCTGTATGGGGGAGGGGGCCAGCGATATCTGTATGGGAAGGGGGGAGCAACGATGTCTGTATGGGGAGGGGGGTAGCAATGTCTGTATGGGGAGGGGAGACCAGTGAAGCCTGTAGGGGGAAGTGGGGCAGTGATGCCTGTATGGAGAGGGAGCAGCGATGTCTGTATGGGAAGGGGGCAGAGCGATGTCTGGGGAGGGGCGGCCAACAGTGTCTTTATGGGGAGGGGACAGTGATGTCTGTATGGGAAGGGGGCAGAGTGATGACTGGGGAGGGGAGGCAGTGATGTCTATGGGGAGGGGGGTCAGCAATGTCCAGATGGGGGTGCAGCAATGTCTTTATGGGGAGGGGGGCTAGCAAAGTCTGTGTAGGGACAGAGGCAGCGATGTCCGTATGGGGAGGCGGGGGGCAGCGATGTTTGTATGGGGAGGTGGCCAGCGATGTCCGTGTGGGGGGCCAGCAATGTCTGTATGGGGGAGGGGGGGGCCAGCGATGTATTTATGGGAGAGGGGGCAGCGATGTCTGAATGGGGGTGGAGGGGGAGCAATGTCTTTATGGAAGAGGGGGGCAGCATTGGTCTGTATGCAGGGGAGGGGCAACAATGTCTGTATGCGGAGGGGAGGCAGCGATGTGTGTATGGGGGAATGGGAAATCGATGTCTGTATGGGGAGGGGGGCAGCAATGCCTGTATGGGGAGGAGGACAGCGATGTCTATATGGGAAGGTCAGTGATGTCTGTGTGAAGAGGGGGGGGGAGTCAGCAATGTTTATATGGGGAGGGGGCAGAGCAATGTCTGGGGAGGGGAGGCAGCGATGCTTGTATGGGGAGGGGGCTAGATCTGTGTAGGGAGGGGGATGGCGATGCCTGTACAGGGTGGGGAGGAGGGTCGGCGATGCCTGTACGGGGTGGGGAGGAGGGTGGGCGATGCCTGTACGGGGTGGGGAGGAGGGTGGGCGATGCCTGTACGGGGTGGGGAGGAGGGTGGGCGATGCCTGTACGGGGTGGGGAGGAGGGTGGGCGATGCCTGTACGGGGTGGGGAGGAGGGTGGGCGATGCCTGTACGGGGTGGGGAGGAGGGTGGGCGATGCCTGTACGGGGTGGGGAGGAGGGTCGGCGATGCCTGTGCGGGATGGGGAGGAGGGTCGGCGATGCCTGTGCGGGATGGGGAGGAGGGTCGGCGATGCCTGTGCGGGGTGGGAAGGAGGGTCGGCGATGCCTGTACGGGGTGGGGAGGAGGGTGGGCGATGCCTGTACGGGGTGGGGAGGAGGGTCGGCAATGCCTGTACGGGGTGGGGAGGAGGGTCGGCGCGATGCCTATGGGGATGTACAAAGAACAAAATCAGCCCGGGAAACAGCCCTTCGGTCCAACAAGCCCGCGCCGCCATCTCAACACCACCAGTCCCCCTCTCCACCCACGACCCCCGTCTAATGTTTTATGGTCATCCAGATTGACGGAAACTGATTTAGGGACAATTTATTCCTGCCAATCAGCCTAACAGCACATCTTTGGGGTGTGGGAGGAAACCGGGGCACCCGGAGAAAACCCACGCAAGCACAGGGAGAAGGCGCAAACTCCCACAGACACCGGCCCAAATCCATGTGTCTGCACAGCAATCAGTGATAGTCACTGAGCTGTCGTCTTGCCCAGTTTAGGCACACACTAACGACATGAAGCACTAGGCCAATCTCGAACAACCAAGAGCAGCCCCAGTACGACCCATCGCGTGTATGCCCCTCGTTGGACACGAGGTGGACCGACTTAAAACCTGTGAATGAAAAGAGAAAAAACATTATCATCATACCATACCCACTTACATTACCAGGGATGCCCCAATGCTAATGACCCTTATTTAAAACAATCTCCTATATCCACTCATCTCCAACCCAGTCATGTGCCTGTCTAAGTTACTCCTAAAGGACTCTAGCGTGTTTGCCTCCACCACCTTACTTGGCAGAGCATTCTATACCCCCACTACCCTCTGTGTGAAAAACCTCCCTCGAATATCTGTGTTGTACCTCTCCCCCCTCACTTTAAGTCCATGGCCCCTTGTCCTACGTGTCTCTATCGTAGGAAATAGCTTACCTCTGTTTATCTATACCCTTCATAATCTTATATACCTTTATTAGATCCCCCCTCAGTCGGCGTCTTTCAAGGGAAAAGAGCCCCAATTTCTTCAATCTTTCCTCATAACCCAGTCCTTCCATACCAGACAACATCCTGATAAACCTCCTCTGCACACTCTCCAGAGTCTCCACGTCCTCCCGGTAGTAAGGCGACCAGAACTGGACGCAGTTCTCCAAATGCAGCCTAACCAACGTTCTGTACAACTGCGACATTAGACTCCAGCTCTTATATTCTATACCCCTTCCTATAAAGGCTAACATACCATAGGCTTTCTTCACCACACTCTCCACTTGCACTGCCACCTTCAAAGACTTGTGCACTTGCACCCCGAGGTCTCGCTGCGATTTTATACTCCTTACGGGCTTACCCTTTACCATATAACTCCCCCCAACATTATTCCGGCCAAAATGCATCACCTCACATTTATCCAGATTAAACTCCATTTGCCACGTATCTGCCCAATCAACCAGCCTATCAGTATCCCACTGTATTGCCAGACACTGCTCCTCACTGCCTGCCAATCCAGCCATCTTGGTGTCATCAGCAAATTTGCTGATCACACCACCTACTCGCTCTTCCAAATCATTTATATACACTACAAAGAGAAGAGGTCCCAGTACCGAGCCCTGCGGCACACCACTAGTGACAGACCTCCAGCTAGAAAAGGACCCCTCCACTACTACTCTCTGACTCCTCTTTGCAAGCCAGTTCTCTACCCATCTAGATACTTGACCACATACCCCATGAGCTTTAATCTTCTGTACCAACCTACCATGAGGGACTTTGTCAAACGCCTTACTGAAATCCATATAGACGACATCAACGGCTCGTCCTTCGTCGACCATTTTTGTCACCTCCTCAAAGAATTCTACCAGATTCGTAAGGCAAGACTTCCCCTTGACAAAGCCATGCTGCGTATCCTTAATCAGATCGCAATGCTCTGAGTGCGCATTCATCCTATCCCTAAGAATCCTCTCCATCAACTTACCTACCACTGACGTTAAGCTCACCGGCCTATAGCGACTTCCCTGTGGGGGAGGGGGGGCCAGCAACTTCCCTGTGGGGGAGGGGGGGCCAGCGACTTCCCTGTGGGGGAGGGGGGCCAGCGACTTCCCTGTGGGGGAGGGGGGCCAGCGACTTCCCTGTGGGGGAGGGGGGCCAGCGACTTCCCTGTGGGGGAGGGGGGCCAGCGACTTCCCTGTGGGGGAGGGGGGCCAGCGATGTCTGTGTGGGGAGGGGGGCAGCGACGTCTGTGTGGGGAGGGCAGGGCAGCAGTGTCTGTATAGGAGAGGGCAGTGATGTCTGTATGGGAAGGGGGGCCCAGTAATGTCTGTATGGGGGAAGAGGGCAGCAATTCTTTCTGGGCAGGGCAACAATGTCTGTACAGGGAGGGAGGCAGCGATGCCTGCATGAGGGAGGGGGCAGCGATGTCTGTATGGGGGAGGGGGGGCAATGATGGCTGTATGAGGAGGGGACAGCAATGTCTCTGTTGGGGAAGGGGGTAGCGAAGCCTGTATGGGAAGAGGGGCAGCAATGTCTGTATGGGAAGGGCAGCGATATCTGTATGGGGAGGGGGGCATCGATGTCTCTATGGGGGAGGGTCAGGAATGTCAGTTTGACGGGGTCAGCAATGTCTGTATGGGGGAGCAGCAATGTCTGTTTGGGGGGGCTGCAATGTCTATATGGGTGAGGAGAGCAGCAGTGTCTATATGGAGAGGGGGGCAGCGATGCTTGTATGGGGGAGGGGGGCAGAAATATCTGTTTGGGAATGCAGCAATGTCTGTATGGGGGGCAGCAATGAGGCAAGCAATGTGTGTGGGGGGGATTGTGGGGGCCAGCAATGAGGCAGCAATGTCTCTGTTGGGGGGTTGTGGGGGCCAGCAATGTCTGTGGAGGCGGGGGGGGGAGGTGGCGGCAGTGGTTGTGGGGTCAGCGATGTCTGTGGATGTTGAAGGTCAGTGATTTGGATGCTGGGAGGTCGTTTCAGTGATGAGCCAGTGATGTGCACACGCGCATGTTCCCACTAATCCCACCAAGTTCAGACACTTTGGCATCAATAGATGCTGCCCTCGGAGCTTTTAATGATATTATCGATTGTGACCTCTGCCTTGTACGGAATGGGGAGATTCAGGTTGGAAGTTACACTGAAAAAGCAGCCGTGATTTAGACTCGTTTTCTTGCCAATTCAGCCTCCTATAGATTTGATGCCAATGCTACTATTTTGGAGCTCTGTGCTCACTCACATGTTAGGCAGCATGAATGACACTACACCAGTGCTATATAAAGGGATCATCAGTGACATATGGGTTTGTTTAACATAGAACATAGAACACTACAGCACAAACAGGCCCTTCAGCCCACAAGTTGCGCCGATCATATCCATACCTACCAGGCCATAGAACTATATGTGACTCCCAATCCCATTAATTTCCATGTACTCATCCAGAAGTCTTTTAAAAGACCCCAGCGAGTTCGCCTCTACCACCACCAACGGCAGCCGATTCCACTCACTCACCACCCTCTGAGTGAATTTCTGGTTGATTTCTTCTGGCTGTTGCTATGATTCCACAAGTGTTTGATGTATTTCAAAGTTGCTTCAGGTTTCAAAGTGTACAGGGTGTGCTGTGACAGCTGCTAATGTTCTTTGTTTTTTGCTGACTCCAAGCCTTCTACTCAAACCAGTTGGTCCCATGCATGTAAATCAGGAATAACTGGATGAATAAGTATACATCACGCTAATTATAATGCCAGCACTACAATGGATTGTATGTGGCAAACACACATTGCAATACAACGCCTGTTTTTGAGGATGATTGAATATAATTGAGCAATTTTTAAGCAAGAAGTGAATTCCTCTGGTGGGATAGTCCAGAACAAAGGGGAATAATCTTAGAATTCGAGTTAGTCGATTAAAAAAATCTTCAGATAAAAGGTGGTGGAATTCTGAAACACTTCATCCCTGAAAACTCCTAGTTGAAAATCTCTGATCTGAGATTGCTAAATTTTTGTTGGCTTCCAAGTATTTAATGATACAGAACCAATGCAATAAATGGAGTTCATGTACAGATTAGTGACAATCTAATGATTGATGGAATGAGCTGAAGGGGCTGAGTGACCTTCTGTTCCAATGTTCCATGGTAATTTTAAAGTTTACTGTTTGACAATGCCTACCGTACAGAATGTCCTGAAAGCATCAACAATTGGCCTGTATCCAGTACAACGGCACAGGTTTCCTGCAAAGGGACAGGTGAAATTCAAGATCAGTGCTGAGACAGCAATACAAATAAACCAAAAGCCACAGTATTTTAGAGCACTTAGGAAAGCAGATGGGGAAAATCAGGAATTGGTCAAGTCCAGGGACCAGTGTTATAGAAAGTCAGATAGAATTAAGGCAATTGCCGCCCATGTCCTAATTTCCACCAAACCCTGTTCATCCATTATCTCTGTACTCAATGACCTGTGGTGACTCAAGCCTCAATTTTAAAATTCACATTCCTCCTCAGCCTTATCTTTCTCTTTCTTTATCTCAGCAACCTTAACCCTACAACCTTCTGACATCTCTGCGTTCCTCCAACTCTGGCCCTTGAACATTCCCAATTTTAATAGCTCCACCAGGAAGGTGGTGTCTTCAGAATCCCAGGCCTTAAGCTCTGAAGTTCTTTCCCTAACTATCTTCCCTCTCCAATGCTTCCTCCTCCTTTAAACATACCTTTGATGAAATATTTGGTCACTTGTCCAGCCCAAGACTTGAACGCAAAAATTTGGGCTGACACTGCAGTGTGGCACAGAGGGAGAGCTGCACTATTGGAGGTACTGCCTTAATCTTTGCACCCTTGCAGGTTTGATTAAGTAATGGCCAGTTTCTTTGACATACTTACCTCTCAGTCAACATCACAAAACAGATTATCTGCTTGCTATCACATTGCTGTTTGTGGAAGCTTGCTATGTGCAAATTGGCTGCTGCATTTCCTACATTTGAAATGTAATCACTTTTCTAAAGTACTTTAATGGCTGTACAGTGCTTTTGAGATACTGGTATTTGTGAAAGACTGTATATGACTGCAAGTCTTCTTACTTTGCTATCCCAATATTTCATCATGTGACTTGGTGTCAAGATTTGTATGATGACATTTCTAGGAAGTGCCTTTAGATAGTTTAATTTGTTAAAGTTGTCATACAAATACAAAATTCTGTTGTTGACATGTCCCATCTTTTTTAATTTAAAATATACCGAGGTACAAATGGGCAGCAATAATGGGCAGATTTGTCAGAGCGCTGGGAGCAAGTGAAAACATTTGCAAAATTCAACTCAGTTTTAACTAAATCAATTACCATCCAGGTCACCAAGATGACTTTTGAACCTTCAAGGTTATTGTCGTATTTGTATACTACATAGGGACAAGCAAACGAGTTTTAATGGAAAGGCGTTAATACGCTGTTAGGGTAGACTTCATAAGTTCATAAAAATATAGGAGTAGAATTAGGCCATTCGGCCCATCGAGTCCACTCTGTTATTCAATCATGGCTGATATGCTCCTCATCCCCATTTTCCTACCTTCTGTCCATAATCTTTCAACTCTTTACCAATTAAAAGTCTGTCTAATTCCTCCTTAGACTCCTTTACTCACTGTATCAGCATCCACTGCACTTTGAGGTAGCAAATTCCACAGACTCACAACCCTTTGGAGAGAAGTAGTTTCTCCTCAACTCTGTTTTAAATTTGCTACCTCTTATCCTAAAACTATGACCTGTTGTCCTAGAATTTTCCACACAAGGAAGCATCTGCTCCATGTCAACTTTATCCATACCTTTCATCATCCTTCATATCTCAGTTTGATCTCATTCTTCTAAATTCCATATAGATCTATCCTGTTCAATCTCTCTTCATATGACAAACCCCTCATTTTTGAATCAGTCTAGTGAACCTCCTCTGAACTGCCTCCATTGCCACTACATCCTTCCTCAAATAAGAGAACCAAAACTCTGCACGGTACTCCAGGTGCAGCCTTACCAATGCCTTATATAGTTGCAACAATATTTCCTTACTTTTATATTCTATTCCTTTAGTTATAAATGCCAACATTCCATTTGCCTTCTTTATTATCTGCTGTAACTGCATGCTAGTTTTCTGTGACTCATGAACAAGGACACCCAGATTCCTCTGTGCCGGAGCACCCCAAAGCCTCTCACCACTTATGTAATAAGTTGCTCTCCCATTTTTCTGACCAAATGCATGACCTCGTACTTATCCACGTTAAACTCCATCTGCCACATTTTGGCTCACTCTCCTAACCTATCTATATCAATTTGTAAGGATCATATTTACTCATTGCAGCTGACTGTCCCGCCTATTTTTGTGTCATCTGCAAATTTGGCTATAGAGCCTTCCATCTCTGTATCCAAGTCATTATTACAGATTGTAAATAGCTAGGCCCCAAGGACCAAACCCAATGGCACTTCACTAGTTACTTCTTGCCATCCAGAAAAATAACATTTATCCCGACTCTCTTGTCTTCTGTCCAGCAGCCAGTCACCTATCCAAAATAATAAATTACCCTTAATCCCATATGATCTAACCTTGTGAATTAACCTTTTATGCAGTACCTTATCAAATGCTTTCCAGAAGTCCAGATATACAACATCTACAGGATCCCCATTATCCACTTTGCTTGCTACATCTTCAAAGAACTCTAGCAAATTAGTCAAACGTGATTTTCCCTTCATAAAACCATGCTGACTCTAATGGATAGTGTTTTAACTTTCCAAATGTTCTGATATTGCTTCCTTGGTAATTGGTTCTAACACTTACCCATCAACAAATGTTAAACTAACTGGTCTGTAATTTCCCACATTTTGCATCAGACCCTTTTTTGAATAAGGGCATTACATTAGCATTTTTCCAATCCACTGGAATGTTTCCCGTGTCCAGGGAATTTTGGAATATTGTAACCAACAGATCTACTATCTCTGCTTCCTTTAATACCCTAAAATGTAGGCCATCAGACCGAGGGGACTCATCTGCCCTAAATCCCAATAGTTTGCTGAAGTACCTTTTCCCTATCAATGTTGATTGTTCTAAGTTCTACCCTTTCTTTTACTTCTGACTTACCCATTTCTATAGGACTGCTGCCAGTGCCTTTCAGTATGAAAACTGAGGCAAAGTATTGATTTTGAATCTCTGTCATTTCAGTGTTCCCTACTATTAATTCTCTGGTTTCATCTTCTAAGAGACCAACATTCACCCGAGCAACTCTCTTCCCTTTCATATACCTATAGAAGCTTTTGCTATCCTTCTTAATGTTTTGTATTCATTTTCTTTTGTAATTTACCTTAACTCTTTTTATTACTTTTTTTTAGTATCCCTTTGTTTATGTTTGAAAGTTTCCAGTCTGCCAGTGGCCTTTGCAATATAGTGTGCTTTAGTTTTTGTCTTTATATTGTCTTTAGCCTTGTTTAGCCGTGGATGTTTTTTACTCCCCTTACCATCTTTCTTCCTCACTGGGATATATTTTAGTTGAGGATTTGAGTACCTCCTGAAACAATTGCCCGTTTGCCTGTGCAAATGGCTGATGATGTCGTTTGGTTGTCAAATGATCAGTCCCTTTATGTTCCAACTAGGGACAACATGAATACACAACACCATCCTCCCCCTTTACATCAAAGGTTCTTGTAATGACATATAGTATAATGTTAACAGTCAAATTCTCAATATGAACAATTAGTAAATGCAACAATTAGGTTAGATGTTTCGGAGAATATCAGTTTTAGGTGGCTGTTGGCAAACTTTAGGCATCTGCTTTTTCATGTTGACTGCAACCTCAGATATTTTTGATTTCGTCTGGACATCATCTGTCATTGTTTTTACCAGAGTTGACGTAATGTTTGGAGGTTGATTAACATGCATTCAACTGAGGTATTGTCTTCTCTAATTGTTCAGCTATTGTCAAATTCTTAGGTATATCTTCATCTTTCACAGCTTGTTGTGGACTCTCGATAGATGAAATCTCTGGTAAACCGCTTCTGGTTGCCTTAAGTTGGTCTGTATATTTTCTGCATACTACGTCATCTCAAGTTTGTGCGTTGCAGGAGACTAGACCTGTCTGTGCTAAGACAGTGGCAGGTATCCACTTCTCAGTGGAGGTGACCTTTCTTGAAAAACATGGCGTTTTGCCCTGTTCTCATCTTGTTTAACCTGACCTTGCAGTTTCTTCTCAACAATTTCTCTTGTCTTGGACTGCTTAAACAAATCAAACACTGTGCATAATTGACATTTTGTCTCTGGGGGGATATATATTTGAAATATTTTCCCAAATTTTTGACTGTTGGGTTTTTAGTTCCTGCAATTATAATTTTGACATTATCTTTCAAAGGGGATTCCTCTAATACTGTGCAATATTTAGATGAAAACAAGATGAAAGAAAGGATCAAAGGCTGCTCCAGAGGCAGATAAGCTGCATCCAACGTTGCCCATGCAAATCACATTCATAAGTAGGGGCAATCTGCCATGGAATGTGAGAGAAGAGTTGCCAATGCAAACTTTTTTTTAACTATGGTTGATTTCCCAGATTTAGTAACCTCCTTGAATCTTATTTCCAACTAAGTCCCACTACGAGGACAAAACTTCCAAGTTCACCACATGACTCTGAACATTTGAGCATCTGGCTTATGGCTACAGGGACATACAGGTCACTAATTGCTCACTAGCACACTGTAGTTTAATTACCTTTCCCAGAGATAATTAGACAGCACAAAGAAGATGCTACATTATTTTCAGTTTGCAAGATTCTCCCAAGTCCATCCTACCCACCATCCTCCACCACCCCCCTCCCAACCAGAGATCCATCTGAGCCCGCCCCCCTCCTCTGGTGAACGCCAGGAAGGTGCTGCAGGCTCTTGAAGGACTGCTGGTCGGAAGGATGGTGGAGGGAGAGCAGCGATCGAGGTAGGTTGGGGATGTGCTCTGCCATGGAGGTCTGCCTCCCTTTTTTTTCGGGGGAGTCTGATCGCGGGTGGGGGGGGGCCTGATCGCGGGGGGGGGGGTGGCAGGCTGCATGCCAGGGGGGTCCGATCGCAGCTCATCCTCCCCCCATTCCACGCACCCCCCCCCACCACCACTGTTTTTCTCTTTTGCACCCGGGTGCGCTGTTTCAGATTTTTTTTGAACTGCGCGTGCACAGTTCAGAGCTCCAATTGTTCCGGCAGCACTAAGCCCTGCCCACAGCACAGATCGGATCAAAGCTGGCGAGAATCATATGGGCGTGCTGCACAAAGGATTCCGGGCTCGGATCCATATTACGCCCAGATCTAGCCCTTAGACTCCAATTGGTAAAATCGGGCCCAATAAGTTTAAGAAAAGGCTTAAGGATAGTCGCTAGACTAGGGATAAACCATTAAATAGTTTAATTTACATCAAAAAAGAACAATTGATTAGCGTTTTGAATTGCAGCAACATGTGACCATCGAAGGCAATTAGTGCATTCCCTTTGAATTAATGACATATTTTTCCATTATTTATACCAGATATTCAGTAGAGGATTGGAAAAAAAAATCACAATTATCCTTCCATGCTCTTAATCCCTAATCTTCTATCTAGATTGGGATTTTACGGCTTCGTTCATCTGAAACCATTTATTTCCGCCCAAGGTCCATAGACCTTCCCATGTTCCACCTCTCACTTGCTCCGCTTCCCATGGCAGCTTGGGTGGTAAAATTCTGGCTCTATTCTCTTGGGTGTGGCATCTGGGTTATAAGAGATGTTCTCCCTAATTCTTTCCAGTATTAAAATATTATCTAAGTAACATTGATTCCTTTAGTCCACTTAGAATTTGATCCATGGCATATTACAACAATGTAGGTGTAGATGTGATGCCCAATAGAAATCTTTTATATCTAAATAGCCCTTTGTGTGTCATGATTATGAGATATAGTTATGAATCTGGATCCATATTCCTCTGGTGATAACTAAGGTCAATTTTACTGAAATGTTGGCCTCTAGCCAACTGAGCAAATAAATTATCAGAGGCAGAGGATATTCCTCTGCACACAGTGCAGGATTGATAGTGACTTTAAAATCATCATAAATATGTACCAATCCATCCTTTTTCATCACTGGTACAATCGGCATGGCCCAATTACTCATATTAGGGTATTCGGACCCTAATTCTGCCTCTACCTTAGGCCTGATTATGTACAACATTGACCTAGCCTTTAAGCGTCTTGCTTGAATTTCGACCTTAAATCTTTAACTTGACCGAAATCTCCTTCATGCTTCCCAGCTCCCCATTAAAGGCAATGGCATATATCTTTAAAATTATTGGTGAAACTGCTTTGGAATCCGATATGAAATTCACCTCAGCCCAGTTTAATTTGATCTTTTCCAGTCAGGTTCTCCCCATTACTGCTGGATAGTTTCCTTTAACAATGTTTTTTAAAATTAATTTTATGGAATATGAGCATCAGTGACTGGTGTTTATCAATGTTTATTGCCCGTTCCTAACTGCTCTTCATTTCAGAGGGCATGTACAGGGATAAGTCTATGGCCTGCCCATTTAACTGCACATTTATATTAATATGGCCCCTGAACAGAACCACTTCTCAAGTATAGATTTTTAATATCTTTGAAGGCTTCAAGGCAATATGTCATAGTTTGTCTTGGTAAACAGCTTCTGGTACCAGCAAGACTGCTGTCCCAGTGTCCACTTCAATCTTCACTGGCTGTCTGTCTGTGATGGAGTGACCCATTAACAGTTTGTTGCAACAGCAATAGCCAGTGTGTTCAACAACAGTTAATCTTCTGACTGACTTTGTTCTTTTCGTGCACCCTTTTTTAATCATCTGGATACTTTTCCCTCTATTCGATTTTCCGTATAATGCATTTGGTTCTTGCTTTATATAGTTTTGCTTGGAACTTGTTGTTTCTTTCTCCAATAAGCACATCAGATGTGCCTTGTTCTTCCACAGTTTCTGCATTTTATGTCTTTGCTCCAACAATCTGCTGTTGCATGCCTACTTTTTCCACATTAGTGAAAATGTTGAATCTCTGGGTCTCAGCCAATATTTTATGCTTGAACTTAATTGTTGACATTCCTTGGCTGTCAATTCCAACAACTGCAACTTCTAAAGCTTACTTTAGATTGAGGTTACTTTCTGGTAACAGCCACTTTTAGGTAGCTTTGTTTCTTAATCCACACACTGTGTCTCGAATGGTGTCATTCAAGACATCCCCAAATTCACAGTATTCAGCTAATTTCTTCAAAGCAGGTATGAACTGTGTGATTAATTCACCTTTTTTTGGTTATGCATATGGAACCTGAAACTCTCAGTGATGACCAAAGGTTTTGGTGAGAACTGGCCCTATAGTATGCCCACTATCTCATCATAGGTTTTCAAGCTGGCTTTTCCAGCTGTCATGATGTGGAGATGCCAGCATTGGACTGGGGTGAACAAAGTAACAAGCCTCACAAAGCCAGGTTAAAGTCCAGTGGATTTATCTGGTAGCAAAAGCCCAAATTTGCTACCAAATAAACCAGTTGGACTTTAACTGGTGTTGTGAGACTTCTTACTGTGTTTTTCAGCTGTACCAGACTTCTTCATACAGGTTGAATGTTTTCCCCCCATTGTACTCAGGAAGATTGGACCACATTGTTGCAGGGTACTTGCTACTCACAATGCTCCCTGTACTGCTCCAGATCTTTCTGAGCGGATCCATGGTAACCTTATTTTCTTGTTTCTCCAAAACATTTGTTTAAATTTCAGTTCCTTCAATGGCTGCTACCATTATTCAGCACTCCTCCATCACCAGCTTTGGTACAATGATGTTTTGTAACTTCTTAATTTAACTTATTTTTGATTATCTGTAGTTGGACCAACATTTTTTCTCTTTTCCCACCAGATCTCTGCAGTTCTTTTTTGGGTATTTACAATGATGATCAGCCACCTCATTGCCAATTTTCCTGTTCTATTTTTAAATGATAGGCTTGCAGACCACAAAGGTACAAACAAGCAAGAGCTTTGTTGGAAAGATATTTACTCTATAGGCTGTTGCGATAGACTGACCGTTTACCCACACAAATGGCTGATGACATCATCAGGACATCCTGTGATCGGTCCCTTAAAGTACTCTTGCTTCAACTAGGAACAACATGAAAACATAACAATTATCCAACTAGTCTCAAAAGAAACTAATTCTTGAAAAGATCTCAAGTTAATGCAGCTGTGCCAGATATTATTTCTGAAACTGGGTTCTTACCCGCAAGGGATTGCTGCAACTGTGCTGTACTGGGGTTTGGATTGTTCCGAAGCAAGGTATACATGGACATCACCATTCCTGGGGTGCAGAACCCACACTGGGAACCATGCGCCTTGGCAATGCGCTCCTGGTCAAAGAGGAGGAGGTAAATTTGGAGAGAGAGAGAAAGATAATGAACAGATTGCTTAATTTATTTTTGTTTGTAACATTTCACAATAATGAAATAGGTGTTTGACCTGCTGAACCAGCAGTAAATTTATGTTGTTAATTGGTTGCATTCTGACACCAGCAAATGCATGTTGTTCATAGTGGAAGTAAAAATCAGGTAACTTATGTAAAACATGGTTGATGTGTAACCCATTTGAATGCCTGTCGAGCCAGTGATTCATTTTGTCGTAACTTGTGCATGTCAAAGCAGCAACCAGCCCTTGGAAACCTTCCACAATGCTGTCCTCCCGATTTTAACACATCAGATCAATCACTCACTATCTGTGAAGATCCAGCACGATCCCCAACAGATCACATGGCTCAGAACTCCTCATCACTCATTATTTTTCTATCACTTGTGAAATAATTGAAATTAGAAAAGAATATTTCCCCTAATCACTTGTTCTGGATTTCTTTTTGTTACACTCAAGCCATTTTTTAGTATTCATTTCAGGGTGTCACTGACAAGCTTGGTACTTATTATCTGTCACCATTTGCCCAGAGATCATTTTGTCCATAAGCCAATTTTTTATCCAAATTGGCACCGACCCACCTATTCCATTAACCCCAATTTGTTAAGCAACCTTTCAAAATGGTACTTTGTCAAATGCTTTCTTAAAATATGTATTGACAACATTCACTGCTTTCCCTTCATCAACCCCTGTTATTTCTTCAAAAAATTCATATTAGTCACGCACAATCTGCTTATACAAATAAAAGCAAAATACTACAGAAGTAAAAGTAAAATTGCTGAAAAAACTCAGCAGGAAACAGATTGAATTCAATTCAAAACATTAACTCTAAGCAGAATTCCTGCTCCTGCAGCACCTTTCCCACTAGCCAGAATAGAAACCTGAACCAGATTCTGTGCTTGAAATCTCATTAATTATGAACAGAGGAGTTCCCATCTGAGTCAGGTAGTGAGTGGCAGATGATTCTTCTGCTTGCTGTCAGCTAGCAGGCTCGAAGGTCCTGGCACCCTATTTTTATAGTCCAGCACACCTGTCTTCATCAGACTGATCAGGATTAGCAACCCAGAGGCTTCCTTCCATTGTTTGTCATCCTCATTCATCTCCTTGCCCCTCTGCCTGCCACTGTGAGCCCTCGCTCTTCCCTCGTCTCCCCTTGCTCCACATTGTCCCCATTGTTTTCATCAGATGTTATGCTCTTGTTGGAATGTATTTAGCCTGTACCTGAAACGTCTCCTTGCCTGAGGCCAGAGCGTGCAGCCCTACTTCAGGCTAAGTTTGTTGGCCTGGGACTGTAACTAGTATCAGTTGTCTGGCTGACAGAACTCAAGGTCACGGAGTCAAATCTGGAACCTTCCTGATTTGAACAGCACAGTATCACACTTTTACACTTATATTATTCATAAAGAGCTCAGAACTAATTAATGAATATAGAACTAAATAATGAATATATAGCTCAGGCTGCAATGCTGTAATGGAGTCCTGCTGAGTAACAAAGTGTCAGTCTATCAGTGCACTAGCTACATGGAGCACTTGATGAAGTTCCAGCGTTGTGAGTCTAAAGTGCGATTGTGGGAACCAGAAAACACAACACACAGTCAAGCAGATACACCCCCTGCACTTACAGAATTTAAAACATTTCAGCAAAGGAACAATGTGTCTACAGTGAATCTGATTTGATTAGAATCTCCTCATCTGCAGGAATAGCAGCAACAATATTGTGTTTATATTACTGGACCAATAATTCAGAGGAGGTATAATATTTCAAGGGATTAAATTTAACAAATGCGACTAAAACTGTGTTGCTAAAAATGTAACTGGTTCACGAATGCACCTGGAACAGGAAATTTACCAGCCAGAATTCTCCCCAAAAAAATTTGAAGTGTCAAATTCGCGGGAAAACGTGAGTAATTCACTGCTTTTTTCAGTGGGAGTTCACACAAGAATCTCCCATACTCTGTGCAATGCAGAGGCCCCCAGCGTGAATATCATTATTTCAGGAGGTGGTGCCTATTCCCACTCGGGAGGCTGAAATCAGTGGGTCTCTGCACATGCGCAGTAGTCCCGAACTGTCAGCCTCCCTCTTTGCTGGCTAGCTCGATTGCTGGCCAGTCTGGGACCACTACAGTGCTGTCTCCCCCAACCCCTCATGACTCAACCACAACCTGCCTGGCTATTCCTGGGCCAGCTTCAACCGTGTCCCCCCCCCCACCCCTCCACAAGGCCCCAAGCGGCCCTAATCTCCAGCACCACCCCCACCCCCCACCAAGTAATTCCCCCTCCCCCAGCAGTCCCAACTTCTCATCAGGCAGACTCCTCCCCAGTCTTCCCTGATCTTGAGCCCCACCCTTCCGCAGTGATGATCCCCCCTGCAGTGCAGAATGCCCCAAGCAAACCCAGCCCACCCTGATCGCTGGCCTCCCTCTTGCCCTGATAGATCCTTATGCAGAGTGGCAGCAGGGCCCACCCACACCGATTGCCCCTTAGGTTCTGCCCCATCAGGACCTGCCCCCAATAGGCACCCTCAGAGCATGGGCACTTTGCCCCTTGGGCAGTGCCAGGGGACACAGGCTGACACTGCCATGGTGCCCATGCTCAGAGGCAGCCCCCCACCACCGACCCCCTGGGGGGCTCCAATTGACCCGCTTCACTCCACCAGGGTCAGGCCTCTAGTTCGGTGTTAGTGGGGAGCTAGTGTAAACCCTGCTGGAGTGAAATACTCCTAACAGGGTGGGAGAGGCAAGTGGGCCCAGAGAATTCAGTCCCAGGTCTGTTAATTACATTTAATTTTTAAAAAACACATTAAAATCACTTACCTGGTCTTCCTGTCGGTTTCCAGTGCAGATTTGACAGTGCCAGAAATCCAGCAATGGGAGATATGCTCATAGTGGGAACACATGCGCGAATCCTACATATGCCTAGCCGCAAGATTCTCCCACCCCACTGCGCTACAAAATTAGCATGGTGCGAAGAGAATCGCACCCACCGTCTTTATATAAGTCCGCACAATGAAATTGACTGTTATCTGTCCTGTGAAGAATCCGATAAATCATTCAGTTCTACTAAATATCTGCCGCCTCTTCAAGAAGGAGGTGGCAGATATTTAATAGAACTGAATGATGGCACTCCACCACCGCCACCACCTTCTTGGAGTGACTAGTGGTGGGTAACAAATGTTGGCAATGTTCACATTCTGAGTATTTTGCCTGTTACCAATAACTAGCGAGGTACTTGAGTGTTCCAAGCCTTGTGTAAATAAAGTACTCTCATTCAGAAATATTGAAAGAGCCTGGGTACCTCACCAACTCCATCACTCACAGCCTCAGATATTCCTTGATTAAGCCCTCTAGCCTCTCTCACCTGGCCAATTTAGCAGAAACAACTATCTCAAAATCCTAGAAATTTGGTGATATTATTGTGCCAAGACTCTCTGCTGCATGGTGGCCCTCCCCCAGTCCATACTCACCTGTACTGGGTGAATCCTGGTTCTGGTGCTGCCTATCCCCTCCACCGTAGTGACTGCAGCACCATACAGCATGCAGAGAGGAGTCAGACAGGCGTTAACAGAGAAATGACTGTTAGTTGCAGTAAAGGATAACAACAGCAGCAACAATATTTCCAAGCTCGCAAAGGAAATTTAGTGCCTGGCTTTGAAGCCAACTGCATGGTATGAAGCCCTTATCAAGTAACTCTTTCTTGAGCACTGGCTGTCTGTACAGACTGAAACATCAGAAACAACTGACTTGGGCAAGAATCGAGAATTTACCGGAGGAATTCTCAACATCTCTCCCTCTCACCTTCCCATTCTCTTTCTGACTCCCTTTCTGTGTCCATCACAGTTGCTGTCACTCCTTTCAGTGTCTCTTTCTATCTCTGCATCTCAGTTTATGCTGCTCTCTCTATCTCAGGTGTTTGCTTCATATAGGCATTGAACGTTTTCACTATGCATTCAGCCAGCCGATTTGATGAGCAGTGATTGGGTGCCATATGGATATGTTGTATTTCATAAAAGGTCATGAGCTTCGAGAAATTAGCACTTGCAAACGTTGTCTTATTGTCTGACACAAGTCCTACTGGTACACCATGTGACATTGTCGCAGCTTCTCAAGTGTGGAATGTGAAGTTGTGGACCTCATTTTGAATATTACCATTCATTTCAAATAGGTGACCACGAACAAAAGAAACATCATGCTCCATTGACAGGCCAACATAATCCATGTGAACTCTTACTCTGGCCATTCCCATGGATGCAGGGGGGCTGAAGCTGATAGCTTTTGCTGGAACTTGCACTGGTCACATTGCTTGACAACTGTTTTTATATCAAATTGATGTGAGGCCGCCAGCTATAGCTTCTTACTAATAGATAGGCCCAGATAGGCATGATGCAATTCTTAAAGCAAGAGCCAAACTCGTTCACCAAAGGATTACACCACCCTCACAACTGAGCTCATGCCTTCTGAGCTGGTAATGCTTCATTTCCTTTGAAGCATTCTCAATCCATCACCCATACAGTATATGTTTAATCTGTGATAACAGTGGAACTAATAAGTCTACTATAACAGTGGAACTAAGTCTACAACTAATAAGTCTTTTTCATCTATTTCCTATTGCTCCTACATGGTGTAACCTCGGTGGTTTCTGAAGAGCTGGATGCGAGCTGCTTATTCTTAACTTACATAGATGGGATACTTTGGGTGAACGTCTTCTGGATTTTGGAGTCCCTGAGGGCTATAGAACATAGAACATAGAACATTACAGCGCAGAACAGGCCCTTCGGCCCACGATGTTGCGCCGACCAGTTACAAAAACAATGACCCACTAGCCTATACCAATCCCTTTTCGTCCATAAACCTATCCAGAGATCTCTTAAACGCCCCCAAACTAGACGCATTTACAACTGCAGCAGGCAGGGCATTCCAATCCCTCACCACCCGCTGGGTAAAGAACCTACCCCTGACATCCGTCCTGTAGCTACCCCCCCTTAATTTAAAGCCATGCCCCCTCGTGCTAGCTTTCTCCATCCGAGGAAAAAGGCTATCACTATCCACCCTATCTAAACCTCTAATCATCTTATATGTTTCAATAAGATCCCCTCTTAGCCGCCTTCTTTCCAACGAAAACAACCCTAAATCCCTCAGTCTCTCCTCATAGGACCTCCCCACCATACCAGGCAACATCCTAGTAAACCTCCTCTGCACCCTCTCCAACGCCTCCACATCCTTCTTGTAATGCGGGGACCAGAACTGCACACAGTACTCCAAGTGCGGCCGCACTAGAGTAGTGTACAGTTGCAACATTACACTGCGACTCCTAAATTCAATCCCCCTACCAATAAACGCCAAGACACCGTACGCCTTCTTAACAACCTTATCTATTTGATTCCCAACTTTCAGGGATCTATGTACACACACACCTAGATCCCTCTGTTCATCCACACTATTCAAAGTCCTCCCGTTAGCCCTATACTCGACACATCTGTTGCTCCTACCAAAGTGAATTACCTCACACTTCTCCGCATTAAATTCCATCCGCCACCTCTCGGCCCAGCTCTGCAACCTATCTAAGTCTCCCTGCAGACTATGACACCCTTCCTCACAATCTACCACACCTCCAATTTTGGTGTCATCAGCAAATTTACTAATCCACCCAACTATACCCTCATCCAGATCATTAATAAAAATTACAAACAACAGTGGCCCCAAAACAGATCCCTGAGGCACACCACTCGTAACTGTACTCCATGATGAATATTTACCATCCACCACCACCCTCTGTCTCCTATCTGATAGCCAATTCCTGATCCAACTTCCTAGATTACCCCCAATCCCATACATCTGCATTTTCTGCAGAAGCCTACCATGGTGAACCTTATCGAACGCCTTACTAAAATCCATGTATACCACGTCAACTGCCTTGCCCCCATCCACCTCTTTGGTCACCTTCTCAAAAAACTCAATAAGGTTAGTAAGGCACGACCTACCCGCTACAAAACCATGCTGACTATTTCTAATCAATTCATTACACTCCAAATAACTATAAATCCTATCCCTAATAATTTTTTCCAAAACCTTGCCCACAACAGAAGTAAGACTCACCGGTCTATAATTCCCGGCAAAGTCTCTGTTCCCCTTCTTAAACAATGGGACAACATTCGCTATCCTCCAATCCTCCGGGACTACACCAGAGACCAATGACGACCTGAAGATCTGAGCCAGAGGCTCTGCAATCACCTCTCTAGCCTCCCAGAGAATCCTAGGGTAGATCCCATCCGGACCAGGGGACTTATCTATTTTCAGCCCCTCAAGAATTTCCAGCACATCCCCTTTATCAACCGTAATACTGTCTATTTTACACCCCTGCAACCCAATGTCCTCCTCAGCTATATTCATGTCCCCCTGCGTGAACACCGAAGAGAAATATTGGTTCAATACTTCTCCAATCTCCTCCGGTTCCACACACAACTTCCCCCTGCTGTCTGTAACTGGCCCTAATCTTGCCCTGACCAACCTTCTGTTCTTGACATACCTATAGAACGCCTTAGGATTCTCCTTAATCCTATCAGCCAAAGTCTTCTCATGTCCTCTTTTAGCCCTTCTCAACTCACTCTTCAACTCCCTCCTAGCCAATCTAAAGCTTTCTAGTGCACTATCTGAGCCCTCCAATCTCATCCGAACATAAGCCTCCTTTTTCTTTTTAACCATCGACTCAACTCTTTTAGTGCACCACGGTTCCCTAGATCTACCAAATCCACCATGCCTGACAGGGACATACCTATCAAGGACTCGCAGTAGCTGCTCCTTGAAAAAACTCCACATTTCAGACGTTCCCAGTCCCTGTAATCCCCTAATCCAATCCATGCTTCCTAATTCACTCCTGATAGCCTCATAATCGCCCTTACCCCAGCTAAAATTGCTGACCCGAGGTTCATGCCTATCTCTTCCCATCACTAAGGTGAACGTAACCGAATTGTGGTCACTATCACCAAAATGCACACCAACTTCCAAGTCTAGCACCTGGTCTGGCTCATTTCCCAGCACCAAATCCAATATAGCCTCACCTCTAGTTGGCCTGTCTACATACTGAGACAAAAAACCATCCTGCACGCTTTGTACAAACACTGACCCCTCTAGCGAGCTAGAACTATAGCAACTCCAATCAATATTCGTAAAGTTAAAGTCCCCCATAACAATTACCCTATTACTTTCACTCCTAACCAGGATTGTCTCTGCAATCCTTTCCTCAACCTCTCTAGAACTTTTAGGAGGTCTATAAAAGACTCCCAACAGGGTGACCTCTCCTCTCCTATTTCTAATCTCCGCCCATACTACCTCAACTGACAAGTCCTCATCAAACTTTCTCTCCGACACTGTGATACAGTCCTTGACTAGCAATGCTACCCCACCCCCCCTCTACCTTCTTCTCTACTCCGACTAAAGCATTTGTACCCCGGAACCTGCAACATCCATTCCTGACCCTGCTCTATCCATGTCTCAGAAATGGCCACAACATCAAAGTCCCAGGTACTGATCCACGCTGCAAGTTCATCCACTTTATTGCGAATACTCCTCGCATTAAAGTACACGCATTTCAAACCCTGCTCCACCCCACCCCCACTATGCCGTGCCTTGCATTCCCCAACTATGCCCCCCTCACTTTCACCCCCTTTCCTCACTATCCCTCCCCCCCTCCAAATCAGTTTAAACCTTCCTGCATCGCTTTTGCAAATTTACCCCCCAGGATATTGATTCCCCTCTGGTTCAGGTGTAGACCATCCCTCTTATAGAGGTCCCACCTTCCCCAGAATGAGCCCCAATTGCTCAAGTACCTGAACCCCTCCCTCCTGCACCATCCCCTCAGCCACGAGTTCAAACTTTCCCTCTCCCTATTCCTCTCTAAACTATCCCGTGGCACAGGCAAGAGTCCAGATATAACTACTCTTTCTGACTTCGCCTTTAGTTTCCACCCCAACTCCATAAATCTTTGCTTAATATCCCCTTCCCTTAATCTCCCTATGTCATGTGTCCCCACATGAACTATAACTTGGGGTTGATCTCCCTCTCCCCTAAGAGTCCTGAATACTCTGTCCGATACATCCTGGACCCCAGCCCCTGGTAGGCAACACACCAGCCCAGAGTCCCTACCCTTACCTCCAACTCTCCTATCCGTCCCCATAACTGTGGAGTCCCCAATCACGAGGCCCAATCTCTTACCCCTAACTACCTGAGGCTTGCCAATAGGCTCACCCCCAGAGACCTGCTCCCTTTGGCTATCCCCAGTTGATTTCTCCTCAACTGTAGCCTCCAGGACCGAAAACCTATTTTGGAGGGGAACAGCCCCAGGGGATTGTCCCCCCAACTGCTTTTTGCCCCTCTTCCTGGCAGTGACCCAAGACTTATTCCTAGGAGTGACTATCTCCTTATAACTCCTTTCTATGTCCTGCTCCACTTCCCGAATTATACGGAGCTCCTCTAATTCCCCTTCCAGCTCCTTTACACGCTCCTCCAGAAACTGCAATCTAACACACTTCCCACAAGTAAAATCACCTGAAACACTGTGGGAGTCCCTCACTACATACATCCCACAGGAGATGCAGCTTACAGCCTGAACTGCCATCCCTGAATCAATTACCAGCAGAAAAGTAAAAATATAAAAAAAAACTTCCCTCACACTTATAATTAGGTTAGAGGAGGTGGAAGGGTGGGATTCTCTACCAGTGTAGAGAATCGGGAATCCTCTCTGCACTAATTTATAGTGTTAGGGGCACGAGAAAAAAAAAACTACAAAGCGTCCTAGTGACGACTTCCGGTTTCTAACTAATTTAAAAAAAAACCGCCGAAACTCGCGACTTAGCACTAAAAATAAAAAGTTAAACGGAATAAACAGAAAAATATACCTTGTTTTTGCCTCCTCGCACGCCCAAAAATCGCTGCCTCTCGACTCTGCTCCACAGGAACAATGAGGCCGAGACACGGAGGTAGGTGCTTTTAAACCCGAAAAAAAAACTACAACTACCGGTAAGCGTCCTAGTGACGACTTCCGGTTTCTAACTAATTTAAAAAAAAAACCGCCGAAACTCGCGACTTAGCACTAAAAATAAAAAGTTAAACGGAATAAACAGAAAAATATACCTTGTTTTTGCCTCCTCGCACGCCCAAAAATCGCTATGCCAAAGATTGTCCACCTGTACCACTGAAAAACCAGGCTCAGTCAACAGGGCAGGCTGAAGCATGTGTATCTCTGTCTTGGAGGGTGTTGGAGTGACCAAGAATAAGAATAAGCATCTGGGGAAGAGTCCCCTGACATGTGACCTTTCTCCATCTTCCCTCTCATGGCCCACCTGCTTTTCCCTATTAGATAATGGTTGGAGATTATTTGGTTATATGACAGTGAGGTGCTAAATTGCCAAGGTGAGACTTTACTCCATTCTGTATAAAGCGGCAGCCTTGCTAGGTCATAGAATCCCTACAGTGCAGAAGGAGGCCATTCAGCCCATCAAGTCTGCCCCGACCACACCCAAGCCCTATACCCTTAATCCTACATATTTATTCTGCTATTCGCCCTGGCACTATGGGGCAATTTAGCATGGCCAATCAACCTAACCCGCACATCTTTGGAGAGTGGGAGGAAACCAGAGCACCCAGAGAAAAACAACACAGACATGAGGAGAACATGCAAACTCCACACAGACTTGGGCTAGTGTGCACTCAGTGACCAGCCATATCCAATTCACCTTGCAGGTGGTCACTGTTTCCATGGAGGTGGAGAGCAGCCTGAGACGTTTTGGAAATCATACTAGAGATGAACTCCTATAATCTCTCTCCAACGGTACTCTGGAAATGCTGATAGAAATGCACACACTTCCTGTTGCTACTTCACACATTCCTTTTTCATTAATGACCCCTGAGGTTCTACATCCAGCTGAATAGAGTTGAAGTATCCTGCACCCTCTGATGGGAACTACCCACTGCTCTCCCTGTCACCAACACCTGCTCCTGTTCACATGTGATAAGTCCTTCCCCATGACCACGCTACTTTCTCTATTGTAGTATTTACCTAGCTGTATGTACATGTACTGGTGGAAAATGCATATGAATCATGTGATAGTGCATCTTCACAATTCTGACCCTGTGAGGGCTCCTCACCCTCCTCTGCAGGGGCTCTGAAGGACCTGTGGGGCATCAAAGATATGAGTTAGTACTGACATTGAGAAAGGTTACAAATTTTTACTTTGTGACGTTTTAGTAATACTAACGTCAATTTTTAGTAATACTAATGTCAATTCAACATGAGTGCCAAATGGCAATGCATCATCTAAGGTTGTCATCAAGTCTGTGGGCTGCCTCCATTTTCCCTTTGCCAATACCCATTGTCTGCACCATCCGATCAATCTTTAAGACGTTTTCTCCCAAAGCAGTCAGGGTGGCTATGATTACAGTCCAGTTCTTATTCTCTGCCTCTCCCAGGAGCTTGAATTCTCTTGCGATGAGAGAAGGCAAATATAAAATTTTGAAAAACAGAATTATGCTCAGGTGGGAATGATTACATTTATGGAAGTTAACCATGATAGATGGATGTGAGAGCCAATGGGATGAAGGTGAGTATAAGTGTTGTCAATTCAGTCAGAGATTTGAGAATCCTGCTTGTGTGAAACTGTGAGATATGTCAATCAGGTGAGTACTCTGTAGGAGAATACAAGTCAGAGAGTAATGGATTCCACCAAAAAGTCAGATGATGCTTACCTTTCTGGACATGATGAGATTATCAGCATTTTGCTGCTCTGAATTCCTGTGATGGTCACAATGTTCCTATTGCTCACAATCTGTGCTACTTTTAGTCAGCCTTGCTTAGATAAGGTGGCTGGCTTCTTCCTCCCACCCATGGGAAAGACAACCTCTCTTCTGGCACTGAGCACCTCCATCATGACAGACAGGGAATAATTCAAGAACCTTCTCGTGTCCTCTATTCATCTGTCTTCCCTTTGCTTCAAGAACAAGTTTTCCCAAATCCAACCTAACCTCTGCCAGGTCTCTTTAGATACAGAGCCTTCACTGATAAAGTGCAAGCCATCATCATGCTCACACTCTGTAATTGATAGGATGCTAATGCCCATAACTGGGGTTAAAGAACCAAAATAAAACCCATTTCAGTTGTAACAGGTTTCCAATCCATTACTGGTCCATTGCTTGGATTCTCATTGAAGCAGTTCCTAGCGTGCTGCAATATGTTCATCCTGTTTCTCTCTCTTTTAAAATTTGCATTGATTCACAACACTGGCTGTGCAGTTTCTTCAGGCCACAATTGAGGACCTCTACCAATGAAATTACTTAAACAGCATAAGGATACATGATCTTCTTTTCCAGGGCATTGTACTTGGAAATCATCACAGTGCATGCTCCACAACCTCCTCCACCACAGCCGTACTTAGTCCCTGTTAGCCTGACTGAAAGCACACGTCAAGGGAAAATCTCAATCAAAGCTGGCACCTTAATGATACCATCCACAAACAGCCTTGGGGAATCTAACCAATGTGCACTGAAATAATGGCGATACATCAGTGATTTGGTCAATGAGATGCTACACTTGGTCCAATGGCCAGAGAAGTGATAATCATCTCCTGTTGTGATCAATTACTTGAGTTATCTGCAGATACTAGCAAAGCTGAAACTATTCTGCTGTGAGCAGAGAAGGTTATGAGGAGATTGGATAGACAATGAAAGGTATGGATAGATCAGATAAGGAGGAATTGTTTTCACTCGCAAGAGGGTTAGTAATCAGAGGACACTAACTCAAGGTAATTGGCAAAATACAAACGAGAGGTCAAACGAGTTTTTTAATGCCGAGGTGTTCTGTTCTGAAATCAATGCCTGAAAGGATGTTGGAAGCAGATTTAATAGTGACTTTCAAAAGGGAATGGAATGAATTCTTGAAGAGAAAATATTGCAGGCCTATGGGGAAAGAGCAAGGGAATGGGATTCATTGGATATAAGAGTTAGCACAGGTTCAATGAGCTGAATGAGAAATATCAGGCTCAGGCTTCAACTGAATTACACCTCAGTCGGGAGGGAGGTGGCTGCCTCAGAAAGCTGTGGTGCCGGGGATCCACTGTAGGTCAAGGCTGAGAGCAATAGAAAGATGTCAAAGTGAGAAGATTGAGTTGAGATTCAGATCAGCCATGATCGAATTGAATGGTGGAGCAGGCTCAAGGGACCAACAAGAAAGATTCAAACTAATTCCCCTGGACATTTAGCAACATTGAGTCCACCATCCTGGGAATTGTCATTGACCAAAACTTCAACTGGACCAGCTACATAAATTATGGGCAGGATTTTTCAGCTGCGCTTGCCCCAAAACCAGAAAATCCCACCCGAGATCATCTGCCCCTTGTCCACAGTGATTCCCGTGGGGGTGGGGGGAGGCAGGAGAATCCACCTCTGTATCTGAAGGCTCAGCAAAGCCTTCCTATCACTTACAACAACAACTTGATATAACGACTTCAACATAGCAAAACTTTCCAAGGCACTTCATAAGTATGTCACCAAATAAAAAATTATATGTTGGCACATAAGGAGATATTAGGGCAGATGATCAGAAACTTGGTCAAAGAGGAAAATATTACAGAGCATCCTAATGGAGGAATGAGAGGCATTGAGGTTTGGGAAGGATGTTCCAGTGCTTGAGACTTAGGCAAAAGACACAGGCATCAATTGCAGAACAAGTAAAACCAGGCATGAGTAAGAGCCCGAATGCAGCAGTGCAGAGATCTCAGAGGGTTGTGAGCTGGAGGAGATTACAGCAAAAGGAAGGAACAAGGCCATGGAGGGATTTGAAAACAAGGATAAGAATTTTCAAACTGGGGCATTGCACAACCAACAGCCAATGTAAATCAGTGATCAGAGAACTGACGAATGAACAGGGCTTGGTACAAGGTTGGATACCAGCAGCAGAGATTTGGATTATCTGGAGACTGGAGGTTCAAGACCAGATGTGAATACATTTAAATAGTCAAGTCAAGAGGTAGCAAAGGCATGAATGAGGGCTTTAGCAGAAGTTCAGCTGAGACAGGAGCGAATCCGAGCAATGTTACAAGGTGGAAATAAGTGGTCTTAGCAAATATGTGCTCAGAGCTCATCTTGGAATCAAATGTGCCAGCAATATTGCAAACACACTAGTTTTGTCCCAGACTATTGTCAAAGAGAGAGATGGAGTTGGTAGTTAGGCCAAGGAGTTTGGAGAGGGGACTAAAACAATGACTTCCAGTCTTTAAATGGTGGAAATTTCTGCTCATCCCATTTTACATGATGGGCAAGCAGTCTGATAATTTAGCAACAGTGGAGAGGTGAGATATGGCTGGGTGTCATCAGTGTACATGTGAAAATTGACATTGTGCTTTCAAATGATGTCACCAAGGGGAAGCAGGCAGATGAGAAATGGGGGGGAATCTAGATTGATCCCTGGGGTTCACCAGAAGTGATGGTGTTGAGCAGGAATATAAGCCCTTGCATGTGATCCTCTGGCTACAATTAAATAAATGAAAATGGAATCAGCTAAGAGCAATTCAGTTCAGCTGGTGGGCAGTGGAGTGATGTTGGAGGAGGATGATGTGGTCAGCTGTGTCAAAGGCTGAAGTGAGATTGAGATGGTCAAGGTAGGAAAGTTTACCTTTGTCATAGTTACATAGGATGTTATTTGTGACTTTAATAAAACCTGTTTCGGTACTGTGTCACGGCAGAAACCTTATTAGGGAGTTTCAAACATGGGATTTCTAGAAAGAAACAGATTTGGAATGCAACAAAATGTTCAAGGACTTTGGAAAGGAAAAGCAGGTTGGAGGTGGAATGGTAGTTAGTAAGGATGGTGGGGTCAGGATTTGTTTTTTTTTGAGAAGAGGAGTGATAGCAGCTGATCCACAGGAGAGTGGATCAAGATTTGAAGAGAGAAAATTGTCAACAATGTTAGCGAACATGAGGTTTAGGAGGAAAAGTTGGAAGTTGTATGGGAATAGAATTGAGGGAGTAGGAGATGGGTATCATGGACAAGATGAGCTTAGGAATGCAAGAGGGAAGATCGGAGAGAAACTAAAGGAAGATATGAGTTCAGTGTGAGAACAGTGGGAAAGTTTAGAGGTTAGGCTGACGAAATTCAGTCAATTGTCTTAGGTCTCCGCCACAAACTCAACAGGCAACACCTATTCATTTTGTGTTACCTTCAAGTGCTGGGTGCTTTACCTTCATTCAATAGAACCTGTTAGATTGTATAATCACACCAACACTAAACTTATTTCCAGTTCTATAACATCGCCCTACAACCCTCTGAGACCTTTCGCTCATCTAATTTTGGCCTCTTGAGCGTCCCCAATTACAGTTATTCAAATGTTTGAAAAACACATTTGTTAAAATTAACTTTGAGAAAGCCTTTGTTCAGAAAAAGTATGCAACTTGGTATCTTTCTGTACTGGTTCAAAACCTTCTCAAACTGCCTACCTTGAGAAAGATCAGAAAAGACATTTTTAAATTTAATGTGTTCCATGAATGTAAATGAGATCCTTCCACTTGCTGGTCTTCCTTCAGAACAAAGTTAATTATCTGATGATAACTTTGATAAATAAAGAACCCGATGGGAGAAAGGCTGTTTGAATAGCCAACACTGAATATGGAAGTTTAATTCGTCAGCTTGGATTTCATACTATAGGAAAAGGCTGGAAGCTGCCCAAAGAGAAAACTATCATGAATGTCATGAGAGAGATACCTTGAAGCAGAAATGACTTCTCAACAGGGACAGACTGGGAAAGGTTTCAGAAACAGCAAAAGGCTGCTGTATTAAATCAAGCTACTACAGGTGATCACCTGCAGTACTGCAACAGTGAAAACAGGAGCTTTCACTCACACCCATGATCTGTCCTGCATGTTGATTCCACTTACAAAACCAAGCTCCAACTCTTCAACTACAGAAGCCATCACAACTGCTAAACTGCACCTCAAGTTTTAACCTCTTCACTTCAAGAAGAAGGAATTTAAGCAACAGGCCTGTAACATATCTCAAAGGCTGATTTGAAATTTATCTTTTAAAACATGCTTTATCTGTATTTTGATCACTGTATTTGTATTCTAATTAATACCTTTATCACTTTTTTCGTAAGTAACTACCAATAGTAGTTTTGTAATAAACTACCCCTATTTTGTTTAAGGCTAAAGCTTGCCTGCTGTTTTCTTTTCCACAAAGTAAAAGGGTGCTGAATACAAATTCTTAATTCACGGACCACTTTAAGGAAATGCCTTTTTTGTAATCGTGACACAATCCTTTTTCCCTTAAGCAACTCCTTAAAGCCTACTTCACTGACCAAGCTTGGTTATCTCCTCTAATTATCTCTTTGTGTGGCTCTGTCAATTTAGTTTGAAAATATTTACTCTTGTGGAACACCTTGGCAAGTTTTACTATCTTAAAGGTGCTGAATACTTATATTTATTACGCCGTGAGATGTTGATGTCACAAATCCGCATGTTTTCCCATCCTGCATTGCCCTTGAGTGGCTTGATAGGCCATTTCAGCAGACAGTTATAATTCAACCACGTCGGCCACAATTCCAGTTATTGTTACTACGGTACTACATACTATGCTTTCATTTGTTAATTAGTATTAACTTGTGCAAATTGTGCCCTTTCAAAACAATGCTATAGCACCCAGTTTATAAAACAGTATTTCAATGATTTGATGGATGAACATCTCTGAGGCTCTGGTGCCCATACGTTATTGTGATTCACAGAGTGAAAGGATACGAGTCCTCCTGAGATAGGGTAACAGCATTGTTTCCGGGTCCGCATTCTGTTCTCTGACCTGCAGGTAGAGAGAGAGAGAGGGTGAGAGTAGTAGAAAAGTTGGGGGAGAGAGAGAAAAAGGAGAGTTGAGGAGGGAAACAGAGACAATGAAAATGGTGAGAGGTAGGGAGAGAAAGAGTGAGAATGACAAAGAGGGGGAACAGGGAGAGAAGAAGAGACAGGACAAGATGTAAAGATAGAGAAAAGAAGAGAGAGGGTGGACAAGCAGAAAAGGAAGAAGAAGGAGACAAAGGAAGGAAGACATAGAGGGACTCAAGGAAAGAAATGTACATAGAAAGGAAGTGAGACAGAGAGGGAGTCCAAGAAGGAGAGGGAGAGAAAGCACATTGAGTGCAAATGGAAGTCCAGACACTGCATGAATGATCTGAAGAGACAGTGATCTTTCCCACCATGAACTTCCTCCCCCAACTCTGGCATCACAACTTTACCTAAAGAATCTCAGAAATTCTGAAGCTGCTTTGAGGAAAATCTCCTGAAAAAGGAATTACATCAAATGTTTTTCCTCTTCTCTTTAGAGGGTGCAGATGCTCGCTGAGGAGCGGTACTTTGTCTTGAGCAGCATTTGAGGCACTCAATGGCAGTGGACCTATTTGACTTTGGAAGGTATCACTAATCTCATTCACTAGTCAGGGTCAGTGGATAATGATCAAAAATGGGAATCGCTGTTGGTCCAGGGTGCTGAGGCCAAATATAGTGTCAGTGCAGTGACAAGCCATCTGAACTGTGACAACAGTTCAAACAATGAAGTAAAACTTCATAATGCAATGAGAACCTAGGATTTGGAATAAGGTTGCCTGATTGAATAGTTACTTTCAAAAGGGAATCAGATAAATATTTGAAAGAGAAATAATGTCAGGATGTGGGGAGCGAGTTGGAGATTACATATTGAACAAGCCAGGGCTCAACCCAGTGATTAACCAAATAGCCCTTTTCAGTGCAGCTCTCTTCTATGATCCTATCTGACCATCCTGTTCATTCTCCACACCCTTTAATATCCCACCTAGTTAAATCTTACCCTTCTGTACACCATTCCCCACCACCAACCGCACCAAACCCGCCCCCCCGCCTTATCCATTAATATTCTTTGTTTGCAACTAAATAAATTTTGGACACTTCAATAAAAGTTAGCAATTGTGGCAGCAAATTTCACGTTAGCAGCACCAGTCAAGTGGAATGAAGGGGATGGATAGGGTAGAGGTGGAGAGGTTCTTCCCGCTCAGAAAGGACAGCAGGACTAGAGGGCACAGCCTCAAGATAAGGGGGGGGGGGGCAGTTTAGAACGGAGTTGAGGAGGAACTTCTTCACTCAAAGGGTGGTGAATATCTGGAATTCTCTGCCTGTTGAAGTGGTGGAGGCTACCTCGCTAAATATATTTAAGTCATGGGTAGATAGGTTTTTGGTAGGCAAGGGGATTAAGGGTTATGGGGAGAAAGCGGGAAAGTAGAACTGAGCCACTTCAGATCAGCAATGATCTTATTGAATGGCGGGGCAGGCTCGAGGGGCTAGATGGCCTACTCCTGCTCCTATTTCTTATGTTCTTATGAATTCACCCACCTGATCAATGCAAATCTTAGCAATAGGGACAACATGACAGCCATCCTGATTTTTCTGAGATCCAGGCAGCCTCTTTAAAGGGTGCCCTAACCTTAGTGTTCCGACACAAGCCCCCTTCTCCCTCACAACAGACAAGGTGATACAGCACACACCCCCCACCCCGTAACCAGGGGAATATCCCAACCCCCACCACCAGGAGAATGGGTCACCCCAAACCCCACCAGACAAAGTCTTCTATATAGGGTCTCCTCAGGCTTTACTTCCTCAGGATCCACCCAATCCTTTCCAGGTCCCACCCCTTGACAGTGCCAACTTTACATTTACTCCTGGCACTCTGGCAGTTACATCCTGGCTGACACACTGATCTGGTGCGCTGGGCTCCAAGTTGCGGGGGGCGGTCAAGGAGGTAAATGCTCTGCCCACGTACCACTCTGCCACTGGCAGGCTGCAGAGGACGGAGTCCCCCAAGGGACGTGAGGGTTGAGAGGCCTCTGGCTAGGGGCAAAGGGTTGACCTCAGGAAACTCTCCCAAGGTGGGGAGGGTCTTGTGGCTGGATTTCTCCTTCTCGCCCTAGGAAACCTGAAGGTCACTTTTGGCATGTTGATTTCAGGCAGCACTCTGATCAGAATCTTCATTTTTGTCTGTATACTGTCAAAACTTTGAAATGGTCAGGTCATTTTCATCTCCATGTCCCCTGGACAATAGCGGAATCCTATTCAATAGGGGAGGATTTTCTTCTCCACAGCTGCTCACTCAACTGCATTCTTTTCACACTGCATGTCCAGTCTCTGAACCTTCTCAGAAAGTTGATATCCTTTGAAAACCTTTGTAAGCCTTTGAAGTCCTTTGAAATCCATTGTAAACCTTTGAATTTTTTTTCACTCAATTTCACAATCCAACACCCTTAACTAGCATTTGATTGACAGCTTAATGGTTGTTGCATAGCATGCTTGAGGTTTGTTTATTCCTGCTCTGGACAGGAACCTGATTGATGCCAGTGGGGCAGGCCGGGTGCCCTGATATTTGATTCAACAGGCCATTGGGTTCCCACAAGTGGTGAATGGGGCCAGTGAAAGAGAATGAGACTTGCATTTATATAACACCTCCTAAAGCACTTTACAGTCAATGAAGGAGCTTTGAAATGTAATCACTGTTGTGCAGTAGAAAATGCAACAGCAGAATTATATATAGCAAGCTTCTTGTGCTGTTGATTGAGCTATAAAGGAAAATCCTAAATTGTTTTTTAAGTACGTTAAGGGTAAAGGGATAACTAGGGAAAGAGAATGACTCATTAAGGGGCACAGTGGTAATTTGTGTGAAGCCAGAGGACCTAGGTAGGGTTCTAAATGAATACTCTCTGTTGGTGCTCACTAGTTAGAGAGACAATGTGGGTATAGAAATCACAGAGATGGACTGTGATACAATTAAAAAAAATTAACACAGACAGAGGGGAGATTCTGAGTGGTCTGGTGGTCTGGCAGACTTTGAAGTAGATAAATCTCCAGGGCCAGATGAAATGTATCCCAGGCTGTTGGGTGAGGCAAGGGAGGAAGAAACAGAATCTCTGGCAACAATTTTCAATCCCTGTCTGGCCATAGGAGAGGTGCCGGAGGACTGTAGGACAGCCAATGATTCTAGTACCATGATTCAAAAAGGGAGGAAGGGATAAACCAGGAAACTGCAGGCCAGTCAGTCTAACCTCAGTGGAGGGGAAAGTATTGGAAGTAATTCTGAGAAACAGAATTAATCTGCATTTGGAGAGGTAGGGGTTAATCAACAAAAGTCAATGGTTTTATTTAGGGGAGTCACATCTGACCACTTGATTGAATTTTTCGAAGAGGCGACCAGGAATGCAAATGATGACAATGCATTTGACATTATCTACTTGGAATTCAGCAAGACTTTCAATAAGGTCCTACATGGGAGACAGATAACAAATGTAAGAGCCCATGGGATCCAAGGAGATTTGGCAAGTTGGATTCAGAATTGGCTGAGTGGCAGGAAGCAGAGCTTGATGGTTGAAGGTTGCTTTTCTGACTGGAAATTTTTAGTAGTAGAGAAATGGTTTGGAAAAATGATGAGATAGAAGGTGGATAAATCTCCAGGGCCTGATAATCTTCATCCTGGAGTATTTAAGGAATTGACCCTGAAAATAGTAGATCCATAGTCGTCATTTTCCAAAATTCTTTGGTCTCTGGTCTCTTTCCTACAGATTGGAACAGCTACTGTAAGCCTGCTATTCAAAAAGGGAGGTAGAGAGAAAACAGGGGAGCTATAGATCAGTAAACCTAACGTTGGTACTGGGGGAGTTGCTAAAGTCTATTTACAAAGATTTCATAGCTCAGCATTTGGAAAGCCATGGTATAATCAGACAAAGTTAGCATGGGTTTACAAAGGGGAAATCGTGCTTGATGAATCTATTGAAATTTTTTGAGGATGTAACTAGTAGACTTAGTAGACTAGTAAACCAAGGAGAACCAGTAGATGTGGTTTGTTTAGACTTTCAGAAGGTTTTTGACAAGCTCCCACATAGCATTATGTAAAGTTAAAGCACATGAGATCATGGATAGTGTCTTGAGATGGATAGAAAATTGATCAGCATTTAAGAAGCCAAAAATTGTCATAAATGGATCTTTTCCCAATTGACAGGTATTGACTAGTGTGATACTGGAGAGATCTGTGCTAGGACCCCAACTGTTCACATTATATAGTAATGATTCTATAAAATTCTAACAGGATTAGGCAAGGTAGATTCAGAAAGGATGTTTCCAATGGTGGGGGAGTCCAGAGCTAGGGATCATAGTTTGAGGCTAAAGGATAAACCTTTTCAGGTCTAAGGTGAGGAGAAATTTCTTCACCCAGAAGGTGGTGAATGTGTGGAATTCACTACTACAGAAAATACTTGAGGCCAAAATGTTGTGTGCTTTCAAGAAGTTTTACAGCAGGGAGTTATGCTGGAACTGTACAAAATGATGGTTAGACCACAGCTAGAGTATTTTATGTAGCTCTGGAATCCACATTATAGGAGGGATGTGATAGCGTTGAAAAGTATGCAGGGGAGATTTGCCAGGATGTTGCCTGTACTGGAGGGCTTTAGTTATTAAGATAGATTTGATAAACTGGGGTTGTTTTCCTTGGAGCAATGAAAACTGAGAGGGGAGACGATTGAGATGTATATTAGATAGGCAGGACGAAACATTTACCCTTGGTGGATGGATATATGATGTGGAAATGCCGGCATTGGAATGGGGTAAACACAGTAAAAAGTCTCACAACACCAGGTTAAACTCCAACAGGTTTATTTGGTAGCAAAAGCCATTTTTGCTACCAAATAAAACTGTTGGACTTTAACTGGATGGATAAATGACCAGGGGGCATAGATTTAAGGTAAGGGACAGGAGGTTTAGAGGGGATGTGAGGAAAGTGAGTCTGGAACTCATTGCCTGAAAGGATGGTGGAGGCAGACACTCTCATAACATTTAAAAAGTATTTAGTTGTTACATTTGCAATGCCAAAGCATTGACGAAGTTCTGGAAAATGGGATTATAACAGCTAGGTGGTTTGTCTTTGACTGGTGCAGATGCCTGTGCTGTATCCCTCAATAACTCTATAAATGTTTCCAAGGACAACGTCTCTGCGCTACTTTGAATCAGTGCTGTGGAACCTTTCATATTCAACCCAGCTGCCTTTCTCCCAGCATGCGTTGGTCAATAATGAATGTCTTTCACCAGGACACTTCCTTCATGAGAAGGCAGTTGGGGCTTGTTAGAGAATTTCAAAATACTCTGGGATTTAAGACACGAATAAAGACTACTAAAACAAGTAGATTAATTTTGGGTAAGAATATCAGACTGCCTTAAGTATATTACAGGGGTACTGTTTGTTCAGACACACATATAACCACAGTTAGAGGATTTAAACATGTGTTTCAGATTTAACACGTATTTTTGAAGATGGTCTGTTCACTTTGGCCAAAATACAGGCTGCCCAAGGCAAAATTGAATGACAGATAAGTGAGAAGAACCACATTCTTTAAGAACAATACAGTCATAGAATACAGTTTTGTTATCAGTATAAATCATGGAAAGTGCAAGTTCCCAGACACTGGAAATGAATAGGATTACTCATTTTTACTGATAAGGGACGCCTCACCAGACAGTGGAAAAGAACTTTTGAACTCTGCAATCCATGTAATAGAAGTTATTAAGAAACAGTGGAAAAGCGACCTTTCAACTCTATGATTTGCGTAGTAGAGAGCAGGAGCTTCCAGATCCTACAAACCAATGAATTCCCATGCTGTCAGAGGGTAGAATATAATTGGCCAAGATATATGACATTTATTAACAATGAATGACCTGTATGATGATGGTTGATTCATACCTGGTAGAGATGAGCCAGATGGCGGGAAAAAGTGAACTTGGAAAATGTATAATGCAGAGGCAAGAACCAACTGAGCCACAGTTGACACTGGAAAGAAATGTACTTTGTTTCATGACTTTGGGATGATCCTAAAGTTCTTCATAGCCAATGTGCTGTGTGTTGGAGACGTGATACTTGGAACAGACTTTATTTAAAAATGAATGGAGCTTTATTAATAGTGTGTGACATCTTCCGTAGCTGCATCTTCTCTCTCTGTTTCTCACCCTAGTTCTATTGCATCATTTCCAATGTATATATTAATACAGCATAGCTCCAGTGAACCAATAGGAATAAATACGTAATATTTCCTCCACTCTTAAATTGAACATCCCCAAACAAGTTCAACATGGACAATAGTCAATAGGTCAGTCACTATTAGTAAGTCAGCTGGCTTGAAGATCATCACTCTTGGAGTGTTTGACAGCTCACGGCCCATGGTTGAGTTGAGGTTGTTGTGTTCAAAGGAGCTCTGTCACAGCTGTCCATGAACAAACAGCACTTAAACATATAGGAAAGGTGAATACATGCAGCAAGGTCATATATTTGCAATCAAAAGGAACCTAGCCGGAGGGAGAGATAAACGTCTCACACCAGATCATTTAGAAAAACTGGAAGAGTGAGATTTGGAGTGTGACAGAACCACAAGCCAAAAAAAACTCGCATAAGTAAGACAGACAGAGACACAGGGGGAGAGAGAGAGTGAGACACACACAGACACAGGCTAAATAGATGTAGGAGGAAACACACAGATGGGGAGAGAGAGATACACACATCAAACACAGGAGTGAAGGAGACACAGGAAGAAATGGAAATAGAACACAAAAAGACAGCCAGAGTCAAGGAAAGAGATGCAGAAAGGGAGAAACAGAGGTATAATGGCATATCCAAAAGACAATCAGTATGCCATTCTCCCTCAGTACTACACTGGAATTTCAGCCTCCTATTATGTATTGAAATCTCCAGAGTTGAAGCAACCTTTCCACCTTTTCAATTTCTGTTCAAAAACTTTAAAGATCTGATTCTCTCGATATGCTTTGATCTTACCTTACGCCCATTTACAAAGAACACCAGCTCATCTATAATGCTGTGTTGAGACATCCCAAAAGATTTCCTCTGGTCTTTCAGACTTCTGAAGTCTTTGGTTATTCCTTGCTCGGGAGCAAAATGCTGTTTCGTTCTGCGTACTTTGGGGGTTGATCAGTCTCTGTGATTGAATAACTGATTGATATCAGGGTTGGCCTTTGCAACGTGGTTCACTGTTCCGTGTCACCTTCTTGTTGAATATTTGGATGACAGAGAATAAGCCAAGAGCTACTTACTTGAAACAGTTTGAACTTCACGCACTTTGCACACATACATTCCTCTACTCAGTCCTGAGGGACTGCCTAAAAAGAGTGTACAAATTTAACCATTTACTGTATGTAGTATGCTTGTCTAAAACCAGATAGTTAGTTAGAATTTATGTTATTCATTTATGGAATGTGGACATCGTTGGCTAGAATGCATTTGTTGCCTGTCCCTAATTGCCCTTGAAAAAGTGGTGGTGAGTTGCCTTCTTGAACCATTGAATTCCATGTGGTGTAGGTACATCCAGAGTGGTTTTAGGGGAGGAGCTACAGGATTTTGATCCAGTGACAATGAAGGAACCGTGGTATATTCCTTAGTCAAAATGGTAAGTGGCTTGGAGGGGAACCTCCAGCTAGTGATGACCCTATGTGTCTACAAAGTGGCAGTGATTTTGGAAGGTACTTTTGAAGGAACCCTGATGAGTTCCTATAGTGCACCTTGTACATGCACTGCAGGTCGTTATGCGACAGAACACAGTGCTGATGTTGTGCATCAATGATAAAGGGGATGAATGCTTAAAGTGGTGGATGGGGTACTAATCAAGTGAGCTGCTTTGTCATGATGGACAGGCTGTGGAGAGTCAGGAGGCGAGTTACTCGCTACAGAATTTACCAGCCGCTGTCTGCTCTTGTAGCCATAGTATTATTATGGGTAGACAGTTTAGTTTCTGGTCAATGGTAACCATCAGGGTGTTAATAGTAGGGGAATCATTGATAATGATAATGCCATTGAATGTCGAGAGCAATGGTGAGATTCTCTCTTGCTGGAGTTGGTCATTGCTTGGAGTGAATGTTATTTGCCACTTATCAGTCCAAGCCTGAATATTGTCCAGGGCTTGCTGCATATTATCACGGACTGCTTCAGTATCTGAGGAATCTCGAATTGTGCAATCAGAAACAAGAACTATGGCTGTAATGAAATTAGGAGCTGAGTGGCCCTGGCAGAACCCAAACAGAGCATCAGTGAGCCAGTTATTGCCACTTGATAGCACTGTTGTTGGTCCTTCCCATAAATAATAATTGAGAAAAGACAGATGAGACAGTCATTGACTGAGTTGGATTTGTTCTGTTTCTGTGTAGGACATTCTTAGTAATTTTCCATCATGCTGGATAGATGCCAATATTGCAGCTGTACTGTAGCAACTTGGCTAGAGGAAAGCATGCTCTGGAGCACAAATCTTCAGTGCTATTTCTGGAATATTGCCAGGGCCCATTGCCTTTGCAGTATCCAATACCTTCAGCTGTTTCTTTATATCACGTGGAGTGAATCAAATTGGCTGAAGACTGATACCTATGATCATAGAATCCCTACAATACAGAAGGAGGCCATTTGTCCCTTTGAGCCTGCATCAACAACAATCCAACCCAGGCCCAATCTCCGTAACCCCACGTATTTACCCTGCTAGTCCCCCAGACACAAAGGGGCAATTTAACATGGCCGATCCACCTAAACTGCTGAAATAACTCCGTGGAGGTGAAAGTCCCATCACTCAGTGCTTCTTCATTTACAACAACATTACATAACAGAGCTCCCTCTCCCTGTTGCTTCCTGCTATAGCAGGCAGAGAGACTGACACACCTGCTTTAAATAGGGAGCATGAGGCTCCCTGATTGGACAATCCATTAGGACTCATCAGGGAGCTCTTTGTGTTCAAACCAAATAAACAAAATCAGCTTAACTCAAAAAGGGCAACTCCCTAAAAAGAGGGGAACCGCCCGAAACAAAAGACAAAGTAGAAAGGAAACTTAAAACATCAAATTAAAACATGATTAAGGGGATCAATAATACACCCCAGTCCCTGTGGAAGGCATCAACTGTGCCCTTAGACACCGCATGCTCCCTTTCCAGGGACACCCGGCTACAAATATAGCCATGGTAGAGGGGCAGACAGTCAGGTTGGATGACCCCCTCCATCGACCGCTGCCTGGACCTTGCCAGGCCTAGGAGCAGGTTCATGAGGTGTCATCCTCCTCGTTCCCCACCCCCCTCTGCACCAGGTGCCTGTAGATCAGGAGTGTGGGACTGAAGTGCAAATAAAACACCAATAAAAGGCTTTTCTTTGAAGGGTGACTGCATGCAGCATCCTCCACCCGAGTCCCCGAGAAAGTGGGGCAAGAACCCTCCATAGAGCGACATCTACTGGGGACGTCCGCCGCCAGCGGCAACAAGGCCCGCCAAGGTATATCCGGGCGATGGGTAAGGACGCAGTAGTAGAAGGTATGCAGCAGCAGCCTGTACAGGAAATGTCTCTGTAGCCACCTGACAAAGGGACAGGCTGTTCCGAAAGCTTGTGGCTTTTGCTACAAATAAATCTTGTTTGGACTTTAAACTGGTGTTGTAGGATTTCTTTCTGTAGTAGCACAGGGCACAGAGGGCATTTCCATGAGGTGGCTCAAACTGTGGGGCACCTGACCTGGCAGAGGAGGTCTAGACTTGGGACCAATGTGAAATTCTGCCTGAGCAGGGGCACGCTCGGCAGGACCCCACCACATGCCTATCCCTCCTCGAGACCATATGTGCCCTCAGGTCCAAGCACAACTGTCCTAAGGCCTTGGATGGCTTTGGCCACTTGCCGGATGGCCACCCCCGCATGCTCAGCCAGTTCGTGGGGGGATTCATCCAGCTCACTCATCAGCCATACAGCAGGTCCCCAGTCCTGGTCACCCCGGCTTCCACGACCCTCCTCTCTGCCAGCCACCTGAAGTTATACAGGTGGAGGAGCTGATTCCTGAGCAGTGGCTCTTGCACAAGACAGGGGAGAGCTGCATCACGAAGCAAACTGTTCCAGACTTTGAGAAGGTCATGGTAAAAGATGGGCAATGCATGCATGAAGGTTTGCAGACTCCCCCAGATTTATGTACAGGAGCTGCACATCATAATTCAGGCTGAGCCCCTGGTGGAAGAAATACATCGTCAGCGTATGCCATCGTGGAGAAGGCTCAACGTAAAATTATCTCTGCAGAGTCTGAAGGTGGAAGATTGCCACCCGGGTATGAAGACATACCAATGCCTGACCACCCTCCCCAAGCAGGAGAATCTCTGCACGGACCCAGTGCAGTCTGTTATCCCAAAAGAACTAGACGAGGGTTCTCCAGATGTTTGCAACAAAGTCAGGGGGAAGGGTCACAGTGACCAGTGGTACCACAGCATGGAGGCGATCAGCTGATTTATGTTGAAAACTCATGCCCTGTAAGACAGCACTCAAAACAATCCTATCCAGCGACTCAGGCGAGCAGTGACTTTGGTCTCCAGCTCCTGCCAGTTCATCAGCCAGATTCCTCAGCAGGGCAAAGATGGGTTCCCAAGTACAGGAGACTGGTCCTGCTCCAGGTGAAAGGCCTGAGCTCCTTCGGGAGGAGGTTCATCTGCCACGGACCAGGAGTCCGGAGCACTATGCCCAATTGATCCTGGTAGAGGATGTGGCAGAGTACACACCTGGCATTCCTGCATCCTCCAAGGTCAGCCGGGTCCATGAACATGAGGTGCACGTCATCGGCATAAGCCGACAGGACCACCTCGACGCTCAGGCCGCACAGAGCCAAACCCTACAACCTCCTCCGCAAGAGGTTCAGGAATGGCCCCACACAAATTGAATACGGTTGGCTGGATAAGGAGCAGCCCTGCTGCATTCCTCTCCCAAAGCGAAGGGTCACCGCCAGGGACCCATTAACTTTAATGTGACTCTGCGATGGAGTACAGTAATCAGATAAAGGCAACAAATTGCATCCCGAACCCAAATGCCTGCAGTGTTCTGAGCAGATTCTCATGATCCGCCCTATCAAACGCCTTCCCCTGATCTAAAGACAAGAGGTGCTCAACAGACCAGCCCTCTGGGAATGATGGATCAGATCCCGGACCAGATGGAGATTATCGTGGATCGAACAGCCCAGGACCATGTAAGACTAGTCAGGGTGGATCATGTGGTCCAGCACAGAGCTAAGCCCTGATGCCATTGTCTTGGCAAAGATTTTATAGTCCGTAGTGAGGAGGGAGACCGGGCACCAGTTTTTAGTAGGCAGCAATCCCCCTTCTTGTGCAGCAGGGCAGTGACAGCCCTGCGTCAAGAGAGGGACATCTCCCTGGTTGCAAGACTCTGCCCCAAGACCCCCACATAGTCATTCCCCAGGATGACCCAGAACACCCTGAAGAACGCCACAGTCAGCCCGTCCAGCCCCAGGGCTTTCCCCCTTGAGAGGCTATGAGAGCGCTGGTCAACTCCCTCAGGCTTATAGGAGCATCAAGCCTGCCAGTGCTCTCCAGGTTGACCTACGGCAGGTCCTTCCACAGAACTGTGGCGGCACCCTTGCTGGACGGATCCGGAGAGGTGCCCTGATGCCCTCGGATCTGAGACAGGGGACCCGTCATTGGCCAGCAGGAACTGCTGGGGGATTGCCCGCCTTTTTTTCCACCGAGTAGAAGAAGTGGAAGCCGCAGTCTAGGTCCCCTTGGAACCTGAGCTGTGATCTCATGTACGCGCTGAGACCCGATGAGTTGCAGGTACTGCAGCGTGCCCTTCTTCTCCCTGTACTCCAGCCGCAGGGCCAGGTCCTCATCAGGCTGACCGAGGTGTGATTCCAGGTCGAAAACCTCCTCGACCCTGGATTTCCGCCTCTTTGTCGACCCATTCGTGTATTCCTGACCTAAGATATGGATGTGAGTCTTGCCCTCAGCCCACCATAGCTTCAAGGAAGGGAAGCCTCCCAGCCCCTTTCTCCAGCCAGCCCAGAAACGATGAATCAAGTCCAGAAACCTCCTGTCCTCCAGCAACAGTACACAGACGCCACCCTGGGTGCGAGATGGAACAAATTCTATCCACACCAGGTAGTGGTCCGAGAGCACGGCAGCTGCTGCACAGAAGACGACAGGATGCCGGATGCGTACACCCTCGAAGTGTAGAGACAGTCGAGTCTGGAAGCGCTGGCTTCAGGCCTTGTGTGAGTGAAGATTCAGGAACCAGGATGGAGATGTCTCCAAGCAGGTCCTGAAACTTCACCACCACCAGGGTGCGCTGCCAGGGTCTGATGCAGTCCCGAGCTGCAAGGGTGCAGTTGAAATCTACACCCCCCCCACCCAAGGACAATGCATTTGCCCCCTTTGATGGTGCTGAGATGAGTGGACGCTTTCCCGTAGAAAATCGGTTGGTCAGGGTGTAGATGTTCAGGGAGTAAATGACCACACCCCATCACGGACTGTCAAGTGCAGCAATCCGCCTGGCCCCCGGCTGAAAATGCAGGGCCAATAAGATAGCCAACCCGAAGCGAGCGTGAGATGGCTCATGTGGACTCCCCCACCACTTCCACTCCAGGAACCGTCGGACTTCATCTTCCAGGGTAGTGTGGGTTTCTTGCAATAAACACACCACATACTTCCCGTCCTGGAGAACTGAGTAGTTCTGAAACCTACAGAGTGGCTCACTGCTGTCATTGACGTTGAGGCTGGCTGGGGTCACCTTCATATTAGCAGCTTAGTGCTCCTGTCACCATTCACCACTTATTGAATTGTTTGACGGGGTGGTGGCGCAGGACGCACCGGTCCACTCTTTCATGAGCCCAGTAAGGAACCCTTGCAACTGGCGCTATTCTTTTTCATCCGGGCCCAATGCCACCTGCGAGCAGTCTTATCTGGACTGTATCACTAACGCCAGGCCCAACCAACAGTCAAGGGCCAGTTGGACACTGACAGGGCAACTCACGTGTTCAATTATAAAGGTTCTGAATTCCCCTGGGGTGGATGAGGCATGGCTCGGTGGGGGCAGAAAGTCCCCTGCTTCGCTGCAGGTGGACTCACAAACCATCCCTGTGCCCACGACACAGCAGCTCTCCTCCTCAGGGCAGTCGCCCTCTGACTCCGGGTCTCCCATCGCAGTGCGTATGGCACACGGGGTGGTGGAGGTCAGTGTTCCATTCCTTTTTGTTTTTCTTTCTCGTTGTCTTCTGGTCACACGGACGCTCTGATCCTACCAGCAGCCAAGGTGGCAGCAGCTGCTGGTGTGGCCTCCCCTTGTGGGGGGCCGGGTGGTACCTCTTTGTGGGGAGAGGGAGCTGCGGTGCCAGCTGCAGCCGCCTAGGGATGGGGGGTTGGCAGCCTTGGAGGTAGGGCAGTTCTTCTTAACGTGTCCCACCTCCTTATAAGCATGGCACCGCACGCTGTCCATGGACCAGAAGACCCTATACAGCACCCCGTCAAAGGGGATGTTAAAGCAATCCTCCCAGGCCAGGCAGTTAAACACCTGGTGTCAGAAAGAGTACACGTGCCTGAGGGTGGGTTCCTGAAGGCCGAGCAGGATTGGGATCACCCAGGACCTGACCTTCCCCAGTAGATGAAGGTGGGGAGGAGGAGCTCCATGAGAATAAAAGGTGAGACATTTGATAGAATGACCCTCTGGGGGGTAGCCTCCAGAGGGTCTACCACCAGGAACATCCCGCCCACCGTGAACCCCATTTCCAGGGCGAGGTGAACCGTCCACTTGGCCTTCAGGAAAAATGCAGCCTTGCTGTACATTTTCGAGGCTGCGACAATGGCTGAGGAGCCGACAAGCCCAGCCATTGCCCTCACGCAGGCCTCAATAGTCACATCGGGGTGGTTGTAGCACTTGACCCCGGGCTGTTTTGTGATCAGGCCAAGTGATGGCAGGGCCTTGGGAGCGACAAGGGCCCTATATGCTGCTGCTCCTGCATACATGGATCTAGAAGGCCCTGCCACCGGCAACAATGGCTTTGTCACCATTGTATTGTTGGTGCTACGCCCACCCCGAGATTGTCCAGGTGTCATGTTTTTGTTTTTTTCCCTGTGACAATGCAGGGAGGATTGGGTGGGGGCCTTTCTGGCCCACCTAACGAAGGAACAACCAGTTCCGAAAGCTAGTGGCATTTGCTACAAATAAACCTGTTGGACTTTAACCTGGTGTTATGAGACTTCTTACTATGTTTATCCCAGTCCAACGCCGGCATCTCCACTTTATGGGAGGCACAGAGAGAGGGTAAAGAGGGAAGTGAGTGCGGGTATGGTGGGGTGGGGCAGGGGAAGGTTCTCTGCCCAGGTGCTGAGGTGAGAGTCAGAGAATGTGGGAGGGTGGGATGGGTTTGGGCTCTGATCCTCTGTCCCTAGTTGCAGAGACGGAGAGAGAGGGACAGAGGAGCAGGAGGGAGGACAGGGGATAGGGTACTGAGGTGGGCTAGTGCTCCAGGACAAGAGGACAGAAAGGGGGCTGCCAGTGTTGGGGGCAGCGGCAGTGGGTGGGGGGATTTTAAGTCTTCGGCCGTTTGGGTCCAACAAAAAGCACAGTTTGTCGTTATACTTCACAAGGTTTGAAGTATTGAACAGTGCACAAACTGCACATTCATCCTCATCCACCAAAATTATGGGTGAATTTTCTGTTGACTTAAACTTGCCAATTTCCGGAGAAAACTCATTGCCTGAAAAAGTTAAACAAGAAGTGGAATCTGAAGTGGCAATGGAACTACATTATATTTCTTTTATTGAAGTGAGGGAAGAAATTTACCCTGAAGACATTTGTCCCATAGGGTATGATCGAATATTTTGTTATAAATTGACTAGAGAACATAGGTGATATGTAAAATTTGAGAGAAGAGATTGAGATTGAAAGCAGGTTAGAAGTTTTCATAAGTCCCATTTTCTGAGGGTGAAAAATAATTGGCTGACTTTTTTGGAAGCCTCTCAGGCAATCTACCATTATACTTGCAAATTATTCCCTGACCCTAGTAAAGGAAAATAAGCATTTGTTGATGGGCACTCTGATAAGAAATGTTGGAAGAGATCTTGCTGATCATAAGACTTCTAAAGTTCATGTTAAAGCTATGTGTGTGTTCGTTCAAAGACATAAATTATCTGGAAGAATTGATTCTGCAATATCGACTCAGTTTGAAAAGGAATGTTCGTACTGGAGGAAAGTGCTGAGACATGTTGTTGCCACAATCAAAATGCTGTCTTCATTGGGACGACTTGTAGGAGGACATGATGAGTTATTGGTGTCAATTCAAAGGGGTAACTTTTTAGCCTGCTTTGAATATGTCAGTGAATTTGATGAGCTTCTTGAGAGCATTTGAAAATTTATTGATATCGAAGCGTAGGGAAGACCAACATTTTAACACAGAATTTATGATGACTTCATCAAAGCCACTGACAATGGACTTGGATTCACTGGACACTCCACTCACATAAATTTGCGAAAGTAATGTCTTTGATTTTGTTAGAGGGCATAAAGAAGTTAACTTTTATTTTTGAAACTGAATGAGACTCTGTAGAATATACAGAATGACAGCATATGCATCTTTTTGATTGGGGTATTTGTGTCTGCGTTGGACTGATTCATTCTGTCCTGCACTGGCCTATGCTGCAGTCACATCTTCGGATGGCTTTTCTGTTTGCTCACCAGCAGGTTCCATGTTTGCTTGCCTCAACACTCATTCTGACAAGAGATAAACTTGAATTTCAATTCAACACAGGCATGTTTTTAAAAAGCACCAGAGGAGTTAAGCAGTGATCTATTTGTATACTTTTGTGGCTTGTGCCTTTGCGGCCTGTGGAGTGAGGGTGGGTGGGGTCAGGAGAGGCGTGACATCATTGAGAGAGGGGTATGGCATTATTTGGGGGGTGGCCCAGAAATGGTGAGTGGGGGGCTCCACAAAGTGTAAATCCACCACTGGCCTATTGGTAGCCATGCCTTCAACTGCCTAGGCACAAGCTCTCGAATTCCCTCAGTAACTCTTTCCACTGCCCCTCTACCTCTCTTTCCTCCTTAAGTCAGAGTGCCCTGTGATCCTTTACATCCACCTGAGTGGCATTCTTTGAAATAGATTTCAATTTGATTCTCTTCCACCAAGTTTTTGGTCACCTTATCAAATATCTTATGCAGCACAGTGTCATATTTTGCTTCATAACTCTCATGTAAAGCATCCTGTACCATTTTACTGTATTAAAGGTGCTAAATAAATTAAAGTTGTTGTTGATGAGACCATGAGTTTTCAGATAGAATCAAAATTACCACATCACACAGGCTTCATCTTTTACCTGTGAAGGGATGTGACCCTGACATTATTTCTGAGTTTCTCTTAACCATTGTTTTATGCTCTGTGGCCTGAAGATTTGCAGTGTCTCTGCCTCTCAACTCAATGATACAAGCCAAGTTTATGCATCCTTTCGTTGTAATTTAATCTTGTAACTGGTAGCGCAAGCTTTCGGAGCGCTGCCCCTTCATCAGGAGAGTGAAGAGTTAGGTTCACAAACAGGGCATATATAGACACAAACTCAGTTACAAGATAATGGTTGGAATGAAAGTCTTAATAGGTAATCAAGTCTTGATTGCCTGTTAAGACTAACGTTCTGACCATTATCTTGTAATTGAGTTTGTGTCTATATATGCCCTGTTTGTGAACCTAACTCTTCACTCTCCTGATGAAGGGACAGCGCTCCAAAAACTTGTGCTACCAAATAAACCTGTTGGACTTCAATCTGGTGTTGTGAGACTTCTTACTGTGCCTACCCCAGTCCAATGCTGGCATCTCTACATCTTTTAATTGTGGGTATTCTCCCAACTGCACTATACCCTGTGACCATCAGAGGGTCATGATGTGGAGATGCCGGCGTTGGACTGGGGTAAACACAGTAAGAAGTCTCACAACACCAGTTTAGTCCAACAGGTTTATTTGATAGTAAACGCCACAAGCTTTCGGAACACGGTTCCTTCATCAGGTAAGTAGAACTTTCCTGATGAGCTCAACTTTCCACTCACCTGACGAAGGAACAGCATTCTGATAGCTTGTGGCGTTTACTATCAAATAAACCTGTTGGACTTTAAACTGATGTTGTGAGACTTCTTACCATCAGAGGGTGGCAGAGTACAATACATTGTATCTGAGCAGATGGAGAGAAGCTCAATAAGAGGGATTGTACACCACATGCTATGTGTGGGCACAATTACACCACTTGTGTATCATCAGGAATAGGTTTATAATATTCTCACTGCTGATACTGCGCAAGCTTTAGGAGGGGGTCAAATAGAGAATGAAATGCATTTACAATTGGCATGTCGCACTGTCCGCAAGACTAGGGAGCAGGTGAATGTTCATAGGGAATCTGTGGTGTAACTTTGATGCTGGAGCCAGGAAAATCTCAGGAATAGCCAGAGAATCCCAGTAAAACTAATTGTTAGAAATAGGGGAAGGAGACTGTCTCCCAAGAAATAAAGAAAGAATGTGAATTATATCTCACTTTACCAATCTTCCAGTTGCCACAAAGTCACAAACAGCCATTGAATGTAGTCACTGTGTTGAGGAATAAATATTGACCAGAACACTGGGGAGATCTCCCTTGCTCTTATTTGAAATAGTGCTATGGGATTTTGTAAGTCTGCCCAAATGGAGATGTGGCTTTAGTTTAACATCACAACTATAAGACAACGCCAATAACAGGTCTCCACTACAGATCCAGCAGTGCCATCTTAAATTATATCATCAATTACTGAAGTGGGATTTGAACCCAAACTCCTAATTCAGAGGCAAGGGTGTTTCTATCCATCAGGTCACAGTTGACATCATAGTGAGATTGACAGCAGTATCCTACAAACCATTGCATCACATACTGTTTTACCTCCTGTTGTAGCTGGCCCTTTAAGGGGCATACATCAGGAGGGTCATGTGACCTGATCGTCCAATGGGGAATGAACGCGGGGATCTTGATGCAGAGTGTGCGCTTTTACAGCTAGAGTAGATCCGAGAACTGGAAGTGGTAACATTGTGAAAGTACTCTGTATATTTATCTGCTTGTAAATAACCATTATAGTTCATTATACTAACTGGTGGTTGCCAATCCTAGCAATTACTACACCTCCAGATATTTAATTGGCAGATTACCCTCCTTTCTCCACTTCTGGGTTCATGTCACTGATCAGATTTTTCATTATTCCTTTTTCTCTTTCCCTAAACAGTATTTTTTACGTCATGTTCTCGTATTTTCAAATGCTGTGGTTAAGAACAAAAAGTAATTCACAGGCAGCAGGGATTGCATATGTGTTCAAGCTAAACAAGCCAGTGTGTGAAATGTCACAGATCAGTCTATTGCAGGCTGTTTTGGGCTCAGAACCTATTACCCTGAAGACTGAGACATTTGACAGTGTGTTATCTGTCCTAATTGTCTCTGTCTAAACTAATTAAATTGAGCTTAAATTTGTGCTAAATTTTAATGTGCACATGGAAATAATAAGAAGTCTCACAACACCAGGTTAAAGTCCAACAGATTTATTTGCAATCACGAGCTTTCAGAGTGCTGCTCCTTCATCAGATGAACATAAGAACATAAGAAATAGGAGCAGGAGTAGGCCATCTAGCCCTTTGAGCCTGCCCCACCATTCAATAAGATCATGGCTGATCTGTCATGGCTCAGTTCCACCTTCCCGCCCTCTCCCCATAACCCTTAATCCCCTCTCTTATCAAAAACCCATCAACCCGCGTCTTAAAAATATTTAGCGAGGCAGCCTCCACCACTTCAACGGGCAGAGAATTCCAGAGATTCACCACCCTTTGAGTGAAGAAGTTCCTCCTCAACTCCGTTCTAAACCGCCCCCCCCCCCTTTATCTTGAAGCTGTGCCCCCTAGTCCTACTGTCTTTTTTGAGCGGGAAGAGTCTCTCCACCTCTATCCTATCCATCCCATTCATCATCTTATACGTTTCAATGAGATCTCCCCTCATTCTTCTAAACTCCAACGAGTACAAGCCTAGTTTATTCAGCCTCTCCTCATAGCTCAACCCCCTCAACTCCGGTATCAGCCTAGTAAACCTCCTCTGCACTCCCTCCAAGGCCAAAATATCTTTGCGCAGGTGCGGCGCCCAAAACTGCACACAGTACTCCAGCTGCGGCCTCACCAATGCCCTATACAGCTGCAGCAAGACCTCCCTACCTACTTTTATATATGAATGGAGAGATGAGTTCACAAATACAGCATATATCAACAAAGACACAATTATAAGATAATGGTTGGAATGCAAGCCTTTACAGGTAATCACATTTTTACAGATATAGACAATGCAAGTGGAGAGAGGGTTAATCACAGGTTAAAGAGGTCTCAAGCCAGGACAGTTATTAGGATTTTGCAAGCCCAGGCCAAATGATGGGGGTTATAAGTAGTGTGACATGAACCCAAGATCCCAGTTGGGGCCAACTTCATGCATGCGGAACTTGGCTATTAGTTTCTGCTCGACGATTCTGCATAGTCTTGTGTCTTGAATGTCAACTTGGAGAACGCTTGCCCGAAGATCGGAAGCTGAATGCTCTTGACTGCTGAAATGTTCCCCGACTGGCAAATGTTGCACGGTGTCCATTCATCCATTGTTACAGCATCTGCATGGTCTTGCCGATGTACCACGCCTCGGGACATCCTTTCCTAGTGTATGAGGTAGACAGTGTTAGCCGAGTCACATTAGTATGTACCGTGTACCTGTGGGTGGTGTTCTCATTTGTGATGGCAGTATTCTTGTCAATGATCCAACATGTCTTGCAGAGGTTGCCATGCAAGGTTGTGTGGTGTCATGGTCATTGTTCTCCTGAAGGCTGGGTAGTTTGCTGCGAACAGTGGTCTGTTTCAGGTTGCTCAGTTGTTTGAAGGCAAATAGTGGGGGTGTGGGGATGGTCTTAGCTAGATGTCATCGATGAAGATGAACATGTTGAAGGCTCCGAAGAAGATGTCATAGTTTCTCCGCTCCTGCGAAGTACTGGACGACGAAGGGTACTCTGTCCGCCATGTTCCATGTTTATCTTCTGAGGAGGTCTGTGGTTTTTCACACACATGGAAATAATGGTGAGGTTGATCCACAGTTCAGGTGGCTGTTTAAACTTATCATTGCCCCATCAGAGTACAAACTTCCTCATGGCAGCTGATTGGCTCAGTTTCCTCTGATAAACATTTGGCTGGGACTCTCTGACAAGACCAGAATGGGAGGCACCATGCATCTAATGACAGTACATCAGGAAGACGAATATTGTTACTTTTTATTATTTCATGGGATGTGGGTATCATTGGCATTGCCAAACACTAATTGCCCTTGAACTCAGTGGCTTGCCATACAATTTCAGAAAGCAGTTAAGAGTCAACCGCATTGCTGTGGCCCTGGAGTCACATGTTGGCCAGAACAGGTAAGTATGGCAGATTTCCTTTCTCAAAGAACATTAGTGAACTAAATGTGTTTTTGCAGCAAACAACAGTGATTTCATGGTCACTATAACTAGCTTTTTAATTCCAAATTTTCTTATGAATTTAAATTCCACCAGCTGCTATGCTGGGATTTGTGCCCATGTCCCTAGAGCAGAGCTTCGGCCTCTTGGTTGCTAGTCCAGTGACATTGTCACTATGTCACCTTCTCCCTATAATCACCATCAACTAGCCAGTGAGGAGAACAGTGAACAAGAAAACATTTAACAGGACTGATTTACAGGAGGGAAGTGGACAGGAGAAAAGTGGGCAGGAGGAAAGTGGTCAGAAAGGGGGTGAACAGGAGGAAGGTGAATAGGGAGTGGTGGACAGTGGAGGGAGGTAGACAGGGAGTAGTGGACAGTGTAGGGAGAAGGACAAAGTATGGTGGATAGTGGAGGAACATCAGCAACGTCAGGATGAGCAAAAGAGTCAGCTTTGGAGTGAACAGGCATCAGAAGGAAGAGATGCTCACGCCAACAGCCAGAAGTACACATTGGCAACTGTAGTTGAAGGGCCTGGTACATGCAGGGTTGATGTGGGACTGAGTACAGTACTGCCCATGCAGTGATGTAAGGCACGTGATCTAGACCTGGGGTCAGTGTAGTGTTGAACATAAATGTGTTAAATCCTAGGATGGAGATGATTCCATGACTATACCCTTTGCTGTATTTTTGTATGTAGTAACATATAGTTAATAAAGACTTGTTGTTAACTTACAGAAGATTATGAAGACTTCTTGAACAGACACTGTCTTCAACCAACACTACCTTAACATGGTGGCTGCAGTGAAATCAAAAACCTTCATGCTCACAGAAATGCTGGAAGATTAAGAAAAAGGACATCTTCCATGGATTTGGATGAAAAGAATTTTTCAATTAAAGCTGTAGATGCTATGAAAATCTGCCAGAAAAACCCTGGAGAGAAGAGCTCGGAAGCTGAAGGCAGAAATTTTACTGCACTGGTTGGGATTGGGGGGTGGAGGCCTGGGTGGGATGCTCTTTTGGAAAGTCAGTGCAGACCTGATGGGCTAGATGGCCTCCTTTTGCACTGTAGGGATTCTATGATGATTCCACTGGCTTTCACCCAAGGCCCATACCAATTACAACATTGGAGTCTTTGGAGGGAAATATTTTTATGGGACAGCATTGCTGCAGACTTTGAAAAATGTTTGCAGATCTGCAAGCTGGAGGCCATCTTACCCTAGACAATCCAACTAATTGGATTGTCTGACTACATGCAAAACACAAAATAATCCTGAGGGGAGAGCAGACAACATGGGACAGAAATCAATCCTCAGTCCAGTTATCAGCTACAAAGATGCAGGGATAATCCATGTCAAGGGAATCTATTTCCTGAGCTACCCAGTAGACTGACTTTGCCAGCATGGAGTATGAGGCACTCTCACAGGAGAGATCAAGTTTTGCAAATACTGCCCGAGGCTTCCACTATAATAGACTGGGACACTGCAGTAAACTGTACAAGACAAAACCCCAGCACTGTACCAACATCCCAACAGTAATATACATGGTCGAGACTGAAAACCCAGAAGACACGCAGCCATGCTTCTTGGTGACATTAGGGAAGGCAGCTCTTCATTTTGGAATGCTAACATCCTGATAAATGGTCATGTAACAAATTTTAGATTAGATTCAGGTACCAACAAAACAGTCCTGTTAGACGAGAAATGATGACTCAAAGGCCTATGGCTTCAAACAATGGAAACTGCACTTGACAGAGGAGGGCATGACCCTGGAATCAATTAGGTAAGGCAACAAACAAATCTCTGAGCTGATGCATGTCATCTGTAACCAGCCTTTCTCTCTCCTGAACAAGTGTTGCCTTGGATTTCCTCCAGATGGCCGAGGATAAAAAGACTATCATTGCCATTTTGGGGAGGTAGTGGTGTAGTGGTATTGTCATTGGACTAGTAATCCACAGATCCAGGCCAATACACTCAGGGACCGGGATTTGAATCCCACCACAACAGATAGTGAAATTTGAACTTTTTTAAAAATCTAGAAGTAAAAGACTGATGATGACCATGAACCCATTGTCAATTATCATAAAAACCCACCTGGTTTACTAATGCCCCTTAGCAAAGGGAAAAATCTGCAACCTTACTAGTCTGGCCTACCAGTGACTACAGACCCTCAGCAATGTGGTTAACTCTTACATGTCCTCTGAAAAGACCCAACAAACCATTCAGTTCAAGGGCAATTAGGGATGGACAATAAATGCTGGCTCAGCAAGCAATGCCCAGATCCCCTGAACGAATATAAAAATCAGAACACAATGTTCCTGAGTGCTGTGTATTCAGCCTTGGATTTCCTCTTTGATTTCTCTTCTCTTTTTGCGGAGCAGGTCTGTCCATTATCATTCCAGGAAGCTCCCAATGGTTAATGTTCAGACCAACCTACCACCCTATGATTATCTTGGCACCTCTCGTGGAAGTGGTATCAGGAAATGGTCAGCAATCTTAAAAGCCTCTACCTCCAACTATGATGATAGTACAGTTGGTTGACGTTATAATTCAGGTCAGAAGTTCCGAAATGTTTTATGAAGCCAGCCTAGATCATAAGTTTTGCACTTTGAATTTGGCTTGATATGTTTCACTTCAGCTTTGATTCAAATGAGCCACTAGGGAGCTTTTATCAAACAAAGTTTATTTAAGAATACAGTTAACATGTATAGAAAAAAAACAATAACTTTTACCAATTACAAAAAATCATGATATAGTATAACCCTTAACAAATATATCTAAAATGTTCCAATCAAGCAAAATTTCCCATAGACAAAAAAACCCTATCCACAGGTTTAACGCAGCAAAGACTAAAGCTCACATGATATTGGGACTGAGTCCTTTGGATGAATGCTGCAGTTCTCTTGCGGCACACACAAGACAGTTTTAGAGTCAGAACAGCTTTCCGGAAGAACAGGGAGAGACTCTGGTTGAGCCACCAACAGCAGATTCTCTACTCCAGGAAGGCAAGAAGCCTTGCTTTCAGCTAACCAGCAGAATTTCCAAAAACCAGGGGGGAGAGAAAGAAACACTTCTTTTCAGTTTGATGTCCCTTCTAAACTAAACTGCTGCCAGCCAAACAGAAAATGAAACCATAAATTCAATAGAAAGGGAAAAAACTGCCCAGAACACATGACTTGCCAACCAGTCTTCCTCCTAACAATGCAGGATCATAAAACATCCCAGAGTAAAAATAAACAAACCACATTTAAACTACTGAAGGAGCAATAAAAGATCTCCGACTGATAAGTTGGCAACAATGAAATAAGCAAAGGCTATGAGAGCTGCAGAGACTATGATTTTAAAAAAATCTCTTAAAGATACACTAATGTCGCATTAATACATTGACCATTCTTAGGAATGGGTTAACTGCAACTTCCACTTTAGACCCAATTTGTATGTTAATTATTTAACAGTGCTCTGCGGCATATATAAAGGGGTTACAGATAGCACTGGGTGTTGGCTGTATATGTGGAGAATAAAGGTTTGTAAAGAAGCTGGACTTGCATTATCTTTTATTACTGGACTGCAACTGAGAGGTTTAACAACCATTGTGCACACACTGCAACTTCCAGCCAGTATTACAGCAGACACCGTTTCTCTGGCCTTATACTCAACCTGGAACACCTGGATAACAAAGACAGCTCCTTACTATACTCCTTATGCACTTGACAGTGTAGCCAAATTCCACATCAACTCCATTTTCAAGTTTGCTGATAACACCACCATTGTGGATCGGATCTCAAACAATAATGAGTCAGAGTTAAGGAAAGAGATAAGGAATCTGGTGAACTGGTGCGGCGGCAATAATCTCTCCCTCAATGTCAGTAAAATGAAGGAGATAGTCATCAACTTCAGGGAGCTCTGTGGAGGACATGCCCATGTCTACATCAATGGGGATGAAGGGGAAGTGGTTGACAGCTTACGGTTTCTAGGTGTCCAGATCAGCTTCAACCTGTCCTGGTCCCTCCATGCCAACGCTACAGTTAAGAAACCTCACTAAGGCCTCTATTTTCTCAGGAGGTTAAGAAAATTCAGCATATCTGCTACAACTCTCACCAATTTTTACAGATGCACCATAGAAAGCATTTTTCCAGATGTATCACAGTTGGGTATGGCCCCTGCTCTGTCCAAGACCACAAAAAAACTACAAAAGATTTTGAATGTAGTCCATTCGAACACGCAAACCAGCCTTCCATCCATTGACAATACTTTTCACTGTATCCCAATACATGTGACAATAATAAATCAAATCAAATCAAAGCATGCCACAACCACAAGGGATGATGCAACCAGGTAGCTGTAAATTACCATCGAAAACAAAAAGCAAAGGTAATTCACTTAACCTTCTTCTTGCCACAGGAATGCTGTACCTTAGGCTCAAAAGGCTTCCAGATGCTCTACATGGAATAAAAAGAAAATGCAGTGTCAAGGAGATGAATGCCATCTTCATCCACCTCGCAAGAAATGATCGAATGTAGCAACAACCATGCATCAATACAACAGCTGAACTGACTAGGCATGGTTCAAAATAAAGTGGAAAAAAAAGAATAAAAGCACACCCTAAAGCAAGTCCAACCTCCAAGCCCACAACAAGAAACCAAAACCAATACAGCCTGCACTCCCATGACAGAATGGCGAACAAGATGGGGAAAGGTTATGCCTGCACATTGCCTGAACCTCTAACTTCAAGGACCTGAAGCAAGAGATGGAATACTGATTATATTGCTAATGCTAATACTGTAATAGCAATAATTGGAATAGTTGTAACAATAAGGTAAGTGCATAAGACTTATAACAGTGAAAGACTTGAAGTGAACTAAAGTAGCCATATCCATGGGAGGAAACTTTGGGGGGAGGTGTATTAGAAGGGTCTGATACACACAGGGTTGATATGAGACTGAGTACAATACCACCCACAAAATGAGAGAAGAAGGCATATGACCTAAAGGTGGGATCAATGTGGAGTTGGTCAGAGATGTGATAAGTCCTAGGATGAGGACAGCTCCATGCCTCTACTGTATATTTGTGTCTTGTTACAAGTAGTTCATAAAGACTTGCTGTTAATGTAGAAAAAACTACAGACTTAGTTAATGGACATGTCCTGTAAGCAAAACCATCCCAACTGAAACTATCCCCAAAAGAGATCCTTCAGCCGTGTACACATGTTCCTGGCAACAGTCACGACATCCACTCCTGCAGTCTCAGGTTCCACAGCTTTTCCAGTTCCCCAGACACTTTCAGGGATGGAGACTTGGGGGCAAGGGGTATCCACTGAGGATGATTACAATCACCTGTGAGCAACTCCCACCCAGAGGCAGAAAAGAGATACAACCCTTGCCATGGGTCAAATTGAGTGACAATTAAGAAGACTACTAGGCTACTCAAGACCTGATTTAGCTGCCTAGGTAGATCCTATAGGACCCTTAATTATGCCCCAGCAAGAGTCTTGTGTATTGTGGTGGTTGGCTGTGCACTGCATAATGTTAGACTGCGAAGGAGTAAGGCATTGAATATTGACATTGTTGACCTTGATCTCTTCTGGTGAGGATTTGGAGAAACCAACTGACCAGGTGATGCAAGAAGAGAGATCTCATGGACAACAGATAAGACTCAATGAGGGATTCATAAAGGAGACTTGAGACATTTCCCCATGACCCCTTTGCCCTTTCAGAGAGATTCCAGTGGAATCTCACCTTTAATCAGACTCTCAGCTGTCTCCTTCAATTGGCACTCCAGTGCCCAGATGCATTCTGCAGAGTGGCAAGACTGAGAGGCTGAATGAAAGTATCTTAGCTCACCACTTCACTGAGAGAGCAAGGCTGTAGATCAGGTCTCACGGGGCACCAAGAATTATAATGTGAACCAGCAGCAGAAAACAAAAGATTTATTGAAACACACAGAAAAGAATCACTCAGAAAAGAAACTTCACATCTATATATCCTAATAACCTATAGACCCCAAGTGCAGCTCGGTGCTCTTCTAAATTCTCTAGAGAGGTCTGCTATGGTGCACCCTTTGCTATTGCAGCAGACTCAGAGACACATCACTAATCATTCTGTCCCTGAGGCCTGGAGGGCCCAGCCTGCCTTGGGCCACCTGCAAAGGCATAGGTAGCCACTCCTCCTCCCATGCAAAACACCTCCTTGTTCACCTGAAAAGGACAAGAACTTGGTGGAGACTCCAGATGCCAAACCCTCAACCCTCATTCTGCCAGTGTGGCATTGAGCTCAAGGATAAGGTGATGGCATGCAGCTGTCTATTGACTGGTTTGCTGGGTTTGATTCTGTTTGAGAGTTCCCAATCTCTCATTGCAGGAAACCATGTGTGCACCAGAGAATATCCAGCGCTCGTGGCCTGAATGGATTCATCCACTGTCAGCGCTTCATTGTGCGTAGCCTCTAGCAGCGATGCTATATGTTTGCGCAGCTTTCACTTCAGATCCGGCAGTTATTGTGTTATTGACAACTCCATAGGTTTGTCATCACATTAGTCTCGGTTTGAGCCTGACCTTATACAGTCCTCCAAATGTCAGTGGCTTCAGCTCTTATAGCCTCCCTTGGCTGCACAGACTGTGCTCACCATCAGCTGGTGGGCCCAAATCTAATACTGAGAGCAAATCTATGAACATGAGAGCATCTGGTCAGGGGAATGATGAGACACTGTACTCCCTTGTCTCCTCCTCAGAAGTGGCTGGCTGGCCTGAGGCTCTCAAGTTGACTTGCATGAGAGAACAGAAGAGAAATATTTCAGTGAGAAGGGCTTTCCATCTCTGCATCCCAAACCTGCTATGGAGTTCAAGGTATCCAGTGTTGGTCACATGAGCACTGTGTTTTGTGTGTGCTGATGCTCTATCATGCGCCCACGCCCATTTCTCATCCACTTGTGTCTCAACCTGGCAGTTGGCCATCTTCAAGCCCTCCTCCTCCCTAGGGGTCAGTTACTGCACCCCATTCTGCCAGCTGGTCTTGCTCTCTGTTTGTCATATAAATCTCCTGCCTCTTAAATCTACTGCCTCTGGTTATTGATCGCTCTATTAAGGAAAAAAGTGCCTTCCTATCTGCCCTATTTATGTCCTTCACAATTTTTATACATCAATCAGATGCCCCCCTCAGTCTTCTTTGCTAAAAGGAAAACAGCCCAGCCTACCCAGTCTCTCTGCATCGTTGAAATGCTCCATCCCAGGCAATATCCTGGTGAATCTCCTCTCCACCCTCTCTAGTGCACACACAACCTTCCTGTCGTGTGGTGACCAGAGCTGCACACAGTACTCTAGCTGTGGCCTAACAAGTGCTATATAAAGCTCCATCATAACTGCCCTGCTGTTTTATTCAATGCCTCAGCTAATAAAGGTTAGTATTCCATATTTATCCCTAACCACCTGATCTACCTATTCTGCAGTCTTCACGGATCTTTGGACATGCACCCAAGGTCCCTCTGGTCATCTGTACTTTCTAGCATCCCACTGTTCATTGTGTGTTTCCTTGCCTTGTTAGTCTTCCCTAAATGCATCCCACTTTTCAGGATTAACTTCAATTTGCCACTGTTCAGCCCATCTGACCAGCCTGTCAATACTGTGCTGTAGTCTAAGCCTCAGGTAGGAAAGTAAATTTATAATGTATTGCACTACCAATTTTTGTGTCATCTGCAAACTTACTAATCATACCTACCACATTCACGTCTAGATCATTAATGTACACTACAAACAGCACTGTTCCCTGCAGCACACCACTGGACACAGGCTTCCAGTCTTAAAAACCTTTGACCATCACCCTCTGAAACATGACGCCAAGGCAATTCTGGACACAAGTTGCCAATTGCTCTGGATCTATGGGCTCTTGCCTTCCCATCTGGGACTTGGTCAAAAGTCTTACTGAAGTCCATATGGACAACATCAATTACACTGCCCTCATCTACCCACCAAGTCATCTCCTCACAAAATTCTATCCAATTTGTTGGACATAATCTCCCCTTGACAAAGTCATGCTGATTGTTCTTGATTAATCTCCAAGTGGAGATTAGTTCTATTCCTCAAAATTTTTTCCAACAAGTTCCCAACCACTGATGTTAGACTCACTGGTCTATAATTGCTTCGTTTATCCCTACCTCCCTTCTTAAATAATGGTACCACATTAACTGTCGTCCAGTTCTCTGTCCTCTAGAGAGGAGTTGAAAATTAGCATCAAGCCCCTGTAATGCCCTCCCTTGCTTCACTCAGCAGCCTAGGATACATCTCATACAGGCCTGGGGATTTATTCCCTTCTAAGCCCGCTAAAACCACTCACGTCTCCTTCCTCTCACTGCTAATCTGTTGAATTATATCACGGTCCCTTACCTGTTTTCTATGCCTACATTGTCCTTCTCCATAATGAACTTAGATGCAAAATATTCATTTAATACCTCACATAGGACTTTTGGCTGCACACACAGATTGCTACTTTGGTCCTTAATGAACGCTGCTCTTTTCCTGGTTACACGCTTGCCCCTAATATACTTACAAAACACCTTGAGAATTTTCTTTTTTTTGCCAAGCAATTTTTCTTCATGCCCCTTCTTCACTCTCCAAATTTATTTTTTAAGTACATCTCTGCAATTTCTGTACTCCTCCAGGTTATCCACTGTCTTGAGCCCCTTGTATCTGCCATAAGCCTCCTGTTTTTTTCCTGATCCAAACCTGTATATCCCTTTGATATCCAGAGTTCTCTGGAATTTTTAATCTGCCCTTTACCCTTGTGGGGACATGCTGACTTTGTACTCTCCCAATTTCCTTTTTGAATGATTCCCACTGCTCTGATGTAGATTTTCCTACAAGTAGCTGCTCCCGATCTACTTTGACCAGATCCTGTCTTATCATATTAAAATCATCCTTCCCCACATCCAGAACCTTTATTTTCGGACCTTTTTTTTCTTTTACCATATCTACCTTAAATCTTACTGAGTTATAATCACTACCGAAACCTTGAAGATCCTAACGGTTATTGACAGGGTAGATGTGGAGAGGATGTTTCCTCTTTTCAGAAAACCTGGAACTAGAGATCACTGTTTAAAAAGAAAGATGAGAGATGAGGCAAAATTTCTTCTCACAGAGGGTTGTGATTCTCTGGAATTCTCTTCCTCAAAACGCAGTGGCAGCAGCGTCTTTGAATATTTTTAAGGTAGAGCTAGTTAACAAGAGGGTAGGTCGAAATGTGGGGTTGAAGTTACATTCATAGAATCCCGACAGTATAGAAGGAGGCCATTCAGCCCATGAAGTCTGTGCCGACCACAATGCCACCCAGGTCCTATTCCTGTAACCCCATATTTTTACCCTGATAATTCCCCTGACACTAGGGTCAATTTTAGCATAGACAATCAATCTAACCTGCACATCTTTGGACTGTGAGAGGAAACTGAAGCACCCAGAAGAAACCCACACAGTCAAGGGAAGAAAGTGTAAACTCCACACATAGAGTAACCAAGGCTAGAATTGAACCTGGGTCCCTGGCACTGAGAGGCAGCAGTGCAAACTACTATGCCACTGTGCCACCCATTCAGATCAGCCATGAGCTTATTGAATGGCAGGAGCAGGCGCAAGGGTCTGAGTGACCTATTTTGGCTCCTTATTTTTATTCGTATGCAGCGTTGTATCTTAATTCAATGGGTGAGCCACACTTCTGAGAGCTTCTCACAATCTCCAACCAGGCTTGCTTGGTCAGCTGTGGCTCACTCCTACTCCCTTCCCTACGGAAGAGTATCTCCCTGTTTGCCTTTGCAACCTGGAGGAGAACCTGGGTGAAAGCTTTGCTAAATCGTGGTCCCACCTGGATCTTCCACATGCCATTCTCACTGTAGCCTTCCATTCAGCTGTTTGTTTGATAGGGGTAGGAATGAAAGATGAAACACTTCTGTGCAGACAGTGCTGAATGTAGGGCTGGCAGCACTTTACATTTGGCACTAGCACTTGCCGCCATGTCAACTGACTCTGACTTTGACACCTGACCTGCCTTGGTCTAGGATTGGATGGCCCCTTGCCTTGCATGAGTTAAATGATTGGACAGTGTGAAATTACTTCCTGTTAGCTTCTGAACAGTAAGTGGAAATGGCATTCATTTCTGGCATCAGTCAATTACCAAACGTGCTCACTTTTCTGAGCCTGGTTGATTTTATTTGATTTGATTTATTATTGTCACATGTATTTACAGTGAAAAGTATTGTTTCTTGCGCACTATACAGACAAAACATACCATTCATAGAGAAGGAAATGAGAGAGTGCAGAATGCAGTGTTACAGTCATAGCTAGGGTGTAGAGAAAAATCAACTTAATGCAAGGTAGGTCCAGCCAAAAGTCTGACAGCAGCAGGGCAGAAGCTGTTCTTGAGTCAGTTGGTATATGACTTCAGACTTTTGTATCTTTTTCCCAAACGAAGAAGTTGGAAGAGAGAACGTCTGAGGTGTGTGGAGTCCTTAATTATGCTGGTTGCTTTGCCGAGGCAGCAGGAAGTGTAGATAAGAGTCAATGGATGGGAGGCTGGTTTGCTGATGAATTGGGCTACATTCACAACCTTTTGTAGTTTCTTGCAGTCTTGGGCAGAACAGGTGCCATACCAAACTGTGATACAACCAAAAAGAATGCTTTCTATGGTGCATCTGTAAAAGTTGGGGAGAGTCATAGCTGATATGCCAAATTTCCTTAGTCTTCTGGGAAAGTAGAGGCATTGGTGGGTTTTCTTAACTATAGTGTCGACATGGGGGTCCAGGACAGGTTGTTGGTTATCTGGACACCTAAAAACGTGAAGCTCTTGACCCTTTCTACTTCGGTATTACACCTTCAGTGATTGCATGGGAAGGTGCCATGAGTGACGGGAGAAGTGTTGGGTATAGTGGAGGAGTGGACTAGGTTATCCCGGAGGGAACGGTCTTTGCGGAATGCTGACAGAGGGAGTGAAGGGAAGCTGTATTTGGTGGTGGCACCACACTGGAGTTGGCGAAAATGGCGGAGGGTTATGCTTTGCATGCAGAGACAGGTGGGGTGAAATGTGAGAACAAGACAGACTCTATCCTTGTTCTGGGAGGGAGGGTTGTGGCGGGAGAGATGAATTGCATGCTGTTAAGGGCCCTGTTGACAACTGTAGATGGAAATCCATGGTTGAGGAAAAAGGAGCACATATTAGAAACACCACTTTGGAAAGTGGCATCATTGGAACAAATGCGACGGAGGCGAAGGGGCTGAGAGAAAGGGTGTAGGGTGTGAAGAGCTGTAGTCCAGATACTGTGGAGTCAGTGGGTTTGTAATGGATATTGGTAGATTGTCTATTGCTGGAAATGGAGACACATAGATCAAGGGAGGGAAGGGAAGTGTCTGAGATGGACCAGGTGAAGGTGATGGAGGGATGGAAATTGGAAGTGAAGTTGGTGAATTTTTCAAGGTCTGGACGAGAGTATGAAGCGGCACCAAAATAATCATCAATGTACCAATAAAGGAGTTGCAGGAGGGGACCTGGGTAGACTTAATGTTCCACATACCCCATAAAAAGACAAGTGTCGTTAGGACCCATGCAGGTACACATTACTACTCCTTTGATTTGGAGGAAGTGGGATGAGTTAAAGGAGAAGTTGTTGAGAGAGAGAACAAGTTCAGCGAGGCAGAAGAGAGTTTTGGTGGATTGGAATTGCTCAGGCCTCTTTTCAAGAAAGAAGGCCATCCTGGTGTGGGATGGAGTGTAGAGAGATTGTACACCCATGGTGAATAGGAGGTGGTTATGGCCTGCAAACTGGAAGCTGTCAATATGACCTTTTATCTCCAACTGTCCAGTCATCCCAAATATGGTTGGGATATAGTTGATTCCAGGTGCATGGCTTCGATGATATTTGGATAAATTTCTTTCACAGCCAGAATCCCATTGTCAGAGGGATAGTGTCTGATGGTTTGTCTTCACCCAGCTGAGTACCCAAATGTTTGCCTCAGTGCTTTGCTAATGGGAGAGGATTTGGTTACACATTTGTCTTCCTTCAAGGCAATTGTTCCTGGTTTGGCTTTGCAAACTGATCTCTTTTTTAAAATTTATTCTTTCATGGTATATGGCCATCACAGTCTAGGCCAGCTCTTATTTCCCATTCCTTTGAGGAGGTGGGTGGGGTAGTAAAATTCCAGCCTGAGTTTAGGTTGCACCAGTGTCACTCAGTTCCTGACCTCATTCTAGCACTGGTCCAAAAATGGACAAGATGTAAGGTGAGAGTGGCATCAAGCCAACATTTGACCCGGTGAGGTATCAAGGAGCCCTAGCAAAACTGGAGTCAATGCGAATCAGGGGGAAAATGCAGGTTGGAGTCACACCTAGACACAAAGGAAAATGGTTGTGGTAAATGGAGATCAATCATCTCAGTTCCAGGACATCACTGCAGGAGTTTCTCATGATAGTGTCCTAGACCCAATGACCTTCAGCTGCTTCATCATGACATTCTCTCCATTGTAAGGTCAGAAGTTGGATGTTTGTGGATATTGCGCAATGTTCAGCACTGTTCACAACTCTCCAGATAGTGAAGCAGTCTGTGTCCATTTGCAGCAAGAGCTGAAATAACAAACAACATTTGCATCAGGCAATGACCAATTCCAACAAGAGAGAATCTAACCGTCACCCCTTGACTGTCAATGGCATTATCACTGCTGAATCCCCCACTAACAGCATCCTGGGAGTTACCACTAACCAGAAATTGAACTGGACCAACAATATAAATACTGGGACTATGAGAGTTGGTCAGTGGCTGGAATTCTGCAGCAAGTGATCCAGCTCCTGATTCATAAGAACATAAGAAATAGCAGCAGGAGTAGGCCATCTAGCCCCTCGAGCCTGCCCCGCCATTCAATAAGATCATGGCTGATCTGATAGTGGTTCAGTTCCACTTACCCACCTGCTCCCCATAACCCTTAATTGGAATGGGATTGGGTGAGGGGCAGACAATGGAAAGTCCACTGACCTCGAGCAAGATTTCAGAATGAGTGAGGCTGTAAAATCCCACCCTCAGTATCAGTGAGCTGGTTACTGTTGAGTTAGTGCCGCTTGACACCGTTAATGATACTTTCCATCGCTTTGCTGATAATTGAGATTTGACTGATGTCATTTAGTCGGTTTGGATTTGCCTTGCTTTTATGCATTTGACTTTGGAATGTAGAAGGTATATTGATAGAAATGTTCAGCCATCTCTAACTGTGACTTTACATCTTTGGAACAATATCACTTTATGCATTTAGTGTCCTGTAATGTTAGCACAGAAAAAGTAACACATGCATTCAGTGTTTTTGGACCCATTCTTCTCCAATACTGTCACAGGGCTCAAGTTTCTCTAAGAAAGGCATAATGGCTTTTCCTTACCAGAGAAATTCTTGACATTCAGAAGTTTTCCAGACGGAAAGATGGAGGAAGAAAATAATTTCTCTCTCCATTGCCGATGTCATAATTCAGCCACATACTGATTCCGTCATCAACACCCCTTATTGTGTACCAAAGGAAAAGGTGCTCCTGCAGCTTACAGTCAGGTAGTCTCCACCTCAAGACCTACAACTCCAATCAGGTTAAAATTATAGGCTTAAAAACCCGCGTTGGCTACTTCCCATTAAGCGATCCTCTATTTGCTTAATAAGGCAGCTTGTACTTTATGGACCCCACAGGTAGATCTATTAATGATTCCCCCATGGCCTTTGTGGGCATTATAACAGGAATGAAACTGGACAGACAACTTGGTGTTGACCTTGGCATCGGAAACAACAATGGCAAATTCAGCCCTCTTGACCCTGCAAAGTCCTCCTTACTACATCTGGGTTGTCTCAAAGACAAGTCAAACAACAACCTCGTGGAATCATACCTTACAGCTAATGTTTAAGATACCACCATTTCCATCCCTTAATATATGCAGCAGAGGTAGTGGCACAGTGGTATACATTCATGATGGAGCTGTCATGGGACTCCTTAACATCAGTTTGAGATCCCATGAAGTTACATGGCATAGATCAAACATGGGCAAGGAAATTTGCTGATTACCACATACTGACCTCCTCAGCTGATGAATCAGTACTCCATGTTGAACATCACTTGAAGATGGTAAGGGTGCAGAATTGTACTCTGGGTAGGAACTTCAGTGTCCATCACCAAGAGTGACTCAGTAGCACCATTACTGACCAAGCTGGGCGAGTCCTAAAGGACACAGCTACTGGGTTTGTGGCAGGTAATGAGGGAATCAACAAGAAAGAAAAAGAACTCATTTTCTTTTTTTTTAATTTTTTTTTAATTTTCACCCAACCTGTCTATTGCAGATGCATCTATCCATGACAATTCTTGTGGAGACAATATCACCTCTTCACATTGAGGATACCCTTTATTGTGATGTGTGGCAGTAACACCATGCTAAATGGATAGATTTTGAAAAATCTAGCAGCTCAAGACTGGGCAGTTTTCTTCTGAAAGAATATTAATAAATCTGATGGGTTTTTATGACAATAAACTGACAGTCATTCTTACACTTTTGATCCCAGAATTTTATTGAATTCAAATTTCACTAAGTGCTGTGGTGGGATTTGAACCTTTGTACCTGGATCATTAGCCTGGGTTTCTGGATTAGTAGCTAGGTGACCTTGCTGATATAACAGCGAACTACAAACTGTGATGTTCAATGCTGAAAGGAGCATTATTTTAATAAATAATTATTATTTTAATAAATAGAAAGATGCTGAATTACATTGATAATATAGTGGCTGAGTTATTTTAGTACACATGGGAGTTAGGATAATTTAATAAGTGTAGAGGCACTGGAATAATTTATATGTATATATCCGCGCTGTGTTTATATAGTATCTGGGAAACAGGGTCTAGGATAATCTAATGTATCTATACATAGGAACTTGGATAATTTAATATACACAGTGGCTGGGATAATTTATTATGTATAGGTCTGGGGTCATTTAATATATAGGAATGGGATAATTTAGCATATAAAAGGTTGTTTTAATATATACAGGAATGGGATAATTAAATATTTATAAGGGCTGGGTTAGTTGAATAGATAAAGGGACTGGAATACAGTTATGCAGAGGGTTTAATTTAATATAGATAGGCGCTAAGTTGATTTAATATATAAAAAGTCTGGGATAATTTTATATATCGAAGTTAATTTAATGTACATCATGGCCAGAGTAATTCAATGTAAAATTGTTATAAATTCGGGTACGGAGTTATGTCTCTCAGGTCCCACAGTCAGAATTAAAGGGTTTTTTTTAATGGCCGACATTTATTGCGGCGCAGGGGCGGCGCCTTTAAGCAGCTAGCCCGACCCCGGAATATGTTGCAGGCGGCGGTGAAGAGTCCATCCGGAGCCGGAGTAGGAGCCGGGCCCGGGGAGGCGGCCGAGTGACAGCAACAGCAGCCCACGGAGAGGAAAGAAGAGAAGAGAACAGCGATCTCCGGCCGGTGAGGAGGGGGCCACCAGATCAGGCATTGGGGTAACGGCACCGGGAATGAGAGAGAAAATCAGAGGCAGAGAGATACAGGATACATTGTCGGAACCGAGATTAACCGTGTGTCAAATAGAGAGAGAGAGAGAGAGAGCAGCAAACAGATACAGAGTGGCAAACAGAAAAATAAAGAGATACAGAATATCAAATAAAATCATAGGATACAGTGTGTCCAACAGAGAGATACAGGATACAGTGTGTCTAATCGAGAGATACAGGATACAGTGTGTCTGATCGAGAAGTACAGGATACAGTGTGTCTGATCGAGAAGTACAGGATACAGTGTGTCTAATCGAGAAGTACAGAATACAGTGTGTCTAATCGAGAAGTACAGGATACAGTGTGTCTAATCGAGAAGTACAGAATACAGTGTGTCTAACCGAGAAGTACAGGATACAGTGTGTCTAATCGAGAGATACAGGATACAGTGTGTGTAATAGATGCGGGATACAGGGCGCCCAACAGGGAGATGCGGGATACAGGGCGCCCAACAGGGAGATGCGGGATACAGGGCGCCCAACAGGGAGCTGCGGGATACAGGGCGCCCAACAGGGAGATGCGGGATACAGGGCGCCCAACAGGGAGATGCGGGATACAGGGCGCCCAACAGGGAGCTGTGGGATACAGGGCGCCCAACAGGGAGATGCGGGATACAGGGCGCCCAGCAGGGAGCTGCGGGATACAGGGCACCCAACAGGGAGCTGCGGGATACAGGGCGCCCAACAGGGAGATGCGGGATACAGGGCGCCCAACAGGGAGATGCGGGATACAGGGCGCCTAATTTAGAGGTAGATGACACTTTGTGTCTTATAGAGGATACATTATACAGTGGTCTAATAGAGAGATACAGGATACAATGTGTGTCTAATAGAGATACTGAATGCATTGTGTTTAATAGAGAGGTACAGGATATTGTGTGTCTACAGAGATCTGTAGGATGCAGCATATTTAATAGAGATATAGTATATAGTGTGTCTAATAGAGAACTAGGATACAGTGGCTGTGATTTTCCCAAAGGATGATTAAATATTATAATGGTGAGAAAACCAGAGTGATGGCATGGACCTGACCACTGTCATCCCACACTTGATCATTTGTTGGGAGATTGGTGAATTGAGCCCGTCTACAAAGTGGTCGGGTGTCGTTTTGAAAGGGCTTCCTGATAGTGCATTGGGAGATCCCCTCCCATCCACCATGGACATAGGGCACCCCCCTTCCTTGGTGGCATGTTTCTCCACTCCCCTTCCCAACATGGATCATTGGCATTGGGCCCTCCCAATGGGTCCTCCTTCCTGACCCCCAACATGCCCCTTTTCATGATCCCTGACCCGTCCCTTTGTTCATGACCCCCAACAAGGCCCGTTTTGCCCCATCCCTTCACACTATCCCTTATCATAGCCTTCTTGTCATAGCCCCCATTAAGGCCCCACCTCCATGGCACTGCCCTGGCACACAGGCTGTGCCCAACTGCCACTGATGGGTGCCAGGTGGGCACTACCAGACAGGCACTGTTCAGCCATGCCCCCAACCATCCAGGGGCCTCATTGGTCTCCAACCCCACCCCCTCTCCTCACCTCCATTCCACAGTGTGGTCATAACACCTGATCTCCACTGATGGGGACCAGTAATGATGTTCACTGGGCTGGCACTGCATCTGAGGTTGAAAAATCTAAGGACCTGGGAAAATCGAATGGATTAAGCATATTTAAATACTACTTACAAAAACCTAATTGGCCTTTCTGGCCATAATCCGATTTGCACCAATAGAAAAGGACCAGGATGATTGCAAACTGTTTGGCACCAAACGTGAAACCTGTTTTTGGGCCGCATGCAATTTTCTGGGATCAATGCAATCTGTGCCAGATGTGGCAAGGCTGGAAGTGTGTCTATTAGAGAGATACAGGATAAAGTCAAGTCATAGATGTTTACCACATGTAAACAGGCCCTTTGGCCCAACTTGTCCATGTTACCCAGTTTTTATCACTCATCCCAATTGCCCACATCTGGCCCATAGGGGAGATCTCATTGAGACGTATAAGATGATGAATGGGATGGATAGGATAGAGGCGGAGAGACTCTTCCCGCTCAAAAAAGACAGTAGGACTAGGGGGCACAGCCTCAAGATAAAAGGGGGGCAGTTTAGAACGGAGTTGAGGAGGAACTTCTTCACTCAAAGGGTGGTGAATCTCTGGAATTCTCTGCCCGTTGAAGTGGTGGAGGCTGCCTCGCTAAATATTTTTAAGACGCGGGTTGATGGGTTTTTGATAAGAGAGGGGATTAAGGGTTATGGGGAGAAAGCGGGAAAGTGGAACTGAGCAGCGACAGATCAGCCATGATCTTATTGAATGGCGGGGCAGGCTCGAAGGGCTAGATGGCCTACTCCTGCTCCTACTTCTTATGTTCTTATACCTATCGTACCCATGTAACTGTCTGAATGCTTTTTAAAAGACAAAATTGTACCCACCTCTACTACTTCTTGCAGCTCGTTCCAAATATTCACCACCCTCTCTGTGAAAAAATTGTCCTTCTGGACCCTTTTGTATCTCTCCCCTTTCACCATGAACCTATGCCCTATAGTTTTAGGCTTCCCTACCTTTGGAGAGATTGACTATCTACCCTATCTTTGCCCCACATTATTTTATAGATGTCTGTAAGATCACTCCAAAGCCTCCAGCGCTGCAGGGGAAAAAAATCCCATTCTGTCCGGCCTCTCCTTATAACTCAAACCATCAAGTCCTGGTAGCATCCTAGTAAATCTTTTCTGCACCCTTTCTAGTTTAATAATATCCTTTCTATAATAGGGTGACCAGAACTGTACACAGTATTCCATGTGTGGCCTTACTGATGTCTTGTACAACTTCAACAAGTTGTCCCATCTCCTGTATTCAATGTTCTGACCAGTTAAACCAAGCATTCTGAATGCCTTCTTCATCATCCTGTCCACCAGTAACTCCACTTTCAAGGAGCTATGAACCACTACCCCTAGACCTCTTTGTTCTATAACTTCCCCAACACCTTACCACTAACTGAGTAGGTCTTGCCCCGGTTTGATCTACCAAAATGCATCACCTCCCATTTATCTAAATTAAACTCCATCTGCCATTCATCAGCCTACTGGCTATCTTCTATGTTTCTATGTTCCCTATTTCTACCAGCCTTGCCCTTCACTCTAAAAAGAATGTGCTTACCCTGAACCCTGGTCAATAAACTTTCGAAAGCGTCCCACTTACCAGTCATCCCTTTGCTTGTCAACAGACTCCCCCAATCAACTTTTGAAAGTTTCTGTCTAATACCAACAAAATTGACCTTGCCCCAATTTAAAACTTTAACTTTTGGCCCACACCTATCATTCTCCAGAGCTATCTTAAAACTAATGGAATTATGGTCAGTGGTCCCAAAGTGATCCCTCACTAACACTTCTCACCTGCCCTTCCTTATTTCCCAAGAGGAGCTCAAGTTTTGCCCCCTCTCTAGTTGGGCCATCCACATACTGAATGAGAAATTCCACCTGAATACACTCAATAAATTTCTTTCTATCCAAGCCCCTAATACTATGGCTGTCTCCGTAAATGTTGGGAAAGTTAAAGTCCCCTACTATTAACATCTTATTTTTCTTGGAACTATTTGTAATCTCCTTACATGTTTGCTCCTCAATTTCCCACTGACTATTTGGGGGCCTTAGTACAATCCTATCAAAGTGATTTCTCCCTTATTATTTCTCAGTTCTACCCAGTTCGACTCAGTGGGCAAACTCTCAGATATATCCCCTCTCAATATTGCCATGATGTTCTCCCTAATCAAAAATGCAACTCCCCCTCCTCTCTTATCTCTTGTTCGATCTTGCCTATAGAAAGATTTGAGCTTTGAGCTGCCAGTCCTGTCCTTCCTTCAGCCATGTTTCAGTAATTGCTACAATTTCCCAGTCCCACGTCCCCATCTATGCCCTGAGTTCATCTGCCTTGCCCATCAGGCCTCTTGCATTGAAATAAATGTAGTTTAGTCTAGACTCCCCTTGCTCTCTGCCCTGCTCTCTTTCTGATGGAGTTTTTAATAGAGAAGTTTCTAATAGAGAGATACAGTGTGTTTAATAGAGAGATAATGCAGCAAATAGAAAGATAAAATAGATACAGTTTGGCAAATAGAAAGATGGAATAGAATTAGCGTTTGCAAATAGAGAGAGAGAGAACAAAGAAAATTACAGCACAGGAACAGGCCCTACGGCCCTCCCAGCCTGCACCGACCATAATGCCCACGTGAACTAAAACCCCTACCCTTCCGGGGACTTGTATCCCTCTATTCCCATCCTATTCATGTATTTGTCCAGTCACCTGTTAAATGTCACTATTGTACCTGCTTCCACTATCTCCCTTGGCAGCAATTTTCAGGCACCCACCACCCTCTGTGTAAAAGAACTTGCCTCGAACATCTCCTTTAAACCTTGCCCCTCGCACCTTAAATCTATGCCCCCTAGTAATTGACTCTTTCATCTTGGGAAAAAGCTTCTGACTATCTGCTCTGTCAATGACTCTCATAATTTTGTAGATTTTTATCAGTCGCCCCTCAACTTCCGTTGTTCCAGTGAGAACAAATCAAGTTTCTCCAAACGTTCCTCATAATTAATGCCCTCCATACCAGGCAACTTCCTAGTAAATCTTTTCTGTATTCTCTCCAAAACCTCCACACCCTTCTGGTAGTGTGGTGACCAGAACTGAACACTATATTCCAAGTGCGGCTTAACTATAGTTCTATAAAGCTGCAACATGACTCGCCAATTTTTAAACTCAATGCCCTGGCAATGAAGGCAAGCATGCCGTATGCCTTCTTAACTACCTTCTCCACCTGCGTTGCAATTTCAGTGACCTGTGTACCTATATATCCAGCTTCCTCTGCCTATCAATACTCATAAAGGTTCTGCCATTTACTGTATATTTCCTATCTGTATTAGACCTTCCAAAATGCATTATCTCACATTTGTCTGAATTAAACTCCAACTGCCATCTCTCTGCTGAAATCTCCAACCGATCTATATCCTGCTGTATCCTCTGATGGTCCTCATCGCCATCCGCAATTCCATCAACCTTTGTGTTGTCTGCAAACTTACCAATCAAACCAGTTACATTTTCCTCCAAGTTATTTATATATATTACAAACAGCAAAGGTCTCAGCACTGATCCCTGATGAATGCCACTCGTCACAGCCCTCCATTCTGAAATGCACCCTTCCATTGCTATCCTTTGTCATCTGTGACTGAGTCAGTTCTGTATCCATCTTGCCAGTTCACCTCTGATCCCATGCAACTTCACCTTCTGTACCAATCTGCCATGAGGGAACTTGTCAAAGACTTACTGAAGTCCATGTGGAGACAACATCCACTGTCCTATCCTCGTCAATTATCTTCATCACTTCCTCAAAAAACTTGATCAAGTTAGTGAGATATGACTTCCCCTTCACAAAACCATGTTGTCTCTCGCTAATATATCAACTTATTTCCAAGTGGGAGTAAATCCTGTCTCGAAGAATCGTCTCCAATAATTTCCTTACCACTGATGTAAGATTCACTGGCCTGTAATTACTTGGATTATCCTTGCTGCTCTTTTTAAACAAAGCAACAACATTGGCTATTCTCCAATCCTCTGGGACCTCCTCTGTAGTCGTGATGTGGAGATGCCGGCGTTGGACTGGGGTAAAAGAGAAAGAAATCCCACAACACCAGCTTAAAGTCCAGACAGGATTATTTGTAGCAAAAGCTGCAAGCTTTCGGGACAGGCCGTCCTTCGTCAGGTGGCTGGGAGTTCTCCAGCTGGAGAACTCCCAACCACCTGACGAAGGGACAGCCTGTCCCGAAAGCTTGCGGCTTTTGCTACAAATAAACCTGTTTGGACTTTAAGCTGGTGTTGTGGGATTTCTTTCTGTTTTACCTCCCCTGTAGCCAGTAATAGTCTAAAGATTTCTCTCAAGGCCTCAGTAATTCCTCCTTTGCCTCTCTCAGTATTATGGGATATATCCCATCAGACTCTGGAGACTTGTCTACCTTAATGTTTTTTTCAAGACCCTCAATACCTCTTCCTTTTTGATCTCAACATGATCCAAACTATCTGCACACCCTTCCCCAGACTCATCATCCACAATGTCCTTCTTTTTGGTGAATACTGATGCAAAGTACTCATTTAATACCTTACCTGTCTCCTCTGGCACCACGCATAGATTCCCTTCCCTGTCTCTGCATGAGCTAACCCCCTCCCTGGCTACCCTCTTGCTCTTTATATATGTATAAAAGCATTTGGATTTTCCTTAGTCCTGCTGGCCAATAACTTTTCATGACCCCTTTTAGGCCTCCTGACTCCTTACTTATGTTTCTTTCTAATTTCCTTGTGTTCCATATTTGCTTTGTGTGTCCCTACCCTCCTAGTCAGCAGAGGGGGAAAGATCCAGAGTATCAGCTGGAAAGAGCAACAGAGAATGTATAAATTAGGAGCAGGAGTAGACCACTGAGCCCCTCAAACCTGCTCTTTCATTTCATAAAAATCATGGCTGATCTGATTGTAACCTTATTCCTGCCTACCCTGATAATATTTCACCCCCTTTGCTTATCAGAAATCTAGCTAGCTCTACCTTAAAACTATTCAAAGACTCTGCTTCCACAGACATAGTCCAAAGATAGCAAATACCAAAGGGATATACCCCAAAGATAGTGAACACCATGATCATCATCAGACTTTTAATTTTAGATATTATTGATTTTTAAATTTCATCATCTGCCATGGTGGGATTTGAACCCAAGTCTCCAGAGCATTGGTCCTCTTCTTGGATTACTAGCCCAGTGACAATAACACTTTGCCACCCGAAAAAGGTAGTGGATGCCAAAGGGAAACACACAGTATTGGGGAAAGAAAAGGACAAGTGTTGGAGGGAGGAAGCACAATATTTTGAAAGGACAAGAGTGACACAATGTCAGAGGGAAAAAGGAAAGATCTTTGGAGGGAGGGAGAGACAAAGACTCTGAGGAAGAGACAGGAAAATTATTGAAGGGAAAGAAGGGAACAGAGTGTCAAAGGGAAAGAGGGGCAAAGCATCGCAGCAAGAGAAAGAGGCATAGCGTCGAAGGGAGAGAGAAAGAAGCAGAGCATCGGAGGGAGAGAGAAAGAGGCAGAGTGCCGGAGGGCGAAAGAAAGATGCAGAGTGTTGAAGGGAGAGAGAGAGAGGCAGATTGTCAGAGGAAGACAGAAAGAGGCAGAGCATCAGAAGGAAAGAGAAAGAGGCAGATTGTTGGAGTGAGAGAAAGAGGCAGATTGTTGGAGTGAGAGAGAGAGGCAGATTGTTGGAGGGAGAGAGAAGCAGAGTGTTTGAGAGTGTGGGGAAGAAAGAGAGAGACAGAGAGACTGTCAGAGAAGGAGAGAGTATTGGAGGGAGACAGCAATAGAGATGTGGTGTATTAATTGGAGAAAGGGAGTCATAAAATATGAAAGTCAGGGAAGAAGAATGAGTGTGTCAATGGGAAAGAGAATACTTGTGAGAAAAGATTTTTTAGTGGGAGTGAGAGAAAGATGAATATCAAAGGGAGGGAGTGAGGTGACAGTGTGAGGGAGGGGTAAAGTGGATTGCATAGCTGTGACTGCTCCCCCACCCCTAAAGTCCATGATATTATGAGTAAAGAGCTGAAGTAAGGCTCTGCAACTGTCCACTCAGTCAGAATTACAGCGCCTGCTTTCATTCGCTTCCTTGTGGGTTCTCTGATCTTCAGCTTATTAACTTAAATCGTATAGTTTTATCTCTTTCTAAATTGGAATTTTTTTTTTATTTCTGAAATTAGGAAATGGGGACTCAAGGACCAGGTAGAAAAAGGATTGCCAACCGGGAACGATTATCTGCAGAAGATGATGCTCTAAATCTAATCGCCAGAGAGGTAAGGCTACATTTTCAGTGGATCTTATCACATAATTCTGCCCACACAGGCTGAATCTCCTCACCCCCCCCAACCCCTTTTTCTCCCTCTCACCCCTCCCTCCTCCGTCTCACTCCACCCTGCCTCCTCCCCCCACCCCTCCCTCCCACTGCTACCCTCCCCTCCCTTCCCTCTCCTAAAGCCCATAAGACAAAGGACCAGAATTAGGCCACTCAGGCCATCTAGTCTGCTCAGCCATTCAACCATGGCTGATATTTTTTTTCTCCCCATTCTCCTACCTTTTCCCCATAACCCCTCATCACCACATTAATGAATTCCTATCTATCTCTGTCTTAAAGACACTCAATGACCTGGCCTCCACAGCCTTCTGCAGCAAAAAGATTCACCACTCTCTGGCTGCATTGTTTGCTGGAGCAGAGGAGTGAAGGAGCAGAGAGAGAGAGATAAGAATTTACCTGTTAAAAACCTGTTTAAATTTAAGTTTAAAGCACTTTGTTCCTTGTAGAACTGTTTCAATCATTTAAAAGCATTTTTGCGGGCTTTTTGTATTTACCTCTTTAAGAATTCTGAGGGAGTGGTTAAAAGGGAGTTGTGGGGGAGCAAGCTTTAAATCAGCGCCAGGTTTAAAAAGAGGCCTGGTGTAGACAGCGGGCAGCAGAGTGAGGGGGAAGCAGAGTGAGCTATTAGGGCTTAGGAGCAAAGGGCTGGGGAGAAAGAGGGCCAGGTAAGTTATTGTTGAAATTTTCAATACTACTACAGTGAATAATGGAGGGCCATGTGATGTGTTGTTTCTGTATGATGTGGGAACTGGTGGACCCCAGGATCCTTCCCAGTGACCATGTCTGCAGTAAGTGCAGGTTGCTGGAGGAGCTCCAGCTCAGGGTAAATGAGCTGGCCTCTGAGCTACGGACGCTGAGGCTCATCAAGGGGAGGGAGGGTGCCATTGTCAATGGGGTGCAAGTGACATCCACCCCCCCTAGACTGGCTAACTCTAAGGGTCAGGAACAAGAAGGGGCTGCTGAGAGGAGGAAGGAGGGTGGGGAGAGGAGGAAGGAGGGTGGGGAGAGGAGGAAGGAGGGTGGGGAGAGGAGGCCTCAGCCTCTCAATCTGCATAACAGGTTTGAGGCTCTTGCTTCCAGTGTGGACGAGGACGAGGGAGGTGAGGTTGGTGAGCAAACTGCACACGGTACAGTGATGCAGCAGGACATAGGCAAAGAGAAGGTGAAAAGGAACGTAGTAGTGATTGGGGATAGTGGGGTGAAGGGTATTGACACTGTCCTTTGTCACAATGGCAAAGTGCACAGAAGGGTGTGTTGTCTGCCTGGTGCTCGGGTCCGGGATGTCACATCTGGGCTGCAGAGGAACCTGGAGTGGGAGGGTGAGAATCCGGTCGTTGTGGTACATGTGGGTGCCAACGACATAGGCAAAATGCGAACTGAGGATCTGGGGAGGGAGTATGAGAAGCTGGGAATGGAATTAAAGAGTAGAACCGACAAGGTAGTTATCTCTGGGCTACTGCCTGAACCGAGTGCAGACGGGCATAGGGTAGATAGGATTAAGGAAGTGAATGGGTGGCTCAGGGATTGGTGTGGGAGGAATGGGTTTGAATTTATGGGGCATTGGCATCAGTATTGGGGTAGGTGGGACCTGTTCGGGTGGGATGGGGTTGGTCTGAACCGTGCTGGGACCAGAGTGCTGGCGAATCGAGTAAAGAGGACTGTAGACAGGGCTTTAAACTAATTAGGGGGGGGGAGGGTGCGAGGGTAGGTGACGTTACGGGGGCTAAAGTTGAGGAGAGGGTACAGGTAAGGGAGAGGCCGAGGATGTCCCAATAATAGAGGGAGTAGGGGGCGTGAGTATGGTTGGTGGCGTTACGGCAAATAGGGTCCAGGTGAAGGCTGGGATGAAGGCACTTTACCTGAATGCATGAAGCATTCGGAATAAAGTGGATGAGCTGGTGGCGCAGATCAGCACAAATGGATATGATCTGGTGGCCATTACAGAGACGTGGCTGCAAGGTGACAGGGACTGGGAGCTGAATGTCCAGGGATATCAAGTGTTTAGGAAGGATAGGCAGGAGGGAAAACTGGGGGGGGGGGGCGTAGCTCTGCTGATTAAGGATAGCATCAGGGTGGTAGCAAGGGATGATATTGGAGCCAAGGAGCAGAAAGCGGAATCGTTGTGGGTAGAGATTAGGAACAGCAAAGGGAGGAAGACGCTGGTGGGTGTCATCTATAGGCCCCCAAATAATGATCTGGAGGTGGGGCGGGCTGTTAACGCGCAAATAAGTGCGGCGTGCAGGAATGGGACAGCCGTAGTTATGGGGGATTTCAATCTACATATAGATTGGTCGACCCATGTTGGACGCGGTGGGCTCGAGGAGGAGTTCTTGGAATGCTGCCGGGATAGTTTCCTCGAACAGTGTGTGTTGGAGCCGACGAGGGAGCGAGCTATCTTGGATCTGGTGCTATGTAATGAGGCGGGTAGAATTAGGGACCTTGCGGTGAAGGATCCTCTTGGGGAGAGTGATCATTGTATGGTGGAGTTTCTGGTGCAGATGGAGGATGAGAAAGTGGGTTCCCGGACGCGCGTCCTTTGTTTGAACAGAGGGGAGTACGGTAGGATGAGAGAAGAATTGGCGAATGTGGACTGGGGGAGCGCATTGGAAGGTAGGTCTGCTGAGGAGCAGTGGAGGATCTTTAAGGAGATCTTTCTTGGTGCTCAGCAGAAATTTATTCCGATGGTCAAAAAGGACAGTAGGAGGAGAGGTAATAAGCCGTGGATAACGAAGGAGGTGAAGGAAAGTGTTAAATTAAAAGCGGAGGTGTTTAGAGTAGCAAAGAGTAGTGGGCGAGAAGAGGATTGGGAGAGGTTTAAATGTCAACAAAGATTGACAAAGAAGATGATAAAGAAGGGTAGGAGAAACTATGAAGCTGGGCTTGCGCTTAATATAAAAAAGGATAGCAAGAGTTTTTATAAATATATAAAAAGGAAGAAGCTGGCTAGGGTGAACATTGGTCCCTTAGAGGATGAGAAGGGGGACTTAGTGGTAGGGGATGGGGATATGGCTGAGGTCCTGAATAACTTTTTTGTTTCTGTCTTCACGGAGGAGGACGTGAATAATTTGCCGGGTGTTAGAGATGGAAAGGTGGTAGGACTGGAGGGTTTTAATGACATTACTGTTACTAGAGAGGAGGTGCTCGACAGACTGGAGGGACTGATTGTGGACAAGTCGCCAGGACCGGATGGAATGCATCCGAGGGTTCTGAAAGAAATGGCGGAGGTGATAGTGGATGCCTTGGTGGTTATTTTCCAAACGTCGCTGGATTCCGGGGAAGTGCTGGAAGATTGGAAAGCGGCTAATGTTACGTCGTTGTTTAAGAAGGGTGCCAGGCAAAAGGCAGGGAATTATAGGCCGGTTAGTTTAACGTCTGTTGTAGGTAAAATGTTAGAATCCGTCATCAAGGAGGAAATAGCGAGGCATCTTGATAGGAATTGCTTGATAGAGCAGACGCAGCACGGTTTCGTTAAAGGGAAGTCGTGTCTGACAAATTTACTGGAGTTCTATGAGGATGTGTCTAGGGCGGTGGATAGAGGAGAGCCGGTGGATGTGGTCTCTCTGGATTTTCAGAAGGCGTTTGACAAGGTACCTCACAGGAGGTTATTGCAGAAGGTCAGGGGACATGGAGTTGGGGGTAGGGTGTTAGCGTGGATAGAGGATTGGTTGTCAAATAGGAGGCAGAGAGTGGGGGTCAATGGGTGCTATTCGGTTTGGCGGATGGTGACTAATGGAGTGCCTCAGGGGTCGGTGCTGGGGCCTCAGCTATTTACCATTTATATAGATGATCTGGAGGAGGAATCCGAGTGTAGGGTGTCGAAATTTGCTGATGACACCAAGATTGGAGGAAAGGCAAATTGTGCGGAGGGTGTGGAGAGTCTACAGAAGGATCTAGATAGGCTGGGCGAATGGGCCAGGAAATGGCAAATGGAATTTAATGTTGGCAAGTGCGAGGTGGTCCACTTTGGTAGGAATAATGGTGGGAAGGATTATCACTTACGTGGCAAAAAACTGCAGCAGGCGACGGTGCAGAGGGACCTTGGGGTCCTTGTGCATGAGTCGCAAAAACCCAGCTTGCAGGTGCAGCAGGTGATCAGGAAGGCGAATGGGATGCTGGCCTTCATAGTGAGGGGGATTGAATATAAAAGTAGGGAGGTCTTGCTGCGGCTGTATAGGGCATTGGTGAGACCGCAGCTGGAGTACTGTGTGCACCAGTGGAGTACTTACGCAAGGATATTTTGGCCTTGGAGGGAGTGCAGAGGAGGTTTACTAGGCTGATGCCAGAGTTGAGGGGGTTGAGCTATGAGGAGAGGCTGAATAAACTAGGCTTGTACTCGTTAGAGTTTAGAAGAATGAGGGGAGATCTCACTGAGACGTATAAGATGATGAATGGGATGGATAGGATAGAGGTGGAGAGACTCTTCCCGCTCAGAAAGGATAATAGGACTAGGGGACACAGCCTCAAGATAAAGGGGGGGCGGTTTAGAATGGAGTTGAGGAGGAACTTCTTCACTCAAAGGGTGGTGAATCTCTGGAATTCTCTGCCCGTTGAAGTGGTGGAGGCTACCTCGCTAAATATTTTTAAGACGCGGGTTGATGGGTTTTTGACAAGAGAGGGGATTAAGGGTTATGGGGAGAGGGCGGGAATGTGGAACTGAGCCACGACAGATCAGCCATGATCTTATTGAATGGCGGGGCAGGCTTGACGGGCTAGATGGCCTACTCCTGCTCCTATTTCTTATGTTCTTATGTAAAGAAATTCCTCCTCATCTCTGTTTTAAAGGATCGTCTCTTTAGCCTGAGTTTGAGCCTTCTGGTTCTGGTCTATCCTGCTAGTGGAAACATCCTCTCTATGCCCACTCCATCCAGGCTTCACAGAATCCTGTCAGTTTCAATAAGATCCCCCTCATCCTTGTAAACTCCAACAAGTACAGATCCAGTGTCCTCAACTGTTCCTCATACAACAAGCTCTTCATTCCAGGGATTGTTCTTGGGAACCTCCTGTGGATTCGTTCCAAGGCCAGCACATCCTTCCTTAGATACAGGGCCCAAACTGCTCACAATACTCCAAACGGGGTCTGACCAGAGCCTTATACAGCCTCAAAAGTATATCCCAGCTCTTCTATTCTAGCCCTCTTGACATGAATGCTAACATTGCATTTGCCTTCCTAACTACCATCTGAACTTGCACATTAACCTTAAGAGATTCTTGAACAAGGACTCCCAAGTCCCTTTGTGCTTAATTCTGAAGCATTTCCCCATTTAGAAAATAGTCGATGCTTCCATTCCTCCTTCCGAAGTGCATAACCTCACGCTTTTCCACATTGTATTCCATCTGTCACTTCTTTGCCCACTTTCCCAACCTGTTCAAGTCCTTCTGCGGGCCCCCTGCTTCGTCAATATTACCTGCTTCCTCTACGTATCTTTGTATCATCTGCAAACTTAGCAACAGTGCCTTCAGTTCCTTCCTCCAAATCGTTAATGCATATTGTGAAAAGTGGTCCCAAGACCGACCTCTGAGGCACACCACTAGTCACCAGCTGCCATCTTGAAAAAGACTCCTTTATCCCCACTCTCTGCCTTCTGCCAGTCAGCCAATCCTCGATCCATGCCAGGATCTAACACTTAACACGATGCACACTTAACTGATTTAACAGTCTCCTATGTGGCACCTTGTAAAGACCTTCTGGAAATCTAAATAAATCATGTCCACTGGCTCTCCTTTCTATCCCCCTCTGTCCTCCCTTTCTCTCCCCCTTTCCCCCTCTCCTCAATGAACGATAACAGATTTGTCAGACATGATCTCCCCTTGGCAAAGCCATGCTGACTCAGTCTTATTTTATCAAGCACACTCAAGTACTCCTTCCCTCCCCTCCCTCCCTCTCAACCACCTACCCTCTGCCACCCCCTCCAACCCCTCCCCTCCATCCTCCCATCCCCCCTCCACTTCTGCCTCCTCCCCTCCCCTCACTAGCTCTCCCTCCTCCCCTCCCTCACTAGCTCTCCCTCCATCCCCTCCACTCCTTACCCGCTCTCTCCCTTCCCCCTCCATCCCCCTACACTTTCCTCCTTTCCACCTCCCATCTTCCTCCCCCCTTCCCTACCACTCCTCCCCCTCCACCTCCTTCTCTCTTCCTCCCTCATCCTCTCCTCCCCTTCCTCCACTTCTTCCTTCCCCTCCCCACCTCCCTCCCCCTACCTCCTTCCCCCTCCCTCTCCCCACCTTCCCCATCTCCTTCCCCCTCCCTCTTCCACCCCTCCCTCCTCCACCCCCCTCCTCCACCCCCTCCCCCTCCCTCCTCCACCCCCTCCCCCTCCCTCCTCCGCCCCCCTCCCCCCCTCCTCCCGCCCCCCTCCCTCCTCCGCCCCCCTCCTGCTCCCTCCTCCGCCCCCTCCCCCTCTCTCCTACCTCCCCCAACCCCCTCTCTCCTCTCCTCGCCTGCTCCTCGGTCCCCCTCCCCCCGCCCCCTCCCCTCCCCTCCTCCGCCCCCTCCCCCTCTCTCCTACCCTCCCCCAACCCCCTCTCTCCTCTCGCCCGCTCCTCGGTCCCCCTACCCCCGCCCCCTCCCGTCCTCCTCCGCCCCCTCCCCTCCTCCCTCCGCCCCCCTCCCCTCCTCCCTCCGCCCCCCTCCCCTCCGCCCCCCTCCCCTCCTCCCGCCCCCCCTCCCCTCCTCCCTCCGCCCCCCTCCCCTCCTCCCTCCGCCCCCCTCCCCTCCTCCCTCCGCCCCCCTCCCTTCCTCCCTCCCGCCTCCTTCCCTCCCTTCCTCTGCCCTCCCTCCCTCCCCCGTCTCCCCCCCATCTCCTCCCCCTCCCTCCTCCCCCCCATCTCCTCCCCCCCTCTGTCTCCCCGCCCGCCACCCCCCTCTGTCTCCCCGCCCCGCCACCCCCCTCTGTCTCCCCGCCCCGCCACCCCCCTCTGTCTCCCCGCCCCGCCACCCCCCTCTGTCTCCCCGCCCCGCCACCCCCCTCTGTCTCCCATCAAATGGTCTGCTTTGTTGTGCAAGATGTGGGCTTTTAAGTGTTGTTGGAGCTGCATACATCCAGGCAAATGGAGTATTCTATCACACCCTTGATTTATGCCTTGTAGACAGCGGACAGGCTTTCAGGAGATGAATTACTCATCATAGAATTCCTAGCCGCTGACCTGCCCATGTAACCACAGTATTTACATGGTTGGTCCAGTTCAATTTCTGGTCCATAGTAATCCCAGGATGTTGATCATGGGGGATTCAGCAAATGATCATGCCATTAAACAACAAGGGGATATGTTTACTGTCCAGTAAAGGAAACTACTTTGTCATAAACAAAGTCCTACTTTGTCATAAACTCCTTTTATTTTCTGATTCAACTCCATATCCAACACCCAGTATCACCTGTAACTTCCTTCTATTTCCCAGTGACTTCTATTAAATGATTAACATCCAATTTAGGACTTAAGTGGAAGGTAACTGTTAACCCATTCCTAACATAGATTCTGTCATATTGAAGATGGTCATTGCCTGGCACTTGTGTGATGTGACTGTAACTTGCCACTTATCAGTCCAAGCCTGAATATTATCCAGGTCTTATTGCACATGGGTAGGGACTGTTTGAATATCTGTTGCAAATGTTCTGAACATTGTGCTGCTGAACCTCTTTATTTATCCATCTGGAATATTTTGTATTATTCTGAGTGATAGAGTAATTTATTTTTCCTTTTTGAATGAAGTACCAGAGAGGGTGAATGAAGATAATTTGGTCTATCTCGTGTCTGTATATGTGAACTTTTAAAAGGCCTTTGATAAAGTACCTTATAATGAAGTTATTTGCAGAATTGAAGCTTGTGTTTAATAGGGTAGTAGCAATGTCGATATGAGTTTGGATAAAAGATGGAGAGCTGAGAATGTTGGTGAATGGTTGTTCTTCACATTGAGGAACAGATGAAGCAGTGTTTCCCAGTGATCAGCATTGTGACTGCTGCTCTTTTTGATATATATATTTAATGATCTGCAATTGGGTGTATACAGCTCAATTGCAAAGTTTGCAGGTGACACCCAACTTGAAAATGAACAATGAAGAAATGGTAACAGTTCGTGAAATGAACAGACAAATGGCTGATCAAATTTAGTGCAGAGAAGTGTGAAATGATATCTTTTAGAAGGAGAAATGAGAAGAGGCAATGTAAATAAAATGGTGCAATTTTAAACAGTGTGCGCGCGCGTGCAATTGAGAAGAATGGAATGGATTTGACTGCACTATCTTACTGTCAATAGCCTGTCCGCTTTTGGGATGTACTGGAGTACCACTTGGATCTGACTTTAGCACATTCCCAGGAAATGCACGTAATGTAGCTTTTGTTTCTTCCAGCTCTGAATGTAACATACATATTATTCCCCAAAACAGTGTCATTTGCTGGGGGCAAACATGTACGTCCTGTAAATTCTCTTCTTCCAGTCTGGATAATCTATTATTGGACAGTAAACTGAAGGAAGATATTTCAAAGGCCAGACTGAGGCCTATAGGATGCGTCTAGGATGAGTGTCGTTCCTTCAGTGAACTCAATTGGATGCAAACTACATCAGTGACCCCTGATGTGAGTCTATATTAAACGAGGTGCAGTACAAGCCTTGCTGAGCACTACTTGGGGCAGTGGAGCTGGAATATTAACTGCTCCCCACTGCCCCCAGAAGCGCTCATTCAGGCCTGTGTTACACATAAACGTGAAGCTGACTACATCGACTGAGAATTGTGTTGACAAAGCCTAGCCTGAACTTAGCAACCACACAGGAAGTGCCAGTGTGAACACAGCAGACAGTGGGGATTGAGCAGGAGTGAGCATTGCATTGCCTAGTGGGATATGTCCCTCAGTCTCTGTGTATCTCTCTATCTGTTTCTGTGTGTCTCGCTCTATCTGTCTCTGCCTCTTTCTGTCCCTTGGTCTAATCTTTTATGTCTCTATCTATCTTGCTCTTGCTGCATGTTTCTCTCTGTCTGTCTGTCTTTCTCTCTCCCTAGAATCTGTCTTTCTCTGCCCCTTTGTCTCTGGAATGTACCTCTGTCTTTTTCTCTTTCACTCTCTCATGTTAATTTAGAAAATGCATTAGGCCTATTTTTAAATCTTACTTGGTCCTTAGATTACTGAGTGTCGATAGGATGTGTGTCAGTTTGTACATAGTGGGGGAAGGGTAAGGTCACTAACATTCATCAAGCCCCCTTACTAAGGCAGCTAGGTTTGCCAATTCTTTACAATTGTCCTAGGCTGTGTGGGAATTAAAGGTTTGTCTCCTGGACACTGCTGTAAGCAATCATGAAGGAAAATTCTTCTCATTTTCATTGAACACTTCTGTTTATTATAAAAATATTAGAACAAAGGAAGTTGGAGTAGGCCATTCAGTCCTTCATGTTTGCTCTGCCATTCAGTAAAATCATTGGCTCTGTGTTAACTCCACCTTCCTGCACTGTCCCATATTCCTTGATTTCCTTAGAATCCAACAATCTATCCACCTCTGTCTGAAATGTCCTGGATAATTGAGCATCCACAGCTCTCAGGTAGAGATTCCTAAGATTCACCACCTTTTGATTGAAGACATTTGAACAAAGAACAAAGAAAGTTACAGCACAGGAACAGGCCCTTCGGCCCACCAAGCCTGCTTTGACCATGCTGCCTGACTTGACTAAAACGCCCTATGCTTCCAGGGACCATATCCCTCTATTCCCATCTCGTTCATGTACTTGTCAAGACACCCCTTAAAAGTCACGACCGTATCCGCTTCCACTACCTGCCCCAGCAATAAGTTCAGGCACCCGCCACTTTCTATGTAAAAAAAGAATCTGCCTTGTACATCTATTTTAAAACTTGCCCCTTGCACATTAAACCTATGCCCCCGAGTAATTGACTCTTCCACCCTGGGAAAAAGCTTCTGACAATCCATTCTGTCTATGCCTCTCATAATCTCGTAGACTTCTATCAGGTCTCTCCTCAACCTCCATCGCTCCAGTGAGAACAAACCAAGTTTTTCCAACTCTCCTCATAACTAATGCCCTCCATACCAGGCGACATCCTGGTAAATCTTTTCTGTACCCTCTCAGACATCGTTCTGTAGTGTGGTGACCAGAATTGAACACTATATTCCAAATGCGGCCTCACTAAGGTTCTATAAAGCGTCAACATGACTTGTCAATTTTTAAACTCAATACGCCGGCCGATGAAGGCAAGCATGCCCTATGCCTTATTGACTACCTTCTCCACCTGCATTGCCACTTTCAGTGACCTGTGTACCTGTACATTGCAAAACATCACTTACTGTACTGTCTGGAGACAATACACATCTCTTTAATCTGTGATCAGTGCTCCTTCCACTCACATTGTCGGCCACTTTAGGACTTGAACAGCCGGTTAGGTGTAAAGATTCGCATTCTAATCAGTAATCTGTAAACCGTCTGTGCTTTGTATGCTCTGTCTGAGACCAGAACTCTCCATTCACCTGACGAAGGGACGAACCCGAAAGCTAGTGAGTTTACTATCAAATAAATCGGTTGGACTTAAACCTGGTGTTGTCAGGCTTTTTACTGTGTTTACCCCAGTCAAACTCTGACATATCCACATCATGACTACCTGTACACCCAGATCCCTTTACCTATCAATACTCCTAAGGGTTCTGCCATTTACTGTATATTTCCTTTCTGTATTCGACCTTCCAAAATGCATTACCTCACATTTGTCCAGATTAAACTCCATCTGCCATCTCTCCGCCCAAGTCTCCAACTGATCTATATCCTGCTGTATCCTTTGATGGTCCTCACGGCTATCTGCAAATCCACCAACCTTTGTGTCGTCCACAAACTTACTAATCAATCCAGTTACATTTTCCTCCAAATCATTTATATATATTACAAACAGCAAAGGTCCCAGCACTGATCCCTGAGGAATACTACTTGTCACTGCCCTCCATTCAGAAAAGCACCCTTCCACTGCTACCTTCTGTCTACTTTGACCAAGCCAGTTTTGTATCCACCTTGCCAACTCATCTCTGATCCCATGCGACTTCACCTTCTGCACCAGTCTGCCATGAAGACTAGGCCTACAGTCTCTAGAATTTAAAAGACCGCTTGGTGATCTAACCGAAATATGTAAAATTCTCAAGTGCCCTGACGAAATGGATACTGAGAAAGCGTTTGGCTGTGGAATGTAGAACACGGGGACAGTCATTTAAGATCAAGATAAGGAGAAATGTTTGTAAAAGTTTAAAAATTGGCATGTCATGTTGACACTTTATAGAACTTCAGTGAGGCCGCACTTGGAATGTACTGTTCAATTCTGGTCACCACACTACCAGAAGGAAGTGAAGGCTTTGGAGAGGTACAGAAAAGATTTACCACGATGTTGCCTTGTACAGAGGGCATTAGTCATGAGGAGAAGTTGGAGAAACTTGGTTTGTTCTCACTGGAGCGACGGAGGTTGAGGGGAAACCTGATAATCTTGTAGACTTCTATGAGAGGCATGGACAGAGTGGATAGTCAGAAGCTTTTTCCCAAGGTGGAAGAGTCAGTTACTAGGGAGCACAGGTTTAAGGTGCGAGGGGCAAGTTTTAAAAGAGATGTACGAGTTAGATTTTTTACACAGACAGTGGTGGGTGCCTGGAACTCGTTGCTGGAGGTGGTAGTGGAAGCAAATATGGTAGTGACTTTTAAGGGGCATCTTGACAAGTCCATGAATGAGATGGGAATAGAGGAATATGGTCCCCGGAAGCGTAGGGGGTTTTAGTTAAGTCAGGTAGCATGGTCGATGCAGGCTTGGAGGGCCGAAGGGCCTGTTCTTGTGCTGTAACTTTCTTTGTTCCTTGTTCTTCTCAATCTCTCCTCATTGGACAATTCTCCCTTCCTGGGAATTAGTCTTATGAGCCTTCCTCATGTTCCCTTAAGCCAAGAATATTCTTCCTTAGGGAAGGAATCCAAAACAGTAACGAGTAATCAAGAAGTGATCTCATCAAGTTCCTTTTTAATTGAGAATCCTTTATCCTTATACTCCATTTCTTTTGCAATAAAGGGTGACATATCATTCATTTTCATAATTGCTTGCTGTACCTACAGGTTAACTTTCTGTGATTCATGCATGAGGATACCCAGAGCTCTCTGAATGTAAACATTTCCCAGTCTCTCTCCATTCAAAAAATGTTCTGCTTCTCTAGGCTTTCTATGAATCTGCATAATCCACAGTTCTCCGGATTATCTTACATTTTTACATGTGTCACTTTCTTGCCCAATCATCCAACCTGTCTCTATCCCTCTGCGACCACTTTGCAATCTTCACAGTTTACTTTCTCACCCAACTTTGTATTATCAGCAAATCTGGATACATTACACTCAGTATCCTCATCTAAGCCATCAATATAGATTGTAAATGAATTAGGTCCAAGTACTGATCCTTGCAGTACCCTGCTAGTCACATTCTGCCAACCTGAAAATGACTTCCACTCCTCCTCTCTGTCTTCTGTCCATTAACTAATTCTCAATCCATGGTAATATATCCCCTACAATCCCATGAGTCCTAATTTGTGTAATGATTCTTTGGAGATTTGTCATAAACAATCTCCTTTTCATAAAAAATGTTGATCCTGTCTACTCATATTATGGTTCCCTCAGTGCCCTGTTACCATGTCCGTAATAATAGATTCTAACATTTTTCCTGCTACTGATGTCAGGGTACTGGGCTATGGTTCCCTGTTTACTCTCCCCTTCTGTTGAATATTAGAGTAATATATAGTACCTTCCTATTGGTAGGGACCATTCTAAAATCTAGATAATTCTGGAAGATCCAAACAAATGCTTTAACTACCTCTATAACCACCTCTTTTAAAACTCAAAGATGTAGCCCGTTAGATCTGGGAATTTGTTGGCTAATTTTTCTCGTACTATTTCTTACTACTATTAATTTCTTTAAATTGTTTAATTTTTCTAGACTTACGATTCCACACACTTTTCTCCTACTCTGGCAAAGACAAAGTATGTGTTAATGTTTTAGTCATTTCTTATTCCTCATAATTTTTTCTGGTTCTCATCGAATCCTTACAGTGCAGAAGGAGGCCATTCAGCCTATCGAGTCTGCACCAACAACAGTCCCACTCAGGCCCTATCCCCACAATCCCCCACATTAACCCTGCTAATCCTTCTAACCTACACATCCCAAGACTGTAAGGGGCAATTTAGCATGGCCAGTGCATCTAACCTACACATCTTTGGACTGTGGGAGGAAACTGGAGCATTCGGAGGAAAACCAGGCAGACACAGGCAGACTCCACACAGTCAGTGACCCAAGCTGGGAATTTAAACCAGGTCCCTGACGCTGTGAGGCAGTAGTGCTAACTACTGTGCTATCGTGCTGCCCCAAACTGCCTCTGCATCTTAGGGACCCATGTTTACTTCCTTTTAACATACCTGTAGAAGCTTTGATGATCTCTTGCTAGTGTACTTTCTGATTTTGTTTTCTTTTGATCCATTTATTTATCATCCTTGGCTCCATTTAAAACCATCCTCAGTCCTCAGGTTTATTATTCTTTTTGGCAACTCTTCTTTTAGTCCAACGCTGTCTTTAACTTCTGTTGGACCACTTTTGATATGGAGATGCCGGCGTTGGACTGGGGTAAACACAGTAAGAAGTCTCACAACACCAGGTTAAAGTCCAACAGGTTTATTTGGTGGCAAACGCCACTAGCTTTCAGGGCTTCGCTTTCACGGGCTTTTGGCTTCTGATCTTTGGGTAAATGTTCTCCAAGGCGGCCTTCACGACATACGACAGTGCAGAGTCGCTGAGCAGAAACTGATAGCCAAGTTCCGCACACATGATGACATCCTCAACCAGGATCTTGGGTTCATGTCACACTATTTGTAACCCCCATGACTTGCCTGGGCTTGCAACATTTCACTTACTATCCTGTCTGGAGACAATACACATCTCTTTAACCTATGCTTAATGCTACCTCCACTCACACTGTCCGCCCATTGGGCACAGCAGGGGCTGCGGTGCATTATTGACCCTAATAATCACATTTTAATTTGATGTTTTCAAGTTTTCTTTGATTTTGTTCGGGCTGTTCCCCTTCCTTTTGGGGAGCTGCCTCTTTTACTATGTCCTGATTTAACTTGAGTTTGTTTATTTGGTTCGACCTTAAAAGAGGCTACTCACATTGTCTGCATCTTTAAGACTTGATTAACTGTAAAGACTCACATTCTAATCAGTATTCTGTAAACTGAGTATGTGCCTTTATGTGCTCTGTTTGTGATCAGAACTCCCCACTCACCTGACGAACGGACCACTTTTCCCAAGGTTTTTTTTAATCCCTGGAAGGAATTTGAGAAGTATAAATTAATTCCTTAAAAGTTCTGGAAGTGATTAAAGAGAAAAGGGTGGGCAATTGCATGAATGGATTTAAATAAACAGATGCACATTTTAAGAACATAAGAACATAAGAAATAGGAGCAGGAGTAGGCCATCTAGCCCCTCGAGCCTGCCCCGCCATTCAATAAGATCATGGCTGATCTGTTGTAGCTCAGTTCCACTTTCCCGCCCTCTCCCCATAACCCTTAATCCCCTCTCTTATCAAGAACCCATCAACCCGCTTCTTAAAAATATTTAGCGAGGCAGCCTCCACCACTTCAACGGGCAGAGAATTCCAGAGATTCACCACCCTTTGAGTGAAGAAGTTCCTCCTCAACTCCGTTCTAAACCGCCTCCCCTTTATCTTGAGGCTGTGCCCCCTAGTCCTACTGTCTTTTTTGAGCGGGAAGAGTCTCTCCACCTCTATCCTATCCATCCCATTCATCATCTTATACGTCTCAATGAGATCTCCCCTCATTCTTCTAAACTCTAACGCGTACAAGCCTAGTTTATTCAGCCTCTCCTCATAGCTCAATCCCCTCAACTCCGGTATCAGCCTAGTAAACCTCCTCTGCACTCCCTCCAGGGCCAAAATATCCTTGCGCAGGTGCGGCGCCCAAAACTGCACACAGTACTCCAGCTGCGGCCTCACCAATGCCCTATACAGCTGCAGCAAGACCTCCCTACTTTTATATTCAATCCCCCTCGCTATGAAGGCCAGCATCCCATTTGCCTTCCTGACCACCTGCTGCACCTGCAAGCTGGGTTTTTGCGACTCATGCACAAGGACCCCGAGGTCCCTCTGCACCGTCGCCTGCTGCATTTTAAGTCAGGGTTATTGGGAGATTGAGGGGATAGGCGAGAGTTGTGAGTAAATGGGTGACACGATGTGGAACTGAAGCTCACAGAGGGCTTTAAGTTTGGGAAAAATTGCTGATTGCTTAAGTGATGGAGAACTGGAGGTTAGAGATGGGAAGATTGTGTGATTAAACCACCAGGAATGTGTGCAATCAGAGTTGATAACCTAAAAAGAAGCCTTTCTCATTCAGTTGAATGAATCCCTAATATTGATTCCTGCTTCAAGATTTTAATGAGTGATATTAGACATTCTGTTTTCTGGTTTGCTCCAAGGTCTACTGGTTTTCCCTCCAGGCAGGAGGTATGTTTTGGTGCAGGAGGGTGGTGGTGGCAATGGTGAGGGTTGGGGAAAGTGCGGAGTAGTGACTGTGGGTTGGAGGGAATGGCCCTTTTTAAGGTAGTTGGTGTCTTCACTCCTACCTTGCTCCTGGGGTAGAATTCAGTTCAGCATTATGCTGAAGGTGGAGGTGTTGTGGAGGGTAGGGGTTGTTGGGAACTGGATGCCAGACCAAGGTTTGACTTCTGGCCTTGGGAGTTGCTGCTAAATTGTGCAAGTCTTGTTTGACACAGTTGCCCTGATGTCAGTATACGTGGTGCACAGGATTTCTAAACTTCAAGCACAAATTCCACAGCTCAGGCTTCTATCATCTTTTGCAGCAGATTTGAAAACACCATGTAATTAATATTGGAACCGTGTTACAATGAAGTGCATGCTTCAGTTTTTGAATGAGAGCAGCTATAACTAATTGGGAAAGATTTGGGAATTATTCTAAAGTATACAAGAATTTTACACTGGGGTGGGGGCAAAAAGGGAGTCTGCCTGTATTCTATGGTCAGATGAATAAACCTGTGTTAGGGAATAAACTGGCTACAGATTTGCTTTTCCTCCATGTTGTTAGGAAACTAAATGTAGTTCTAAGGTATTTATATTTGTATGGATAATCATAAGAAAAAAGGTATATTTTTGGGTAGGTTTAATTTAATGTTTCTGTGCTGGAAGGGAATTGTGGTTAGATCTCATGCTGAGCAAAAGTATTTGTCTGTGTGGGGGTTAATTTCAGTTACAACTGAGATACAGTTGTGTTTAGAAAGCTACAGTGTGAAGAAAGGTAATTGCTTAGCAACGAAATGTGTTCTGAAAGGGGAGCAGAAGCTTTCTCTGTTTCTTAGCTTTAGCTGAAAGCTAGAGGCAGTTGGAGACAGACAGTGAATAACACGAATAACCCTAGCTTACCTCTGCTGGGGTACCTAAAGAACATAGAACATAGAACACTACAGCACAAACAGGCCCTTCGGCCCACAAGTTGCACCGATCATATCCCTACCTACCAGGCCTATCTATAACTCTCAATCCCATTAAATCCCATGTACTCATCCAGAAGTCTCTTAAAAGATCCCAGCAAGTTCACCTCTACCACCACCGACAGCAGCCGATTCCACTCACTCACCACCCTCTGAGTGAAAAACTTACATAGAACATAGAACATTACAGCGCAGAACAGGCCCTTCGGCCCACGATGTTGCGCCGACCAGCTTTTCAAAAAATAAACACTAACCCACTAATCTAAACTAATCCCATTTCGTCCATAAACCTATCCACAGATCTCTTAAACGCCCCCAAACTAGGCGCATTTACAACTGCAGCTGGCAGGGCATTCCAGTCCCTCACCACCCTCTGGGTAAAGAACCTACCCCTGACATCAGTCCTATAACTACCCCCCCTTAATTTAAAGTCGTGCCCCCTCGTGCTAGCTTTCTCCATCCTAGGAAAAAGGCTATCACTATCCACCCTGTCTAAACCTCTAATCATCTTATATGTTTCAATAAGGTCCCCTCTTAGCCGCCTTCTTTCCAGCGAAAACAACCCCAAATCTCTCAGTCTCTCCTCATAGGATCTCCCCTCCATACCAGGCAACATCCTGGTAAACCTCCTCTGCACCCTCTCCAAAGCCTCTACATCCTTCCTGTAATGTGGGGACCAGAACTGCACACAATACTCCAAGTGCGGCCGCACCAGAGTTGTGTACCCCTGATATCTCCTCTGTACCTGCTCCCCAGCACCTTAAACCTGTGTCCTCTCGTAGTGATCATTTCAGCCCTGGGAAATAGCCTCCGAAAATCCACCCTATCTATACCTCTCAACATTTTATAGACCTCTATCAGGTTGCCTCTCAATCTTCGTCTCTCCAGGGAGAAGAGACCTAGCTCCCTCAACCTATCCTCTTAAGGCATGCCTTCCAATCTAGGCAACATCCTTGTAAATCTCCTCTGCACCCTCTCAATAGTTTCCACATCCAGCTCTTTTAGCTTAGCTGTAAGTAAAACCAACAATGGTTCAGATACATTGCCAAAGATCTAAAGAGCAATTTGTTAAAAAGCTAGAGAAATGAAGAAAAATTTCCAGAAGGTCTGAAGTCTAGAGTTAAAGAAAATAAAGAAGAAACTAAGAAATAGAGCTGGATTCTGTCACACAAAGTTGAGAAGAAAGGAGGAGCATTTTTTCATGTTTAATAAGTATTATTCTTGTTGAAACTAATTAGTGGTCCCATAACTCTGCTCCTCCACATTTGATTAAGAAAAGCAAAAGTTACAGACTTTTCAGCTAGAGATCCATTTTGGGATTTTCCCATGCATTTATAACATCAACCGGGATTGTAACAATATGTGATTAGTAAATTTAACACGTTCGTACTGGGCGCAACCCTCAAATCTGGCCATGCTACCAGAATGAATGAATCATCAGTAGGATTGCCATCGCAGACTTTTGTGAAGGGGGATACTAATCCACATGTTACATAAAGCATTCGGTGAAATTAATTTAAATATTCACTTGAGGAACTGACTACTATATACCAGTGTAACTGAAAAAGAGTAAGCTTTTTCTAAAAGCCATTTTCAATCAATTAAAATCACAATACTCACAGGTGATGGATTAACACCAATTTAAAATGCTCATTGTTTGGTAACCCTATTTTCCAACTATTGCCAGTTAAATTGGACAAGTTACCACACTTAGAATCTTTACATTGCAGAATGAGGCCATTCAGCCCATCAAGTCTGCGCTGACTCTCTGGCAGAGCATCTTACCCAGGCCCATCCCCTGCCTATCCTGTAACCCTGCATATTTATCCTGCTAATTCCCCGAATCTACACACCTTTGGATGCTAAGGGGCAATTTAGCATGTCCAATCAACCTAACTCACACATCTTTGGACTGTGGGAGGAAACTGGAGCACCCAGAGGAAATCCACACAGACACAGTGAGAATGTGCAAATTCTACACAGACAGTGACCCAATACATATTGAAAATTGACAAAAATACTAATTAGAATTATGTTTGAAAATATTCCCTGATTATGTTGGTTCACAAAAATTCTGCTTTCATTCATATTTAATGAGTGGAAATTTGGAAGAAGAAAGGCTTTGGATGCAATTTTGGATGCAGTGTGCGCTGGGATTGCTGAATGAGCGCAAAATGGAAACTCTCACTCCTAATCTTTAATTTGCTGCTAATGAAATTTAATAGAAAACTGAATGAATTTGCAATGTCTGGCTGCAGGCTGGATCCCTCAATGGAAGGAAAATCTCTATCGGTTCTGCCCCAGGAATAAACACAGCAAAAAGACAGAAAGTTAAGCAGAATGGTAAAACCTAAATCAGTTCAATAGAAGGGGAGGGTGTCAGTTATATGCACATTTGCGAGGGTCGTATGAAACTGGCATCACCCAGCAAGTTTATCTATAAGCAAACTAACTCGGGACAAGTCACACACTAGTAACTGTAGGAAGTGCCCTTCCTTTTACTGCTGCAGTTGACCAAGCACTGGCTGTAATGATGCAGCTAAACTAGGTTGAGGTGTTACTGTGGCTGGGCAGAGAGTGACTTGCATTCTCGGTAACACAGTTGCATCCTGGTAAACTCAGACATTGTGTTACTCGACTATTTTTGGACCTGTGACTTGTCTGAAAAGAAGAATGTAAGCCTGTGGGACCTGGGCCAAAGGTCAGGCTGGACCAATGGGATTAAAGCTTCCTCCTCCCACTGGCTGTGAGGGAAACGAGTTCTGTAAAGCCACAGGGCAGCTCCACTTGAACATAGCTCCAATGCACAAACCCACCCCTTAGTTTGACACTAGTTTGACTCTGTATTCAACCAATGCTGCAGCTGGTCAGGGCGTATTTGATGAGACAGTGAAGGAGGAAACTGCTGTGTATTAAATCTATACTGTGCCTGATGTTGGCACCGGGCCCTGAAATCTTGGTCACATTTTGAAACAAACGTTGCCTCACAATCTGTAATATTCCAGCTGACCAGATTAGCACTGTCACTCCTAACAGTTCCCTAACTCTTAACAAATCTGCAAAGGAGAGAGAGGAAAATAGACAGTGAGAGGCAGGGAGTTGAAGGGGCGACAGAGGGAGGGAGAGGTTGTGAGAGGGTGGGAAAGGCAAAGGAAGGAAGAGAGTGACTGAAAGAGGGAAAGGTAGAGCAGTGGAAGGATGGAGTCATAAAGCAAGATGTGAAAAATAGCAGAGTTTAGTGCAGACTGAGTGTGAGGATCAGAGAGGGCCACGTTCAAGCTCCAGAGTGATACGTGACCCCCAGACCCTCCACAATGGGAGATCCAAAGATTTTTTTTCTGAGAAAACAAAGCTAATTGGAAAAATGAACATTTGAAGGTTTTGAGGCTGAGAGAACAGCAGGAGTTCCTTGATCTGTCTATATTTAGCAGTTTGAACGATTGCAATGAGGAGGGCTGGATTAGTCTGTTCATGACTCACCCCAGCGTTTTGGACAGCTGCTGAGAAATTGATCTTATTTTCCCTCGGCCTGACAGCCTAGGGCGAACCCACCTTTTTTTTAAACTTGGTCACCAAGATACCAAAAAAAGGAAGTGCAATTTCCTGAACTGACTTCACGAGCTGATGATAGGGCAGAAGTGTCTACATTTTGTAGTCTCCTGTGAACGGAAGTCAATTAACTGAACTACTTATTATGGTGAATTCTGCTTATTCCAGAAATGGAACCTATGCTTTTCAACACAAATTGTAGCAAATACTCAGCAATCACAACATAGCACGGAGGGAGTGAGAACCTCTCCCTGAGATTGGGCCTGTTTCAATCTGTTTTCCAAATGCTCAACCTTCACTCTCTGCTCACCTGAAAAACCCAACCCCTCACACCCCACTCCTCAAAAATCCCCAACCCTTCACCTCCTCTCCCAATTCATCTGACCCTCCTCACTCTCCTGACAGCATTATGTTATTGCCTGTAGCTGTGATTGAGCCTGTGGATGGTCACCTTGATATCTTGTTCCATTATCGGTGCTCTCTGATCGTCCTCGCTTCCAGCACACCACCTCCTCCACCTGTGTCCCAGCACCAGCAAAGATATCTGACATAGGTTAATTAAAACTGATGTGACCAACTGGATTCAGCTGCAGTGATTGCCCGGCGACCGCCCTCCGACCCCGGCGACTGCCCAGCAATACTCCAAGTGTGGCTGCATCAGAGTTTTGTACAGCTGCAACATGATCTCATGGCTCTGAAACTCAATCCCTGTACCAATAAAAGCTAACACACCGTACGCCTTCTTAACAACCTTATCAACCTGGGTGCCAACTTTCAGGGGTCTATGCACATGTACACCGAGATATCTCTGCTTATCCACACTGCCAAGAGTCTTTCCATTAGCCCAGTACTCTGTAACCCTGTTACTCCTTCCAAAGTGAATCACCTCACACTTTTCCGCATTAAACTCCATTTGTCACCTCTCAGCCCAGCTCTGCAGCTTATCTATGTCCTTCTGCAAACTGTAACATTCATCCTCACTGTCTACAACTCCTCCGACTTTACTGTCATCCGCAAATTTACTAACCCATCCTTCTACACCCTCATCTAGGTCATTTATAAAAATGACAAACAGCAGTGGCCCCAAAACAGATCCCTGCGGTACACCACTAGTAACTGAACTCCAGGTTGAACATTTCCCATCAACCACCACCCTCCGTCTTCTTTCAGCTAGCCAATTCCTGATCCAAACCTCTAAATCACCCTCAATCCCATGCATCCATATTTTCTGCAGTAGCTTACCATGGGGAACCTTATCAAACACTTTACTGAAATCCATATACACCACATCAACTGCTTTACCCTCATCCACCTCTTTGGTCACCTTCTCAAAGAATTCAGTAAGGTTTGTGAGCACGACCTACCCTTCACAAAACTGTGCTGACTATCCCTAATCAAATTGTTTGTCTCTAGATGATTATAAATCCTATCTTTTATAATCCTTTCCAAAACTTTGCCCACAACAGAAGTAAGGCTCACTGGTCTATAATTACCAGGGTTGTCTCTACTCCCCTTCTTGAACAAGGGGACAACATTTGCTATCCTCCGGTCTTCTGGCACTACACCTGTAGACAACGATGACATAAAGATCAAAGCCAAAGGTTCTGCAATCTCCGATCAAAACCAAAGGCTCTGCAACATTGATTGCAAAAGCAGGGAAGTCATAGAATCATAGAAACCCTACAGTGCAGAAAGAGGCCACTGGGCCCATCATGGTAGGGCACTGGGGTGAGTTACAGAGCAAAGAGATCAGTAAGATACTGGACTCAGCCTAGAGTTAGTGTTTGAGTTTCTGGAATGGGACTTAAATCAGATCCATGTGATATTGAGGAATAAGAGCTACCACTGAGACACAGCTGACACCACTGTCAAGGCTGTTCTCCAGCTTTAGGGTGAGTAAGATCTTCCAATACCCCTGGGGTCTGCCCTCTGTTTAATGATTTTATTGGGAGACCAATGAACAGATTCAGTTGGAGGTTTAAGAGATTACTCACTGGATCAATGAACTTTTTACCTGGGGCTTTTGTTTGAGCTGTAGTTATAAGAACATAAGAACATAAGAACATAAGAAATAGGAGCAGGAGTAGGCCATCTGGCCCTTCGAGCCTGCCCCGCCATTCAATAAGATCATGGCTGATCTGTCGTGGCTCAGTTCCACTTTCCCGCCCTCTCCCCATAACCCTTAATCCCCTCTCTTATCAAAAACCCATCAACCCGCTTCTTAAAAATATTTAGCGAGGCAGCCTCCACCACTTCAACGGGCAGAGAATTCCAGAGATTCACCACCCTTTGAGTGAAGAAGTTCCTCCTCAACTCCGTTCTGAACTGCCCCCCCTTTATCTTGAGGCTGTGCCCCCTAGTCCTACTGTCTTTTTTGAGCGGGAAGAGTCTTTCCACCTCTATCCTATCCATCCCATTCATCATCTTATACGTCTCAATGAGATCTCCCCTCATTCTTCTAAACTCTAACGAGTACAAGCCTAGTTTATTCAGCCTCTCCTCATAGCTCAACCCCCTCAACTCCGGTATCAGCCTAGTAAACCTCCTCTGCACTCCCTCCAAGGCCAAAATATCCTTGCGCAGGTGCGGCGCCCAAAACTGCACACAGTACTCCAGCTGCGGCCTCACCAATGCCCTATACAGCTGCAGCAAGACCTCCCTACTTTTATATTCAATCCCCCTCGCTATGAAGGCCAGCATCCCATTCGCCTTCCTGACCACCTGCTGCACCTGCAGGCTGGGTTTTTGCGACTCATGCACAAGGACCCCGAGGTCCCTCTGCACCGTCGCCTGCTGTATTTGCAGTGGGAGTGAAACCTGAGTGAGGGAGTAGAAGAGGCTCCATTGACATTTTGCTAACTCTGAGGGTATGGTACCTTCATGTTACACTGCATAGGATGTGTTAATAAAGGACTATCCCAGTATGTAATGGGGAAATGAGTTGTTCAGTACAATGGGGAATAATGATGTGTCACATAGGGAGAATGTGTACAGTGTAATAACAGTTGCTTCTAAATCGTGTTTTAGCTGTAGGAAAGCATGCTAATTTCAGTAAATAATTTGTTTTGAAGAGATTCTTTGTTGAGATTAAAGCTTGTTTTTTGGGTTTTAGCCCTGGATGTAAACAGCTGTTATCCATCCAAGATTCTTTAAGCAATGTTTGTGCTCAGTTTCCTGTGCTTGTAGTAAAGGCTCTGCAGTAATTTACAGCACTTGCGTCTTGTTGCAATTCAATAAAAATATTCTGAATTATCTAGCCATAAACACTAACTGGGGACCAGTACACAGACCAAACACAGCTCACAGACTGAAAAGCAGGACCTCAAAGGTTGTAATCTCTGGACTAATCCCAATGCCATGTGCTAGCAAGTGAGTATGAGAATAGGAGGGGAGAGCAGATGAATACATAGCTGAAGAGGAGGGAGAGTGTTAGTTTCCTGGATCACTAGGTTTGCTTCTGGGAAAGGTCGCATCCTTGCAGTTTATTAGTGCCGTGTAGGGGGATTTAAACTAATTTGACAGAGAGATGGGTTACGGAGGTGAGGTACTCTAGTGAGTGCTAGTTGCTTTAAGAAGAAGCAAATCTAGATCAGTCTGGAAGGCAGAGCAAAGAGAGAGACATGTTAAGACACACAAGGGAATATGGCGAGGCTGGATGGCATTTATTTTAATGCAAGGAGTCTTGCGGGTAAGGCAGATGAACTGAGAGTGTCAATTAACACATAGGAGTAGCATATTATTGCTATCAGAAAGACATGAGGGAGGGGCAGGACTGGTAGCTCCTTATCCTGGGGCATAGATTCTTCAGTTGAGATGGGCAGGGGGAGGTGTGAAAGAGGGGGTGGTGTGGCAATATCCATCAAGGAGTCGATTATTGCAGTGAGGAAGGATTATATCGTATCCGGCTCCTCAATCGAGGCCATCTGGTTGGAACTTGAAAACAAGAAAGAGGCCAATCACATTCATGGGAATATATCCTAGCCCCCAAACAGTCATGGAGAGGTAGAAAAGCAGATGTGTAGGCAAATCTCAGGGAAGTGTAAAAACAATAGGGTAATAATTGTAGGAGATTACAGTAGGCAAATTCTGAAAGATTTAGAAGGGGCCAAATTCTTAAAACATATCAAGGAGAGCTTTTTGAACCAGTATATAGAAAGTCCTTCAAGAAAGGAGGCAGTACTTGACCTAATTTTAGAGATGAAGCCGTGCAAGAGGTAGAAGTGTCAGTGGGGGAACATTTCGGTGATAGTGACCGTAACTCAGTAAGACTTAAGGTAGTTATGGAAAAGGACAAAGATCAACTGGAAATAAAGGTTCTAAATTGGGAGAAGGCCAATTTTAGTAAAATAAGACAATATCTGGCCAAAGTGGACTGGGAGTAGCTACTTGTAGAAAATCCACATCAGAGCAGTGGGAGTCATTCGAAAATGAAATAGAGAGAGTACAAAGGCAACATGTTCCCTTAAAGGTAAAGGGTGGGACAAAAAGTCCAAAGAACCTGGATATGAAGGGATATATCTTTCTTCAGAAGAAACTCTTCAAAATGCAGCTAATGAAAATACAACTAAACTTACTCCAGTTTATAAATCAAAGAAAGGATTTAATAAAGAAACTTAATTATTCCAAAGTTGGGACCTTGCCCGAAGCCACTCCAAACTCACCACAACTCTACACAGTTCCTTATTTATAGTGAGTCAGCTGACTATTACATCACTCTGTAATTGGTTCCATGTTTTACTGGGTCAGCTGACTCTTATATCTTGTTCCCATTGGTCACATTACATCTAATACAAAGTTGTCACGGTTATATTCTAATAACATACAGGATTGGATGAGGGAAAAAATAATCTAGACGTGGAGGGGGTGGGGATGATCAGTAAGTTCGCAAATGACAGAAAATTGGTGGTGTGATAAATAGCATGGAGGAAAGATTACAGGATGATATAGATGGGCTGGTCAGGTGGGCAGAACAGGAAATGGAATTTAATCCTGAAGAGTGTGAGGTGATGCATTTTGGGAGTACTAACAAGGCACGGGAACACACACTGAATAGTAGGATGCTACAAAGTACAAAGAACCAGAGGGATCTTGGAATTCATGTTGAGAGATCCATGAAGGCAGCAGGACAGGTAGATAAGGTGGTTAAGAAAGTATATGGGATACTTGCCTTTATTAGTTGAGGCATAGAATATAAGAACAGGGAGGTTATGATGGGGCTGTATAAAACGCTCATGAGACCACAGCTGGAGTAATGTGTGCAGTTCTGGTTGCCACACTGTAGGGGAGATGTCATTGCATTGGAAAGGTGCAGAGGAGATTCACCAGGATATTGCCTGGGCTGGAGCTTTTCTGTTACGAAGAGAGGCTGGGTATGTTCTCCTTAGAGCAGAGAAGGCAGGAGGGAACCTGATCAAGGTGTACAAAAGTTTGAGGGATATAGATAGGGTAGATAGGAAGGAACGTTTCCCCTTAATAGAGGGATCAATAACCAGGGACCATAGATTTAAGGAAAGGGGCAGGGGATTTATTGGAGATTTGAGGAAAACTCTGTTCACCCAGAGGGTGAAGGGAATTTGGAACTCATTGCTTGAAAGGGTGGGAGAGGCAAGAACCCTCAAACATTTAAGAAGCAGCTAGATGAGCATTTGAAACACCATAGCATCTAAGGCGATGGACCAAATGCTAGAATATGGGATTGGAAAAGATTGGTGCTTGATAATTGGCACAGACGCAATGGGTTGTAGGGTCACTTTCTGTGCTGTAAAATTCTATGATTTAGTCTAAAGTCTGGTGGAGTGAGAGTGTGAGAGCAGTTTACCATTCTGACACCCCCATGTACAATAGTATAAATGGGAGGACATGCATATAGTGGGGACACATCCATGTAGGAACTGTGTACATCTGGGGTACCCTACATCAGAATGGGGGATGGGCCTAGTTAGAGAAAATATATGCTGCACCTTTGTGTCAGAATATATACTTGGAACAGTTCCATAGAGGAATAGTTTATACCAGTGCATACAATATATACCTGAGAATCTAGATCAAAGTGGGAAAGTATGTCTTTTTTAAGTTAAGTAGCCTAGTTAAACAGGTAGCTGAAGCTGATTGAGTGATATTTAATTGTCAATGACCTGAAAATCATCTTCTAGAATAGGGCCTGAATAGGTGTTGGTTACTGTCGAAGGAAGCTAAGCTAGAGAATGACTCATCTCAGGGTTGGTTTAGCTCACTTGGCTGGACAGTCGGTTCGTGATGCAGAGCGATGCTAATAGCATGGGGTAAATTTTCGTACCAACCGAGGTTATTCATGAAGGAAAGATGTGCTCTTTTGCTTTTCACTTTCTAATCATTTCACTCTTCAGAAAGTGGTCCTGCCCTGCTGCAGGACTAGCTAGCTGTTTACTGCGTATCTGGTGAGTGTCTAGTAAATTTATTCCATTTCCCCCAAGGTTTAAAATAGTATAGGAAACACCATACTATAGTATGAAAGAAGTTCATAAGTTGAATTAAATAAAATTCTATGAAATAAAAATTACCATAAATAAGTAAATAATTGAATTAGGTGATTATTTAAAATGCATCAAGGAGGCAGGACAGATGATGTGTCAAGATTGCAGCTTGTGAGAGCTCCAGGATGATACTGTGACCTAGGACAAACGTGCCTGCAGTCTGAGGAGCAGTCAGTTGAGCTGCAGACACAGCCACACATCAGGGAGGGAGAGAGTTTCCTGGACGCTTTGTTTCAGGAGGACCTTAGTCTTCTGGTTTGGAAAGTGGTCAGGAACATGGGGTGTGACTGCAGCTGAGGCAGATAAGGGGACCCAGAGAGCAGGAGCTTCTGTAATTGAGAACCGTTTTAAGGTTCTCTCAGCTTGTTTGGATGAGACCATGTTTGTAAAATTCTGGCTTTACACTGAATTGGCTTTCTCACAAGAACAAGTGTTCCCGTGCAGCTGCTGATCTATTTATTTGGAGGTGTATACATTTCAGCATATTTACAATGACACTGAGGGATTGAGGTATATATTATTTATTATAAAATTGTTTATTCTCTGAGGCAGTAAAAATGCATCTGTCTCATCAGAACAGTTATTTATTTATTTTTTGCCTTACCAGTAAATTTTTATTTCAGATTAGAGCCAACATATTATAGGAATAACTGTCAAATTCAGGCACAATGTGAAATGGAACAAACTTTCTACAAATCGCAGCTATTAATGTGTTGGTTATCACAAAGGTTGGTACAGTGCAGAAGAGGCCATTTGGCCCATCCGGTCTGCACCGACCACAATCCCACCCAGGGCCTACCCCATAACCTCATGCATTTATCCTAGCTAGTCCCCCTGACACTAATTTAGCATGACCAATCAACCTAACCAGATCATCTTTGGACTTCCATAGAATCCTACAGTGCAGAAGGAGGCCATTTGGCCCATTGAGTCTGCACCAACCACAATCCCATCCAAGCCCTAACTCTATAACCCCATGCATTTACCCTAGCCAGTCCCTCTGACACTGAGGAGCAATTTTGCACAGCCAATCCACCTAACTCGCACATCTTTGGAGTGTGGGAGGAAACCAGAGCACCCGGATGAAACCCACACAGACATGGGGAGAACATGCAAACTCCAATAGACAGTGACCCAAGCTGGAAATCAAACTTGGATCCCTCAAGCTATGAGGCAGAAGTGCTAACTACTATGCCACTGTGCCATCCCCTTTGTCTGCTTCTGTGTCCTGCCTCTATATCACTCTCTCTATCCCTGACTTGCTCGGGAACTCTCTTCCTCGCACATGCATCCTTGGACGCACTGTATCTCTCTCACACTCATTATCTCTCCACAGCTGACACCATCTCTCTATGTCTTGCTCTTGTATTTCTCTCTATGATACAAAGATAGGAAGAGGGACGTGTAATATTGAGGAGATAGCTGAAGAGATAGTGGATGTATTCGTGGTGATCTTTCAGAGATCACTGGAGTCAGGGAGGGTCCCAGAGGACTGGAAAATTTCTAATGTAACACCCCTGTGTAAGAAAGGAGGGAGGCAAAAAACAGGAAATTACAGGCTGGTTAGCCTGACCTCAGTCATTGGTAAGATTTTAGAATCCATTATTATGGTTGAGATTTTGGAAGTGCATGATGAAGGAGGGTGAACACAGTGTGGTTTCATCAAGGGAAGGTCATGCCTGACAAATCTATCAGAATTCTTTGAGGAGGCAACAAGCCATTCTCCTTCCTTTTCCCTGTACCCTTGCACATTGTTTCTAACTCTCTTTGTCTCACTCTGTCTCACAAACTATCTATTTGCCGTATGCCTTTCTCACACTCTATTTCTCCTTGTCTCCGGGTCTGTCTCTACCAATCTATCTCTGTCTACGATGGCACAATAGTTAGCAATGCTGTATCACAGCACCAGGGACCTGGGGGTTCAATTCCGGCCTCGGGTCATTGTCTGTTTGGAGTTTGCACATTCTTCCCACGTCTGCGTGGGTTTCCTCCGGTGCTTCAGTTTCCTCCCACACTCCAAAGATATGCAGGTTAGATAGATTGGCCATGTTAAATTGCCATTTATTGTCTCAAGATGTGTAGGATAAGGACATTAGCGGGATAAATACATGTGGTGACAGGGATAAGGCCTAGGTAAAGTACTCTGTCAGAGATTTGCAGCGGACTCGATTGGGCGAATGGCCCCCTTCTACACTGTAAAGATTCTCTTCTGTAAAGATTCTATGATTTCTCTTTATCCTTCCTACACTGTGTGTGTGTGTGTGTGTGTGTGTGTGTGTGTGTGTGTGTGTCACTCAGTCTCTCTCCCTCGCTCTTTTAAAAGCTGTTCTTTTATCAGAGGGGAGCTCTGGCTTGTAGAACATAGAACATAGAAAAACTACAGCACAAACAGGCCCACAAGTTGTGCTGATCATATCTCTACCTACTAGGCTTCCCTATAACCCTCAATCCTATTAAGTCCCATGTACTCATCCAGAAGTCTCTTAAAAGACCCTATTGAATTTGTCTCCACCAACCGACGGCAGCCGATTCCACGCACCCACCACCCTCTGAGTGAAAAACTTATCCCTGGCATCTCCTCTGTACCTACTCCCCAGCACCCTAAACCTGTGTCCTCTTGTGGCAGCCATTTCAGCCCTGGGAAAAAGCCTCTGAGAATCCACCCAATCAATACCTCTCAACATCTTATACACCTCTATCAGATCACCTCTCATCCTTCGTCTCTCCTAGGAGAAAAGACCAAGCTCTCTCAACCTATCCTCATAAGGCATGTCACCCAATCCAGGCAACATCCTTATAAATCTCCTCTGGCTTCCACGTCCTTCCTGTAATGAAGTGACCAGAACTGAGCACCGTACTCCAACTGGGGTCTGACTAGGGTCTTATAAAGCTGCAGCGTTATCTCCCGACTCCTAAACTCAATTCCTTGATTGATGAAGGCCAGTACACCATACGCCTTCTTAACCACATCCTCTACCTGCGAAGCCGATTTGAGAGTCCTATGAACCCGGGCCCCAAGATCCTTCTGATCTTCCACACTGCTAAGAGTCTTACCCTTAATACTATATTCCTTCATCCCATTTGACCTGCCAAAATGTACCACTACACGTTTATTCGAGTTGAAGTCTATCTGCCACTTCTCCGCCCAGTCTTGCATCCTATCTATGTCATGCTGCAACTTCTGACATCCCTCCAAACAACCCACAACACCTCCAACCTTCTTGTCATTGGCAAACTTACCAACCCATCCCTCCACTTCCTCATCCAGGTCATTTATAAAAATCACAAACAGCAAGGGTCCCAGAACAGATCCCTGGGGCACTCCACTGATGATCGACCTCCATGCAGAAAAAGACCCATCTACAACCACTCTCTGCTTTTAGCGGGCAAGCCAGTTCTGGATCCACAAAGCAATATCCCCTTGGATCCCATGCCCCCTCACTTTCTCACTTCCTTGCATGGGGGACCTTATTGAATACCTTGCTGAAGTCTGTATAAACCACATCTACCGCTCTTCCTTCATCAGTGTGTTCAGTCACATTTTCAAAAAACTCAACCAGGCTCATAAGGCACAATCTGCCTTTGACAAAGCCATGCTGACTACTTTTGATCACACCATATTTCTCTAAATATTATTAAATCCTGTTTCTCAGGATCTTTTCCATCAACTTACCAACCACTGAGTTTAGCCTCACTGGTCGGTAATTTCCTGGGCTATCTCTACTCCCTTTCTTGAATATAGGAACCACAACCACAATCCTCCGGAACCTCTCCCATCTCCATTGATGACGCAAAGATCATCGCCAGAGGCTCTGCAATCTCTTCCCTGGCCTCCCTCAGTAACTTGGGGTTATCCCATCTGGTCCCAGCAACTTATCTATCTTGATGCTATTCAAAACCTCCAACACATTCTCTTTCTTAATGTCGACATACTCAAGCGTTTCAGTCCGCCGCAAGCCTGCACTACAACCACCAAGATCCTTTTCCACCGTGAATACCAAAGTAAAGTATTCATTGAGCACCTCTGCTTTTTCTACTGGTTCTATACAAACTTTCCCACCATCACATTTTATAGATCCTAATCCTTTCCATCTCATCCTTTTACTCTTCACATATTTGTAGAACGTCTTAGGGTTTTCCTTAATCTTACCTGCCAAGACCTTCTCATGACCCCTTCTGGCTCTCCTAATTTCCTTCTTAAGTTCCTTCCTACAAGCCTCTAGATCCCTAACATTACCTAGCTCCCTGAACCTTTTGTACACCTTTCTTTTCTTTTTGACTAGATTCGTTTCAACATTCATGCACCACAGTTCCTGTAACCTACCAAAACTTCCCTGTCTCATCGGAACCTTGTCGTGCAGAACTCCAGACAAACATTCCTTGAAAATCTGCCACCTTACTTTGGTACATTTCCCCGAGAATACCTCCTTCCAATTTACGTCTCTAATTTCCTGCCTGACGGCTTCATATTTCCCCTTACTCCAGATAAACACTTTCCTAGCTTGCCTGATCTTATCTCTCTCCAATGCAAGTGTAAAGGAGATAGAGTTATGATCACTATCCCCAAAATGCTCTCCCATGAGAGATCTGACACCTATCCAGGTTTATTACTCAATACCAGATCGAGTACAGCTTCTCCGCTTGTAGGCTAATCCACATACTGTGTCAGGAAAACCCTCCTGAACACACCTAACAAACTCCTCCCCATCCAAACCCCTTACCCTAGGGATATTCCAATCGATATTAGGGAAATTAAAGTCTCCCATCACGACGACTCTGTTATTATTACATCTCTCCAGGATCTGTTCCCTATCTGCTCAACATCCCTGTTACAATTGGGCAGTCTATAGAAAACACCCAGTAGTTATTGACCCCTTCCTGTTCCGAACTTCCATCCACAGAGACTCCCTGGACAATCTCTCCACGGCATCCACCTTCTCTACAGACGTGACACTATCCCTGATCAACAGTGCCACTCCCCGACCTCTTTTGCCTCCCTCCCTGTCCCTCCTGAAACATCTGAAACCCGGCACTTTAAGTATCTTTGGGCAGCACGGTAGCACAATGGTTAGCACTGCTGCTTCACAGCTCCAGGGACCTGGGTTCGATTTTCAGCTCGGGTCACTGTCTGTGTGGAGTTTGCACATTCTCCTCGTGTCTGAGTGGGTTTCCTCCGAGTGCTTTGGTTTCCTCCCACAGTCCAAAGATGTGCGGGTTAGGTTGATTAGCCATGCTAAAATTGCCCCTTAGGGTCCTAAGATGCTTAGGTTAGAGAGATTAGCAGGTAAGATATGTAGGGATATGGGAGTAGAGCCTGGGTGGGATTGTGGTCGGTGTGGACTTGTTGGGCTGAAGGGCCTCTTTCTGCACTGCAGGATTCTATGATTTATCCAGTCCTGTCCCTGAGTCATCAAAGTAAAAAGTTGTACTTTTTAGTCTGAACCTGCATGGCATTGGCTGTAGTTAAATCGGAAGTATCATTTGATGCTGATGTTTGGACTGATGCCAGAGTTTGCATTTCCTGCCTTTGTAGACTTGTAGTACAGTGAAAGCCAATTGCCGTTGTTCTGGTGACGCATTTAAAGGGAAATAGCTCTTGTGCTATAATCTGTGTAACAGTATAATGGTGGCATTGTTCCACCTTGCCTTATCTCTGCTGCCCTTTGGTTCAATCTTTGTTGAGTGTACAGACACCATCTCACTTAGTTTAGTGCTGCCCTCTTACAATTCTGTGCCATTTAATTGAACTTTCCAAAATTCAATTTCCTGCCAGCTTGTACTCTCACCTGATTACACATCTTCCCCAGGCCTTCAACTCTGGAAATGGACATGTCAACAAATATTTCCAAAATAATGATTGAATTGCATATGCTCCAATTCGTATCTCAAGTTCAGTCCATTCTTCTCATAATCTTACTTTCTTTATTCCACGTTCACCAGCTTTCTCCTCTGTCTCCATTCCGCTGTGCTCTCCCTGCGCCCCCCCCCCGCTCTCCCTGCGCCAGGCCCTCCCTCCTTCTGCCCATTGCGTGCTCACCGCCTCTCTGTCACCCTCCCTGCTCTGTCACCCTTCCCCATTCTCTGTTACCCCTTTCCCCTCATTCCCCGTTACCCTCACCCCTCACTCTCTGCTGCCTTCTCTCTCTGTCTCTTCAGTCTTCCCTCCAATTCTTTGTCTTCCCTGCTTCCTAATTTCCCTCCCCTCTCATGTCCCTTCCCTCCTTTAAATGTCATCTGTCACTCTGTCTCCTTTGTGCCCCTGCCTCTTCATGTCTTTCCGTTTTCCCTTTGTGTCTCTCTCTTTCTCCACCTCTCTCTCTCACACACTCTTTCCCTCTGTCTCTCACTCTGTTGTGCCATCGATGCTGTGACCAGTTTTTCTTACATAAGAACATAAGAAATAGGAGCAGGAGTAGGCCACCTGGCCCTTCGAGCCTGCCCCACCATTCAATAAGATCATGGCTGATCTGTCGTGGCTCAGTTCCACTTTCCCGCCCTCTCCCCATAACCCTTAATCCCCTCTCTTATCAAAAACCCATCAACCCGCGTCTTAAAAATATTTAGCGAGGTAGCCTCCACCACTTCAACGGGCAGAGAATTCCAGAGATTCACCACCCTTTGAGTGAAGAAGTTCTTCCTCAACTCCGTTCTAAACCGCCCCCCCTTTATCTTGAGTCTGTGCCCCCTAGTCCTACTGTCCTTTCTGAGCGGGAAGAGTCTCTCCACCTCTATCCTATCCATCCCATTCATCATCTTATACGTCTCAATGAGATCTCCCCTCATTCTTCTAAACTCTAACAACACTTCCCTCATTCTTGTTCCTCGTGTGTGTGCAGTCTCCACCCTACGCATTTTGCTTTTTGTAGCCCTGCTGTGTTGAAATGGAGACTCACAGGGGAATTGTGTAAAGCTAGTGTGATCTGGAATAGGGTGGGATATATAACATATAAAATCTTCCACTCCTATCTCGTTTCTCCAGGGTGAGTCTGCTGACGTCTGTTGCTACTCAGGTTTAATCCTGTCCTACCCTAAAGGTTCACTTGACCTAATATCTTCATTAATTTGAAGAATGTGTTATTACTTTGCCACTCCCACTCCTAGGTGACATTAGGAGGGGCGAGTAAAATCTTCATCAAATAAAGGAAGTTTAATATTGCAAAAGCAACTTTCAGAACCTCAGGACATCGCAAAGTGCGTTACAACCAATAGAGCACTTTTCATGAACGGTCATATTGTAATGTAGAAAGCACATCAGACAGTTTGCACATAGCACACTCCCATAGACAGCAATGCAATAATGACCAGATAATCTGCTTTATTGATATTGGTTGAAGGATAAATATCAGCCAAGACCCTGGATAAAACTGAAATAAGAATAGAAAGTTCTGTTCAGGCACACAACAGGTCTGGCGATTCTTGTGGACACAGTAAAAAGTCTGACAACATTAGGTTTTAGTCCAACCGATTTATTTGCAGAAGGTCAGGGGACATGGAGTTGGGGGTAGGGTGTTAGCGTGGATAGAGGATTGGTTGTCAAATAGGAGGCAGAGAGTGGGGGTCAATGGGTGCTATTCGGATTGGCGGATGGTGACTAGTGGGGTGCCCCAGGGGTCAGTGCTGGGGCCTCAGCTATTTACCATTTATATAGATGATCTGGAGGAGGGAACCGAGTGCAGGGTGTCGAAATTTGCTGATGACACCAAGATTGGGGGAACGGCAAATTGTGCGGAGGGTGTGGAGAGTCTGCAGAAGGATCTAGATAGGCTGGGCGAATGGGCCAGGAAATGGCAAATGGAATTTAATGTTGGCAAGTGTGAGGTGGTCCACTTTGGTAGGAAGAATGGTAGGAAGGACTATTACTTACGTGGCGAAAAACTGCAGCAGGCGACGGTGCAGAGGGACCTCGGGGTCCTTGTGCATGAGTCGCAAAAACCCAGCTTGCAGGTGCAGCAGGTGGTCAGGAAGGCGAATGGGATGCTGGCCTTCATAGCGAGGGGGATTGAATATAAAAGTAGGGAAGTCTTGCTGCAGCTGTATAGGGCATTGGTGAGGCCGCAGCTGGAGTACTGTGTGCAGTTTTGGGCGCTGCACCTGCGCAAGGATATTTTGGCCCTGGAGGGAGTGCAGAGGAGGTTTACTAGGCTGATACCGGAGTTGAGGGGATTGAGCTATGAGGAGAGGCTGAATAAACTAGGCTTGTACTCGTTAGAGTTTAGAAGAATGAGGGGAGATCTCATTGAGACGTATAAGATGATGAATGGGATGGATAGGATAGAGGTGGAGAGACTCTTCCCGCTCAAAAAAGACAGTAGGACTAGGGGGCACAGCCTCAAGATAAAGGGGAGGCGGTTTAGAACGGAGTTGAGGAGGAACTTCTTCACTCAAAGGGTGGTGAATCTCTGGAATTCTCTGCCCGTTGAAGTGGCGGAGGCTGCCTCGCTAAATATTTTTAAGAAGCGGGTTGATGGGTTTTTGATAAGAGAAGGGATTGAGGGTTATGGGGAGAGGGCGGGAAAGTGGAACTGAGCCACGACAGATCAGCCATGATCTTATTGAATGGCGGGGCAGGCTCGAAGGGCTAGATGGCCTACTCCTGCTCCTATTTCTTATTTGATAGTAAACTCACAAGTTTTCGAGGGGACTCCCTCTTCGTCAGGTGAATGGAGAGTTCTGGCCTCAGACAATTCTTGTGGAGAGAGTCGGAGTTAAAGTTTGAGCTTTTCATTGAATAGCTCTCTCCTGATCTTTTTCATATTTCATCTTGGGATCCTTTTCATCGGTACTTCGGTTTAAGCTCTCTCTCACAACTGTCTAGATTTCTGGAATGATGTTTTCCTAAAATCTAGGCCTAATCTAGGTAATTGAATAGCCAGTGTTGTCCCTTTGTTTAAGAAGGATAGCAAGAATAATCCAAGTAATTACAGGCCAGTGAGCCTTACATCAGTGGTAGAGAAATTATTGGAGCAGTTTCTTCAAGACAGGATTTACTTTCATTTGCATATAAGTATAGATGTATTAGTGAGAGGCAACATAGTTTATGAAGGGAGGTCATGTCTCATTAACTTGATTGAGTTTTTGCGAGGAAGTGATGAAAATGATTGAAGGTAGGGCTGTGGATGTTGTCTACATGGACTTCAGTAAGACCTTTGACAAGGTCCCTCATAGTTGACTGGTGCAGAAGGTGAAATCGCACCATCAGAGGTGAGCTGGCAAGATGGATACACAACTGGCTCGGTCAAAGAAGACAAAGGGTTTGTTTCTGAAAGGAGGGCTGTGACAAGTAATGTTCCTCAGAGATCAGTGCTGAGACCTTTGCTGTTTGTAATATATATAAATGATTTGGAGGAAAATGTAATTGGTTTGATTAGTAAGTTTGTGAATGACACAAAGGTTGGTGGCATTGCAGAAAGCAATGAGGACTGTCAGAGGATACAGCAGGATATAAATCAGTTGGAGACTTGGACAGAGAGATGGCAGATGAAGTTTAATCTAGACAAATGTGAGTTAATGCATTTTGGAAGGTCTGATACAGATGGGAAATATACAGTAAATAGCAGAACCCTTATAAGTATTGATAGGCAGAGGAAGCTGGGTATATAGGTACACAGGTCACTGAAATTGCAACGCAGGTGGAGAAGGTAGTTAAGAAGGCATACGGCATGCTTGCCTTCATCAGCCAGGGCACTGAGTTTAAAAATTGGCAAGTCATGTTGCAGCTTCATAGAACTATAGTTAGGCTGCACTTGGAATATAGTGTTCAATTCTGGTCGCCACACTACCAGAAGGATATGGAGGCTTTGGAGAGGGTACAGAAAAGATTTACCAGGATGTCGCTTGGTATGGAGGGCATTAGCTATGAGGAGAGGTTGGAGAAACTTGGTTTGTTCTCACCATCATAGTCATCGTCCTGTTCAACCTTTAAAGTCCTGTGGCGATGAGAGAGCAACGAAACAGCAGGTGTGGATACATTGGGAGCTGTAGTCATGGACCTGCACACAGGCGGCTCAGGTCTAAT